>NC_040083.1:62442276-63076803 GCF_003369695.1 Bos indicus x Bos taurus | reverse complement strand
TCTCTGGCTTAGAAGTGGGAGACCTGGGTTCTGGGACCAGCTCTACCACCACCTGCCTGGGCCACCTCACAGCCTTAGTTTCTCCAAGTTTCTCCATCTATAGCAGGGGCCAAGCACTCCTGCCCTGCTTCCCCAGTGGAGGATCAGGCAACGTAATGGATGTGAGAGTAGGTGTGTGGACCATCCAGTACCGGGGGACTGATGACCAGTGTCAGGTGTACCTTGTGTGGGCTGCCTGGAGGTGTCACTGAATTGTTGTTGAGCGCATGTGACTTTCCAGGTCCCAGTCGTATCATCCTCAGAAAGGGGGGGATTCTCCTCACTCCACAAAGTTGACTAGGACACTGAGATGTCACACAAGAAGGTAGTGATGCTACCTGGGCCCCAGCCAAGTCAGAATTTCAAAGCTCTCTCCCTCTCTCTCTATGTCTCCAAACTCTTTTATCCAGTGAGCACATTTGGAGCTCCTGCTGCATGTCAGGAACTCTGCTGGACACTTTCCTTCCCTCATTTCACCCTCATAACCACCTTATGGACCGAGTGTTATCATCACCATAGTACAGATGAAAACACTGAGGCCCAGAAAGGTTAAGATATCTCTGAGTGGAAGATCAGAGCCTGGTTATCTTCTATGACTGAGGAGCATGTGGTGTTTCAAAGATGGGCACCTATCCACAGTGGCAGTGTTTTGTTTTGTTTTTTGTTTTCTCAGGAAGGAGAGAGTTGCCAAACTTCCCATGACCTTCTCACATCCCTCACCCAGTCCCACCGTGTGGGCACAGGGCCTTGCCAACTAACCCTTGTGCTTCTCAGGCTGCCACCAAGCAAGCGATGCTGTACTGGCTGCAGCAGCTGCAGATGAAGCGCTGGGAGTTCCACAACAGCCTGCCTGCACTTCCTGCTGCCCACGACGCTGCCCTGGCTGGGAATGGGCCTGCCCTGCGCCTTGAGCTAGGTACCCAACAGGCTTGCCTTCTATTCATACACCCAGGGCTTTTGGTGACCAATCCTCTACCCTCCTGTTGGGAGTAAGTGGGAGGAGTCCTCTGCTAAAGAAGCAGAGAGCCAGGGATGTGGCTCAGGATCAGCTAGGGCAACAGTATAGCATCCATGGCAAGAACACAGGCTCTGAGGCCATGCTGGCTGGCTTTAGATCCTCATCCTGTGCAATCTTAGGCAAGTTGCTTAACCTTTCTGAGCTTCAATTTCCTTCCCTGTAAAATGAGGTTAATAAACTATACCTACTTCTTAGGGTTATTATAAGGATTAAATGAATCTACACAGCTTAAGTGGTTGGAATGATGTCTGAGCATTGTCAGAGTTCAGTAGACGTCAGCTAATATTATGATGATAGCAATTATGCAAAGATTTCAAGAACTTTCACAACCTGTGAGGAAGGTTAATGAGAAAATGCAGTTATTGTTGTTGCTTCTGACATAAATGCTTTTGTGCTGTGAGTCGAGTAGATGTGTGATCTTATCCCATGTTTCTGTAGGGCAGAACCTTCACCCCCAGGTGACCCATAAGAACCCAAATCCTAAAACGTCTCAGCATGGAGGAGTCCTGGAGCTCATACCCTCCCACACCCATATTGCAGCCAGGACTGTGACTGGCAGGTTTTAGAACTGAGACAGAAAACCACCCACAGGGCTGTAGCGTGTCTAACATGCTTCACCATTAGTTGACAGGGACCCCCGTGGGCGAGGGCGGGACCTGTGACCAGCCGCCTCCTAGACCCTAGTACCCAGATGCATTACAGACCGAGCTCATCTGCCTTTATCCTTCTCCCCACTTTTCCTTCCCTCAGCCAATGGCCTTCATTTACCATTTGCCCCTTCCTGAATCTCAGCCAGTCCAGTCAGTCGCCTGGGCCGGCGATGTCTGCTTTCTGGCGTGCACGTCAGATCCAGGTGCTCACTGCTATTGTCTTGGGTCAGGCCTCCACTCTTAGCTGGACAACCACAGCAGCCTCCTCTCCAGTGTCTGCGTGTCCCAGCCTGCCACCGCAGACCCCACCTCTTCACTGTAGCCCAAGCGAGCTTTCTCAAATGAGAACCTGAGCCACACCCCCTTCCATGGCCGCCCTCCATGTCCCAGGCCCAGCTTTTTAGCACCAGATTCAGGCCTTGTCCTTCCTGGTCTCACCTCTGCCTGTGCGCCCAGTGCCTACCTTGTGCTGTGCACTTCAGCAGCACCAGAGGCGTCCCTGCCTACTTTTGTCCACGTGACACATTCCTGCTTACACTCTCCGGCCACACTCCACTGTCACCTCCTTGCTAACTTCCTCTTGGCAGCCTTCCAGGACTTTGCCAGCTGGATTCTGTGAGCCCTCAACGCTTTTTGCAGACAGTTAACGTTATGTTCTAATCACAGTGTGCTTGTCAGTCTCTGCCCCCTACCCTCCAAAGGTGGGTTCCATGTCTCTGTCACCTGTATCCTCAGTACCTGATGCCCTGCCGGGCACATTGGGTATCTACTGAATGAATGTGTCAGTAAGTATATTGAATTTTATCATTAAGTGAGAAAAGGAATATATAGCCCTTAGCATAAAGCCGGATACATAGTGAATGCTCAGTGCTTGAGAACTGCCCTAATAATGCAGTTACTGAATGTGTCTGTACACTGTCATGGTAAATACTTCTTTTTAATGGTTTATGATAATCATTAAAAATTTCCGCAGAGAACCTTCTGTGTGTTTTATGCTGCTAAGCACTTTCTTTGGGGAAGGGTGTGTTTGCTTTTGCTTCTGCGCTTCTCACCCTCCTCTCCCATCTCTGGGAGAGCCAATAGCCCTGACTACGCCAGAACCTGTGGCTGAATGACACAGTTGCCAGATCAACCTCAGACTAGGAGTACCAAGGAAGCCTTCCATTGACAGGATTCCCAAGTGTCCAAAGAACCAGGTTATCAGAAGAATGCCTTTGGTTCAACACACTCAGTGGGCCTCTTCTGGGCCTGCCCCTGCAGTGGATGTCGGGGGAGGGGAGTTGCCTTAATGACCAGGCACCAGTCTCCTTCGGGGGTCTGGGGGTGGGGCGTGGGGAGGGGGTGGGTTGGGGAATAGGGTGGGGGTAAGATGCAGGAAGCCAGGATGTAGACTTCTCCTCTGAAGCCTTTCTCATCCCACAGCAGCCTCCACCCTCCTGGACACAGGGGCCCTGAGGAACCTTCCCTAGAAAGACATTTCCGGAGTCTTGAGCAAGTTGGCAGACCCCGCTAGAGCAGACTGCCCCACCTCTCCAGCCTCCACCCTTCCTGGGAGGAAGCAGAGGCATGCTCCTAGGGGAGCAAAAACCAACAGACTTGCATCTGACTTTGAGTCACGGACACTTCATCTTCTTCAAAAGTGTTTAATCATGTCCTTGAGCAATCTGCAAGGCATGTTCTCTGCGGCCTTTAAGTGTTTATTTTATACACCTTTATTTTAAACACCGTTATTTTATAGTTGCCGTAAACACTGGTCTCTATAAGAGCCATGGAGGATCAAGGGGGAGTCAGCAGATCTATAATAATAATAATAACACTTTGCCACAGTAGGACACAGTTTACGAAGGACTTTTATGTATATCATCATAGAAATACATATACCACTTACTGACTCTGTTCTCACACTTTACGTGCCTCAAGTTCCCTAATCCTCACAGAGATCTTAGGTAGGTAGTTATTCCCGTTTTGCAGAAGAGGAAACTGAGGCTCGAAGGGGTCAAGAGACCTGTCCAAGGTCACACAGCAAGAAAATGTCAGCACTGAAATTTGAACCCTAGTCTTCAGATTCACATGCACACCCCCCCGACACCCCTCAGGCTGTGGGGGCAACTGGTCATCTGTTCAGGGCCCTTTGGGGAAGCAGCGACCTTCTGGCTAGGCAATTTCATTGTGCTGATTTCTTCAGACTGATGATGTGGCAGTCCCTACAGTTCAGGCAAAAGGAGAATTACAAGTAAATGCTGCTGAAAGCTTTTTGTGTGGGCACCTCCCTGAGGGCATGTACACCTCCCTCTCTAGGCTGGAGAGGGGCCCAGAGACCCCAGACCAGAGCCTTGGGTCATATCAGTTCTATTTTCTATGGGGGCATCTGTCTGGAACTGAACCCATAAAACAGTCCATGCCAAGCCCTCAGCCCTTCAGAGGTGTGCTTGTGTTTTTTATGTTTTTGCACCCATGCCCTCTGTGTAGATGTAGTGCAAAAATAAATTTCCTCTACCCCTGCAATCTTTTACTCTCTCAGTGAGAGGGCTCCAAACAAAGAGTGTCTGCTATCCTGTCATCCTCAGGGGCTGCCTGATCAGGGTCATGCCACCCCTCCAGTGGCCTGAGTTCTCTCCCACTTTTTGTAACACTCAAAACTGACCTCGAAATATTTTGCCTCCCTCTCTCTCATACTTCAAATAATGCTTCCTTAGCCTTGAAACCTTCCTTACTATTAAACATTTTGGAGGAAGCAGAACGTATTGGAAACATAGAATACTAGAAGAAAAAGTAACCATAAGCCTATCACCCAGAGACAGCCAATGTTAATGTTATGTCATGGACTCCTGCCTGCCTTTTATTTAAACATATCTCTGATCATATAATAATACAAAAGGCCCTACTTAGCTTTTTTGGCACTCAGTATTGTGTCCCTAAAATTTCCCTGTGTTATAAAATCTCGTTATTAACATCTGCTTTTGATAAATGTATATTTTCTGTTTATAAAAGAATCCATGTTTACTGTAGAAAATTTTGGGGTGGGGGGAGAAGTAAACTATAATGAGCATAACCTGCCCACTTCTAACTCCATCATGCAGTTCTGACCTCTGTTAAGATTGCAGAGTGTACTTCTTTGAGACTTTTTCTGGACAGTTGAGATCATACTAGAATCTCAACTTTTTCCACTTTATATCCTGTGGATATTTCCCATATTCCTAAGCATTCTTCATTAGCATTGTTCTCAATGGTTGAGTGACAGTCCATTGCCTGAAGGCATCATGATGTGTTTAACCTCTCCCCAGACCCTTAATGTTATTTCTAGTGTGAGGCCAAACAGTGCCAGGATGAACCTCCTGGCTCATAAAGCTTTGTCTGCATCTCCTAGAACTTCTTTGGGATGGATTCTCAGATGTAGAAATATCCACAGTTCTGCAGATTTTTAAGGGGGTTTCCAGGAAGGTTGTCCCAGCAAAACCTTTGGTGAAAAGCCTGCCTCTGGCTGCTGTTAACCTAAAGGGAAGCCTTGCTCTGCAGCTCACAGACTCTCACTTGCTCCCAATCATAACACTGCCCGGCTTGTCTTCCTAAGTGCAGTGACTTAGAGCATGGATGATTTCCCTTTTCTTTGTTCCTCAGAGCAAGAGGAGGAGGAGGAGGAGGCGTTCCTGTGTCCCGTGAAAACGCCCACTGATCTTGTGGGTGTGGCAGCTGCCTGGCAGCCAGTCCATGCCAGGCCTTCGGCCCTTCAGAATATTTCCCTCAAGCACCTGGGAACTGAAATACAGTAAGTGCCATGCAGCTGAGAGGCCTGCCAAGCTGCAGGCAGCCCCTCCTTCAGAGCTTACAGCAATCTGGTATGACTCCCCTGCGGGGAGGTGGACCTGGGTTGGGGGTTAGGCTCTTTATTTTCAATTCATGCCATCATTACTTTAAAATACTACCTTTGTTCTGATTTTTAAAATAGTACACGTTGTCTGTAAGAAATTAGGAACACCCAGAAAGGTATAAATTTTGGAATTACCCGTAGTCCTTTTACCCAGGCAAGCGTTCTTAGCACCTCCTTCCTCACATTTTCCGTATACACATGCGCGTTGTTGTTGTTTAGTTCTCAGTCGTGTCCAGCGCTCTTGCGACCCCTGTATACTGTAGCCCACCAGGCTTCTCTGTCCATGGGATTTTTTCAGGCAAGAATACTGGAGTGGGTTGCCATGCCCTTCCCCAGGGGATCTTCCCAACCCAGGGACACAACTCTTATCTCCTATATTGGCAGGCAGATTCTTTGCCACTGAGCTCCAGGGAAACCCATACATATGCGCATAATTGAGATCTATTCAGTGTAACGGAGTGATGGCTTCACAGTTTTCTACAAATGTCAAATGCATCATTATTCACTTTTCGCATGTGTAATTTACTGTATTTCGATTATGTCTCAGCTTCTTTTTCATTTACTCATGTGTGGTATATATAATTTATATTTCCTACTGGCAGGCTTTGTTTTAAACAGCTTATAAGAAGACAGCACTATAGCCTGGCTCTCAGACCACACTGCCTGCATTTGTATCCTGGCCCCACCAGTCATAGGCTATTCCACCCTTGGCAAGATGTTTGAATTCTCTGTGCTTCACTCAGATTGTTAGTAAATGTAAATGCAGTAATGTTTGCCTCATGTGTGTTTGGGGCAAGAAGTTTAAAGGTAAACTGCTTTAGAATTGTGCTTGGGTATCAGTGAGCACTTAAATATTGAATATTATCTGCTGCTTTTATTGTTGCTCTAACTGAAGGGGTGGAAGCTTTGGGGAATTCAGACGATACCCACTACTGATCCTGTTTGGGTGCTTGTTTTCTCTGTGGACATCAGATGAGCTGGGGCCTCTTAGAAAGCAGAATAGATTGTTTGCTGGACTTGAATTAGAGACCTTGGTTCTGTGTGACTCAAATATAGCATTCCTCTCTGTCGGCTTCAGTGTTTGAATTTGCTTGGGTAACTAGTAGAGGAGTGGTGCTATTCCCAGGAGAGAAACAGATTTTAGGGAAAATAATGATGAGTGTCCTTTAGGGCCTACTGGCTAGAGATGAAACTACCACCACAGGCATTTGGATGGAAAGGCCTAGAACTCAGGAGAGAGATCTGATCTGGAGACAGAGACTTGGGGGTATGCGGCATGATTGAGCCCCCCAGGATGAGTGGACAAGGAGGGCACCCTGCAGAGGATCTTCCCTTGGGTGAAGCAGGAGGGAGCTGGGTACAGGGGGAGAGTGTGCTGTGGGGAGAGGGAGCCTGAGGAACCCAAACACCCAGCCAGTGTGTGTCCAGAGTGGTCTCACGAAGATCAAACCAGGATCATACCTACTGACGGCCACCAAACAAGAGAAGCGGAACCAAGAACATGCAAAAAAGGAAGTTTCTGAGGATCACTGTTACTTGAAATAACCCACAGAAAATGTGAGATGGTGTTGCAAGTGCCCTGTCTGCCCCACAGCCCTGGAAAGACCCTTGTCTCCTGCACGCCCTTGCCTGACTGGGCTTGGTATTTGCTCTTGGCAATGCCATGAGCCCCGGTCATACTCAAGGAAGGACACTGTGCTCAGTGCTTTATGCTCTCACTGAGATGTCCGGACAAACTTGAAAAGTAGCATCTAATGGTTAAGTTCTCAGACATGGGTTAGACATCCACATCTGTGGCTCAGTTCCACCACTTGCTCGCTCTGTGGCTTTGATTCCTTAACCTTTCCAAGTCTCAATTCTTCCTGTCTAGTGGAGGTTATAACAGGACTTACCTCCTTGGGTTCCTGTGGGGAGTAAATGAGTTGAGTGTGTGTAGGTGAGGATGAGATGAGTGAATTCCTAGTGTTTCTCTTGGACCTGGCCCATGCAAGGGCCAGGTCATTGTTGGTTGTGGATATATCCCTCATCTCATTGCACATGAGAAAACCCAGGCTCAGAGAGGATAAATGACCTGCCCAAGGTTATCTGTCCTTCCAGAACAAGGCTTTATGACCACTGCTCCCATGCTGAACCAGGCCTTTCAGACCTAGTTAAACCTACACAGAAAATGATCCATGAACTGCTTTAAGCAAAGTCAATACAGTGGAGATGCCTCTTCCAAGCACAGTAGTTTGGGTGGGTTGTGGCCACCTGGTCTGTGACAGCAGTTAGTGAGCCTCCTGTCCCCAGCAGAGACATATACAAGGGCTTAGAACGATCTTTACTGAACAAAGTTGGGGTTTTTATGCCTTCGCATACCCCAGGAGTGACTACTTGTGAGACCCTGGACATGGTGGGGAGGCTGCAGTCCCTGGGCAAGGCAAAGTGCAGTCATCCCACCAGACCGTACCTCTGGCTACAGGATGTTCCCCAGGGTCTTCGCCAAATCATGTGTGAGATTCATGTCATGGGGCTCAGTACAAGACCAGCACAGAGTGATAATCGGTAATAGTGCTCCTCTAGGATCAATCCCTGGGTTGCAAAGATCCCTTGGAGAAGGGAATGGCTATCCACTCCAGTATTCTTGCCTGCAGAATTCCATGGACAGAAGAGCCTGACGGGCTGTATAATCCATGGGGTTGCAAAGAGTCGGACACAAGTGAGCAACTAATACTTTCATAGTAAGAACTAGGAGGAGGAAATGTCTAGCCCAGGGAGTCAAGGGTACCTTATTCAAGTTCAGGTGTTAGGAGTGCTGAGTTCTAATTTCTTCTCTGTTCTTAATTTAATTGATTAATTTTACCTTCTATCAGTCAGCTGTACTCGCCATAAGAGAACAATCTCATTCTTTTCCTATTCTGGACTCATCTATACCAAAAAGCTGGATTTTGTTTTTTTGGTTTTTTTTTAAATTTTTTAATTTTTTTTAAATTTTATTTTATTTTTAAACTTTGGATTTTGTTTTAAAAACAAGTTTAAGATCAAATGATAGTCCTTTGAAAAGGTTAACAAAATTGACATACATTTAGCTAGAAAGACCAAGAAAATAAAAGACTCAAATGACTAAAGTCAAAAACGAGAGGGGTACATTACTACCAACCTTACAAAAATAAAAAGATTTATTCAGTTTCAGTGTCAGTTCAGTTCAGTCACTCAGTCGTGTCCGACTCTTTGCGACCCCCATGAATCGCAGCACACCAGGCCTCCCTGTCCATCACCACCTCCCGGAGTTCACTCAGACTCACGTCCATCGAGTCAGTGATGCCATCCAGCCATCTCATCCTCTGTCGTCCCCTTCTCCTCCTGCCCCCAATCCCTCCCAGCATCAGAGTCTTTTCCAATGAGTCAACTCTTCGCATGAGGTGGCCAAAGTACTGGAGTTTCAGCTTTAGCATCATTCCTTCCAAAGAAATCCCAGGGCTGATCTCCTTCAGAATGGACTGGTTGGATCTCCCTGCAGTCCAAGGGACTCTCAAGAGTATTCTCCAATACCACAGTTCAAAAGCATCAATTCTCTGGCGCTCAGCCTTCTTCACAGTCCAACTCTCACATACATACATGACCACAGGAAAAACCATAGCCTTGACTAGATGGACCTTTGTTGGCAAAGTAATGTCTCTGCTTTTCAATATGCTATCTAGGTTGGTCATAACTTTCCTTCCAGGAATACCATAAACAATTATATGGTAACAAATTAGATAACTCAGATGAAATGGACAAATACCAAGTAAAACAAATGACTGAAACTGACTCAAAAATAGAAAATCTAAGTAGACCTATAACAAGTAAAGAGATTGAATTAGTTATCAAAAACTTACACACACAGAGGACCATCTTATTTTATAGCTCAGTATGCATATATGTAATTCACAAAAGAAAACCCTTTCTAAGTTTTTCTTAGATATTCTCTATTCCATTTTTTAGATGTTTATCTATCTATCTATCTCTATTCCATTTTTTAGATGTTTATCATGATAGCAAACTGATTTTTCAGTCTACCATGGGCTTCTCTGGTGCTCAAATGGTAAAGAATCTGCCAGTGATGCAGGAAACCCGGGTTTGATCCCTGGGTCGGGAAGATCCCCTGGAGAAGGAAATGGTAATCCCACTCCAATATTCCAGTATTCTTGTCCCATGGACAGAGGAGCCTGGAGAGCTACAGTGCCTGGGATCGCAAAGAGTCAGACACAAGTGAGCAGCTTGTACAATGGTTCATATCCTGTTTAAAAAACATGGACGTAGTGAACTCTTCATTTTTTTCTTCCTTGTTTATATTTTGGAATATATCTGCTTTTATCGCTTTGCAGAGGGAAAATAAACTCAGTTAAACTGCCTTTTCATCCATTTCAACTCACTGTGAATTTCTCTGTGGTCTGTAGTGCCTGGTCAGCTTTTGGTGATACCGAGTTCCTTCCTGCAGAGCAAACACTGATGAGGGAACTTCCCTGGTTAAGACTGCTCCTTCCAACGCAGGGAGTGTAGGTTTGATGCCTGGTGGGGGAGCCAAGATCCCACATGCCTAGTGGCCAAAAAAACAAAACATAAAGCAGAAGCAATATTGTAACAAATTGAATAAAGACTTTTTAAAAAATAGCCCACGTTGGAAAAAAAAAATCTGTTGAGTCTACACTCTGGGCACATGTGACCCAGTGCCAGGTACCCACAGGCATGCAGGTAGGTTAGTGCCCAGTTCTTGAAGAAAAGACACCATTACTTAGCCTAGGCAAGTGCTTGGTCAAAGGGAGGCCCATCCCTGAAGTACAGTAAGCACCTTGGAGGCTGTGAGGTGATCAGTGAAGGCTGCCGAGAGAACAGGTCTGAGCAGGGAAAGAAAGCAAAGGGAGCAGGAGGCTGGAAGTTGTTTGGAACTTCTCTCAGCAGAAGTCAGGAGCCACTAGTGCTTTTTAAGCCAAGTCGTTCTAAGACCAGGGGAAGGTTTCAGGAAAGTTAATCCGACAAGTCTATTTCAGTGAACAAAGCAGACAAACACCCCTGCCCTCATGGAGCTTACATTCCAGCAGTGGAGTTGGAGGCAGAGGAGTCAAGCTTGTATTGCTTACAAGGAATGTTATGTACGGAAGGTGACGTGTATGATGAAAAAGCGGAAGGAGAAGGATGAGGGTATTGGGAGAGGCTCAGATGGGGTGCATCCTGCACGGAACCTGGAGTCAGGCAGGCTGATCAGGCCGTGATTGGGGTTGGGGACGTAGCCTGAGCACCAGCAGTGGCAGCGGGGAGGGCAGCAGGCAGCACAGCAAGGCCATCAGCCTCGTGACCCTCTATTTTCCTTTCAGAAACACAATGTGTAACATCCGGGGCAACAAGCAGACCCAAGGAGCAAACCACAGACCCCCCGGAGAAGATTCTCCACTGAGCGAGGAGACGCAGAGAGAGGAGCAGCCCTCTCCCCCTGGCCCTGGCGCCCCAGGTGAGCTCTGCCCAGGCCCGAGCTGCCTTCAGAGACTAAGTTGGTGTCCTCTGTCTTCCCCTAAACCAGCGTCCCTGCTTTTGTGTCAAAGATGGAACGATCCAGATCAGTCCTCCTGGGCTTCCATGGGTCTAGCAGCAGTAACGATTCTTTTTTTTTTCTTAATTGAATTTATTTAGCTGTGCTGAATCTCCTTTGCAACAGGCAGGATCTTTAGGTGCGGCATGCAAACCATTAGTTGCGACATGTGGGATCTAGTTCCCCAACCAGCGATTGAACCTGGGTCCCCTGTATTGGGAATGCAGGGCCTTGGCCACTGGACCACCAGGGAAGTCCCCCCACCCACTTTTATTTTTAAATTGTGGTAAAAATACATAACAAAATTTACCACTTTAACCAATTTTAAGTGTAGGGTACTTGCACATTTCTTGTGCTACCATCACTTTCCATCACTACCATCCATTTCCAGAACACCTTTCATTTTCCCAAACTGAAACACCAAGAAATGATTCTTGAAGTAATAAAGGAAAATATCTCTCACTTTTTCTCCCTTCCTTTTTTTTTTTCAATTTGTAAAGAAAGGATATGAAAATGCTTTTCTGGGATGATTAAAATCAGATCAGCCTGAAGAAGCAGAACAAGTGACTTCAAAGTATTCTTTCCTACCATGATATGGCACTTTATTATTTGTTTTTCAAAATATGAGTGACCCATCAGGGTGGGTTGGCATCTTTGAATGGGCATTCATACCTTAGGACATATTTTAACTTGGAAATAATTGGGAAAAAACTAGCTAAGTCTTATGGTAGAGAGAACCCCTGGGCTGCCCAGAAGTGACTTTAGTGTGGAGCACTGTCTGGTAAACCAACAGCCCAAGAGAAAATCAGTACTATATCGAATCAATAGCAGGTTCTTTGTACCAGGGCTACTCTAAACGGTTTTCCTTTTTTTGCTGGGTCGGGGGGCAGTGGTCACAGTTTCGTTAAGATATCCAAGAACTTTCAGGTGTACCAGCTGAATTTAGAAAAGACAGAAGAACCAGAGATCAAATTGCCAGTAATTCACATACCATGCAATTCACTCCTTTGAAGCATACAATTCAGTGGCTTTCAGTATGTTCACAGAGTTGTGCAACCCATCACCATAATCTATTTTAAAACTTTTCTTTTTTCTTATTTTATTTACTTGGCTGTGCCAGTTGCAGCATGCAGACTCTTTTAGTTGCAGCTTATGAATTCTTGAGTTGTGGCATGTGGAATATGGTTCCCCAACCAGGGATTGAACCCAAGGCCCCTGAACTGAGAAATCCTTAAAACATTTTTATTACCCTCAGCAGGAACCCTATACTGCTCAGTCATCAGTCTCAGTCTCCATCTTCCTCCAGCTCTAGGCAAACATTAATCTTCTTTCTGCCTCTATAGATTTACTTTTTCTGGACATTACATAGAAATGGAATCTACCACATATAGTCCTTTGTGATGGGTGTCTTTTACTAAAGCAGGATCTTTTCAAGTTTCATCCACATGCACGAAAGGCTTTACACTCCATTAATCCATTTAGTCTTTACAACGACCTGAGCAGTAAATACTGTTGTTCTCATTTAATAACCAAGTGGACTGGGGACCGTTGTGTGGAGTGACTGGCTCATGGCTGCACAGTGAGTACAGAATAAGATTCAGGCCCAACAATCTGGCCCCATACTGCTGCCTGAAGCCTCATTTCTAAGTCTTGCCTTTGAAATCTACCTCTTTATTGTCATGAAACCTTGTCCGCACAAGCAAAATCTGATACACAAAGCAGATAAAAGCAGAACTGGGAGTCTAGGCTCTTTCAAAGCCTCTCCCTAGTCAGCCTTTGAGGCACTCCCGTGAAATCCTAGGGCACTGATTGAAAACCACTGCCTTAGGCCTACTTTTCCTCAACTGTAAGATAGGCACAGTGATGCTACCCTGCCTGCCCTCAGGGCTGCTGGACAGCAGTGTTATTAGAGGGTAGCAGGGCTCCAGGGAGCCTCCCTGCTCTCTTAGACCCCATGGCAAGAGAGAGAAGCATTGCATTCATCTGAGCACTGCAGGCTGCTTTGTAACTGGCCCAACCAGATTTCTTTTGGGCTGCCGTGGCAACCCTGGCTTCCCTGGTGGCTCAGTGGTAAAGAATCAGCCTACAAAGCAGGAGATGAGGGTTCGATCTCTGAGTTGGGAAGATCCCCCGGAGAAAGAAATGGCAGCCCACTCCAGTATTCTTGCCTGGGAAATCCCTGGACAGAGGAGCCTGGCAAGCTACAATCCATGGGTTCACAAAGAGTCGAACACAACCACGCAACTCAACAACAACAATCAGGTTTCTTTTAAGTCTGGAAAAAGACCATTTTGTTCCTACCTTCAACAAGACCAAGGAGTTGTTTTTTATCTGTTCCAGACTATCTGGTTGTCCCTTGGCCTGGTCCCTGAAGAAAGTTGCTAAAGTCATCGGGCTCATTTTGCGAGTCCTATCTGTCCTCTCCCCTGGGATCTCATACCTCATCCTTAGTTTTAACATCATAGTCCTAAAAGGACTAGGTATGACTCCTTAAGATGTACTATTGGGGGAAGATAAATGAGTAAATTGAGTTAGAAAATTAAGATGGCTCAAGAAAAAAATCCTACACTGTACCAAAGTAGGCAGCAAATGTGGCTCTGAACTTTTCAGCAGCCAAGGCAAAGAGGGAAATGTAAGCAGTTAGATTATTTTTCAGTGTCCATAAAACTATAAACACATATTTTCTTGAAAGAAGCAAAGATTTTTCTGGCACTGAGAGCTGAGAAGAATTTCTGTTGGGCCCTCATAACAGACATGGTGTATGCCATGCAGTCAAAATTCTGAAGATCTCTTGACCTTGAGACCATTGCATGGCCCTACATGCAGGCTGATGGCAGAGCTCTAAAGCACGGCTGGGAGTAGGGTGGGACAAGTGATTTTTCAAACACTAGATTTAAGAATAAAATTTAGCATGGATCAGCAAACATTTTCTGCAAAGAGCCAGAATAGCAAATATTTGAGTCTTTGTAGGCCATGCAGTCTCTATGGCAAGTACTCAACTCTGCCTTTGTGGTGTGAGAGCAGTGCAGACAATGCACACATAAATGAGCAGGGCTGGGTTCCAATAAAACTTTATTTACAAAAGCAGGCCAGGGCCTGATTTGGCCTATGGGCCATTGGTTGCTGACCCAGGCCCTAGAGGAAATAAAAGGATATAGCCTTGAGACATTCAGCTATGGAAAGTATGACTCTCCTAATTTAGCTTGTAATTAGAATCAAATGAAGGTTTCCATTACTCACTGGGACGAGAAGGCAGAGTATGGATCTTCTGTGCTCCTGTCAGTGGACAGATCTGTGTGCTTTGAAAATCGCCCGGAGTGTAGAGGAGGAATCCTGAAATAAGAAAAAGTACATCCAGCCTGGACCTGTGGCTGAGGAGATGGCCACCTGGCAGACACCAGCAGGGTCATAGGAGGTAGCACCTGCAGGGTGAAATCAGAGAGTAGGGAACAGGCACGGTTTGGAGGATGGGCTGGATGAGCCAGCCAGCACAGTGTAAACAATGTTGATTTAGTTTCTTGATTCTCAGAATGTGATCCCTGCACAAGTTATATCAGTATCCCCTAGGAACGGTTAAAAATGCAAATTCTCAAGCCCCTCCCCAGGCCTATTGATGGAAAAACTCTGGGAGGTGGGTCCCCAGTCTACATTTTACCAGGCCTTCCAGGGCTTCTGCAGCAACCCCAAGGTTGAGAACTACTGAGGCCGCTGATCACAACCTCTGTGTTCTCCTTTTGAGCAGGGAAGGATCCAGCAAATTCTCCGAAGTCCTCTCTGACCACCAGTCTCATTCGGAAAGCCAAAAGCCAGAGCAACACCTTCCCGCTCTTCAGTGAAGGGCTCATGCGGAACCGAACTGCCCAGGAGAAAGTACTGGCCTTGGAGCAGCAGGTTCTGATGCTCACCAAGGAGCTAAAGGCTCAGAAGGTGAGCTCTGGCCCCAAAGAGGCCCCAGGCTCTGGTGCTCTCCTCTGGGCCTGGTGCCCCTGGACAAATCAGATATGATGTGTTCGCTAGTCTAGGTCCTTAAACAGCCAAACTGCATGTGGCTGGGAATACTGTGCTGTTGATCAGTCAGGGACATGCTGTTACTCGGACTAGGTGACCGAAGGCCACCAAGGACAGGGTCTCTCAGATCTCCCCTGGGAGACTGTCCATGACCTGACCCCACACCTGAAGAGGGACAGTGTTTGGAGGAGAGTGATCTGCATGCAAGGTCCTGGGAGGGGCCACTGAAGGAACTGGGGGATCTTTGAGCTGGCAGCTGGTAACTGGGTATAGATTTCTGAAGGACTGTCACAGGGCAGAAAAAGCGGACAGGTCTCTGTGTGCGGCCCAAGGGCTAAGCACAGAGGACAGTGACAGGGAGAAAGATTCAAGTGTTGTAGAGACAGAAGTTAATTCTAGCAGTTAAAAGAAAGAGCTACATGGTCGCTGTAGAAAACAGGTCACACACACACACAGATGTGCAAATCCTTCAAAAATTCTACCAGCCAGAGAGTAAATCAGGTTCACATCTGGCAGTGACCTCATGAAGTAGTCAGGGTCACGTGGCAGAGCAGCAGTGGGGAATGCCGCAGAGGCAGTAGGTTCTCTTTAGCACAATAAGAGTGATTACACCAGCACAGTTGCTACCGAAAATCCTGAGCTCAGGGCCCGTGGTGCTGTAGAGATGGGCCCGGCTGAGGTCCCAGGCTCCTTCTCCTCTGAGAGGAAGGTGTACACTCTCATGCTTGAGCCTTGGCTAAGAAAACCCAACACAAAAGTTATTATGAAACCCTGAGTCTCTTTCTGCATTACTTCTGCTCTTGCTCCTGGGGAGGTAAAGAATATATTGTATTTGCTTCTAAATAGTCTCTCCTTTGTTCGTTTCTTCTTTTCCGTTCTGTTCTGTCTTTGGAGAACACAGTCCAGAAAAGCACTCTCCCTACCTTGTTTTGGCCCTTTCTCTGCCTTTCTCAGCCTAAATAGTTATTTTGGGAACCAGCAGAGCCTTCATACCTGGCAGGTCAGGGGTTACATTTAATGAAGCAGCAGGTGACTTTAGTCCTCAAAGGAGGAAACTCATCCATTCCTGGGTTCTCTGCTCATTTGTTTATTCACCCAGCCTTCTCTGAGGCCCTGTTACAGACACACGGTGTTCTAGGCACTGGAGAACAAACGGTGAGAAAAGACACAGCCCTTACAGCACCCAAATATATCCTTACAGCAAATGAAGTCTCCTCTGATGACACCTAGCACCCCAGCCATCACTCTTGTCTCCCGTTACCTTTGTGTTCCTGTCGTGAGGGTGTGTTCCCGTCGTGAGTGTCATGAGGCCGCTCCTGAGAACCAAGGGCATTAAGCTGAGCTGTAGCAGTTTCCTGATTCCTGGACCAGGACAATGAAAGTCCCAAACCTGACCTGGAAAGGAAGAGAAATGTAGAATGCAGACACTTCCTCTCCTTTCTGTGCATCTTCTCCCTTCTTTCTAGGAAGTGTGGGTGGCCTTTCCTCTTAGGGTGTTGTTGCTGCTGCTGCTGCTAAGTCGCTTCAGTCGTGTCCGATTCTGTGCGACCCCATAGACGGCAGCCCACCAGGCTCCCCCGTCCCTGGGATTCTCCAGGCAAGAACACTGAAGTGGGTTGCCACTTCCTCCTCCAATGCATGAAAGTGAAAAGTGAAAGTGAAGTCGCTCAGTCCTGTCCGACTCTTAGAGACCCCATGGACTGCAGCCCACCAGGCTCCTCTGTCCATGGGATTCTCCAGGCAAGAGTACTGGAGTGGGGTGCCATCGCCTTCTTGTCAAGTGAAGAAGCCCTGGGAGACCTAGTGGTTGCCCCTAGTGGTTGTGCAACCCTGGAGGATTCTTCGTTCTTCACTAAATGAGGCCAGCTCTTGGACATTAGTAAGGGCCACCTAGGCTGTTGACAGCTCCCCTACAGTCAGCCTGAAAACATCAGGGAGAAGTTGTTCAAGCATTAGAGAATCTGGACTTTCTTACTCGTGCACTTTCTTGGGACAGAGAGTGGGAAGAGACTGTCTTGGGACTGAGCTTTTGCCTCAGGGAATGAGTGAATTGCCTGCTCTCTGACCCATCATTTCCCAAATGCACTTCAGTCTAGAGGGCAATTCAACGCACAGACCTTTAAATAAGACGGTCCTGGCCCTGAGCAAGTTCCCTAACCTCTCTCAGTCTCCACTTCCTCCTCTATAAATGGAGCTATCATCAAATAGGGCTATCATCATGTTTTACTGAAAAGGTCTGTGTCAAGACTCACAAAACTCAGTACCTGGCAGCCAGCAGCTGCCCCAGACATGCAGGTGTGGTCATCTTGGCTGTGACTTCGGCATTCTGTGCCCTCCCTGTTGACTCCTTCCCGCACACACCCCGAGGGCCTCTGAGAATTCTGCTCGTGGGCCAGAGGCAGTCCTTACCTTTATTCCACATTTGGAACAGGGACCCCAGTTTTACCAACTGGGGTTTTGCCCGCAACCCAAATACCAAAACCAAAGAGAGGAAGGAGAAGAGGTAGACTCTTGACCCAGAGATGAGACAGAGGAGGTTGGCACCATCTTGGGGTGCCCAGTGGTACCCTAGGCACTCAGAAATGCTGGTCAGAGAGCAGCTCTCCATCTGAGACCATCTAAGTCTAATGCTTCAGCTGCAGAAAGAGTCCACTGGACTTCTGGGCCTGGCGCCAACAGATACCTGCTTGTGTCTCTTCAGTGGGAAGATACACCTTCCTGCCTTAGGCTGTAAAAGGACCCAGGAACTGGGGGTCTTGTCCTGGCTCAATCAGCCAGGCAGACACTGCCAATAGTAAAGAGCTTGTATCTCAAGCTCTGTTGGCTGCTCTGGAGGGCACAGAGGCACTCTGGGGACTCCACTGCCCGGAACATGGAGAAAACGTGAGCACAGGTCACTGCTGGCGTGCAGGCTGGTGCCCTCCATGCGCTGTCCTCCTTAACTTACAGCAGTTATCCTCGCCTTTCCTGACAGACACCAGAGTCCTGGGAGGTTCTGCATGCCCGTGCCCTCCTGGGCAGCAAACCAGGGATCAGGCTCTGGAGTCTGCCTCCAGAGCTTCTGCCCTTTTCACTGCACCCTGTTCAAGGGGCTCGGAGGAGGTGGGTGACTTGCTCATGGTCACACAGCTGGAAGAGCCAGGCCTTGGGCACTGGTATCCTTCCCCAAGTCCAGGACTCCTCACAGCCCAGCCACCTCCTCTCTAGTCTCACAGGATAGCCCCATGTCAGTCACAAACACCACAACTGCTCTTCAGGAGAAATGAATGCACTTCCTGTGATTCCAATACCCATGAGGCCATTACCCATCCTAGGCCCCTGCAGTGCTGGCCCCAGAGGAGATCTGGACTCTGGGAGGTGTCCAGAGTTTACCAGGCAGCTTTGGTCCAGTGAATCAGGCTTTTAGAGTCGACAGCCTTGCACCCAACCTGAAGGCTGTCTGCTCCAGCAGATGGAAGGCTGGCCTTTGTGGTAGTGTTGGCCATCTGTTGGCTTCTAAGCAGGATGAACTCCTCCTGGGCCCTGCCTGTGGCCAGCTTAGTGCACTCAGGATTACTTGGTGAAGGTGTGTAACTCGCTTAGGACACTTGGTTGGAGCAAAGTGCAAGCTCTCACTTCCCAGAACTGCAGACAGAGACTTAAGAATACAGGTCCTGGGGTCACAGAGGGAGGGTTGAGAGGGCGCCCTCAGCACTGAAAGATTGAAAGGGGTATTTCAGCATGGGGAAGGACGCTTGCCACACTTTCTCTGTCATCCTTTTGGTGCCTCTTGGTGGCATAGGACCATTATCTATTTTACACACGAGAAAGCTGAGGTTCCATTTTCTGAAACACGCACATTAGGTCCACCTTCATGGATCTGGAATGGGAACCCAGGGCTCCTTCACCTGCTCACAGCTGGCCCTGAGCCCCTTAGGGGTAAGAGGATGCCCAGTCCAGTGCTCTTCCCACAAGCACTGTTGGGCCCACCCACCTTGATTTTAGTGAGTGGTGAAGATATCAACTCGTTCATAAGATAAATGATTTATTGACTTTTAAAATACTTACTAAAATGACAACTTGTTACCCATTGTTAAAATCTAAGGTGGGCCAAACAATGATTCGATTAAGAAATATTAGAAGTATCACTGAGCCAGCTCTTCTAAGCCTCAGTCCTAAGGCCTTGCTGGGGATTGTGGGAACTGGAAACAAGCCAGGTGTCCATCCTCGGGGATGGGATGAAGGGTATCGTGTGCTCCATACAAGGAATACTCTTGAACTGTTGCAAATGCGTGTTGTTCGATAATGACTGACCTGGAGAGCTGCTTTCACATGTTGTAAGGACAAAAGCAGCTTCAAAATGGGATGTTCTAGCTTTGCTTTTTGTTTTTGTATTTCTATTTGATGTATATATGTGTTTTGGTGACTGCCTTGTTTCACCTGGCATAAAGTCCTCAAAGGTCATCCATGTTGTAACATGTAATAGGATTTCCTTCATTTTTAAGAGCGAACAATATTCCATCGTATGCCACATTTCATTTATCCATGCACCATCAATAGACACTTGGGTTGTTTCCACCTCTTGGGTTTTGTGAATAATGCTGCTATGAATATGGGTTATTTCTATTTTTAAAGAAATCAAAAGAAGCATTTCTATGCAAAATCCATTAATTACACATCATGGAGAAGTCAAAGGTCTTAGGACTGGAGTTGGGAGCCCTCTGCTCTAGCTGCAGTTTCCCAACTCGGGATCCACCAGGTCCCTTTAGTTCTCTGCTTCCTTGAGCTTCAGTCTCCCCATGGGACAGTGGGGTGACTGGCCCAGGTGGTCTCCCGGGGCCGGCCAGCCTCCAGGTTTCCCAAATCCATGATCCATTCCTGCTTCTCCTTTCACTTGCTGCTCTGGCTCCACTATCTCCGGGTCCCTTTCTTCCTGTCTCATTCTGGTGCCCAGATCCTGGGACGAGAGGACAGACTCCTGGCCTGGTGTTTTGGTCTTGGATTTTGAGAGCCAGATGTGGGAAGGGGGAGACAGCTGATGGAATGAAATGGGCCTCAGAGTTGACTCTGCCACCCTGGGGGACAGATACCCACCCAATTCTGAGGCTAGGGCAAGTCCAAACAGTGGCCTGTGTGGGGTTAATTCACCAGGCAGTTAGCCAGGGTAGCCTCCAAATCTCCGCTGAAGCAGAAAATGGTCTGGGCTTCTCAGTCACCGGCAGCCACAGGAATGCTAATCTCTCTTTGCACAGCCCTGCGGAGCTGAGTTCTAAAAATTCCTGACATTCCGGTTTGGTTTTCAACCGCCCTCCCCACCCACCTCCCCTCCACACCCAGGACCTACCTGCAGCTGCATACCTGTCCTTTCACTCCACTGAGCCTTTGCGTAAGCAGTTGGCTCAGCCCCATCTGCAAAGTCCTCCCAATCCTCAGCTCCCTCCATCTGCCCCACGTCTCCCACCTGCTGCTTGACCATCTCTGGCCCTCCTCATTCTTCAGGATCAGTTTAAGCTGCTCCATCTTTCTATGAAGTGTACTGGTCGCCCCGCCCCCTGGCACCCCTGCCTCCACCCCAAACGAAAGTCATTGCCCACTGCCCTGTGCCCCGACAGACACCCCTGCTTCCGTCTCTCGCAGTAATTCACTCCACAGCAGTGGTTCACCTTTGCTTCCACCAGCCTCTGTGGCCCTTGAGGGTGGGAATGGTGACTGGTCCCTCTCTGGGTCCCAGGGCCTGGCATGGGGCCTGGCACTGAGTGAGCACTTGATACAGGTTAGATGGATGGATAGAAGAGAAAGAACCAGAAAAGGGACAGTCACTAGTACCAGGGTTTCAGAAGTTGTATGCTAACTTGGTCTTATCATTAGCTTCTCAAATGAAGTAATGATTTGGGGCAGTTCTCCTCCAAAATGGAATTGTTCTTAGCAAACCACCCTATCCAGCCAATCATTTATTTAAATGCTTTGGCATACATACAGTTAAGGTGTCTCCAGGGAACCACATTTTTCCAGATGAGACTGGCATGGAGCATGGCAGTGTGACCTAAAGACCCCACCTGCAGGTCTGAGGTTCACATGAGACTGGCTGCTGAGCTCCCTGATTTCTGATACCCTGGTCCTGGCCCCAGATGAATTCATATCCCTGCTTTGGGGCAGAACAGGTCCCCAGTGCTGGGAAGGTTGGAAGCTCAAAGGCACAGGGAATCAAACCTTGAATGCTCAGTGTACTTGAATGAATCAGGTGGCCCTGCGAAGAACTAAATCGAGGTCTGTTGCTTCTGAACTCCCTGCTGCTTCCTTGCACCAGCCTCACAGGCATCGTTTGGTAGGCAGAGGCGTGGACACAGATGGATTGAATGAAGCCCCAGGTGTTGTGGCTTGGTGTGAGGATTGCCAGCATGTTTTCTCTCTAATGCCGCCTCAACTCGATTGGTAGTGACTGCATGGATGCCATGTTCAGAAGGATTCTGAGGCCTCAGCTAGGGTTAGCAGGAAGGAATACTGAGATTGATTATGAACGTCTGGCTCAGGAGTGAGAGGGAAGAGCCATGCCACACCGCTGCCACTCCACCTTCAATACTGACCAAGCACAGGCAGCTCAGTGGCTGAATGACTTGGGATTAAATTCCACTCTGCTGGGCCTCCGTTTGTTCATTTCTGAAACAGACATGTATAGGGTACGGGCAGAAGCCTTAAAGTATTATAAAGCTTAAAGCCTTAAAGCCTATAACATATTGGAAGTTAATTTCTCTCTGACATTGAAGAATCCAGAGTGAAGTGCACAGTTCTGAGCTGGCAGGACAACTGTGTCATCTTCAATATGCAAGTTCTGCTTGTGAGCCCAACGTGGCTACTTCAGTTCTTGCCATTTCCCAGGCAGAAGGAAAGGGAACTGGGCCAGGGCAGTGTGTGTGCAGTGGTTTGGAAGGTATGACCCAGAAGCTACCCACAGCATTTCTCATATCCCATTTAGGCAGAATAATCACTTGACCACATCTAGCTGTGAGCTTGGCTGGGCGATGTAATCCTTTGCTGGGGATCCATGTGTCTAACTAAAACTCTCTTTTTTTTTAATATTTATTAATTTTTTTGATGGCTTCCCTGGTGGCTCAGACGGTAAAGAATATGCCTTCAGTGTGGGAGACTCAGGTTTGATCCCTGGGTTGGGAAGATCTCCTGGAGAAGGGAATGGCAACCCACTCCAGTATTCCTACCTGGGGTTGCAAAAAGTCGGACATGACTGAGCGCACACACACACACAAACACACACACGTACGTTAATTTTTTTCACTTGGCTGTGCCAGATCGTAGTTGCAGCTTGCAGGATCTTGGATCTTTGTTGTGGCTTGCTGGATCTTTAGCTGCAGCTTGCAGGATCTAGTTCCCTGACCAGGGATCAAACCTGCATTGGGAGCTCAGAGTCTTGGCCACTGCACCAGCAGGGAAGTCCCTAAAGCTCTTTTAAACAGAAAGAGAGAATGTGGGTGCTAGAATGAGATATCCCAGGAGATGATGGTCTTCTCAGGTGGTTCTAGTAGTAAAGAACCCGCCTGCCAGTGCAGGAGATATAAAAGACACAGGTTCGATCCCTGTGTCGGGATGATCCCCTGGAGGAGGGCACGGCAACCCACTCCAGTACTCTTGCCTGGAGAATCCCATGGACCAAGGAGCCTGGCAGGCTACAGTCCAGAGTCAGACATGACTGAAGCGACTTGGCATGCATGCAGGAGATGATACCCACCACCTCCCAGGGCTTGTAGGAGAACTGATGACAGCATTCGCCTTGCCTCTGGCACCTCACAGGCCTTCCCTGAGTTTCTGGGCGCTTCTCCTTTCCCACGCAGGAGCTGGTGAAGATCCTGCACAAGGCGCTAGAGGCAGCCCAGCAGGAGAAGAGGGTGTCCAGCGCATACCTGGCAGCGGCCCAGGACAAGGACCGGCTGGAGCTGGTGCGTCACAAAGTGCGGCAGATTGCGGAGCTGGGCCGGCGGGTGGAGGCCCTGGAGCGGGAGCGGGAGAGCCTGGCGCAGACAGCAAGCCTGCAGGAGCAGGAAATACGGGAACTGCAGCAGCACGTGCAGCTGCTCCTGGACAAGAATCAGGCCAAGCAGCAGGTCATCTGCAAGCTCTCTGAGAAGGTCACCCAGGACTTCATGAAGGCCCCAGAGGAGGCTGACAGGGACTTCCTGAGCCAACAGGAGAAGATGGAGCACCTAAAGGTAGGTAGGAAAAAAAAAAAAGGTAGGTAGGGGCCCTGGGCCCTTGGGGAGGACACTGGTCTTGACCCCAGGGGTTTTCTGGGTAGAACTGGGGTGATCCTTAATCTGGAGAATTCATATTTGAAACAGATGTTGGTGGAAGCATTGCTGCACACTCCCTCACTTTCTTATCCAGAGGACCCAATGCAGCTTGACGTTTTCATGATACCCTAAGCTGAAAAGTGAACGTATCTCTAAATTATCAGAGTAGAGATGGAAAAGCCCAAGTTGGAGTCAGAACTCCTAAGCACTCTGGGGCCGGCCTGGTCAGCTTCCTTCAGTGCTACATTGATGTCCTTGGAAGCCACCGAGGTGCCCAGTGGCCCTCTTCAGCAGTCCTGCACACAAGTGGTGACCTGTGCTGCTGTGACTTGGTCTTGATGACGATAATAATCGGTACCCCTACATACAGATTGTTGATGGTGAGGTGTCCACCATCCTAGGTGCCCTTTCTACATCACTTTATTTAGTCCTCGCACCAGCCCTGGAAGGCAGCCACTTATGTGCTCCCCACTACAGAGGAGGATGCCAGGGCTGTGAAAGGTGAAGTTGCTTGCCCAGGGCTGTGTGTGGAGGAAGTGAGGGAAGCCCTGGGCTCCAGCTCCCTTCTCTGACCATTCTGTCTGCTTTGCTGCCTTCCCAGTGCTTCTAGCCACCACTGTCATCCCTTTCTCACCCTCGTGCAGGCTGTGGCTCTCACCCATCTCCCAGGGACCAGTTACCGCTCAGGAGGTGAGGACTTTATTAAAGGTGTGATGCCTGCCACAGGCTGCAACCTCCTCCCTGGAGGGTGGTGACAGGAGCTGGGAACAGGTGCTTTCAGCCCCCACCGTCCCTACAGGCAGCCATATAGCCCCAGTCAGTCCTGCCCCAACCCTGGCACTCACAGCCACATAAATATACTTCGGATTACTGTGGGAATCCCAAACCGCTATATCAAAGAACTGCTATTGGTGGGGGTCATGGGGGCGGGGGAAAGGAAAAAAAAGATAAAGAAATGCAGGAGCTTTTGAGAAACCAGTGGGCAGTGTGGTGCAATAGCCACTCCCCAAGCTCTGAAGTCAGGCAGACTGCCTCTTGCTAGCTGTGTGACCTTGGGCAAATTATCTCGCCTTTATATTACACGGCCTACCCAGTCCTAGTTGTTAGAAGGATAAAAGATGACACGAAACCCAAATTTCTTTCCCTTTCTTTTTCAGCAGTAAAAAGCACATAACTAGTCTCTGAACCTTTTCCCTTATTTGGTCTAAAATCAGAAATTCTTTTGAGTTCAAAAGGAAAACAAAATCTTTCAAATGCAGATGCAGCTAGGTTGTTAGAAAGCTCTGAAGTGAAAGTTGCTTAGTCGTGTCCAACTCTTTTTGCCCCATGGACTATACAGTCCATGGAATTCTCCAGGCCAGAATATTGGGGTGGGTAGCCTTTCCCTTCTCCAGGGCATCTTCCCAAACCAAGGATCAAACCCAGGTCTCCCGACCTGCAGGTGGATTCTTTACCAGCTGAGCCATAAGGGAAGCCCTGAGTCCCTCATAAAGCGGTGAAGATTGCTTCCATCAGATTGCTTTCCTATTCTGCTCCGCCTGCTAAGTGTCTTTCTCCTTTCTGTGCCATTCTGCTGGAACCCACTGTTGAAGACCCAGTGAAGCAGCATGGGGGTGAGAGAAATGGACTTGCACAAGCATGGACTCACCTAGGAGACTGAATGTGCCCCTGAATTTGCATGTCCAGGAGTTTGTCAGTGAGCTCAGAGATGAAGAGACTCTGGGTACGATTCACATCACCCATGCTTACATTGACAGCTGCTCCCCCGAGGTTGTTAGAAAGCCATCAGTCCTTCTGCTGACACCGTGGAGGTGTTTTGTGCTAGAAAGAGTTGTACGTACTAGACTCCCTTACTTTTAGCCTTTGGGTCTTTGATCCAGGAGAAAATAGAAAATCCATCAAAACTCCACTGTTTGTAGGTTTGGGGACAGAACGTGTTCACATCTCCTGCTTGCCCTTGTGATTGAGGACACTCAACTTTGAGGAAATTGCCCCTTGTTGTCCAAACTGTCAGTGTGAGAACAGAATCACTGACCTCTTGAATACAGAGCTTGGCTGGCAGGGCCAGCCACATCCTGGAGAGGAGGAAGCACTGATCCAGGGTCACACAGCAGAAGTGGCAGCCAGACCCTGGCTCTCCCCATGTCCCATCTGCTCCCTCCCCACTAGCACCAGGGCCGCTCTACATGCCGTTTTCCAAAGAGGGTTCCCGGCTCCCTCGTCCCTGTGAGAGCAGGCAGGCAGACGCTTCTTCCCTGTCCCCTCTCTCCAGTTGTGTTTTCCTCATTTACTTTCCTGGTGACAGTCACGTGGCTTTTCTCTTCTCTGAGGTTTCTCTTTTTCCTTCCTACAGTTCTGAGCCAAGAAGAACACTCAGGGTAGGGCAGTGAGTGGACGGGAAGGCACTGCCCGGACGCCACCCCTGGACGCCACCAGGCCCACAGCTGCTCCACGGGGCACTTGTCCCTGCCCTCCTTGTCTGGGCTGCAAGCAGGGCACCCTGTGCAACACGTCCCAAGCCTTGGAGAGCCCCTGGATGTGAACTGGAGCTTCTGGGCTGGGAGGGATCTAATGGAGAGGGTCAGGATGGCCTGTCAGCTGTGTGCAAGTGACCCATCCCCGTTGTTGAAGTGCCACAGGCAAGGTGTGCTTAACCAGGGCCTGTTCTTAACCAGGGCCTGAAAGAGATGGGTGGCATTTCAGGGGGTTCTGAGGAGCTCCAGTACCATAGTCTTTTATGTCTCAGCACAGAAAGAATTCAACGAGACGCATAGTGATAGATAAGGAGTGATCTATTGAAATAGGACGTTTGTGAGGCTTACAAGAGGCCAGGTGAGAGAGTGCCATGCTCGAGCTTACTGGGCTACAGTTTTATAATCAAAAGAAAAGTAGGGACAGGGAGAAGACCTTCTTTGTCTTTCTTGAGTAGACATCCTGCTTCCATCATCAGCTTCTCCAAGTTGAGCAGGGGAGTTTTCTTGTCCTTCCATGGTCAAGCTAGGGCCACAAATTATTGTTTTTTATGTGTGCAGAGAACTGTCCTAACTTACTGAGCTCACTGGGCAGGATGTGGTCTCAGGCCACCATTGTTTTATTACCTGGGGGCGTGTCTAGTGCTTCTAGTGCATGGGTTGGTTGCTAAGCAAGCCGGCTTGCTTTTGTGGTTAAGCAAACCTTCTTTTTCAAGTAATCATTAACTGACAAGGGTCTGCTATGATTTTTCTATTTATAATCCCCTAGTGGGGTTTGCTATTTTTTTGATTTATTTATTTTTAATTGAAGGATGATTGTTTTACAATATTGGTTTGATTTCTGCCATACATCAGTATGAATCAGCCATAGGTGTACATATGTCCCCTCCTTGTTAAAGCTCCCACCCTTTCCCACCTCTCTAGGTTGTTACAGAGCCCCAGTGTGAGTTCCCTGAGTTATGAATTATTTAATCACCTACTTTGTCCCTTCACTCTGCCCCTATCAGTCTGATCTAGTCACACCTGCAGCAGTCTCTCACACTCACCTACAGCCAGCCCAATACAATTTTTTGAATGCAAGAGAAAGGGATTGAGTTTCAGCTAGTAAATGCCCTGGAATCACGTGAGCATGTGTTGTCCACTGCTTCTGCAGAGTCCTTCCAAGCAGAATAAAGATGGAGCCATGGCTGTGGTGGCTGTGGTCACTCTTTCAGGCTCCTGCTTGACCCTCCTCAGGGGGGGGTCAGCTTCTCCTTGCCCCAGACAGGAGGATTCATGCTCCCTCCACTGGACAGCTTGCAAAAAGGAGAACTCTAGGCTTAGAGATAGGCCTCACAGATTTATTCATAAGAGAGACAAACCAAAAACATCTAGGGCCCAAATGAAAAAACAGCAACAGGAGAAGGATTATATCTAAGTTATGGTAAATTCATAGAATAGTCATCTATGACTATCAGATCATGTCATCTATGACTTCATAGAATAGTCATCAGACGTCAAAAATCATCTTTAAGAAGCTTCTGTAGAAACAGAGAAAAATATTTACAAAGTGACACTAAGTAAAAAATTTTCACCCCAAATTGCTCAATATGATCACCAATGTGTGACAAAATATGTTTATTTAAAAAACAAACACTACTGGAATGGTTGCTGTTTTGCTCCTTGTAGCTCACTTAGTCTCCAGCTGCCAAGTGAGTTTGTTGAAACTTGCCCCTTTTACAGAAGAGGAAGCAGAGTCAGAGTGACTCAGTGGGCCTCCCGTCCAGGAAATCAGAGCCAGGATTTGAACTCTAGGCTTAATGCTTTCTCTAACATATCACACTGGTATCAAGATTAGAGAAGGGGACTATCAATATTTTTTTTTTTTTCAGAGTTCCTTTTCTGTTTGCCAATAGTGGGAATTATTGGAAATTTCTGAAGGAAGTGTTGGCAGCACATCTGAAAGTGAGGACCAGGGAGATGGTTCTGGTGCAGCCCATTAAATGCTTTGCTCTCTTCTTCAGGATGACATGGAAGCATACCGGACCCAGAACCGCTTTCTCAACTCTGAGATCCACCAGGTCACAAAAATCTGGAGGAAAGTGGCTGAGAAGGAGAAGGCCCTCCTGATGAAGGTGAGGGCCAGGAGCCCAGGTCTGGCCATCTCTGTCTCTAGCCACCCTTCCAGTCCACTCACCCTCTCACCACTGTCTCACTCTCTCCTCTTGACCTGACTGCTCACCCTCCAGACTGTGCCCTTTGTGAACTTCATCCACATGTCAGAGATCTGTGCTCTGCTGACTGCGGCTTCTGATCACAGGGGTGAGAGGAAGAGGCAGGCAGCCACTGTTGTCCTACCTCCCCACTTTGTAGCAAGCCCTGGCCCCCCTCTAAAGTAACTGCCCAGGGATTTAAAGGGCCAGCACCCTCCCCCCCAACCCCCTGCCAACTTCATACTTCTCTTTTCCCCCTTTTGGGAGCCAGGTATTAACTATATATTCCAAAACAACTGCAGATGGGGGGGAAATTAGAAAGTGACCACACATGCCCAGGGAAAGGTGCAGAAAAGACCTAAGAACTTAAGTTTATACCTTATTGTTTATCCTTGAGGTATAAACAATCAAAAACAGCAAACCCTAGAGTAAGAGGGAGAACCTGATTCCCCGAGTTACCACTGTCAGTTCTAATAATACAGCGGCTAGTTATTTTACAAGCAAAAGCAAGTTTATTCGGGACTAACCAGAGGAATTACAACTTGGGATCCATGAACTGTGGTGAACCGCAGGCAAATTCAAGGAACAGGGAAGGGAAACTTGCTTTTTATAGGGAAAAGGGAAGGGTTAGGAAGGACTGTGATAACCAGAAAGTCCACTAGCGGTGTGGAGGCTTCTCATTGTTTGGACTGCTGAAGTCTCTGCTTTTCCTGCTGGAGAATGAAGTGGAGGCACCTTCGCATCAGAGATGTAGGTGTACACTTCTTCCTGCTTGGAGCAGTTAGTGTTGCAGGGGACAGGACCTGAGAGGTCCCCAAACAGGCCTGACTGGACTCTTTTCTTCGCTGAGCTTTCTTTAATTAATTCCACCCCACCTTATTAGGTTCAGATGTTCCATTTTCAACAAAATATCATGAGGCATACAAAGAAACAGGAAGATATGGGGGCAGGCAGATGGGGGATGTGCAGTGTGTGCCCCACGAGGTGGGAGAGACGTGGTGTGCTGGAGGAACAGGAAAAGCCCCCCAGGTGACATTAGAAGGCACAAGGGCAGTGTCCAGAGCTCCATGTCCATCCCCTGGGCACTGCTCGGGTATATCCCCTACAGGGAGCTTGCTATGGGCCAAGTGCCCTGCAAGGGCTTTGGCTCATCTGAGTCACACAAGAATTCTGAGGCAGACACTATTATCCCCAATGTTCAGATGAAGACATTAAAGCACAGAGAGGTTAAGAAATTTTGCTGTAGGTCACCCAGCCTGTAGTGGCTGAACAGGATGGGACTGCAGGCCACGCAAGAGCCTGTGCTGCCCCTGCCCACTTCGCCCCTCTTGTTTCTGAATCTAGCTCCAGCCCTGGGCCTGGTTCTCTAGCCTGGAGCCCTTTCTGCCTTACTGTAAACTCTTGCATTCGGGGCTCCTCTCCTTTTCTTCATATGAATGGCTGGGGTCGGGGGAATGGAAGATGAGAGCTGGAAGGGCTGGACTGCCTAAAGCTGTTCAGGCCTCTGGCCCAAGCCCAACCAGGTGGCCTGACCACCCCCGACCTCTGCCTCCCACAGTGCGCCTACCTCCAAGCCCAGAACTGTCGGGTGGAGAGCAAGTACCTGGCAGGGCTGCGGAGGCTGCAGGAGGCCTTGGGGGTGGAGGCCGGCGAGTGCTCGGAGCTCCTGAGGCAGCTCATCCAGGAGGCACTGCAGTGGGAAGCCAGCGAGGCCTCGGCCGACAGCGTCGTGCTCAGCCCCAGCACCATCAGGTGAGCCCGGAGCAGGGCTGGGTCTGCAGGCCCCGGGTGCTGCCAGCCACCCTGCTGCCAGTGCTGCTGACCGTGTGAGCGCTGCCCATCCCTTACCTCCTTGTACCTTCAGACGGATGAGCATGTGGTTGGGACGAACCCCATTTTATAGCCAAGAGGTGCGGCCGGCCCCTGCCCAAGGCCACACGCACACTAGTGTAGCCGCCATGGGCCTGCCTCCCGAGTTCTGTTTTTTCCCGCTGCCCCAGACTGTCTCCCAGAGGTGTTTGTCAGAGAGGGGAGGAGGGGACACAAGCCACCTGCCTCCTCTGAGCCAAGCCTTTGCTGAGGACGGTGGACCCGGGCAGTTAAATAAAACAGAATGGGCTGTGGCTGGGGTCAAAGGTCCCTAGAGGCTGGGTAGTCCAGTGGCCAGCAACTAGGCTTTGGAGCCGGACTTGACTTTTTTACTGTGTAACCTTGGACAAGTCACTTTACCTTTCTGAGCCTCCTACTCAGCCTCCCTAAGACGTAGGCTGAGATCACCAGCTTCGCAGGATCATGAGGATTAAATGAGATAGCACAGGCAGAGCATATAATAGGGGCAAATGAATGCTGACTGCTGAAAGGCTGTGCGGAATGGGTCTCCACTGCTCAGTCCTGCATGTTGTTGGTGCTGCCTGCTCCCCATCTGGCCTTGGGCTTCCTGGCTGCGGAAGTGTGGCTGTCCAATGGTAGTACAGGCCTCCTAGGGCCTAAGGCTTCATGGAGTAATAAGAGGGTTCTTTTTTCTTTTTTTAATACTTATTTGTTTGGCTGCATCAGGTCTTACTTGCAGCATGCAGGATCTTTGTTGCGTTATGCAGGATCTTGCATTGTGTCGCACAGACTCTAGTTGTAACACACATGCCCCAGAGGGCACAGGCTTCATTAGCCACAGCGTATAGGCTTAGTTGTTCCACAGCCTGTGGGATCTTAGTTTCCCAAGCAGGGATTGAACCCACGTCCCCTGCATTATAAGGCATGTTCTTAACCACTGGACCACCAGGGAAGTCCCGAGGGTCCTTTATATTTGCGCAGAATGAATGAGCATATCTCTTTTAGCACTTGCTATGTACCAGGCACTGTCTAGTCTAGCCCCTAGCAGTTTACATCTGAGGATCTCACTGGGTCTTCATGAGGCAGTGCAAGAGCCCCTGTACCCACTGTACAGAGCAAACTGAGGTCCAGAGCACTGAAGTGACCTGCCCGGAGCCACATGGCCAACCTACAGTAAAGCCCCGCAGGCTCCCTGCCCAGGCCCCACCCTCTCCTCACTGCCCCTTATCTTGGGAAGGGCCTTGCAAAGTGTTGCTGACACGGACTTTTGCTGGCAGTGAGTATGATGAGTACGGCTTCCTGACGGTGCCCAACTACGAGGTGGAGGACCTGAGGCTGCTGGCCAAGATCCAGGCACTGGAAGTGCACTCCCACCACCTGCTGGCCCACGAGGCCGTGGAGCGGCCACTGCGGGAGCGCTGGGCCACCCTGGGCGAGCTGGCCCCCTCGGCAGAACTGAAGCAGCTGCTGCGGGCGGGCGTGCCCCACGAGCACCGGCCGCGTGTTTGGAGGTGGCTGATCCGCCTCCGAGTCCAGCACCTGCAGGCCCCCGGCTGCTACCAGGCGCTGCTGAGCCGGGGCCAGGCCTGCAAGCACTCTGCTGCCCGCCAGATTGAGCTGGATCTGAACCGGACCTTCCCCAATAACAAGCACTTCACCTGTCCCACCTCCAGCTTCCCTGACAAGCTCCGCCGGGTGCTGCTGGCCTTCTCCTGGCAGAACCCCACCATTGGCTACTGCCAGGGCCTAAACAGGTAAGCTATGCAGCCTCGACCTTCCAGGGCACCTCTCTGTCCCTTTGGAGCCACCCAAGAAGCCAGGGAGGTCAACCAGATGAGCACAAGCAGGTGAAAGATCACACTGAAAACAGAGTTGGGTCAGAGCCCCGGCTCCTCGTCCCATGCCCTCCCCTGTGACGTGTCCACAGGGTGGTGCCGCTCCCGCAGAGAGCACACGAGAGGGCCACTGGGGTCGTGTAGCCCACTGCCTGGGTCAGGGATCATTGCTTTAAACAAAATCCACTTGGAGGAGCCCAAGGAAAAGAGAATTTGTAAATGTGACAGAGGAGGCTCCCGAAAGTTGGGAAAGGAAGTAGGGCTGGGGGCAGACGGTCATTGCAAGCCGAGGCAACTGCTGTCTCTAGTGGGGCCACAGCACAACCCCAGGGGGTCCCATTCGTGCCATATTCCAAGGAGATGCTGTTCCCTGAGACTGTACAGCCCTCTGTGGAGGTCTCTGACCTCTCATAATACATGGCTGCTTCCTTCTCTCTCAGCAGACCAATCTCACTGTCATTCTGTGGATATTTCCGGCCCATCAGGACTGTCAGAATAGCGATCTTAGCCCCTGAGTCAAGGCTTTCAGCAACCCACTTGTTGACACCCTCATGTTGTAGGCCTAAATTCCCAAAGGAAGGAGTCTGGCCCAGCCTGGATTCATTTTTACTTCTGGTTCAACAGCAGGAGACAAGGGATGGTAGGGGGGAGCTGGGATGGGGTGACTTGGTAGGGCTGGGACTCTGGCCCAACTCTGTCTTCAACATGTCTTTTCGACTGCTTGTCCCCATCTGTTTGACCTCTCTGACTTCTTGGGAGGCTCGAAAGAGACAGAGAAGTGCCTTTCCAGTACTATGGGGAGCTCTCAAGGCTGCCCCCATAGAGGTGGCCTAATCTCAAATATATCCCAAAGCAAGTTTTGGTTCAACTTAATTTAAACACATATATACTCAGACAAAATTTACATAAGCCATTCATATAGAAGCTCTTTTTTCAGAATAGGAAGTATATGGCATTTACTTAACACAGAATAAGTATTCAGAGTGTCCCTACTCAAATTGGAATGGTTCCCAAACGTAGCTGTTTTTAATACCTTTTCCCAGCTCAAACTGGGTGAAACTGAGCATTTGTTGTTTAGTTGCTAAGTCACGTCCCACTCTTTGCGACCCAGTGGACTGTAGCCCACCAGGCTCCTCTGTGCATGGGATTTCCCAGGCAAGAATACTGGAATGGGTTGCCATTTCCTTTTCCATGGGATCTTCTCGACCCAGGAATTGAACCTACATTTCCTGCATTGGCAAGCGAATTCTTTACCACTGAGCCATCAGGGAAGCCCTATACATGTACAGTTTCTGGGAATTCAGAGTTAAACCTGAACAGTAATGCCTCTCAGTCTATGCCTCTTTGGAAACTTGTTCAGATTTCACACTACTCTAAACATCTGCTATAGAGGGTGTCCGTAGAAATTTATACATTTATTCATTCAGCAGCTGAGCAGAAACGTGCACACTTATCTGTTTGAACATGTTAAAATTCAGAAAGGACAAAACTTCTGAATCCTCTTTAAGATGAGATTTGAAGGGAACTGAAAGCTATGAGATTAGTATGAATGGTTTGTACATTTCACGCAAAGATCAGGTAGGAGCTAAGACTTAAGGAGAGCCTCCTGGATGCCAGGTACATACCTGATGTCATCTAATCCTCAGGAAAGCCCAGCTGACACAACAGAGTGTCTGAGAAGCTAAGGAACCTGACCTGGGCCTCACTATGCATAGGGGCTAAGCCAACTGCTAACCCTGGTCTCCAGCCCCCAGACCTGCTCCTTCCTACCGTGTGCCCACACACTCACAATGGGAGCTATGGTGGAGAGTGTGCTGAGAGCACTCAGAAACTTTTTTCCCTGATCAGATATAACTTTTTTGAGAGCAAGAATGGGGTTAGCCACCTATGAGCTTTGGAGTCTAATCTATGCTGAAGGAGCAGGGGGAAATTCCCATAGCAAGACAGTGTCTGGAGGTAAGCCTTGTGGAAGGCTTGTAGAAGGAAAGAAGCTTCTCCCGGAGTGGGAAGAGGCTGCACAAAGGCTGCTGAGGGCTGTAGAGGAGCAGCTGAGGTATTTCTTTACTTCTTTCTTTGAATGCTGTATTTATTGGCATTTAGGCAGATATTCATACTATTGCTTTAAATAGAAGGTTATTTGTACAGTCCATGGGATCCCAAAGAGTCAGGCATGACTGAGCACGTGCGCACACGCACACACACATGCACACACACGCGCGCACACACACACATTTGTAATACAGCCTGTTGAAATGTGGAGAGTGCACTGTATTCTTTCAAAGGCCCTTCAAACCCAGCCCCTTTCACTTGTCTGAGTGCTGCCGTCCAGTGGCAGCCATTAGAACTGCATGTGTGGTGTCTCAAGAGGACAGAACCTGCTTTTATGCAGCAAACCCAGCCTGTTTAGAGCAAGGCAGATATCATAGTAATGATTTAATACTAATTCAGAGCAAAATTTTAAAATTCATTTCTCTCTAACATATAAGTAGAGTTATTTAAAGTATTAATAGTTTTTTCTTTCCCACATCACCCTCCTTTGCAGACCTTCTCAAGCCTGAATGTATTCAGCCTGGAGTCTGGCTGTAGCCCCAAGAGGTTGATAGGCCCCTAGTGAATGCCAGCAGCCTCTCATCACTGACCATTTTTTCCCCACCGGTTTTAAGTGTACAACTCAATGATCTGGAGTAAATTCACGGAGTTGTATAGCTATCACCACAATTCAACTTTAGAGCATTTCCATCACCCCTAAAAGACATCTTGTACCAATTCTCAGTCACTCTCCATTCCCACTTGCAGCCCTGGACAACGACAAATCTTCCTTCTGTTTCTGTGGGCGCTCTTGTGGACATTTCATATACCAGTCATATGCTGTGTGGTCATTTGCATCAAGCTTCTTCCCCTTAGCCTGTTCTTGAGGTTCATCCTTGTCAGAGCATATGTTTTGTTCTTTTTTTACTGAGCTACATCCCACTGCATGGATGTGCCATACTTTGAGTATCCACTAACCAGCTGATGGGCATTTGGATTGTTTCTACCTTTTGGCTATTATGAATAATGCCATGAACATTCCTGGGCAATGTATTCTCAGATTCACCCTGGGGACTTCCCTGGTGATCCAGTGGTTAAGACTCTGTGCTTCCACCGCAGGGGACACAGTTTCAGTCCCTGGTCAGGAACTAAAATCCTGAATGCTGTTTGGCACAGCCAAAAAGAAAAAAAAAGGATGCACCCTGGATGAAATCTGCCAGGGAAGGAGAGAAAATAGTGCTTCTTCCAGGCAGACATCCCTGCTCAGCCCTGTGGGGTTTTCTTCTTTTTTATCCATGATCTCTAGAGCGTCGTGGTAAGTCTGGGGGAGAGGGGAAGCAAAGGAGAAAAGGAACTCTGAGTACTGAGCGCCTGGTAGGTGCCAGACAGTGAGCAAGATGCTGTGTGTCTGTCTCCTTCACGTCTCACAGGCCTGGGAGGGGAATATTGTTAACCCCACTTGACAGGTAATGAGAATGAGGCTGAGAGAGACTAACACACTTGCCAAGGTCTCAAAGCCCGTGAATATTAAGATGAGGGCAGCTAAACTTTATAAAGAGATCTCACTGCATGTTAGCCACCGTGCATGCATGCTAAGTCACTTCAGTTGCGTCAGACTCTTCACAACCCCATGGACTACAGCCCGCCAGGCTCCTCTGTCCACGGAATTCTCCAGGCAAGAATACTGGGGTGGGTTGCTATGCCCTCCTCCAGGGGATCTTCCCAACCCAAGGATCGAACCCGCGTCTCATGTCTGCCACGTTGGCAGGTGGGTTCTTTACCACTAGCGCCACTTGGGAAGCCCATTAGGCACTGTGCTAGGCAGTTAGCGTGTATTTACTCCGTTCATCCTTGAAACAGTCCTGTGATTATTATGAGGCTGAGGCTCAGAGAGGTTAAGGACCTTGCTCACAGTCACCCAGCAAGGAAGCTACAGGACCGGCATTCATACCCAGGCAACAGGACTCCAGAGGCCCTGCTCTAAGATGATCCCCATCACTCCATAAATCCCCTAGGTAGTCCTCTTCAAAAGCACGTTCATCTCGCCCCAGTTTCCAGGAACACCAGCCTGGTTAGGGAGTGTGGTGGGGAGGACACGCCCCAGGGAGCCACACCTGCCTCGGGCTGCCTGGTTGTAACTGCCGTGGGTCACTCCAGGCCTCCTTTCCTCCCACTCCAGACTGGCGGCCATCGCTCTGCTGGTCCTGGATGAGGAGGAGAGTGCCTTCTGGTGTCTGGTGGCCATTGTGGAGACCATCATGCCAGCTGACTACTACAGCAAGACGCTCTTGGCATCCCAGGTGAGCCAGTCAGGGAGAGGACTGGGGGCCATGCAGGTTGGTGCCACTGAATTGTTCCTAGGAGCCAATGAGTCTCTGAAAAGCCAATGAATCTCTGAATCTCCATTTCTCCCTCTGTACAGTGGGCCAGTAAACCCTGCTCTGGGACTGCTGTGATATTCCAGTGAGCTGACGGCCTTGAGAATTGTCAGGGCCCTGCCCACACCATAGGTGGTTGTTACTCCAGGGAGGACATTATGTTATGAGATATCCTAGGGAAGGGAGGACATTATGTTATGAGATATCCTAGGGAAGGGAGGAGGAGGAAATCTAGTGTCACTTGGTGTTTGCCAGCTAAGAGTTTCAAAAGAGAGGTCAGGTAACAAGGAAGCTGGGACTTGGGAGGGCGGGATGACTGGGATGCTTCACACGCTCCCATAATCGCCCACTGAGAAGCACAGCTGCCTGTCTTCTCACAGCCCCTCCGCTGCCCTCTGAGCGCAGGCCAGCCCTGGGGTCAGGCAGAGCTAGGGTCAGAGCCAGCCCCTCGGAAAACAGCCTTGTGCCCTTGGCAGGTGGCATCACCTCTCTGAACCTCAGGCCTGCCTGCTTCCCAATGGGCGTAGCACTGCTTCCTGGGATTGTTGAGAGGTGTAAATGTGAGACCATCTCACACCTCCTCCCTCCAGCCTCTCCCTCCTCACCCCTTGTCCTATTCTCGCTGCATCGGTGCATCTGCCTGATGAAGAGAGGGATGCTACTCAGCGGGAACCTTCTCACTCCCCATCGAAACCTACCGAGCCATTACCTGCACCACCCCCACCCCCCATCCTGTTCCCCTTTCCTCCTTCAAGCACCCGGCACTGTTTTCTCCTCCTGGGTGGAGAGGTGAGGAGAGAGGTCAGGGATGGAGAGGAAGACTTGGGAGTCATCAGGAAATAGGTGGTGAACCAGGTGAGGACTGTGCTCTGCTGTGTGGCAGGGAGGCCCAACTTAGTAGTGCCTTTTTTGGTAGGTTCCAGGGATTCTTTTGATGATGGCTGTTCAGCAGTTGTGATTTTGTTGTTTTCATAAGAAGGGGTGAGTTCACTTCCTTCTACTCCTCCAACTTGAGCTAATCTCTCCTAATAGTGGCTTAAATGGAGGATTATTTTTCACAGATAATGAGAAAGCTAAAGGCTCCTTCTGGCTATCTGTTCTGATCACAGGATGGCCACACCATCTCTGGTCATGTATTTTCTGAAATACAGAAAATTTCAAATGTACAAAAGCAGAGAGAAAGTGTAATGAACCTCCATGTATTCATTAACCTAGCTTCAATAATTACCAACACAGGGAGGCTAGTACTATTCTCACCTATACTCACACCATTCCCCCTGCTTTGATGACCTTGCAGTAAATCTCAGACATCATCAGTCCATCCATGCATCCTTCAGCGGGTTCAGTGGCATCTTAGATTTAGTGGGTTACCCTAGGCTTTGAGCGCCACAGCGGACCTGGAGTTCAGGGTGAGGAAGGAGGGAAGAGGGTGTTCACCACAGCTGAGAGCTAAGTCTGGAAGAAGACTGAAATGGGGAGAGGGCTGAGAAACCAGCAATTCCAAGAAAGAAAGAGCAAGAGGACCCTAAAATGAGCTCATCACTGAGATAGGAGCAGCCACAGAACAACCATATCCTAGGGCAGGGAAGGAGCCAGTGCTGGGAGTGATCAACCAGGTCCAGTGAAACAAGGACGGAGGCATGACAGTGACCACGCTCAGCACCATCACCTCTGGGCCCCACGACCTTGCCCTGAGCATCTTGTGCATCAGACCCAAAATAGGTGCAAAGTCGAGGCTGTGGTATCAACCGATCCAAGCCTCAGCTCCATCTTGGCTTGAGGTTCAGGACAAAGGGGCCCAAACTCCACGGGCTAAGAACTTCTGATCTACAGAGACCTCTGCATCAGAGCTCCCAACCTGGAGGGCTACTCACCTATGGAGTGACGTGTCTCCCTGTCAGGCTGGGCACCAGCTCCTCCGGACACTCTGTGCCCCCAGACGGGGCAGGACCCACTGGGAGCAGCCCCAGGGCTGTGTGTGGACCGGCTGGGTGTGAGGGGTAGATGGGAAGCAGACAGCCCCTCCTGCAGGGTAGCACAACAGGTCCTCTCTTGGCTGCAGGTGGACCAGCGGGTGCTACAGGACCTCCTCTTGGAGAAGCTGCCCAGGCTGATGGCCCACCTGGGACAGCGCCACGTGGACCTATCCTTCATCACCTTCAACTGGTTCCTTGTGGTCTTTGCAGACAGTCTCATCAGCAACATCCTCCTCCAGGTCTGGGACGCCTTCCTCTACGAGGGCATCAAGGTAGGGCACCGCAGAGGGTGAGCGGGAGGGTCTTGAGCAAGTCCCTGCCTCCTCTGGGTCTTGATTCTGCCCCTGGATAAAGGGAGGATGGAGCCCACCCAGCGGGGCCCTGGGGGACCTCTCTAGGGAGCCTGGCTTCATCAGCTCAAGTGCTCTGCATCCCTGAGAGGAAGTGGTGCTTCTGCCTCTGAAGACCATCCTAGAGCTGGGAGGATTCCCTTCCTCCGAACAGGGGGCTTCAGCCTGCCCAGAAGGCACATCACTGCTGCCTCCTCCTCCTGTTCAGACCGAGCCCTAGACGGGGCGGCTTCTCCCAGCTCTGCCCTTTTCCTTGCGAGGAGATCCTGGGCAGGCCCTCCCCTGGCCTCCGCCACGTTTCCCCATGATGGTAGTCCTCACAGTTCACCAAGCACCCTCGGATCCATCTCTCCATGCAACTCCTGCTAGCACGCCATGTAAAGACAGGGTTACCCTCATTAGATCCAAAAGGGGCAACACTTTGCCCCGGCTCCCAGGACAGTCAGGCTCCCAATCCCCAGATTGCCAGCTGAGCTCCCCGTGCAGTTTCCAGCCACCCCTGCCTTGGCTTTGCCCCACATGTTTCTTCCAAGCCTCCTGTCTCTGCAGCCTGTCCAGGGCCGTCCACACCGCCTGGGGGTGTAGGTTCTGGGGCTTCCCTGCCCTGGCTCCCTATCCCCACCCTGCACCCCACTCTGCCCCCCAGGTGGTGTTCCGCTATGCCCTGGCCATCTTCAAGTACAACGAGGAGGCACTCCTGAGGCTACAGGATAGCCTGGAAATCTACCAGTACCTGCATTTCTTCACCAAGACCATCTGTGACAGCCGGTGAGACCCGCTCCTCCCCCGCCCCTCCACCACCCCCATGAGCGCGACCCCAGGACACAGAACAGAGCACTGACCCTCCATCACAGCTTAGAAATCTTTAGGGACATCCCACTGCCTCAGAATCTGTCCCCTTAACATGGCACTCAAGGACCCCACGCAGTTTTGTTCTCCTGCCCCCAACACCCATGCCCTAGGATCCTGCCCAACAGAGCTGTCTGAGTTCCCAGGACAGCCTCCGTCTCTGGGCTTCTGGCCCGGCAGGCTCTTCTGCTTAGAATGCCTCCCTGCACTCCCACCAGCACCGTGCTTGTCTCGCCCACCTGTGCTTTTTCCTCAAAACTCAGCTCACAGTCCCCTCCTCCAGGAAGCCTTCCCTGACCAACTTGTTCTTCCAAGGTTAGAGGTCCCTCAGCCCTAAGTTTCTTCCTGCCTCAGTACTTATCACTTCGGGTGGAAACTGTCTTCTCAGTCACTGTTTCCTCTCAGGAAGGGGCCTCGGCTGCCTGAGTGGAGTGAACGCAGGGGTGCCCAGGATGCCCGCTGACTCTGACTCTGCTTTCTCCCCAGGAAGCTGATGCACATTGCCTTCAACGACATGAACCCCTTTCCCATGAAACAGCTGCGCCAGCTGCGGGCAGCCCACCGGGAGCGGCTGGAGGCTGAGCTGAACGAACTGGAGCAGCTCAAGGCCGAGTACCTGGAGACCCGGGCAGCCCAGGGCCCCGCGGTGCCCGAGGGTTCCCCGAGTGAGGATGAGGGGGAGGCAGAGCCCTGACATGGCTGCCTGCCCACCCCAAGCCCTTTCTCACCCTGGGCTGGCAGGCCCAGAGAAGGACGGCCATGCAGCGATATGTGACCCTCAAGTCCCTTCTCCTCTGTGGGACTCAGTCTCCCCATTGAAACGTTGGCTTCTGAAGCCACTGATTGGGTTTTCTCCTCATGAGCACCCCTTCTCACTTCCTCCGCAGAGCACTGTAGCACCCAGACAAGCAAGAGTGCTGTCTTTATAGGGTTAACCTTGAACATTCTCTAAGTTTTATCTGTGTATAACAGTGTAAATACTGGAAATAGTTCACAAGCTCTGGAACCTAAACAGTTCTCAGTAACTGGTTGTTCCTGGGTGGGCCTGGGGCTCCAGGATGTCGCACCACCAGGGCCTTCTCAGCCTAGGATGTCTCTGGCTGCTGTTTCTCATGGTGTCTCTGCAGGGCCAATCCTGGTTCCCGGAGGAGCTGAGTCCATATGCATTTACAGCTCCCGTCTTTGTGGGCGACAGTGTCTCTCAAATACTGGTTGGCCTTTTGATCCAGGCCCAGCTCCCACCTACCCGTTTCCTGGGCCTTGCACCTGCCCTCTCCTTTCTCCTCACAGCCCATCTTGGGTGTTGGGGGGTTTCTAGGGAAACCCCTGTCCACCACCAAGAAAAACTTGGTGCGGGGATTGAACAGAGAGCCCTGGTTAGCTGGCCAAAGTCTGATCTCCCACCACCAACTTCATAGTCAGGGGCAAGAAGGGTCACCTCTTTGAAAACTGGGTGGTTGGGAGAGAGAGAAAAAGGTGGTGAGACAGACAGAGCCTGCAGCCAGGTCAGGGCTAGCTTGTGCAGAACTCAGCTCCAGTTCTTCTGGGCTCTTCCAGGCCCTTCCTCAGCAGACAGGCTTCCCCCATCGCCCTCCGTGCAGGGGGTCGAGGCTGCACAAGTGATGTGAGCAGCTCATTCCTCAGCAAAGCCTATGACTGTCTGCCAGACTAGCCTTGGGCTCAGCAATCTTTGCTATGAGGGACTAGGGTAGGGCTTCTCACAGAAAAGCCTCCTGCTCTGATCCAAGTTTCTTTTCGAGGCTTGGGAGGGAGGCCACACCCATTGCTGGGGACAAGGGACAGGCCCTTTTCTCACCCACCAGCGTGAACTTGGCGGGGTTGGCGCACCAGACCCCTTGTTCCCTCCCATCACCACCCCCACCAGCCCCAGGGAGAGGACCCTCAGGGTTCCTTTCCTCCCACATTCATCAGGGCGGCTGTGAACACTACACCAAGGCTTGATGGCCTTTTCATATTTGCCAAACTTATTCGTCTGCTGAGGTCCTTTCACCACCAAACAGTAACTGAAGCATGATGGTGGTCTGAGGGCAGCCTGGGGTGGAGGGGTCCTGGCTGCACCCCCAACAGGTTGCAGGCTGTATCCCTCAGGGCCATCACCAGGAAGACTGGGCGGTCTGGCCTCCTGGAACGCCGGGAGGGTTAAAGGAGATGACGCTGGTGCTGCGTCTGCTTGCCCGGCAGAGTGAAGCACACAGCCTTGGCAGTGAATGGCCTTTTCATAAAGAAGGTATCACCAGGAAGGCCCTGAGGGCCAGAAAAGGCCACCGGTTCCAGGAGAGACTGGGTCCAGCTGGTCCCTCTGACTCCAGCCTTTAAAACCAGATTCCCTCCTTGGCAAAAATACAGCACGTGACCCCAGCTCAGACCAGGGCTGCTGGACAACGCACCCCCACCCCTCGCCTCCCGTCTGCCACCCGCCTCTGCTCCCACCTCCCTTTCCTCCTTCCCTCATCCTTTGTCTTCACTTGTCTTCCCTCTGCTTCTCTCCCCGCCCGCCCCCACCACACACACACCACGCCCGGGCAAAGAAGTTCTGCCCAAAGTTGAATGTCTGTCCCCTCCTCCTCCTTCACTGGGAGGGGTGGTATTATGCAGCTGACCCAGCACTGTGTCACCTCTGGTTCCTACCTGGCTGTACCACAGTACCACCTGGGTGCTGGGTCAGAGCCTGTTGTGGGGCATGGGTGTTACGGTACAGCGACAGGGTTGGGGACCACAGGCAACGAGGACTGACTAGTGGGGCCTCCGGCCTTGTATCGGGGAGATGGAGCGAGAGCCAGGAATGTGAACTGCCTGTCCTAGAGCACCCACTCATCCGACAGAGCTCGGTTTACAGATGAGGAGACGGCTCAGAGAGGTTAGCCAACTTGCCCAAAGTCACAAAAGCCACAAGTGTTTAAGCCATGCTTAAGCCTTAGAGGCTGCTAACTGGAAAATCCAGGGAGAGCTCCTCCAAGCTAGAACACCTCCCCCAAGAACCCAGGAGAAAGGGCAAGCTTGGCCTATGGCCCCCTGAGCCGTGAGGGCGAGTGGGGATACCCCAGGCAAAGGAAAATGGGAGGAAGAACCATCTACCTGACAAGGGAGGCTGTAGCAGGGACTGGGGTGGGCGTAGGGGGGGCCGAACTCCGAGAATCTCTGGGGCGGCTGCTGCTCCTTGGGAGCCTGCCCGCCCTCCCTCAGCTCTTCCTGAAAGGCATTTGGGGCCCAGCCCCAGTGTCAGGTTCCTGGCCCCGCACCACAGCTGTCGCCCCCACCATCCCCAGGGATTGTTGCCTTCCTGGCTGGAGGATCTGATCCCTCACAGCCCCACCTCCCTACCCCAGGGGTGGGCCCCCTAGCTCAGAGCATCCCTCTCCCAGACACGAGGCCCCCAGCAATCAGGACACGCTCCATTCTACAGGTGAGGGAAAGGAGTTACCCAGGGAACCTTCCTGGGCAATATCCTAAGAATAAAGGGGCTCCTCAAAACAGCAGGGGGCCACTGTGGAAGATCTGAACCCTAAAGTGGGAGATACATGCTAACTTCTACAGGATGCCTGTGTTCAGGGTGCTCTCCCGCATGTTCAGAACCTCCCCCTAACCCTGATCCTCCCAGGCACAGGTCCCCTCCTTCCTCAGCTCAACCTGCCATGAGCACAGGACCACATGGTACAGAAAGCTCCATGCTAGGCAGATAGGGGAGAACTTGCCACTTTCCCTCACGCACATGCAAAAACAGGTTCTTGTCACCCAGAAGACATTTACCTACATGTGGCAGGTTAAATTTTAAAAGAAATTTTGGCCATACCGCACAACATATAGGATCTTAGTTCCCCAACCACCGGTTGAAACTTGCACCCTCTGCCTTCAAAGTACACAGTCTTAACCACTGGACCACCAGCAAAGTCCCAACACACAGCAAATTAAACAAAGGCCATGCTGACACAGGAAGGTGTTGGATTTCTGGCCTATCTCAATCAGCAATAAGGCCCAATAGAAGGTCCTGGCAGATGGACCCAACTTTGGGACCAGACCTATTGTGTGTTTCCTAGCTAGAGACCCCTGGATAGGTCATTCCCGTTCTGGCCTCAGTTTCCCCATGTGTGCAATTCAGATAGTCAGCCGGTGTTGTTGATGTTCAGTTGCCCAGTCATGTCCGACTCTTTGCTACACCATGGACTGCACCATGCCAGGCCTCCCTGTCCCTCACAAGTTCACATCTATTGCATCCATGATGCCATCCAGCCAGCTATCTTATCCTCTAACACCCTCTCCTTCTGCCCTCAGTCTTTCCCAGCATCAGGGGCTTTTCCAATGAGTCAGCTGTTCACATCAGATGACCAAAATACTGGAGCCTCAGCTTCAGCATCAGTCCTTTCTAGCGAGTATTCAGGGTTGATTTCCCTTAAGATTGACTGGTTTGCTCTCCTCACTGCCCAAGGAACTCTCAGGAGTCTTCTCCAGCACCACAATTCGAAGCCATCAATTCTTTGGCGCTCTGCCTTCTTCACAGTTCAGCTCTCACAACTGTACGTGACTACTGGGCAGGTAGTCTTCATCAAATGGATCAGCGTTAGGGGGATGGAAGGGGAAGGGGGATAAGCACACCTACACAGCATCTCTAGGAAGAGTCCCAGGGTGTGTCTATTGCAGAGCCCTCCAATGGCCTCCCCACTGGTCATATGTCCAGGCCCCCCCAGAAAGGTCCCTGTCAACCTGCCTGTCCCCAAACGTGGTCCCAGCCACCCACTCTCATGGCACAGAGGGGTAAAAGGCAGATACATGGCTGGGAGGGCACAGCCACTGGAATCTGGGAAGACTTCCCAGAGAGGGACATTGGTACTGGCCCTGGAAGAAACGACAGTAGGAGGTGAGGGAAGAGAACTCCAGGCAGAGGGGACAGCATGAACAAAGGCACAGATGTGTGACAGTGCAAGGGGGTGGGGGATGCACCAGTTACTGGCCCTGGCACTAGGTGAATTAAGACGTTGAGGTGAATTAACACTTACTGAGCCACGTACTGTTCTAGCTCCTAGAGATACACCACTAAAAAAAGAGCTCTTCACAAGAGAGGTGGTGTGGTAGTGTAGTTAGAAGCTTGGGCTTGGGAACCACTCTGCCTAGGGTTGAATTACTACCTGTGTGATCTTAGGCAAACTATTTTAACCTCTCTGTGCCTTAGCTTCCTCATGTGTAAAATAGATGAGTAACAGGTAACCTCATAGGTTTGTGTGACATAAACTATGGTGATGCATTGAAGGTGCCTAGAACTGTGCCCGGCTCATTAAGTGCTGGCTGATGGTATTCCTAAAAGGCTGGACCACCCCCATCTCTGTCCCAGTGCCTAGCATGCAAAACCCCATAGCAGGCGAGAACGGGCAGCAGCGCCCCCTCCTGGCTGCAGAGAGAAAGAAGGGCGTCCTCCGGGTCCTCCCCGCCCTCTTCCTGCAGGCGGACAGAGAAGCCTCAGGAATTACGGTACCACCAGCCCAGGTTCAAAGAGCGCTGCTCCCGAGGCAGGCTCTGCGCACGCACTTCACCAGGTGGGTAAATTAGATCGTCTCATCTAATTTTCAAACAGCTAAGGCAGACACAGTTACTGTTTCCCTTTCACCAGGGGAGAAACTGAGGCTCCCGGAAGATCGAGTCCCTTGTTCCAAGCCACTCGGCGAGGGAGCGGCGGGACGCGAAGGCAGGCGAGTGTGACTGTCCCCAGCCTCGGCTCGGTTAGCCAGGCAGCCCGCCCCAATCACTGCGGCGTGTGCACGCCGGTGTGCGCGCCCGTTCTGCGCGCGTGTGCGCGCCCCGGGACCAGCCCTGGGGGCCAGGAGCGCGGCCGAGGACTGGAGAAAGGAGGGGTGGCCCCGCGAACTCGCGGGGCGCGAGGGCGGGGCATGTGCCTGGCCCTTGCCCCGCCCACCGGCCCCGCCCGCAGACTTCGGTGGGGAGGAGGAGGCGGCGGCGCTGGGCTCCGGGACTCGGCGGCGGCGAAGAGCGCGGAGTCGGAGCTGGACGCCGCCGCCGCCGTCACCGCCACCGCCACCTGCGCGGCAGTCATCAAGGTAGGGCGGCCCCGGGCCGCCGGCCATACCTTCCCGGTTTGTGCGATGTGTGCGCGCTGCGCCTCCGGGCTGCAGCGCCTGGGGAGGGATGCTGGGGCTCGGCGCACCGCGGGGGACCTGGCGGGGCGCGGGGGACCTGGCTTCCAGCCCCTCCGCGTGACCTTGCACAAAGCACTGTTCTTCTCCAGGCCTCAGTTTCCCCGTCGGAATAGCGGGCGCAGTGGTGGCACGTTCCTCGCCTGACTGTTAGAGTAGGGGCCGCCTCAGGCTCCAGCCTCCCGACGGCGCGGAGCTCGCATGGGCACTGTCTGCACAGCCTACCCGGAACGAACGCGGCTCATGCTGGGTGTGGCTGGTCGTGCCCGTCAGCCTCCCTCCCGGCCCCCGCTAGCGGCCTGGGTGCCCCATGGGACCCGTGTGGTACTCTACCCTCTCTTGGCTAAGAAACCTGCTGGGCCTCAGCTTCCGGGCACGAGAAATAGGCAAGGGGAGAGGACACCCCCCAGGTCCCTGTGGAGCTGGCCTGGGCATGCAGGGTGGGGCCATCAGAGTCTGCCAGCCAAGTCTACCTCGCGGTCTGGGGCGGCGAGAACCTTGGGTTGGAGGTAGTGGGGCCCTCGGCCCCAGACTTGCCTAGACCAAACCTGTGCAGGCACCTGGATTTAGGGAATGGTGTGGAACCTGCCCTCCCCTTCCCTTCCTTTCCCCACCAGGTGCTGACGCCCAGCTCGGTGTCCCAGCCTGCTGTGACAGGGCTAGGTCCATGCATGGACCCCAGAGGGGCTCCAGCACCAGGAGAGCCATGTCTGGGTGGGGTTGGGTCTGGGACAGAGCAGGTGTCTGAGGGACTGTGTGTGGCTCCCGACTCTCTGTGTAAAGAAGAATCCTGGCATCTGGCCCAGCCCCTTGGTCAGATCCCCTCTGGAAGGTCTTGCTGCCCAGTTGCACACCCCTTATTATGGGAATCTCACTAGCTGTAAACAGAGCTAGGATCTGCTAGTCCTGCTCTGAGCACACAGACAACATCTGACTCCTCCCTGCCTCCCACCCTGGGGTAGTTATCTGGACTCTTAAGTCAGTTCACCTCAGAGATAAATACCCCCACATCCAGCATTGTTTCTTCTGTTGAAGCTGAAGAGAGCAAAGGCGGGACCAGGGAGCTGAGGTGTCTGCCCCAGAGAGGGCAGTAGTCAGCCTGGGGCTTGTTCACAACCCACTTCCTTAGGATTTACCTGCAGGTGAGCTGCCTTAGGTCTGGAGTGAGAGGAGCCAGAGGAGCCTCTCTCCAGACCGTATCCTCTCCTGTCACCCGCCCTGATTGAGGGAGCAGGTTCAGAGCATCAGGTCTGGGCCTTCTGGTCTCCCTTGTCCTCCTGCGAGACCTGTCCCTCACCTGGGAGCTTTCTTACAGCCAAAAAAAGGGCGAGGCTGCTGGGGTAGGGGGTGCCCGCTGAGTCCTCAGAGGTGTGTGAGCAGAGGTTGGCCAAGCACTTGCTGAGGGTGAGGTACCTTTGACTGCAAGTCTGGGACTCTCAGGCTGAAGTAGAGTGACCACAACCTCACCTTCTGGCCATGGTGGAGCTGCACGGGACTTGAGGCTAGACCATAGATGAGTGTTATTATTCCCTCGTAAAAGCAGACTAAGTATCTGTACTGTCACTCAAGTGCAGCTCCCTCGAACAGGCTTAAGTGCTACCTATGTCTCCTGTCATCTTTACCTGCATATAATTCAGGTTCTGTTTTCCTGTTCCACTAGTCCAAGCTGTTTGGACCTTGATTTAGAGCTATGGCAGATCCTGGGTATTAAACAGTCATCCTAGGTCAATAATTTTAAAATGCACCATGGAATTATGAAATATCTAAGCTGAAAGGAATCTTAAAAAATCATCTCATTCAACCCCATCATTTTACAGATAGATATCCTCTGTCCCTGGAGGGGATGTGACTTGTCAAAGATCACACAGCAGACAAGCAACCAAGCCCAGGGATCTTGATTCCAGGACTTGTGTGTGTGTGTGTCTGAAAACACATACCATATAGTAAATGAAAGCACTCTATTTATTCCTATAAAATTAGCAGAAATAAATGTAAAAGGATAAAACTCTATGCTGGTAAAGCTATAGGGATTCTCCAATAGCGTTTAATTTTGCAGGGCAATCTGGCAGCTTGTTCCAAAAGTCCATGAAAATGGTCCTAACTTCCGTTTGCCCCTAGTCTTCTACTTTGAGGACTTTGCCCTAAGGAAGTAATTATAGGAGAGATGAGTGTAGTGCTGTTATTTACAAGAAGTTATCTTATGGTAAAGAAGCGTTTGGTGTTTTACTACGGCTGAATAAGCATTTCATTTAAAAAGTACAGCTTTTAAAATAATGATACTGAAGTTTCCAATACCAGAGTCTGGCTAACACAGGAGCAGTGTGGTCCAGAGGAAAAGCCCCAAGACTCATGTCAGCGTACATTCAGCGAAGGTTCTTCCTCACCCCATCCTGTGAGCTCAGGTCAATTCCTGCCCTCTTCTGCACCTCACTTCCCCTACCTGTGAAGTGGGGTAGATTCAGTGATTGCTGAATTTCCTTGAGCTCTGGACAACTCACGTTCTAGACTGAGCAAATCTCCGTAGCAGAAGCCTTTATTAGGAGGAGCAGGGAACACAAGGATAACCAAAGAATGTTCCAGCCTCCCTACCCCATGACCCCATCATTAAATAAATCCTCTTAGAGGCAAACAACTAGCTAGCATTTTTCTTCTAGGGAAGGGGTTTCCCTCGGCCTTAGAGCTTTGTTACCGCAAAATGTCCAGAACCTGGATTATTTTAGAGGACAGAGATTTTCCAGGAGGATCAGAAAATAATTCACCAAGATTCTCCATGTATTGTTTTATGTTGCCTCCTTCAGAACAGATTATAGGTGTTTAGCAATCACATCTATTATGAAGGGCCAGGAGTTGGAGCAAACATTTACAGGACACCTACTGTGTTAGCCCTTGAGGTGCCTCCCGGGGGCTTGCAGGCCACCATGGGAAACGTACTAAGTTAAACTATGTGAAAAGGCCAATATCTGGCTACTTTTGACTTAACAAGAAATGGCCATTTTATTTGGTTCAGGCTGAATGGAAAAAGATATAATTAAAAAGCAGTGTGTTCCTTACCATATAATTGAGAGATTGGCAGGGTGCTGTGGGGGAAAGAGTGATTAGATTACTGTGTAAGCTCACAGAAGTCATGGAGGAAGAACATGGGAGCCTTGCCTTGGATTATCAATAACAATAATAATAAGCTAATATTTATTGAGTAGTTACCACCTGCCTGATTTTCCTAAGGGCTTCACATTTGATCATTCAACTTTTCATTTATTAAACACCTTCACTGCACTAGGTTATTTTCTAGGTATGGTGAGGAGGGGTTCTTGACAGTAAACAAAATAGACTAAAAAAAAAAATCTGTCGTAAAGGAGCTTACAGTCTCATAGGAAAAGAAGACAGACAAATAAAATAGGTGGTGATAAATGAGATGGACCAAATAAAACATAAAAGGATATTTCAAGTGTGTGAGGGAGAATGAAAGGGAAGAGGTGTGGTTTCAAATAGTTGGGGAGAATCACTGAGAAGGTGACCTTTGGAAGAAGGCTTAGCCGATTCCTGGGGGAAGAGCTGTCCAGGTGAAAGGAATGACCAGTGCAAAAGCCCTAAGGTAGGACCATGCTTGGCGCCCTCAGGAAGAGCTGACTAGAGTAGTGGTAAGAGGGAAGAGGACACAAGTGAGGGAGGCCCGTGGTCAGATTGTGTACCCTGTCTCATGCAGTATGGAATTCTGTAAGTTTGAGGGAGGTATGATTTTTCTCTTTTTCATTTAAAGGAAGAGAGATACAGAGAGTTTCAGTAACTTGGTGAAACATTGTCTCATAGAGGAGCTAGGGCTTTTGGTCAAGCCTAGTAGGAGCCATGGAAAGCTTTGAACAAGGAAAGAACATGGCCACATTTGAGTGTTACTGCGATTCTTTTGCTGTACAGAGAGAAGGCTGTGGAAAGAGTCTAGGGCTGGAATAATGAAGCTGGACCAGGACAGCGTGAACCACTGAACATGGGGGCAGAGGATCTGCTGAGCTTGGTCCTTGGGGTGAAATAGGAATCCAAGCCAGAGGAGGAGGAAACCATGCTGGCTTTGGGCCTTATTTATTTCAGTCAGTTCAGTTCAGTCGCTCAGATCAGATCAGATGAGATCAGTCGCTCAGTCATGTCCAACTCTTCGAGACCCCATGAATCGCAGCACACCAGGCCTCCCTGTCCATCACCAACTCCCAGAGTTCATTCAGACTCACGTCCATCGAGTCAGTGATGCCGTCCAGCCATCTCATCCTCTGTCATCGCCTTCTCCTCCTGCCCCCAATCCCTCCCAGCATCAGAGTCTTTTCCAATGAGTCAGCTCTTCACATGAGGTGGCCAAAGTACTGGAGTTTCAGCTTTAGCATCATTCCTTCCAAAGAAATCCCAGGGCTGATCTCCTTCAGAATGAACTGGTTGGATCTCCTTGCAGTCCAAGGGACTCTCAAGAGTCTTCTCCAACACCACAGTTCAAAAGCATCAATTCTTCGCCGCTCAGCCTTCTTCACAGTCCAACTCTCACATCCATACATGACCACAGGAAAAACCATAGCCTTGACTAGACAGACCTTTGTTAGCAAAGTAATGTCTCTGCTTTTAAATATGCTATCTAGGTTGGTCATAACTTTCCTTCCAAGGAGTAAGCGTCTTTTAATTTCATGGCTGCACTCACCATCTGCAGTGATTTTGGAGCCCAGAAAAATAAAGTCTGACACTGTTTCCACTGTTTCCCCATCTATTTCCCATGAAATGATGGGACCAGATGCCATGACCTTAATTTTCTGAATGTTGAGCTTTAAGCCAACTTTTTCACTCTCCACTTTCACTTTCATCAAGAGGCTTTTTAGTTCCTCTTCACTTTCTGCCATAAGGGTGATGTCATCTGTATATCTGAGGTTATTGATATTACTCCCAGCAATCTTGATTCCAGCTTATGTTTCTTCCAGTCCAGCGTTTCTCATGATGTACTCTGCACATAAGTTAAATAAGCAGGGTGACAATATACAGCCTTGATGTACTCCTTTTCCTATTTGGAATCAGTCTGTTGTTCCATGTCCAGTTCGAACTGTTGCTTCCTGACCTGCATACAGATTTCTCAAGAGGCAGATCAGGTGGTCTGCTATTCCCATCTCTTTCAGAATTTTCCACAGTTTATTGTGATCCACACAGTCAAAGGCTTTGGCATAGTCAATAAAGCAGAAATAGATGTTTTTCTGGAACTCTCTTGCTTTTTCCATGATCCAGCGGATGTTGGCAATTTGATCTCCGGTTCCTCTGCCTTTTCTAAAACCAGCTTGAACATCAGGAAGTTTACAGTTCACGTATTGCTGAAGCCTGGCTTGGAGAATTTTGAGCATTACTTTTCCAGCATGTGAGATGAGTGCAATTGTGTGGTAGTTTGAGCATTCTTTGGCATTGCCTTTCTTTGGGATTGGAATGAACACTGACCTTTTCCAGTCCTGTGGCCACTGCTGAGTTTTCCAAATTTGCTGGCATATTGAGTGCAGCTCTTTCACATCATCATCTTTTAGGATTTGGAATAGCTCAACTGGAATTCCATCACCTCCACTGGCTTTGTTCGTAGTCATGCTTTCTAAGGCCCACTTGACTTCACATTCCAGGATGTCTGGCTCTAGATGAGTGATCACACCATCGTGATTATCTGGGCCGTGAAGATCTTTTTTGGGTAGTTCTTCTGTGTATTCTTGCCACCTCTTCTTAATATCTTCTGCTTCTGTTAGGTCCATACCATTTCTGTCCTTTATCGAGCCCATCTTTGCATGAAATGTCCCCTTGGTATCTCTAATTTTCTTGAAGAGATCTCTAGTCTTTCCCATTCTGTTGTTTTCCTCTATTTCTTTGCATTGATTACTGAGGAAGGCTTTCTTATCTCTTCTTGCTATTCCTTGGAGCTCTGCATTCAGATGCTTATATCTTTCCTTTTCTCCTTTGCTTTTCGTTTCTCTTCTTTTCACAGCTATTTGTAAGGCCTCCTCAGACAGCATTTTGCCTTTTTGCATTTCTTTTTCTTGGGGATGGTCTTGATCCCTCCGTCAATAGTTCTTTGTCATGAACTTCCATCCATAGTTCTTCAGACGCTCTGTGTATCAGATATAATCCCTTGAACCTATTTCTCACTTCCGCTGTATATCGTAAGGGATTTGATTTAGGTCATATCTGAATGGTCTAGTGATTTTCCTTACTACTTTCTTCATTTTAAGTCTGAATTTGGCAATAAGGAGTTCATGATCTGAGCCACAGTCAGCTCCTGGTCTTGTTTTTGCTGACTGTATAGAGCTTCTCCATCTTTGGCTGCAAAGAATATAATCAATCTGATTTTGGTATTAACAAATTCTTAATAGCACCTCTTTTGTTTCAGGCGCCATCTAAGATTTTAACTGGCCCAGTCAATCTTCAAAACAGTCTATAGAATAAGTTACTATTACTTATTATTTTTAATGGGTGTATTAGATTATATGTGAATTATGTCTCAATGAAGTTAATTTGCCAAGAAAGTATATTTGTTTTTTCTGTTATAAATATTTGATGATAATAGAGAATTTAGAAAAAAGAGAGGAAAACAAAATAAATCACTGTCTTCTCTTTTTATCTCAGATAATCAATATAAACATTTTAGTAATGTCTACTTTGTCTCTTTTTCTACTGTTATCCCCATTTCGCAGATAAGGACACTGAGGCCCAGAGTGGTTGGGCAGCTTGCCCAGGGTCATACATTTGGACCCATGTCATCTGACTCCAGTGTTCAGGGTCTTAATCACTGAGCTACGTTGCCTGTAGGCAAACTAGAATGTCCATTGGTAAGTTTATTGAGACACACAGCCTCCACTCACCCCACCCCCAGCATCATTTCACAGACAGGGAAGTTAAGGCCCAGTGAAAGGTGAGGCCTTGTTTAGTTAGCATCTCTCAGCCAGTTGGGAGCAGATATGTGCGATCTCATTCTAAGAAGAAACAGGGAGCTGAGGATTTGTAGAGTTGATATGACAGCTGCTTCCAGCTTGGCCTTGAGCCCAGAGCTTGCAGGGGGCTGGCAGGTGCCATGACCTACACATACAGAGTGCTGGGCATTTCCAGGGCGGGCCTGTCTTCCCTGGGCCCAAGAATCTCAGCCCTCCAGCAGCCTTGCTGGGAGGTGACTAGGGTAGGGGGGGAGAGTTTGGGACCTTGCCAAGCCTACAGGCCCCCTGGGAGTTGTCTCTGGTACTCTGACTGTGCATTTGTTTCTGGCGCTGGTGCCAGCAAACTCCCTGGGCCGCCTGCTGCCAGGGATGCAGCCCTGGCTTCCCATCCCAGCACTGCCACTGGGTGAGCTTCAGGCCGGGATCCTTCTCTCCCCACCTGCTAGCTGTAGGATGAAGGAAATAGAGATGGAAAGTTCTGGCACAGGGCATAGCGCATGGAAGAGCTCAATAGAGAGCCAACTGCTCTTGCTGTTCCTAGGGCTACCCCAGGGTGTTGGCCCAGGCTGGGGGACTAAGCCTTCCCAGCCAGAAACCCCTCCTCAGTGCTCCCCTTCACACCTGCTTGGCCAGGGAGGCCTAGCCAGTGCAAGAGGAGATGGAAATGAACCCCAAGCAGAGGCTTGGCGTCTAAGATGGCAAGCAACAAGGAACACAGTGGAACAAAAGAGCCTTCTGAAGAGGGAGACCTGTCCTGGTCAATGACATGCTCTGTAGGCAAGTCCTGTCCCTTCTTTTTACCCCTTGTCCTCTTCTGTAAAGTGGGGAGGGCATTTCCTGCCTTAATAATCGTAACCATCTTCATTCCATCTATTGGGATCTGTTATCCCTCAGCAGCCATCTATTGAGGTTTTACTGTGCCTGGGGAATAAGAATGGGAACAAGCCAGACCCATCAGTACCTTCAAGGGCATGCATTCTGGTGAGGGGCTCAGTTCAGATAGGGAAACCCCAGAGCTATGGGCCCTTAAGGAGGAGCATCTAATGCAGCCTGGGGAGGCTGGTAGAGTGGGGAGGCTACCTGGAGGAAGTAATGCTTGGGCCAGGTTGTTAGTGGGATTTGAAGTTGGCCAAACTCTCAAGGCGGGAGAAGCAATAAAGGTCAATGGGTAAATTGCCCCACCTCTGAGCCTCCGTCTCCTCATCTGTAAAGTGGGGATAATAAACACTTGCTTTGCTTAATGAATACGGTGGTTGTGAGTTCCAAAACTGGACAGAGAGCATGCAAACACTCAATGAACTGTGGATGCCAGGCACCTGTTCTCTGTTGTTTACTGTGCTATCTTAAGTCCCCAGGGCTTAGGGGAATATCAAGGCAGCATCTGAGTCCAAGAGAACATTCGGTCTGTTCTGAAAGGTCTGTGGTCAAGCCCAGCAGGGACAGACAGCCACGATTCACTTCACACCCCTTGATTTAAGGGTTCTAGAGTGTATCTGTGCTGGGGTGCAGCTGTGCTTTGAGGAGGCCCCGAGGGCGAGTGCGATCCAGTCACAGTCCTGTCCTGAGGAAGCGGGGCAAGTGTCCCCAGGAACCTCTGAGGCCATAAGCCCTGCACCCTGCTAGAGGCTGGGCACCCAGGCCGGGCCTCAGGGGCCTGACCAAGGGGGGCTTTAGGGACCTGCCAGGTGAAGGGATGGAGAGGATGGGGGGCACGGTGAGGTCACCAGGAAGAAACCAGCTTGTGTAGTGAGAGGTCTGCAAATTTGTCTTACCTGGAAAATCAAGGAAAAGAGCAGTGTACGGAGTGAGCCCATTTTGGTTATGGAATTTGGTTTGGAATATGAAGAAAGACTAGATCTACGCACAGGTAAATACAGAAGAATTTTCAGCCCAACACACATCAAGCTGGTTGATTATCTCTAGATGACAAAATTTTGTTTTCTTTTTCTGTATTTTGAATTTTTTTTGTGATAGACATTTTATTTCTGTAAAGAGGTGGCTGTATGTAATGTGTGTTAAAATGGAATGTAGATGGTGTAGTAATCCAGCCAGTCTCCTTTCACCAGGCTGGAGGGTTTAAGGAGATACCCACAGCGTGAGGACCTGGGTAAAGCCTGGGGAATGGATCCTCAGTGCTGGTCTTCCAGAACAGTTGAGGGCAGGGGCCACGGATGGCTTGATGTAGGTATCACATGGGAGGAGAGGTCTCCAGGGGTCTCCAGAGGGGTTCCCAGGGCTCTCTTTTGGGACAAAGACTAGAAGTTTAGGTAAGCAGTCAGCATTATGACTAACTGCCCAAAGCCAGGGACCCCGGGCAACATCAGCAGAAGCATAGAGTCAGATCCAGAGAAGTGAGGGTCCTGCTGGAGTTTGGGCCGCACCCTCCCCCCCCCAAGTGGGACTGGGGCAGCTGCAAGTGGTCCAGAGGCCGCCAGGCTGGGGAGGAGCCTGTGCTTTCAGATTCCGTGATGCTTCAGGCTTCCACCTCAGCGTGCCAGACCCCAGAAGACCCTTCATCCTCAGTGATGTGGATTCTCAGTCTTTGGTCCCTGGGACTCTCACGAATTGTCCGACCTCTTTGCAAAGAGAATAGAAAAATTGAGTTACTGTGCTATTTCACAGAGAAGGCAATGGCACCCTACTCCAGTACTCTTGCCTGGAAAATCCCATGGACGGAGGAGCCTGGTGGGCTGCAGTCCATGGGGTCGCTAAGAGTCGGACATGACTGAATGACTTCACTTTCACTTTTGACTTTCATGCATTGGAGAAGGAAATGGCAACCCACTCCAGTGTTCTTGCCTGGAGAATCCCAGGAACGGGAGAGCCTGGTGGGCTGCCGTCTATGGGGTCGCACAGAGTCAGACACGATTGAAGCTACTTAGCAGCAGCAGCAGTGCTATTTCATGGAATGCAGAGCACTGCCTGTTGTAAGATATACCACTATTTTATAATCCATTAGGAAGAAAAAGGGCAAGCAATTAAACTATAAGCTGCATCCCAGTTTCAAAGATGTGTGTTTAAAAACTGTGTGTCTTAGAATCAGCTAAATACGACATATGACCAGCCCCTACCTAGATTCTTAATTTACTATATATCCACTCATTTAATATGTGCAGCAACCTTGTGGCTAGATATTCTTGGCCTCTTTCTACAGATGAGGAAACCAGGGCCCAAGGAAGTGGCTTGCAAGATCACACAGTCAGCCAGAGGTAAAGCTAGGATTCGAACCCTGTTTTCACTGGATTCCACCACTTGCTCCTAATCCAACTCCAAAGACCAGCTCCTGAGCTCTGACTCTTGGGAATAATGTTCAGCAGTGTAAACGTATTGCCAGTGCAGAAATGCCCTGGTGGACTGGCCATTAAATGCCAGGTGCTCTGAGTAATGGGGGGCCTGGAGGAGGGCTGAGGAGCTCATGGACAGGAAGGAGGCTTGAGAGCTTGCTGGCTGAGTCATTAATCTCATCCTTGTTATGACCATTTCCAAGAGTAGGTTGGCCCATGGCCTGCCCTGGAGAGAGACTGCAGAGGCCTGTCCCGCACAGATAATCCTACAACCTCACCTAGACGGGCCCACTCATTCATTCCCTAAATAAGTAATTCTTCAATTTTTATTTGAACAAGACCTTTGTTTACGTATTGATCACTTTCCGCATCACACAGCTCAGTGCTAGGGATATCAAACGGAGCAAAACAGATAATCTAGGGGTTGTCCCAGTGAGCTCACAGATCAAAGGAGAGTTGTGCAGTACCCAGAGAGTCCCACAAAACCTGGAAAAGAGAGGGCATATGGAGCAGGCAGAGAGGAGAAACGTGCCTAGTCCAGGATCACTGCAGAAGGCTGTTGTAAAGGGAAGGACTTTTGAGCTGAGATCTGAAAGATAAGCAGGGGAGTAGCTGGGTGAGGGTAGAATATGCTCCATGAGAATGGAACATTCTAGACCAGAGAAACAGCCTGTGCAAAGGCCCTGAGGCTGGAGGAAATGGGCTGTTGAGGAATTCAAAGCCCCAAGTGTCTGTAGCTCAGATCCCTGCCCAAGGTGAATCTGGAGAGGTAGAGTGGGCCAGACCCTTCAGGCCTTGCAGCAATGGACTGGAGTGGCGTGGGCAGATTTCCATCTTTTTTTTTCTTTTCGGTTGGGCCTCGTCTTGGTTGTGGCACACAGGCTCTCTAGGTATGTCACACAGGCTTTATTTGCTCTGTGGCATATGGGATCTTAGTTTCCTGACCAGGGGTCAAACCCACGTCCCTTGCATTGGAAGGCAGATTCTTAAACCACTGAATCACCAGAGAAGTTTGAATTTCCATGTTTTGAAAAGATTAGGGGCAAGGTGTTTGCTATCGAAGACTATGTGACCAGGTAAGAACACGGTGGTAGCTGTGGGAACAGTAGCCAATGTGCATGGTTTAAGAGATATTTAGGACGTAGAGGAGGGAGGGGTGAATGATGGATTGGCTTTAGATACAAGGAGAAAGGGGCTTCCCAGATGGCTTAGTGTTAAAGAATCTGCCTGCCAATGCAGGATAAGTGGGTTGGATCCCTGGCCGGAAAGATCCCCTAGAGGAGGAAACGGCAACCCACTCCAGTATTCCTGCCTGGAGAATCCCCTGGGCGGAGGAGCCCATGGACAGAGGAGCCTGGCAAGCTACAGTCCACAGAGTCACTAAGAGTCATACACGACTGAGTGACTGCACACGCACTCACTGGAGCACACTGCTGGGATCTCATTTGCCCAATGTGCCTTTCGAAAGGCCTGACTCACAGGGGGAAGGGTGCTGGGGGGATACAGGCAGTAGTGGAAAAGGATCTCACCCTGTGGGTTTCCGTCAATTTTTTCCCCCAAAGTGTTTAGATATCCTGGTTCATCCAGCATCAGAGTTTTGCCAGATAATGATGAGAGAAGTCAGGAGGAAGAAAGATTTTATGGTGTTCTTAAGAGTGAGACGACAGACCACAGAACTGGCTGGAAAAAAAAGAGTGAAGAGAGAATGGGCAGGTAGGGGAGAGAAGGCAGAGGAAGCCAGTGGTGGAAGTTCTCACGGGGGAAGGTGTCTGCAGTGGGTAAAGCCTGGCCTGATCTCCTGGGTTGCTGGGACAAGGAATGGGCATCATGGTATGCAAATATCACATGGCCCAGACACCATCCTACAAGCTGGCCTTTCAGAAAAACTGGAGCCAAGCCTGAGGGATTATGTTGTCCTGGAGAGGGGTCTCTGGTCCAAAGCTCTCTCCTTGAGCCTGAACCTGTTTTTTATTGATCCATCAGGGGTGAGACTTCCCTGGTGGCTCAGACAGTAAAGCGTCTGTCTACAATGCGGGAGACCCGGGTTCAATCCCTCGTTTGGGAAATCCCCTAGAGAAGTAAATGGCAATCCACTCTAGTATTATTGCCTGGAAAATCCCATGGACAGAGGAGCCTGGTAGGCTACAGTCCACAGGGTCGCAAAGAGTCGGACACGACTTCACTTTCACTTTTCAGGGGTGATGACAGAGGATGGGTCACATCTGGAAGTGCCAAGAAGCTGGAAGCAGGGAGGGTGTGGTCAGCAAGGGGTGCTTGAACTAGTGACTCTGGAAGCGGGTCGGACTGTTTTCAGTCGTGGGGCTCGTCTGAAGTCACACAGCTGAAAAGTGACTCCCTGGTATGGTTTTCTGTCCTGTGGATTCCAGATTTCAGAGGGTAATCCCTTTCACTTATCTTGCTCTCAAGCTGAGAACATGGCAGCACTTAGTCTGCATCTTGGGAGAATAGTCAGAGCCAGCTAGGGGATGGCTAGAACTGCATGTGGGAAGACTTCCTGGAAGAGTAAGCATCTAAGCTGGGCCTTGTAGCAGCTGGACATACAGAGTGGTAAGGAGGGAGATGTTGGCAAAGGAACAGCAGAAGCCGAGGGCTGGCACAGGAAGCACACTGAGCCTGTTTGGGATGTGGTGAACATACAGTCTGGTCTGGCTCAATCTAAAGGGAATAGTATCAGATGCTGGCCAGACACCAAGGGCAGAGAGGTGGGAGCAGCCTACCCTGGCAGGAAGGAATGTTTTATCACTGACATTGTTTAGAACTGTAGGCACATCATGATAATGAAGCCAGGCTTTTTGTTGATTTTATTATTGTTTTTAAGCTCTCTATAGAAAAAGCCCCTCTTACTTTCTGCACCCAGCTGACTGCTCAGCTCCCTACTGCCTTTGTCTCCCCACCCCCAGCTTCCCCTTCACAGCAGGAGGGAAGAGAGCCCTAGAGACAGGAGCAGGATTCTAGCCAATACCTCAGAAGGCCCAGGATCCATGCCTACAAATGCCCACCACCTTACCAGGCCTGGGTTGGCACACCCTGGGGACCACTGTGCTGTAGAACTCCAGGTCCTATGGTGTCCTGGGCTGCAGTTGGTGGTCAGAGACAGAATGCTCCGGCTCTAAGGGCACCCCAGATCTCACCCTCCTAAACAGAGCCTTCCAGAGTAATAGTTCAGTTCAGTTCAGTCGCTCAGTCTTGTCCGACTCTTTGCAACCCCATGAGTCCCAGCACACCAGGCCTTCCTGTCCATCACAAACTCCCGGAGTTCACTCAGACTCACATCCATCGAGTCAGTGATGCCATCCAGCCATCTCATCCTCTGTCGTCCCCTTCTCCTCTTGCCCCCAATCCCTCCCAGCATCAGAGTCTTTTCCAATGAGTCAGCTCTTCTCATGAGGTGGCCAAAGTACTGGAGTTTCAGCTTCAGCATCATTCCCTCCAAAGAAATCCCAGGGCTGATCTCCTTCAGAATGAACTGGTTGGATCTCCTTGCAGTCCAAGGGACTCTCAAGAGTCTTCTCCAACACCACAGTTCAAAAGCATCAATTCTTCGCCGCTCAGCCTTCTTCACAGTCCAACTCTCACATCCACACATGACCACAGGAAAAACCATAGCCTTGACTAGACAGACCTTTGTTGGCAAAGTAATGTCTCTGCTTTTAAATATGCTATCTAGGTTGGTCATAACTTTCCTTCCAAGGAGTAAGCGTCTTTTAATTTCATGGCTGCACTCACCATCTGCAGTGATTTTGGAGCCCAAACAAATAAAGTCTGACACTGTTTCCACTGTTTCCCCATCTATTTCCCATGAAGTGACAGGACCGGATGCCATGATCTTCGTTTTCTGAATGTTGAGCTTTAAGCCAACTTTTTCACTCTCCACTTTCACTTTCATCAAGAGGCTTTTTAGTTCCTCTTCACTTTCTGCCATAAGGGTGGTGTCATCTGCATGTCTGAGGTTATTGATATTTCTCCCGCCAATCTTGATTCCAGCTTGTGCTTCTTCCAGTCCAGTGCTTCTCATGATGTACTCTGCACATAAGTTAAATAAGCAGTGTGACAATATACAGCCTTGACGTACTCCTTTTCCTATTTGGAACCAGGCTGTTGTTCCATGTCCAGTTCGAACTGTTGCTTCCTGACCTGTATACAGGTTTCTCAAGAGGCAGGTCAGATGGTCTGGTATTCCCATCTCTTTCAGAATTTTCCACAGTTTATTGTGATCCACACAGTCAAAGGCTTTGGCATAGTCAATAAAGCAGAAATAGATGTTTTTCTGGAACTCTCTTGCTTTTTCCATGATCCAGCGGAGTTGGCAATTTGATCTCTGGTTCCTCTGCCATTTCTAATACCAGCTTGAACATCAGGAAGTTCACGGTTCACGTATTGGTGAAACCTGGGCACTCAGACAACAGCTGAACCTGATTAGTCCCATTTCACAGATAACAAAACTGAGGCTTCAGAGTGACTCTCAGAACCATGGCCTACTGAGACACCATGTCCTCCATCCTGGTAGCACTTGTAACCTTTGCTGAGATGCACATCTCCCTGCCGCCCAGCAGGTGATCTTACATCACAAGAGAGGCAGCCCCAAGGGTGAGAGGTCAAGGAGCAGCCTGTGGCCCAATGAGAGAGGCCAGAAGGGGCTGACTGCGGCCAGAACAGAGAGGTGTTACCATCAACAACTAGAGATTTGCAATCCCTCTGGGATCGGCCACTGACTAGCCTGGTGACCTTGGACCAGTTATAGCCCTTCCTGGGTCTTTGTTTCTTCACCTGCAAAATGAGGGGTTAAACTGGTTGATCGCTACCGGCCCTTGCAGCCTGAATATCTTCTCTGAGCATCTCCCTGTTTTCTATTCTGGTGGCATCCAAGAAGGTACGCAAAATGCTCAGTGCAGTGCAGGAAAAAATATTATCTAAACAAGAAAATAATTGAAGTTTGCCATCATTTGCCAGGTGTAGACACACTGACCCCCTCTCCAAGAAGGGGTCAGGCAGCCTCATGTCTCATGTCTCCAGAAGTCTCAGAAAGGGGTGATAAGGATACCCCACTCTTTAGTTCAATTTAGGCAGGTTATCTCAACTGATTAACCTGGTCCGTCAGTTCAGGTCAATCTAGATTAATTAATCCAGATTGGATTTGTGGATTATATTGACTAGTTTTAACTAAACTAACCCTCAATAAATGGGCAAGTGATTTTAAAAGATTTCTACCAGGACACTGAATTGTTAGGAATTCTGATAATGCTAGTGCATGAGGATAAGAGAATGGGAGAATGAACACTTGGATTTTTAGCACAATCAGTTCATCACCCACAAGGAAAGGGAAAAAAAAAACAACCATGAGGCAAGAAGTTAGTCCAAGATTTTTTGAGGGGGAGGACACTATTTGAAGTAGAGATTTAGTCACTCTGGTTAATATTAAATCTTGCCTCTTGTATAGATTGTACCTTATGTCTGTTAGTGCATAAGTGTTAGTCACTCAGTCGTGTCCACCTCTTTGGGACCCCATGGACTATAGCTTGCCAGCCTTCTCTGTTTATGGAATTCTCCAGGCAAGAATATTGGAGTGAGTAGCCATTCCCTTCTCCAGGGGATCTTCCCTACCCAGGGGTCGAATCCACATCTCCCACATTGCAGGCAGATTCTTAACCATCTGAGTTACAGGGAAGCCCATGTTTACTTGTATGTAATATATTTGGGTGGGTGAGCTCAATCTTTTTCCCTTTGAAAGTAGTAAATGATCAAAACATTTTGGGTGCCACTGCTCTAACTTCCTGGTCTTTTCGTTGCTGCTGCCACTTCTTGACACACCACCACGTTTGTGATCGTCCTTTGTTTGAGTGGGATGCGATTTGTTCATTTTTCTTCCTGTGTCAGGGGCAGAGACTCCAAGACTCCCTCTGGGCCCACAGAGCCCAGCATAAGGGTCTGTCTCCAACTAGGGACTTAGAAAATATGAGTTGAGTTGAGTTGATGTGCTTTAGTTTACCCTTCATGCTCTGCTGGACTTTCTAGCGGCAAAGACTTGGGGTCTGTCTCCTCTCCTTCTCCTAAGGAGCCCCATCTCCCCCTGTCTGAACCTTACTCTGGAGAAAGACAGCCCACCTTCCAAAGGGCTGAGCCTTGGGAGACCCTAGCTAGGGGATATGACCCTCGGCCTCACAATTAGAAGACCTTCTTCCCCAGCTATCCTTGAAATTTGTTCCTTCGAGAACAGCAACACAGATAAGGAAAAAATATTTGACACTGTATCCAGATGCAGGATCAAAGGAAACTTTGTTCCCCATCTTAGAGGACTCTCCTAGGCTTGAGGGCTGGAGACCTGGATCCTGTTCCTGGCTCTGCCCTGTGTGGGTGGCCCTGGGCACAGTAGTCAGTTTCCCCATCTGTACCTCATGATCTCTGTGGGGTCTGGCCAGTTCTGCTTCTCTGAGATGCAAAGTCTGGGTTATTTTTGGAGACCTGCTCTGCTGAGTGGTTCTTAGCCTCCATCTGGAGGGTTTGGCTATGATCCTTCCAAACTGGGTGAGAGATGGGGACAGCTTGGAGCATTACTGGGAGGTAACCAAAATGGGGAGATGGGAAACTAAGTCACCCAAGAAACTCCCAACCTGGAGAAGAGCCACCCCGGGGACAGGTGATCAGGTGCCTCAGGTCTCTGGAAGGGCCACTGTGAGGCAGAGAAACGGATGTGGTTGGTGGGGCTCCAGGGATGGAGACAGGGCTGTGGAGGAAACTGTAGATTTCCGCTTCATAAAAGGAGGAAGTCTAATCATTGAGCTCTTCTGTCCCCGGAAGGGGTGAGCTTCTCCACAGTAGAATGGGGCAAGCCTAGATCTGCAGACTTTTCAGATGGAATGGTGTGGAAAAGGAGAGTGGAGAGCTGGGCTGCATGCCCCTATGGGTCCCTGACCCTGGGCAGTCCTGGGATGCTGCGTCTGTTTCTTGCCTCCAGATGTAATAAGATCATTTGACAGGAGTTAGTGGGCCTGGCTAAGAATTAGATTAGATAAGAATTAGAGCTTTAGATTAGAAATCTTTGCTGAGGGTGGGGGAGGGGCGCAAGGCTTCCTCTGTTTTCCTCCAGTTAAGGAGATTTTCCTGGCTCTGAGCACAGATGACTCCTCCCATCCCTGGATCTTTAGGTCTTTAGGTGTCGCCTCTTTGAAGAGAAAAGGAACATGGGCTCTTTGTGCTTCTGGTTTAATCTGTAAGCCCTGTTCAAAGTCCTGACTCATTTTTGCTAAATGTTCATTTCAATCCATTAATACAGGTAAACAGTTTAAAACCGTGCCTCCTCACAGTGAGTAGTCGATAGAAGTTATTACTTATTTTTTAAATTATTTTTATTGAGTATAGGCATCTTAAAACATTTTATTAGTTTCAGGTGTACAACATAGTGATTCAATATGTTTATATAGATTATACTCCAGATAAAGTTATTAAAAAATAATGGCTATATCTCCCTGTGTTGTGCAATATATCCCTGGTGCTTATTTATGTTATCCATAGTAGTTTGTGTCTCTTAATCCCATGCCCCAGCTCCCCATTCCCTGTCCCCACTGGAAATTACTAGTTTGTTCTCTATGTCTGTGAATCTGCTTCTGTTTTGTTATATACATTCTTGTGTTTTAGCAGAGTACTCTAGATCTGTCCCACGGTGGAGCTGCTGTTACTTATTTTGAATTTATCTTGCATTTGACTGAGCAACTAGCACTTTTTTGACTTCTCTAGTGGCTCAGACTACCGGTAAAGAAACTGCCTGCAATGAAGGAGACCCAGGTTCGATCCCTGGGTTGGGAAGATCCCCCTGGAGTAGGAAATGGCAACCCACTCCAGTATTCTTGCCTGGAGAAATTCCATGGACAGAGGAGCCTGGCAGACTACAGTCCATGGGGTCACAAAGAGTTGGACACGACTTAGTGAATAACTACCGTGTGCCAGGCAGTACTGTAAGTGCTTGTCAGATATGAATTCGTTTATTAATTACCACGCCATTTTATAGACGGGAAACCTGAGGTCTAGAGAGATTGACTAACCTGTCCAAGGTCTTCCAGCTGGTATGAGGAGGTGCTGATATTCAACCCCAGTAGGTGGGCTCCCACCCGTGTCTGTAACCACTGCTCTGCCACCTCTCAACATGGTCATGTTGTATAATAAAGAAAGAAAGCACCTTTGCCTCTATTCTCCCTTCAGTGCTTCCCTAAAGCCTTAGGAGGGTCTCAGGCAGGGATGCACGTTTGCATTTTATGGCTGGGGCATTGGGGCCCAGAGAGGGACAATGACTTGAGCAGGGTCACACAGCAAAAGACGGCAGAGCAGACTGGAGCCCAAGCCCTGGTCTCAGTAACTGTGCACCTTCCCTGCACAGAGCAGGGCTCCAGCCGAAGCCCGGTGGGAGCATGTGCTGATCACTGAGGGCACTGCTCCCTCAAGAGGCCCCTTCCTTCACCATGAGGAGCAGAGCCAGCTCCACAGAGAGGGCCAGCAAGCCAGAGGGAGGTCGATGGAAGATCCACCCTCTTCTGGGAGCAGGGCGAGGCTGTCCTGAAGGCACTCGCCTGGAAGAGTAGTGAGAATCGTCCCCCACAGGGCCCCTTCTGCGGGAGGCCTAGGCAGAGGAGGCCCTGACTAGCCCGGAATGAAAAGGTGAGGGCCGAACCAACCTGTCCTGCCCCCCCGAAGGTACAGCAGGGACCAGCTCTAAGGACAGAGTTCAGGGAGGGTTGAAAGAAGCAGGAGCTCCCTGGGAAAACAAGCATGGAAGCAGGGGCAGAGACAGTGGAGGAGTGCAGGAGAGCTGGGCACTCTAATATGGGGCTGCTGTTTCTTTTTATCTTTTTATTATTATTATTATTGTGGTAAAATACACAAAACATCAAATGTATCGTTTTAACCATTTTTAAGTGTACTGTTCTGTGTCATGAAGCACATTCATTTGACTGCGCATAGCCTGCTCTGGCGGAGAAGGCAATGGCACCCCACTCCAGTACTCTTGCCTGGAAAATCCCACGGATGGAGGAGCCTGATGGGCTGCAGTCCATGGGGTCTCAAAGAGTCGGTCACGACTGAGCGACTTTACTTTCCCTTTTCACTTTCATGCCTTGGAGAAGGAAATGGCAATCCACTCCAGTGTTCTTGCCTGGAGAATCCCAGGGATGGGGGAGCCTGGTGGGCTGCCGTCTGTGGGGTCACACAGTCAGACATGACTGAAGCGACTTAGCAGCAACAGCAGCCTGCTTCCCAGGTGGCACTAGTGGTAGAGAATCCTTCTGCTAACGCAGGAGACAAGAGATGCGGGTTTGATCCCTGGGTTGGGAAGATCCCCCTGGAGGAGGGCATGGAACCCACTCCAGTATTCTTGCCTGGAGAATCGCATGGACACAGGGGCTTGATGGGCTACAGTCTATAGGGTCCCACAGAGTCAGACACGACTGAAGCAACTTAGCACGCCTGCACTCACAGCCTACTCTATTCGTTTGTTTGGTTTTGATTTGATTTTTAATGTTTTCTTTTTTGTTTTGTGTTCTATTCTTGAATGTTGGTTTGCTTCCATGTGTGGATGAAAAGTGAGCGCTCAGTGCTAAACTATCATGCTTAGCAGAGGGACCATACGTAGGACACTAACGCAGTTTGCCCTGGGTCAGGTACTGTTCTAAGGCAACATGAATGGATAAATGCATGGAATCCTTATGATTCCCCTATAAGGTAGTTTTTGGTTTTGACCCTAGTCTACAGTTAAGGAAACTGAAATGCAGAGAAATTTTGGATCTTCCTTACATCCCTCACTGCTCTTGTCTGTGCCCACTGGTTCATTGAGGCCTCACTGTGTGCCAAGGCTAGGGTCTCTGTCCCACTACTTGCCTCATCTCACAGCAGCCTGGCTGTTGGGAGGTGCCGTGTAGTGCTGAGACACAGGGAAGGTGAGTTGGGTTGGTGGCTAGGTCTCTGACTCTGAAGCCAGTGTCTTGACCACCTGCCCTCGATGCCTGTTATTCAGATAGCTGTTCAGAAGCTGTCGTGAGAACACCTGTCCAATTCTTAATGCTGGCCTGAACTGCATTTGTGTATTGAAAGAATACTGGAGAAAGAAAGCCCAGGACCACGGCCCCCAGTAGCCCCGAGTTAGGATGTGGCTGTGTGCTCACAGTCATTGGAGGTCAGGTTCCCTCTTGTTGTGTAACCTCAGGAAAGTGCCTCCGTCGCTCCCAGCTGAGTGCAGCTTGCTCCATCCAGGAAGTAGGGCTGGTTCTCCCCACCCCAGGGTGGTTGTGAGGAGTGAATTAAACAGTGAATGGGAAGGTCTCTGTAAATCACAGAGCAGGGCTATAAAGCGGTGGTTCTCACAGTGGCCCCTGAACCAGCTGCATCAGTGCTGCCTGGGAACTTGCTAAAAATGCAGGATTCTCAGGATCCACTCCAGACTTGCTGAATCAGAAACTCAAGGATGGGCCCAGCAGTCTGGGTAGTAATCAGCTTTCCAGGAAACCCTGATGTGCTCTCAAATTTGAGAACCACTGTAAGAGAGATTGGTCTTTGTTGTGGTGCTCAGGCTTTTCATTACGATGTCGTCTTCTCTCATTGCAGGCCCACGGGTTCCAGGCCTGTGGGCTTCAGTAGCTGTAGCACGTGGGTCCAGTTTCTCCCTGGCCCTTGGGATCTTCCTGGAACAGGGATTGAACCTGTGTCCTCTGTGCTGCAGGTGGACTCTCAGCCACTGGACCACCAGGGAAATGTCGTGTCCGACTCTGTGCGACCCCATAGACGGCAGCCCACCAGGCTCCCCCGTCTCTAGGATTCTCCAGGCAAGAACACTGGAGTGGGTTGCCATTTCCTTCTCCGGAGAGGTTCTTACAAAGTGTAAATGAGATACTGTCACAGGTCCTGGCAGAGTCAGTCCCGGAGCAGAAGGGCCTCCTCAGCCAGAGGTGCTGACATCTCTCCTCTACTCTTTGTCCTACACTGGATCTCCCACCTTCCTTCCCTCCTTGGCCTGCAGGACCAGCCTGAACAGGTGTGGGCAGAGTCCAGGGAGGCTGGAAATGGGGAGAAGGCCTCACCATCCTCTCCTGGTGTCTGTTGCAGACAATGCCTGGGGAATTGATTAAGGCTGTGCAGGGGCATTTACCTCCAGGTGGATAAGCAAGTGGGGGAGAAGCAGGTAGGAATTTCCCATCACCCTCCTGTGTGTATGTGTATGTGGCTTGACCAGGAAATGAAATATTGGGCTGCCCAGGCTCAGGCAGGAGCAAGCAGCCCTCAGTCGTACCTGGGGATTCTTTCCACAGGGAGATGGGTTAAATGATGAAAGGAAGTTATTTTTCTGATTTAAAACTCTAGCTGCTGAGAAGTGGCCCAGGAATGGACCTGGAGGCAGGGTCTCCTGACTCAGTGTTTCTTTCAAAGAGCTGAGGTCTAGGGGGTGGCGGCGGGGCAGTCAGGCCTTGACCCCTGGTCAACTGCCTGCCAGCTCTTCCCTGGTCAGTGAGGCTCGTCTCCTCCTGAGCCCAGAATCCTCCTCATCTCAGCATGCTCCACAGCCCCTCCAGCAGATAGGAGCCGGGTATGAAATGAACTCACTTATTTCTTCCTTGAACACAGCCTATAGTTGAAGAAGGAAAATTCTTGCCCTCCTAATCCGCCTCAGCCCCAACAGGCCACACCTTGGTTACAGACTTTGACACCTGACCCCTCCATGGACTCAAGTGCCAGCTCAGCGGGTGTTCAGAGCCTCACCCAGCCAGCTTCTGGCCCTCATTCAGTCAGTTGGTTGCTCAGTCATGTCTGACTCCTTGTCACCCCATGGACTGTGGCCCACCAGGCTCCTCTGTCCATGGAATTCTCCAGGCAAGAATACTGGAGTGGGTTCCCATTTCTTTCTCCAGGGGATCTTCCCAACCCAGGGATCAAACCCGCGTCTCCTGCGTCAGCAGGCGGATTCTCCACCACTGCATCACCTGGGAAGCCCTCAGCCCTCATTGCTCCTCTGTGTTTGCTGAGGCCCCAGCTGAACTGGACCCTTGGGTGCCTGAATATGCCTCTGCCTGCCCATCCCCCCACCGTGAGCCCCTTGCTCTGCCTTCACTGAGCCCTCCCCCTGCAGTGCTGGCCCTGCTCTGTCCTGGGCTCACTCTGCTTGGCCTTGAAGGCTGAGATCAAACAGAGCCTCCTGGCGGTCTTCACCCACTCACTGGGTTTCAATCTCCCTACTGCCCTGAACTGAGCTCGCTGGCCTTTCCCTTCAGTCTGGGCTCCCAGCAGGTAAGGATTGTTCCTGCCTCTGCCCTACAGCATCTGGTGCAGGCAGGGCTCAGAGAGGGTCCCAGGGATGCTACCTGGACTCACTCTGGGCCCCAGATCCCTGCAGCTGGGCAGGGTGATGTGTGGATCCACTGACAACAGAGTTTAGGCCCCCGGGCTGGGTACCCATCCCAGGGCTGCTTCAGTCCTCCCCCAGGGTCACCTTAGGGCTCTGAATGAGGCATTTTCCCTCTCGGGGTCTCAGTGTCCCTCTCTTTCCAAAGACAGATCCAGAGGCTGTGCCAGAGAGTGGATGGTTGAGCAGGAAGTGAAGCTACCAGATTTTCAACCTCCAGGAGGCATCTTTAAAAAGTCTCTGTGACCCTTGTCTCTCGAAACTCCCAGATAAGGAAATTGTGGGGCAATAAATCTTTGTGGAGTTTTGGTCGGGGCCTGGTCAGGGGGCATAGACAGGAAGAAGCCCTGCTCTGTTTCTCCGGAGGTCAAGGTAGGAACAGCTCTGGGGGCTGGGGTGGCTGCCAGGCTCACAGTCCCACTGCCCTCGCAGCCCCAGGATCTGGCACCTGCAGGCTGCAGAACCCGCAACCTGATGGTTCTAACAGGTGGGTAGGGCAGAGGCATTACCATTTTATGAGTAGACAAACAGAACCCAAGAGGGGACAGGTTTGTCCAAGGTCATGTAGCAAATTGGCATCAGAATTAGAACTCTCCAACCTGACCTCCTGTGGAAGTGAGAGGCCCAGTCCCCGGCTCCTGGTACCCAGAGAGAGGGTGTTCAGGAGAGGCCTGTGGAGTGAGTGAAAGCTCAGAAAAGCAGCTAGGGCAGTCTCCTCCTGGGTACCTGCCTGTGGGGTCTGGCCTGTGGGTGGCCAAAGCTGAAGGGAGAGGACCATTTGGGCTTGGATGGCTTGGATGAAAGATGGAAGGAACACAGGAAACAGGACAGGAGAAATGGAATGAAACATCCATCAACTGAGCTTCTACTTAGTACTGAAACCAAGCAGGACCCTGTGAGGCCCCCCGGGTCTCACAAAAAGCCTTTCTGGCTCTCCCATTTCTTCTTCATAGGATAAAGGCTTCGGTCTCCTAGATCTTCCCAGAGTTCCAAAGGGCAGATGCAAAAAGCTATTAGTTAGGGAAATAAGGAATTCAGAAACAAAGGAGAAACGATCAAGAGACTAGAGTGCAGTGGTTTAGACTCCCAGCTCCCAATGCAGGGGGCCTGGGTTCGACCCCTGGTAAGGGAATTAGATCTCGCGGGCTGCAACTAAAGCTTCCACATGCCGCACCTACAAATCTCGCAAGCTGCAATGGAGATCGAAGATCCTGTGTGTAGTAACTAAGACCTGGCACAGCCAAATAAATAAATATTTAAAAAAGAAAAATTAGCTGTCGTGTAGCTAAAGCAGGATCCAAGTTCCTCCTCAAGGGATATCTAAAACAATGCCTTTGTGCTCTTCTGTGGGAACTAAGGCCCCCACCAGGGGGAGGATGGAATCTTCAGGCTGGACCCAAGATTCCTGGAACACCTCCCTGTTACCTCACCACCAGTCAATCAGAAAAAAGTCACACACCTTGCAGCCCTCACCCCAAATTTTTCCTATTAAAAACTTCTCCCCCAAAACCATCGGGGAGTTTGGGATTTTTGAGCATGAGCACCTTGCTTGGCCCTGCAGTAAAACTTTCTCTCTTCTAAACTCCAGTGTTTCCATACTTTGCATTGGTTTAGCCTCACCATGCATCGGGCACATGAACTTGTATCCAATTACAGTACCAGACACGGGCAAGGCATTTTACATCTGTTACCTCCTTTAATCCTAGATAAGGCCCCGTGAGAGAGACGTGTGTTAGTCACTCAGTCATGTCCAACTCTTTGCAACCCCATGGACTGTAGCCCACCAGGCTCCTCTGTCCATGGAATTCTCCAGGCAAGAATACTGGAGAGGGTTGCCATTCCCTTCTCCAGGGGATCTTCCCAAACCAGGGATCAAACCAGAGTCTCTCACATTGCAGGCAGACCCAAAGACAAATGGGGATCCAGGATTTGAACCAGGTGCCTCCTCTTCCCCTTTCTGAGTATCAGGATGGGGTACCTCATGGGCTAGAGAGACTGCCCAGGCCTTGGAGCTTGGGAGGCTCCCTGGGGGCAGTCCTATTTGAACCAGCCCAGGAAGGTGGGATGAGAGGAGGGGCATCGTAGGAACCCAGCTGAGGGCCAACCTTGGCATTACCTGGGCTGACTTGGGTCTAGGCCGAGAGAAGGGCTGTGAGCAAAGATGGGGTGTCTGGGAAAGCCAACACTTTGAGGGGAGCTCAGATAAACCAGTGTGGCTCAAAGGGTAGTGTGTGGAGCAGAGGGGAAGGCTATCAGGAAATGAGCAGGGGCCTCAAAACGCAAGTCTAGCAGAGGGCTTTATCCTGAGGACGGAGGTGATCTGTGAGGCGGGGTTAGGGGGAGCTCTTAAGGGAAATGACAGGGTTAGGGTCGGGGCAGAGTAGGAAGCCTGGGCTGGGGTGGAGGAGAAACAGAGTCAATGAGAAAAAAGGCTGACCAGGCCTTGCACAGCTTAAGCGAAGGGTCAAGAGCAAAGGCGCTGTGGGGCCAGGAGGCTGGGTCATCTCAGGAGATGTCCTACTCCCCGCTGGGGCCCAGGGACCTGGCTCTGGGCAGTGTCAGATGTCCAGAGGAGGCACTCGCTCAGGCCTAATCTCATCAAGAGGAAAAAGGCCTTCTTGGCTCTCTCAGACTCAATCTGCATTTCCTGTGGGCCTGCGGGGAGGCATCTGTGTGGACCAGAAGGACCGTAGAGCTGGAGGAGGGGTGACAAAGGCAGAGGCGGGAGGGTACTGAGGCAGAGCGGACCCGGGGACAGCACCGTGTCTACATGCTGGCTGCAGGGCTCCGCAGCCTCCGCTGCTGTTGAACCCAGGCAGCTGAGGACTGGCTGATGAGGGAATCGTCCCCAGGCAGCATCTTTCTGCTTTCCGGCCTGGGCTGTGCCCGTGTGAAAGTGAAAGTGTTAGTAATTCACTCGTGTCTGACTCTGCAACCCCATGAACTATAGTCCCGCCAGGTTCCTCTGTCCATGGAATTCTCCTGGCAAGAATACTGGGGTGGGTTGCCATTCCCTTCTCCAGGGGATCTTCCCTACCTAGGGATCAAACCTGGGTCTCCTGCACTGCAGGCAGATGCGTTACCGCTGAACCACACCAGGGAAGACCTGGCTGTGCCCATGGAGAGAACCGAAGGGCTTCCTCTGCCCTGCCACCCTCCCCTCCCACTCCCACCAAGACCCTCAGTCCCCTCAGCACAGGGGCAAACTAGGCTGCTGGCCTCTGCTACCAGACCCAAGTCAATGTGCCCAATGCACAGTGAGGCCAGACATACCGAGAAGTCAGAATTTGGAGCAGAGAAAGGTTTCTTACAGGGGCAAGCAAGGAGAATGGGTGGTCCTTGCTCAAAAGACCCAAACTCCCTAGTGGTGTTTGGGGAAGAGTTTTTATAGGCAACATTTAGGGTGAGGGCTTCAGGGTGTATGACTTTCTTCTGATTGGTTGGTAGTGAGGCAGTTGAGTGGTGTTCCAGGAATCTTGTGCTCAGCCTAAAAGTTGGTTCATCCAGGTGGGGGGCCTTAGTTCCTGTAGGAGAGCTCAAAGATATATTGTTACGTATATCCCCTAAGGATGAACCAGAACTCTGCTTTATCACTGTGCTATTGTTTGACTGCCTCTCCTTTCTTTCTGCATTCCCTCACCTCCAAGATTAATAAGTGTTTGAATCTGCCCTTCGGAGCTAAGGGGAAGTCTAGGAGGCTGCGGGCTTTTGTACCCTAGAGAGCGCCGCCAGAGACATGCACGAATATATGCCTTTCGTCTCCAGGTTCTTCTGGATCCACAGGGGTTGTTAGTTTTTCATGCGGCTCATCGATGTGATGATTACTGAGGGTCAGAGTTCTGCACCTAGCAGGCTTCTTTGCCCTTTCTGGTTTGGGATTTTTACTCACATCCCCAAAATGTTGGGCCCTCAGCACGTCCCTGTCATGTACTAAATCACATTTTGTTGTTCAGTCGCTCAGTCGTGTCCGACTCTTTGTGACTCCATGGTCTGCAGCACGCCAGTCTTCCCTGTCCTTCACCATCTCCTGGAGTTTGCCCAAGTTCATGTCCCTTGAGTCAGTGATGCCATCCCACCATCTCATCCTCTGTCATCACCTTCTCCTCCTGCTTTTGATCTTTCCCAGCATCAGTCTTTTCCAACGAGTCAGTTCTTCGCATCAGGTGAATAGTCTCAATTTGCACATCTGCCAGCCAAGATAAATTCCAGTAAAATAATTCTGGGAGGTTGGTAGGACTGGTGTCTCCTCTCTCCTTTTGACCTTTCCCGAATTCTTCCACTTGGTAGTAGTTTGTTAGTTCCACGTTCCTTACCAGGACCTCCTGTTTAAGACAACTCATGCAAGTGGTTACTATGGAACCTAGCCAGTGTGGGCGGTTTCAGTCAATGGTTCCCCTAACATTCACAGCAAACAGTTGTTGGGAACAATGTACACTGGCATTGGTCCATGTACTCTATGGATTATTTCTTCTAATTGTCAGGGCAGCCCCATAGGAGAGTGTCGACCCAGGACTAAACTCCTGGGTTCTGGATTCCAGCTCATCCGTTCACTTGCTGCATGATTTGGGGCACATTACTTAACCTACCAGTTTTCTCATCTGTAATAATGTAGTGATAATAATGTTGCTCTGGGACTCCTTCCAGAGCCCAAGAGTGGGCTCTTGTCTAACACTCAAAAATGAATTGTCCAAGGAAACACATGTGCTGAGAAAGCAGAAGACTTTATTGGAAAGGGGCACCTAAGGGGAGAGCAGTGGGATGAGGGAACCCAGGAGAACTGCTCTGCCACATGGATGGCAGTCTCAGGGTTTATGGTAATGGTTACTTTCTGGGTTGTCTCCGGGCAGTCATCTTCCTTGTGCCCATGTTTGGTCTGACTCAAGGTCCTTCCTACTGTCACGTGCATCTCTCAGCCAAGATGGAAACCGAATGTGCAAAGGTTTCTGGGAGGTTGGTAAGATGTATTAGGGACTTGCGTCTGCGCCCTCCTTTTGGCCCTTCCTGATTTCTTCAGTCTGGAGATAACATGTTCCTTATTGGGCCCTCCTGTTGTGAGATAACTATTGCAAGCGGTCAATATTGTGCCTGGCCAGGGAGAGCAGCTTCAGTCAATAGTTCCCTAACAGCTATACTTACCTGGTGAGGATCAAGTTAGTACCTGGAACATACTTCACATACAGTAAGCAATGTGTTAGCTGTTATTTGTTATCATGCTTGATTTTACTGGTGAGAAATAGACATGTTAAGTAACTGGTCCCAGGTCACAAAGGCACAGTGGGCGTGTTCTGTAGTTATATTGTTCAGTTGGGTACCTGGTAGCCATGTGTGACTGCTGAACAATTGAAATGTTGCTGGTGCAACTGAGGAGCCAATTTTATATTTTAATTCATTTTAATTGATTTTAACTTTAATTTAGAAGCCATGTGTGATTAGAGACTCCCATGTTGGACAGAGCTGGTGCCTGGGTCCCCTAATGGATGATCTAAGTGAGTCTGATGTGCATTCAAAATTGCAAACCACTGCTCTGTGCTTTAGCATCCTGTTAAGATCGTGGCATCTCATCCTTTCCTGCTCTCAGCCACATCCCTGAGAAGTACACATAGGTGGAGAACAGTGACTGAACTGCCCCATTACCCCAGCACTAAGCCCTTGGATTGGCACAGAATAAGCACTAAGTCAGTAGTGGATAAACCTGCTGATTGAATTAAATTATTCCCTGATGCTCAGTGGTAAAGAACCTGCCTGCCGATGTAGGCGACTCAGGTTCCATCCCTGAGTCAGAAAGATCCCCTGGAGAAGAAAATGGCAACCCGTTCCAGTATTCTTGCCTGGGAAATCCCATGGACAGAGGAGCTACAGTCCATGGGGTGGCAAAGAGTGGGAACACAACTGAGTATACAGCATGTACCCATATTCACCTCTCTTTACAGACCTTGGGACTTCCCTGGTGGCTCAGATGGTAAAGCATCTGCCTATAATGTGGGAGACCAGGGTTCGGTCCCTGGGTTGAAAAGATTTCCTGGAGAAGGTAATGGCAACCCACTCCAGTATTCTTGCCTGGAAAATCCCATGGATGGAGGAGCCTGGTGGACTGCATACAGTCCATGGGATTGCAAAGAGTCGGACACGACTGAGCAACTTCACTTTCACTTTACAGACCTTGGCTTTTTCTGCTTAGAGATGTTGTGTTCTTTGATTCAGTATGATGGGCTCTCTAAGAAGTCGTTCTGGAGCCTTCCATCTCATAGGCAAGTTGTCAGAGTCAAGGCTACTCATGATTTATGGTAGAATTTTTGCATGTGAATAGGATAAAAGTTTTCTGGAGGCCTCTACGGTAGGTGGCAAGGTGACCAACTTTTCCCTGTTTGTCCAAAAGTTTCCTGATGTTAGCACTGAGAGTCCTGCATCCCAGGAATACCGACCCCACACCCCAACCTGGACAAACCGGAACAATTGGTGTTGCTGCTTCTGTGGGGGGCAACAAGGACTCTCCTTGCTTCGAAAGAGGGAAGAAAACTAAGCCTGTGGGGTGAGACCCTGAGGTCCCAGTTCCCTGGATTCTGCCCCATCCCCACCCCCCTCCCCCATCACTTCAGACCCTGTCACTGGCCTGTTGGAGGCAAAAATAAAGACACCTAGTGCCAAGAAGTGACAGCTAAGCCAGGGCCTGACTTCAGAAGTAGCTGAGACCTGTAGTTTCTTCTTTCTGTCTGGTAATAAAGGAGGGCTCCATGGTTAGGCAGAGATCTGTCTTGACAGCAAGCGGGGGGCCTCGACCTCAACTGGGCCTTGGCTTCCTGAACCAGATATCTCACCAGGTCCTGGGGGTGAGGGTGGGGGATCTGAGAGGGTGAATTAGAAAGGAATTAGAGAGTGAATTAGAAACTTCCTGTCAAGTTTAGGGTCAAAGCCAGGATCAAAATAAACTCTGTGATGGAAAGCTGAAACCATTTACCTCAGACTAGGACTTGAACCCATGTGCTGGGATTCCAACCCAGCCAAAACTCAATATATGGGACTTGAACCCAGTCAAAACCCATGGTCTTCCAACTGCGATCACAGGCCTGGTTTCAGAGCCAAATGAAGCTCAGGTTCTTGATGTCTCATCTCAGAAAGAATTCAGTGAGAGACAAACTGGTAGGTGAGAAGTGGCTTTTATTCAGAGAGAAACACGCTCCACAGAGTGTGGGCCGTTGCAGAGGGTGAGTGCAGCCTCGAGATATGGTGTGGTTAGCTTTTATGGGCTGAGTAATTTCATAGGTTGATGAGTGGGAGGATTATTCCAACTATTTTGGGGAAAGGGTGTGGATTTCCGGGGTTGGGCCACTGCCCACTTTTTGGTCTTTGACGATTGACCTTGGAACTGTCATGGCACCTCTGGGTGTGTCAGCTAGCTCTGATGTGTTAGTGAGAGTATCCTGAGGATCAAGGTCTAGTCAGGTTTACTTGTCTTGGACAAGTTTGGTTCTATCTAATCAGTTTATGATGTGCCCTTGGGCTGTGACATAATTTCAAAGGTTGTGCCCTGCCCTCTTCCTTCCTGTTCCATAACTGTCAACCCAGGATTCGAGTCAAGATCTGGGACCTATCCATAATTAGTGTTAATTCTTGGTATTGTGTTAATTCTTGGTCTTTGTAGGTCACCTTCAAATACAGTTATGATCATCTTTTTTCACTTTGTGAAGCTAAGAAACTTTTGATTCTAATCTTCTATTAACTGTGGCTGAAGTTAAGTGCGGTGATTCATACCCTCCCAGGAGGTGTGTCTGGAGGCAGCTTGATGACAAGGTTGGGTTTTAAGGGAAAGAATAAAATGTAATTCCAAATATTAGATGTGGAACACAGGCTTACTAAGGGGACAATAGTAGCCTGGAACTGGTGGATAACCCTCCCCACCCCTGACATTCAAAGACCAAATCAGGTAATTTCATTCTCTCCCTGAAGCCAGGATCAGCACCATTAATGAATAATCTGTTATGCTGCTTTGTACCACACCCAGTTTGGATTCGGTTTCAGCCACCCTGCAGCTAACCCTTGTCCCTGCAATGATGCAGGGCTGGGCTGGGAGGACAGGCCCTTGGGGCCAGGCAGGACAATCTCTGGGTCTCTGTGCCCTATCTATGTCTCCATCTCTCTCAAAAGTCCCAGGGGGCAGGAGTTGGGAAGAGGGGCGTCTAGACCAGGTAGTGGCTTCTGCTTACCCGCTCCGCTGCTCCTACTCCTGTGATCTTGCTCAAGTCGGTCCCTCGGCACCGAATGAGGACAACAGGCCTCAGGAGGGTTGTAGGGGCATCGAGCTAGTCCACTGTCAGGCAGTAGGAAAGAAACCCAATGGAGACTCCCGGGTGGTCCAATGGTTAGGACTCCATGCTCCCAATACGGGGGAGGGTGTGGGTTCAATCCCTGGCCAGGGAACTAAGATCCTGCATGCTGCGTGGCCAGCCAAAAAATAAAAAGTTTGTTGTTTTTAAAAAAAAAAACAACCCTCAATAGGATGTTAGGTGATGACTAATCGTTTTGCAGGGCAGGGAATTCTCAGCCCAAAGAGCCTAATCCTGTGGCATCTGGCCCACTAAGCACCTTTGGGATAGCAGCAGCAGAAGGAGCCACCCTCTGCTTTGTGCCCCAGGGAGCTGGCCTGCTCCACCTGAGAAGGCCTGCCATGGCTTTGATGTGGACCCAGCTGGATGGGACCAGGCAGGACGGGACAAGTGACATGGGGTAGACCTGGCCCAGATCTGTGCTCTGGCCCAGCCTGTGGGCAAGGCCTCACAGTGCTAAGGGCCCACTATAGTACTCATTTCCAGGCAAGTACCTGCTTGTGGGGAACGTAAAACTCCTGCTTTCTGAGTTGCTGAGTCCTGAAACTCACTCGTGAACTGATAAATACATGCACGCAGGAGCAGTGCATGTTGTTCGGTCCTAAGGCATATCCAACTCTTTGTGTTAGTCAGGAGTGGTAAGCGATAGTGAAAGTGAAAGTCGCTCAGTCGTGTCCAACTCTTTTCGGCCCCATGGACTATACATCGTGGAATTCTCCAGGCCAGAATACTGGAGTGGGTAGCTTTTCCCTTCTCCAGAGGATCTTCCCAACCCAGGGATCAAACCCAGGTCTCCTGCATTGCAGGTGGATTCTTTCCCAGCTGAGACACCAGGGAAGCCCAAGAGCCACCAGGGGTAGGGTCTGCTGGGTGACAAATACCTCTGCTGTTTCTCAGTGGTTCACTACACAAATTTAATTCTCTGTCACGCTGTGTGTCCAACATGAGTCAGTTGGCAAGAGGTACTGTGTTCACAGAGTGCCTGGGGGACTCAGGATGAGGGAATCTGCACCATCTGGAACCTGTGGGCTGCTCATCCCTCCAGTCGAGGACAAGAGTTCTGGAGGGTCACAGGCAGGTGACACATCACGTCTGCCCACGATGCACTGGCTAGGACTAATGTGTTCAGTCGCGTCCGACTCTTTGCCGCCCCAAGGACTATAGCCCACCAGGCTCCTCTGGCCATGGAATTTCCCAGGCAAGAATACTGTAGTGGGTTGCCATTCCCTTCTCCAGGAGATCTTCCTGATCCAAGGATCGAACCGGAGTTTCTTGCCTCTCCTGCGCTGGCAGATGGATTCTTTACCACTGAGCCACCTGGGAAGCCCAGGCTAGGACTAACTGTAGGGCGGCTGGGATGTAAGGGGAGTGATGGAGTGTCTGGAGCATCAAGGCCACAAACAGATGCCCCTCCCTCCCCTGCTGCTGCTATTGCTGCTAAGTCACTTCAGTCGTGTCCAACTCTGTGCGACCTCATAGACGGCAGCCCACCAGGCTCCGCCGTCCCTGGGATTCTCCAGGCAAGAATGCTGGAGTGGGTACTGCTGCTCAAGACAAGGGTGTGGGCCAGGAGCTGAGCCTGCTGACTTGCTAACCCCAGCCCAGGCCCCAGGCAACTCCTCAGTTGCCACTAATTACCTGCAGGTTGCCAAAGTGGTGGCTTCAGGGCACTGGAGCAGTGGTTGCGTGGTGCTAGAGCAACTTTAAGGTGATACCGCAGGTTCCAGGGCAAAAGAGAAACCCCAGCAAGAAGGTAGGAGGGGCAAAATAGCGTTTAGAATCAAACCCCATACCCGCCAGAGACGCTAAGAGGGCTCAAACAAACCTTGTGTGCACCAGGACCCAGAGACCCCACAGAGACTGAGACACAGCTGTGTTTTAGTGTCTCCTACAGAGGTACGGGTCAGCAGTGGACTGCTGCAGGGGCAGGGGCTCTGGGTGCAATAGACCTGCGTATGGTGTAAGCCCTCTAGGAGGAGGTCACAATTAACCCCACCAAAGAGCCCCCAGAACTTACACAGGACTGGGAAAAAAGACTCTTGGAGGACACAAACAAACCTTGTACGCACCTGGACCCAGGAGAAAAGAGCAGTGACCCCAAAAGAGACTGACCCAGACTTGCCCATGAGTGTCCAGGAGTCCCTGGTGGAGGTGTGGCCTGCTGCAGGGTTGGGGGCATTTCGAGCAGCAGTGCCTGCATGGGACCTTTTGAAGGAGGTCACCGTTATCTTCATTCAGTTCAGTTCAGTTCAGTCGCTCAGTCATGTCTGACTCTTTGCAACCCCATAAATCCCAGCACACCAGGCCTCCCTGTCCATCACCAACTCCAGGAGTTCATTCAGACCCACGTCCATCGAGTCAGTGATGCCATCCAGCCATCTCATCCTCTGTCGTCCCCTTCTCCTCCTGCCCCCAATCCCTCCCAGCATCAGAGTCTTTTCCAATGAGTCAACTCTTCGCATGAGGTGGCCAAAGTACTGGAGTTTCAGCTTTAGCATCACTCCTTCCAAAGAAATCCCAGGGCTGATCTCCTTCAGAATGGACTGGTTGGATCTCCTTGCAGTCCAAGGGACTCTCAAGAGTCTTCTCCAACACCACAGTTCAAAAGCATCAATTCTTCGTGCTCAGCCTTCTTCACAGTCCAAATCTCACATCCACACATGACCACAGGAAAAACCATAGCCTTGACTAAATGGACCTTTGTTGACAAAGTAATATCTCTGCTTTTGAATATGCTATCTAGGTTGGTCATAACTTTCCTTCCAAGGAGTAAGCGTCTTTTAATTTCATGGCTACAGTCACCATCTGCAGTGATTTTGGAGCCCAAAAAAATAAAGTCTGACACTGTTTCCACTGTTTCCCCATCTATTTCCCATGAATTCATGGGACAGGATGCCATGATCTTCGTTTTCTGAATGTTGAGCTTTAAGCCAACTTTTTCACTCTCCACTTTCACTTTCATCAAGAGGCGTTTTAGTTCCTCTTCACTTTCTGCCATAAGGGTGGTGTCATCTGCATATCTGAGGTTATTGATATTTCTCCCGCCAATCTTGATTCCAGCTTGTGCTTCTTCCAGTCCAGCGTTTCTCATGATGTACTCTGCACATAAGTTAAATAAGCAGTGTGACAACATACAGCCTTGACGTACTCCTTTTCCTATTTGGAACCAGTCTGTTGTTCCATGTCCAGTTCTAACTGTTGCTTCCTAACCCGCATACAGATTTCTCAAGAGGCAGGTGAGGTGGTCTGGTATTCCCATCTCTTTCAGAATTTTCCACAGTTTATTGTGATCCACACAGTCAAAGGCATTGGCATAGTCAAGAAAGCAGAAATAGATGTTTTTCTAGAACTCTCTTGCTTTTTCCATGATCCAGCGGATGTTGGCAATTTGATCTCTGGTTCCTCTGCCTTTTCTAAAACCAGCTTGAACATCAGGAAGTTCACGGTTCACATATTGCTGAAGCCTGGCTTGGAGAATTTTGAGCATTACTCTCCTAGCATGTGATATGAGTGCAATTGTGTGGTAGTTTGAGCATTCTTTGGCATTGCCTTTCTTTGGGATTGGAATGAAAACTGACCTTTTCCAGTCCTGTGGCCACTGCTGAGTTTTCCAAATTTGCTGGCATATTGAGTGCAGCACTTTCACAGCATCATCTTCCAGGATTTGAAATAGCTCAACTGGAGTTCCGTCACCTCCACTAGCTTTGTTCATAGTGATGCTTTCTAAGGCCCACTTGACTTCACATTCCAGGATATCTGGCTCTAGTCAGTGATCACACCATCGTGATTATCTGGGCCATGAAGATCTTTTTTGGGTAGTTCTTCTGTGTATTCTTTCCACCTCTTCTTAATATCTTCTGCTTCTGTTAGGTCCCTACCATTTCTGTCCTTTATCGAGCCCATCTTTGCATGAAATGTTCCCTTGGTATCTCTAATTTTCTTGAAGAGATCTCTAATCTTTCCCATTCTGTTGTTTTCCTCTATTTCTTTGCATTGATCGCTGAAGAAGGCTTTCTTATCTCTTCTTGCTATTCTTTGGAACTCTGCATTCAGATGCTTATATCTTTCCTTTTCTCCTTTGCTTTTTGCTTCTCTTCTTTTCACAGCTATTTGTAAGGCCTCCCCAGACAGCCATTTTGCTTTTTTGCATTTCTTTTCCATGGGGATGGTCTTGATCCCTGTCTCCTGTACAATGTCACGAACCTCATTCCATAGTTCATCAGGCACTCTGTCTATCAGATCTAGGCCCTTAAATCTATTTTTCATTTCCACTGTATAATCATAAGGGATTTGATTTAGGTCATACCTGAATGGTCTAGTGGTTTTCCCTCCTTTCTTCAATTTAAGTCTGAATTTGGCAATAAGGAGTTCATGATCTGAGCCACAGTCAGCTCCTGGTCTTGTTTTTGCTGACTGTATAGAGCTTCTCCATCTTTGGCTGCAAAGAATATAATCAGTCTGATTTCGGTGTTGACCATCTGGTGATGTCCATGTGTAGAGTCTTCTCTTGTGTTGTTGGAAGAGGGTGTTGTTATGACCAGTGCATTTTCTTGGCAAAACTCTATTAGCCTTTGCCCTGCTTCATTCCGTATTCCAAGGCCAAATTTGCCTGTTACTCCAGGTGTTTCTTGACTTCCTACTTTTGCATTCCAGTCCCCTATAATGAAAAGGACATCTTTTTTGGGTGTTAGTTCTAAAAGGTCTTGTAGGTCTTCATAGAACCTTTCAACATCAGCTTCTTCAACGTTACTGGTTGGGGCATAGACTTGGATTACTCTGATATTGAATGGTTTGCCCTGGAAACGAACAGAGATCATTCTGTCGTTTTTGAGATTGCATCCAAGTACTGCATTTTGGACTCTCTTGTTCACCATGATGGCTACTCCATTTCTTCTGAGGGATTCCTGCCCGCGGTAGTAGGTATAATGGTCATCTGAGTTAAATTCACCCATTCCAGTCCATTTTAGTTCGCTGATTCCTAGAATGTCAACGTTCACTCTTGCCATCTCTTGTTTGACCACTCCCAATTTGCCTTGATTCATGGACCTGACATTCCAGGTTCCTATGCAATATTTCTCTTTACAGCATCGGACCTTGCTTCTATCACCAGTCACATCCACAGCTGGGTATTCTTTTTACTTTGGCTCTATCCCTTCATTCTTTCTGGAGGTATTTCTCCACTGATCTCCAGTAGCATATTGGGCACCTACTGACCTGGGGAATTTCTCTTTCAATATCCTATCATTTTGCCTTTTCATACTGTTCATGGGGTTCTCAAGGCAAGAATACTGAAGTGGTTTGCCATTCCCTTCTCCGGTGGACCACATTCTGTCAGATGAAATATTGACCTGAGGCCAGACTATGGTGGAGGTAATGATTCATTACCTCCACCATAGTCTGGCCTCAGGTCAAATAACAGGGAGGGAGCACAGCCCCGCCCATCAACAGAAAATTGGATTAAAGATTTACTGAGCATAGCCCCACCCATCAGAATAAGACCCAGTTTCCCCCTCAGTCAGTCTCTCCCATCAGGAAGCTTCCATAAGCCTCTTATCCTCCTCCATCAAAGGGTACACAGAATGAAAACCACAATCACAGAAAACCAACCAAGTGTTTGTGTTTGATCACAAACAACCATGTGATCAAGGCTGATCACATGAACCACAGCCTTGTCTAACTCAATGAAACTATGAGCCATGCCATGTAGGGCCACCCAAGACAGCTGGTCATGGTGAAGAGTTCTGACAAAACGTGGTCCACTAGAGAAGGGAACAGCAAACCACTTCAGTACTCTTGGCTTGAGAACTCTATGAACGGTATGAAAGGGCAAAAAGATAGGACACTGAAAGATCAACTCCCCAGATCGGTAGGTGCCCAATATGCTACTGGAGATCAGTGGAGAAATAACTCCAGAAAGAATGAAGAGACAGAGCCAAAACAAAAACAACACCAGTCATAGATGTGACTGGTGATGGAAGTAAAGTCCAATGCTGTGAAGAGCAATATTTCATCAGTTCAGTTCCGTTCAGTCTCTTAGTCGTGTCCGACTCTTTGTGACCCCACAGACTGCAGCACGCCGGGCTTCCCTGTCCATCACCAACTCCCGGAGCTTGCTCAAACTCATGTCCATCAAGTTGGTGATGCCATCCAACCATTTTATCCTCTGTCATCCCCTTCTCCTCCCACCTTCAGTTTTTCCCAGCATCAGGGTCTCTTCCAATGAGTCCGTTCTTCGCATCAGGTGGCCAAAGTATTGGAGTTTCAGCTTCAGCATCAGTCCTTCCAATGAATATTCAGGACTGATCTCCTTTAGAATGGACTGGTTGGATCTCCTTGCAGTCCAAGGGACTCTCAAGAGTCTTCTCCAACACCACAGTTCAAAAGCATCAGTTCTTCAGCACTCAGCTTTCTTTATAGTCCAACTCTCACATCCATACATGACTACTGGAAAACCCATAGCTTTGACTAGACAGACCTTTGTTGGCAAAGTAATGACTCTGCTTTTTAATATGCTGTCTAGGTTGGTCATAACTTTTCTTCCAAGGAGCAAGCATCTTAATTTCATGGCTGCAATCACCATCTGCAGTGACTTTGGAGCCCCAAAAAATAAAGTCTGACATTGTTTCCACTGTTTCCCCATCTATTTCCCATGAAGTAATGGGACGGGATGCCATGATCTTCGTTTTCTGAATGTTGAGCTTTAAGCCAACTTTTTCACTCTCCACTTTCACTTTCATCAAGAGGCTTTTTAGTTCCTCTTCACTTTCTGCCCTAAGGGTGGTATCATCTGCATATCTGAGGTTATTGATATTTCTCCCGCCAATCTTGATTCCAGCTTGTGCTTCTTCCAGTCCAGCGTTTCTCATGATGTACTCTGCACATAAGTTAAATAAGCAGTGTGACAACATACAGCCTTGACATACTCCTTTTCCTATTTGGAACCAGTCTATTGTTCCATGTCCAGTTCTAACTGTTGCTTCCTAACCTGCATACAGATTTCTCAAGAGGCAGGTGAGGTGGTCTGGTATTCCCATCTCTTTCAGAATTTTCCACAGTTTATTGTGATCCACACAGTCAAAGGCTTTGGCATAGTCAATAAAGCAGAAATAGATGTTTTTCTGGAACTCTCTTGCTTTTTCCATGATCCAGTGGATGTTAGCAATTTGATCTCTGGTTCCTCTGCCTTTTCTAAAACCAGCTTGAACATCAGGAAGTTCACGGTTCACATATTGCTGAAGCCTGGCTTGGAGAATTTTGAGCATTACTTTACTAGCATGTGAGATGAGTGCAATTGTGCGGTAGTTTGAGCATTCTTTGGCATTGCCTTTCTTTGGGATTGGAATGAAAACTGACCTTTTCTAGGCCTGTGGCCATTGCTGAGTTTTCCAAATTTGCTGGCATATTGAGTGCAGCACTTTCACAGCATCATCTTTCAGGATTTGAAATAGCTCAACTGGAATTCCATCACCTCCACTAGCTTTGTTCGTAGTGATGCTTCCTAAGGCCCACTTGACTTCGCATTCCAGGATGTCTGGCTCTAGGTGAGCGATCACACCATCGTGATTATCTGGGTCATGAAGATCTTTTTTGCATAGTTCTTCTGTGTGTTCTTGCCACCTCTCCTTAATATCTTCTGCTTCTGTTAGGTCCATACCATTTCTGTCCTTTATTGAGCCCATTTTTGCATGAAATATCCCCTTGGTATCTTTGATTTTCTTGAAGAGATCTCTAGTCTTTCCCATTCTATTGTTTTCCTCTATCTTTGCACTGACCACTGAGGAAGGCTTTCTTATCTCTCCTTGCTATTCTTTGGAACTCTGCATTCAGATGCTTATATCTTTCCTTTTCTCCTTTGGTTTTCGCTTCTCTTCTTTTCACAGCTATTAGTAAGGCCTCCTCAGACAACCATTTTGCTTTTTTGCATTTCCTTTTCTTGGAGATGGTCTTGATCCCTGCCTCCTGTACAATGTCATGAAACTCTGTCCATAGTTCTTCAGGCACTGTATCAAATCTAATCCCTTGAATCTATTGATGCTTTTGAACTGTGGTGTTGGAGAAGACTCTTGAGAGTCCCTTGGACTGCAAAGAGATCCAACCAGTCCATTCTAAAGAAGATCAGTCCTGAATATTCATTGGAAGGACTGATGCTGAAGCTGAAACTCCAATACTTTGGCCACCTGATGCGAAGAACGGACTCATTGGAAGAGACCCTGATGCTGGGAAAAACTGAAGGTGGGAGGAGAAGGGGATGACAGAGGATAAAATGGTTGGATGGCATCACCAACTTGATGGACATGAGTTTGAGCAAGCTCCGGGAGTTGGTGATGGGCAGGGAAGCCTGGCGTGCTGCAGTCCGTGGGGTCGCAAAGAGTCGGACACGACTAAGGGACTGAACTGAACTAAAGGGAGACCATTATCTTTGCTCCTCTTTCCTAAGACAGTCTATAGGACTTATTTCTCTCAGGACCTGGTATAGAGAAGAGCCATGTGGCTCCTTAGCAAATGGTGGCATTTGTCTTACAGGCACTGAGTACATAAATCCCTTTTTGATTCTGTTGCCCGTGTCGAATTGACAGCTAGGAAGCTCAGACACAAATCCCCCAGGCCCACCTCCTCTGTGTACAGGATCGGGCAACCCACATTCATAGCTTTGCTCCCTCTACATTCCTAGTGATCTCTTTTTTCCTGCATTATCCCTCTGTCCCTATTTCCTCACCAAGGCTTTTTCTTTTTATTTCCTTCTATCTGTGTTCTCTCTATTTCTGTAAGGCTTCTCGCATCCTTTCTGGGATCAAGTGGGCATTAATTAAGCAGCCCCTGCATTCTGTGCTGCTTCCCGTAGCTCTGGCAAATGCCACCAGGGTTTTGGGCAAAGCTCCCAAAAGGAGGGTTGAAATGTCTGAGCTTCACAGGACAGACCTGCTGCCATGAGGCTGATGGGCTACCTGGTGCTGTATAAGGGGCTTGGCTCATGTGTCAGGCCCCTGATCACTGTGACCTCCTGAGGTCAACTGCCTAATTTTGTGCCTTTGGACTGAGCACACAGAAGAGCCTCAGGGCAGACCACCCAGGCTGGGTCAGTGCCAGCCCTGTCTTTACCTCTCAGTCAAACATGCCTTTTCCTGAGAAGTGCCTGGGAGCATGGCGTGGGCAAAGCACTGTGCCGGGCATTCTTGGGGCAGCCCCAGGCCTTCCGTTGAGGAACCTGCAAGCTGGTAGAGGAGCCCTGACACCAAACTCCAATTCAGAGCAGGGAGGAGAGACAGAAGAATGAGATCTCTGCTACTCGGTTTGGCTTTGGTGGAGGCCACCTGGGAGCTGGGGTAGAGGAGAGACGAGTACAGACAACCAGGGCCTGGGAAGAGCAAGCCAAGCAGAGGGAAAGACAAGGGTGAAGGCCCAGAGGACTGAAAATGCAGTAGGTACCAGGGAGACTGGGTGGTGTTCTTTATCTGGAAGGTGCCGTTTAGAAGATGAGCAAGAAAAAGGGAATCTTGGAATATGAGGTGGGACCCAAGCTGAGTTTGGCCTTGATCCTATAAAGCAGCAGTGAATGGGGAGCATCAAAGGGAACTCTGAGGTAGGGGCCTAGGTTGGAGGAATACAGCCAGGCTTGCTGTGCAGAACAGTCCTTCTGGCTGCGTGGGGAGAGAGGGTGGGAGGGCCCAGTGGGTCAGCAAGACCGAAAGGAAGGGGTTTGAACTGAGCAGCAGCAGGGGCAAGAGGAGGCCACATGGCACTGTAGATTTGGCCACTAATGAGCCCTGGGTCCTCTTAAGGCCATTCATGATATAGCCCTGCTTACCCCTCCAGCTTCCATTCTCCTCATTCACGTCATCCAGTTTACATGGACACGTGTGTGTGTGTGTGTTTATTTTTCTTTTTAGCATCTTGCTAATCTTACGTATATAGCATATGTAGTTCTCCAAACATTCCATTTTGGCCTCTGTTTCAGGGCCTTTGCCCAGGCTATTCCATCTGCCTAGGACACCTTTTCCCCAGCTTACCCTGGTCTAGCTTACATGGCCAATTCCTACTCATCCTTCAAATCACAGCTCATGTGTCACTTCCTCTGAGGGCAGCAAGTCCTCCCTGACTGCCCTGTACAAACCTCCATTATTACCTATGATACACTGGGTCCCCGTGGCCAGCAAGTCCTCCCTGACTGCCATGTACAAACCTCCATTATTACCTATGATACACTGGGTCCCCGTGGCTCAGACTCCCCTAATGGCTCACTCATGGGACTCTTGTCTCCTGTAAGGCTGGGCTCAGGCTTGCTCTCTCCAAACCCCCAGTGTCCGGCACAGGGCCTAGTCGCACTGTGGTGCTCAGTCCATATTGAGTGAACAAATAGAAGACTGGATGAGGAGTGAGGGAAGGCCAAGATGCCTGGATGATAATAGTGCTAGTAATTATTACTATTGAGCAAGGGATCTTAGTGTATCATCTCATTTAATCTCATGATGCATCTGAGACAGATACTTTCTTTATCCCCATTTTATAAATAAGCAAACCAAGACTTCAGAAATTGTTATTTGCCCACCCAACTGGTAAGCGCAGAACTGGAATTGGAACCTCGGGCAGGCTGGCTCCAGAGGATGCAGTGTTAACGCACTTAGCTGGGCTGGGCTCAGTAGGGAGGCTGGGCTGTCTGGTAAGGTGTTGGATAAGGAAAGGAGTGGGGTGAGTTCTCTCCAGTTTTTCTGCTTTTTTGTGTTTGCACTCGAAGGAATGAAAGCAAACAGGTCAGTAGTACTTGTACACCATCTCACCAGGCCCTTCCAAATAGCCACAATTCTAGCCTTTTCACCTGGGCACCTTTCCTAGCACGCCACTGTCCTCATAGAACTGACCACTGTTCTGCTCACACCCTCACCTTGAGAGGAGGTGAGACTCCGTATGTCCTATTCTCAGTTGGTGAACCTCATGTCTCTTCTGTCCCACTTGTCTCTCACAGATGTCATGGCACCCCCAGTACCGGAGCTCCAAGTTCCGCCACGTCTTTGGCAAACCAGCCAGCAAGGAGAACTGCTACGACTCTGTGCCCATCACCCACAGCGTCCAAGACAATCATTTCTGCGCTGTGAACCCCCACTTCATTGCAGTCGTGACTGAGTGTACTGGTGGGGGTGCCTTCCTCGTCATCCCCTTGCACCAGGTAAGGACGCCTGCTAGGCCCAGACCCAAACAGCTCTCTGGAGGCAGCACAGGACAGAGGGAAAGTAGAAAGAGCCTCAGTTTGGATTCCATACATGGGTTCAAGTCCTAGCCCTGCTGTGTGACCATGAATAAGTCATTTCACCCCTTTCAGTCTTGGTTTCTTCATTGGAAAAGTATTCCTCTCCTGGGATTTCAGCTTCTTGCAATTGTTTAGGACTCCTGTGAGGAGTCTTACATTTAGGACTCCACTGCAAATTCATTCCTGAATAACATTAAATGCATTGCCGGGCTCACGAGACATTGGGGAAGTCTCCAAAGCCAGCTCCTCTCTCCAAGAGAGAACAGGACCTTGAGGCGGAATCTAAGTAGGAGAGCTAAGCAGCAAGTGAACAGGAAGAACAGGCTTGTCTTGTGGCAATCGTTGACAGCAAAAGTTGGGACATATGCAATTGCTGATATTTAACAGACTTTGATTCCCAAAATGGCAGTTTCATATAGATTAATTTTAACAGCAGATCTTTTCAGGATCCTGAGTCTCTGCCTTGAGGCAGCATCTCTGAAGGGACTTGGAGGGCTGGTTTTCGGCGGAAGCAGAAAGTTTCTCCAGAGAAAAGTATCTCAGTGTCAACAGGACTCCCACAGATTAAGATTAGGGAAGTTCATAAGCTGAGAGCTACCAAGCATGTAAGTAAGCATGAGTAAGCATCAGCTGAAAAAACAAACAACAGACTTAGAGCCCTAAAGGACTTTAGAAGTTAAAACCACACATAAAACGGATTCATAGATCACGTTTTCTGATCCCAATGCAGTTGAGTTAGAAATAAATAACAAAAGAGAAATTTTAAACTCTCATTCATTTAGAAGTTTAATAACACCTTTCTAGGGACTTCCCTGGTGGTCCATTGGTTAAGACTCCATGTTTCCACTTCAGGGGGCACAGGTTCAATCACTGGCCAGGGAACTAAGATTCCACAAGCCGATCAGCCTAGCCAAAAAATAATAATAATAATAAATAAAAACACCTTTCTAAACAACTTCTAGATCAAAGAAGAAATCAAAATGGAAATTTAAGAATACTTGGACATGAATGAAAATGAAATATATCAGTAAAATTATGGGGATGCAGGGAAGTGGTGTTTCAAGGGAAATTTGCAGTACTAATGCTTATATTGGGCTTCCCAGGCAGTTCAGTGGTAAAGAATCTGCCTGCCAATGCAAGAGTCACAGGAGACGTGGGTTTGATCCCTGAGTTGGGAAGTTCCCCAGGAGGAGGAAATGGCAATCCACTCCAGTATTCTTGCCTGGAGAATCCCACGAACAGAGGAGCCTGGCGGGCTTCAGTCCTTGGGGTTGCAAAGAGTCAGACACAACTGGAGTAACTGAGCATGCACACACACAGAATTCAGTACCCATTCATGATCAAAATAAAAATTCTTTGCAAACTAGGAAAAGGGATCTTCACTAACATAGGACACAGAATTTTTTTTTAATTTATGTATTTTCTGCTGTGCTCAGTTGCCGTGCATGGGCTTTTCTCTAGTCACGGTGCTCGGACTTCTCATTGCAGTGGCTTCTCTTGTTGCAGAGCACGGGCTCTAAGGCTCACAGGCTCAATGGTTGTGCTGCATTTGGCTTAGTTGCTCTGCAGCATGTGGGATCTTCCCAGATCAGGGATTGAACCTGTATCTCCTGCTCTGGCAGGTGGATTCTTTACCACTGAGCCACTAGGGAAGTAGCACCACAGCCTCTCCTGTCCCACCCCACCTGGCTCTTGTCTTCTAGGAAACAGAATTTTTTAAACTTTTTGTTTTGAAAGACTCTCAACCCTACAGAAAAGTTGCAAAAATAGTTGAGTAAATGATTATCCTTCACCAAGATTCACTGGTTGTTAAGATTCTGCCAAATTTACTTTTTGTCTTTTTTTTAATATCGTTCTCTCTGTGTGTATAAAAAAATTTTATTTCTGGTCAAGTCTAACCCAGGATCATGCATTATATTTAGTTGTCAGTTTACTCATTAGACTAGTCTACTTCATTTCATAATATTGACATTTCAAAGCTGTAAAGCCCAGCTGTTTTGAAGGATGTTGCTAAAATTGAATTTGACCTATTGTTTTCTTGTGATTAGATTCATGTCATACATTTTTGGCAAGAATATTAAATAAGTGATGTTGTATCCTCAGTTCATTATGTCGTATGACCCATGGTCAGGGAACTAACACCCCCCCGCCAAAAAAAAAAGAATATAAAACGTGCTGGCCTGCATAGTAAGACTAGAAAAATAAGTTAAAGGTATAAGGATTGAAAAGGAAGAGATAAAACCATATTGTTTACTGATGTGATTGTCTACATAGAAAACCAGAAGAACATAGAGTCAAATTACTAGGAAAAATAATCAGTGTTTGGAAGGTGTCTGGATGAAAAATCAGAATCCAAGTCAGAATTGCATTTTTACATAACAAGAGTGCTTAGAAAAATGTAAATATTTCCAGTAGAATGAGAAGAGTAAATACCCAGGAATTAATAAGCAACACTGAATAGGAGAAAATTACAGAGCATCATTGACAGGCTAATAATGATGACCTAAGTAAATGGAAATGTATGCCATGTTCATGAATAGTCACTTTTCCCCCCTCCTCCAAATGTCCAGAGCATTCTCCTTTTTATTATATGTTCCAATGCACATTGCTTTCTTAGGATACCATGCTCTGAGTACTTTGAATCAGAGTCACTTGTGTTCTTCTGGTAGTACTTCTTAATGTACTTGCAATGTGGGAGGAGCTGGGGAGAACCAGTACTTGGCTTACCCATATATCACCCGGTGGGCACACACAGTTGATACTTATAAACTTTCATTGATTGAACAGATCTGTTCTCTGTTTCTATACATTTGCTTTTTAAGAATATCATACAGACGGAACCATACACTATGTAGCCTTTCGGGCTTAACTTTTTTCATTCAGTGAATTCTCTGGAGATCCATCCAGGTTGTTGTATGTATCAATTGCTTATTCTTTTTTATTGCCAAGTAGTATTCTGTAGTCGCGAAGAGTTGGACATGACTGAGCGACTTCACTTTCACTTTTCACTTTCATGCATTGGAGAAGGAAATGGCAACCCACTCCAGTGTTCTTGCCTGGAGAATCCCAGGAATGGGGGAGCCTAGTGGGCTGCCGTCTATGGGGTTGCACAGAGTTGGACACGACTGAAGCGACTTAGCAGCAGCAGTATTCTGTGGTGTGGTTGCACAGTTTGTTGAACCCTTGGCTGTTGAAGGCCATCTGGACTGTTTCCAGTTTGGAGCTGTTAGGAATGAAACTGCTATAAACATTTGTGTACAGGTTTCTGTGTGCACATAAGTAAATTCCATTTTTCTGGGATAAATGCCTAGGAGTGCAATCTCTGGATCATAAAGTAGTTACATGTTCCATTTTATAGGAAACTGCCAAGCTATTTTCACAAATAGTTTTATAGCATAAGTAAAGTATTACATGGAACATAACTTCTAAAAAGTCCTTTGCTGTTTATCTGAAATTCAAATTTTACCAGGTATCCTCTTTTTATTTGTTAAGTCTGGCGTCTCTACTCCCAGGTGATGCCAATGCTGCTGTTTTTCAGCAGCTAGGCTCTATTCTAGTTCTTTATTTTTTTATCATTACAAAAAGAATTTTCAAACACAAAGGTAGGTAAAAACAATATCGTAAACTCTTCACACCCAGATTCAAGAATTTTGAAGACTTTGTCATGCTTGCTTCATCCATCCCTTTTTTTTTCCTGAAATATTTTAAAGCAAAGCCCAGACTGTCATTTTACCCCCACAGAGTTCAGTTTGCAATTCTATAAAATAATAACATTTTCTGTTATTGACATAACAGGATGTGACATAACAAATGTGGTTTTTCTGGCATAACCACAATGCCAGGATCACAGCAATTTCCTATTATGTGAAAAAGCCCCTGATTGCCTCATAAATGCCTCTTTGCTCCTGGTTTGTTTGAATCAGCATCAAGAAGGTCCACACATTGCATCTGGTTGACATTTTCTTAAGTAACCACATCCAGTGTGACGGAGCAGGAGGGAGAGGCTGAGAGAGGAAAAGGACCCTTGCTGGTCCCATGGTGCCGTGCTTACCTGGGCAGACAGGCCTGCAGGCCCTTTTCCATGTGGTCAGCAGGACCAGAGCTTACACTGCACCTTTATTAGCCCGTTTTATGGGACGTATTGCCCCATTATATGGATAAGGATGCCGAGGCTCAGGGAGCTGACTGTCTGAAGGACCCTGAGCAGGAACGGTGTGGACCCAGACCTGGACATGGTCTTGGGGCCCCACTCTCATTCAGCCGACCTGCACGCCTGAGTTTTGGCTCTGGTTTACATCGGTTCCTTGTCAGTTACCAGGGTTTAAGTCCCATCCAGGCACAGAGAACGTCAGTAAAGGAAGAAAGGAAGGGACAAGCTAGCGAACTCCTTATTTTAGCACAGGATTGGAAGATTCCTGGCTTTACCACCATGTATGGGATTTATTCTCAGAAGGGCCAGGCTGCCCCATGTGGTGTCAGGTGTCCCGAAGGGAGTGACTCCACAGTCCCTTTCTTCCACCCTGTGACCCAGGGTGAACCCATTGCAGGGTGGCGCTGGCAGCCTAGGCAACCAAGGGCTGCGCTCAGGGAACAAAGGCTCAGTGGGGAGGTCTGGGGACATGCCCGCCCTGAGCCTGGGGGACATGCCAGGTTGGGCTTTGGACCCTGGCACCAGGCCTATGGCAGACCCACCTGATCAGATGGGAGGTGGACTTTGCTATGAGGTGTGGAGGTAGGGAAGAATGCCAGTAAGAACAGGCAGAGCTCTGGGGTCAAGCCCTGCAGCACCGCTGGGAGTAGACCAGGCCAGAGGAGGGCATGGGCTTGGGGGGCCAAAGGGACGCATGGTGAACAGGTGCCTGGGAGCAGGGGGAGGGGAGCACTTCACTGCTGTGCTCTTGAAGGCCAGCCAGACCCTGCTTAAGCCTGTGTCATGCCATGTCATTCCTAGGACCCACCCCCTCTCCCATTGCCTGCACACAAAGTCCTGCCTTTCTCACCAGAACTCTTGATCCACATCCCAGCTGACGCTGTAAGCCTCAGAGCCCTCCACAGCATACACCTGTTCCCTCCATACTCAGGTTCCCCTTCTAGAAATGTAGAGATGCAGGGTGTGTGCTAGACTGTTGTACTGTTTTTCTTTGGGGGAGAAAGTCTCTTCCAGTTCTAAGAGTCTCTTCAGCCTGGAACAGAGCTGGCCTGGGACCAGGGAGGTGGCGTGGGGTGGAGGTGTCCTTTGGGGTCCAAAGGACAGAGCTGGAACCAGAAGTGGAGAGTAAGGGGAGTAGGGAGGGCCACAGGGAGGCTATACTAAGTTCCGAGTAAGAAGTGTTTGCTCACAGTTTGTAACAAGGTCTGAAAGTGAAATAAGCCACCTAGCAGGGACATGGGCTCCCCACCTCTGGAGGTGACCAAGCTAGGTTACCAGATAGCCTCCACTGTTCACCACTTCCAGCCCTGGGTGTGGGCTTCTACAGTGGACCCTCCCCAGGCTCATCTGTGCATGTGAGAGGAGGACTGATGAATGATGCATTCCCTAAATCTTCCTAGGAACATGATTTGCATTTTAGCAGCACGTGTATTCGCAAGATTAGGGAACACTCCTGTCATCTTTTCCCTGCTCAGCTGTTTCCTCTGGGCAGCGCTCTAAGTCTCACCAACTCTAGTTAGGACACATCTCATCTGTCCACTTGTCCATCTCTCCATGTGCATCTCTTTCTATGCAAGGTGACCTGTCCCCTCTTGTCTGGACTTCTCTACCTTCCTACCCATTAGTCTACCTTTCCTCCTGTTTGCTTTACAATCTCTCTGCTTGAAACCTATCTGTGTATGGCCCAGCCTTTCTGACTTGCAGTGCTTCCCCTTCATCCTAGTTTGGTCAAAGCCTTTAAGCCCCAATTCAAAGGCATCCTCCTCCAAGAAGCCTTCTTTGATTGACCCCCCAGGGCATTTCTTCTGCCTATGAGCCCTGAGTACAACTATATCTTGCCTCCTCCACAAGTTGGCGGCTCCTGGAGGGCACAGATCATGAGTAATTCATCTTCTGCCGCCACTTGCATGGGACATAAGATCTGGCACATAGTAGGTCCTCACTGAAAGGCCTGCATGATGTGATGATAACTATGGTGTGAGGATAGCAAGAGACAGACCATGAGTGAGAGAAAGCATTCCCAGTTCTCACGGCTCTGCCGTGGTTGGAGTGGCTCTGATTATCAACCCTTGCTATCCCCAGCTTCTGCGTTCTCAATGGGGATTCTTGCACTGCTTCCTGGGGTGGCTGGAGGGAAATTAAATAATTGAGCAGAGCCCCTAGCACAGGGCCTCGCACATAAATGACTCCTGAAATTATAGTTCCTAAAGAAAAATACTTGCAAACATGTTCCTTATAGATGTAATAATGTACTTGAGTGCATTCACTGAGGACACCTTGGCCTCACTAAGTACATCCTGGCCCCTGCAAAGTACTGAGCAACAATAAAGCTGGGTAATTGTGATTAGTTCTGATGAACTTACATTAGTGAATTTCCTGAAAGCTCACCATGTACCAGGTAGAGTCTTTTTTTTTTTTTCATTTGGTCATGCCACACAGCTTGTGGGAACTTAGTTTCCCGACCAGGAAACGAACCCTGGCCTTGGCCGTGAAAGCTCTGAGTCCTAACCACTGGACCACCAGGGAATTCCCGAGACAGAGTCTTAAGCACTGTATGTGTATGAACTCATTTAATCCTCACATCCTCCCTGAGATTCTACTACTGTTGCCACTTTGTAGATGAGGAAACTGACCGAGAGGCAGGTTCCCTGTGAGCCCTAAGGTCACGATAGTAACCCCACAGCCTCTCCTGTCCCACCCCACCTGGCTCCTGCCTTCTGGGTCCTACCGTCCCGTCCACCCCATCTGCCCCGGGACAGCCCCTCAGAGACTCGGAGGTGCTGTCTCTCCAGGCTGAGCAGCTCCCTGGCGTCTAGGAGGAGGACAGGTGTGTCTCCTCTGATTTAGAGTCTGTGCTGTGTGCGCTAAGTCACTTCAGTCGTGTCCGACTCTCTGCAACCCTATGGACCATAGCCCTCCAGGGTCCTCTGTCCATGGGGATTCTCTAGGCAAGAATACTAGAGTGGGTTGCCATGCCCTCCTCCAGGGGATCTTCCTAAGGGATCGAACCCACATCTCTTACATCTGCATTAGCAGGCAGGTTCTTTACCCCTAGCACCACCTGAGAAGCCTCCATTTAGAGCCTACACACACACACACACACACACACACACACACACACACACACGCACACACGCACGCATGCACATCCATAAATCAGAGTCCTGTCCTTGGCTGACTGCTGGCCTAATGGGCTGAAAGGCAGCAATGGCCTCTGGATTATAAATATCCCTGTCCTGACAGGGCTTTTAGCAGCCTGGTCAATAGCCCATCAGACTGGCTAATGTCTATTAATGTGGGTCCTCCCACAGAAACCCTCTTAGGCACAGGGCCGACCAGCCTCTGGGGACCGCCTGCCATCCTTTGTTCACTAAGAAGGAAGAGAAGCTGTGTGGGGCTGGGGCCTCTGCTCTTGGAGGCCTGGGAGGAGTGCCCACCAGAGCCAGGCCTGGCTCTCAGGTACCTCCGAGTCTGAGGCTCACAGAGCTGGAGTCTGGAGTCTGAACGGGGCTCCTGGGCACATTGCCTCCAGTCAGCCAAGGCCAGGGACAATCAGCTCCCTCGAGAAACCTTTCTCAGGGCAGAAACTGGGGCTTGGCCTGGGCCAGAGTGCAGAGATCAAGGCCTTGAGAGCACCTGGGTAGGCCACAGCCAAAGACAGTGCTGCTGACTTCTTTGGCCCTTTGGCCCAGGAAATGATCCAAGAGAAGGGAAAGGCTGTGTGCAGGAAGGGGGTCAGGACACTGACTCAGACAGGGCTGGTGCTCCCTCAGACCACAGTGAGTATGCCACAGGCTCGCCCTGGGCTCCAGCCCAACTCTGCCCTTCACCTTCCCCATGACCCTGGGCAAGTTCCTCCTCCAGCCTGGGCGTGGGCGTGGGGGTGGGGGTGGTCAGTGATCCATTAGTAATGCCTGCCACAGGTGCATGCCAGTTGAGCTTTGCTGTGTTTTTTACCATTCCTGATCGCAGAGCCCCTCAGACACTGCAGTTTTATCAGAAATTTTTAGCTAATCCTGCAAGGACCTGATCTTTTCAGAAAGTCTGTAGTCTTGTCTTAAATATCTTTTTTTTTAAAAATTATTTATTTTTAATTGAAGGATAATTGCTTTACAATGTTGTGTTGGTTTCTGCCATAGATCAACATGAATCAGCCATAGGTATACACGTCCCCTCCCTCTTGAACCTCCCTCTTAAATACCTTTTTATTGCAAAATTTTACACAGTTTTTATAGTTTAGAAAAAAAAATTTTAAGATACAGAGGATGATTTTTAAAAAGCCACACCCATTTAGCTCACCATATAGAGATAACCATGAATAACAGTTTGATGCATTTCCTTCCAGTCTTTTTTTCTCAACTTTAGTGTACATGTGTGGGACTTCCCTGGCTGTCCAATGGTTAGGACTCTGTGCTTCCAATGCAGGGGATGTGGGTTCCATCTCTAGTCAGGGAGGAACTAAGATCCCTCATTCCAAGAGGCACAACCAAAAACTTTTATAAAAAAAAAATATATATATATATATATATATATATATATACATGTATATATACACATACGTAGATGTATGTGTATGTTGGCAACCCACTCCAGTATTCTTGTCTGGAGAATCCCATGGACAGAGTAGCCTGGCAGGCTACAGTACCTAGGGTCACAAAGAATCGGACACGACGGAAGCAACTCAGCACGCATGCATGTGCGTGTACACACACATGTACATATAATAAAAGCTCTTATTTGAGCACTTACTATAGGAGATCACTGTTGGACTTTTCAGCTACAGTACGTCATTTTACCCTCATCACCCTGCAAGGAAGAGATTATTAGTCATCTTTTAGGACAGTAGAGAATGACGTAGTGGCTGGAGCGATGGTCCCATGGAGACCTGAGCTGGGCCTGTGGGTGCAGAGATCTCTTTGCAGGGCCCTCCCTCCAGGTGCTGCCTTGCTGCTCTCCTCCCTGCCCGGGGGCCCGTTTTCTTCATCCAAGAAGAAGGCTAAACCATCTGAAAGAAATTGATCTTTTGCTCACCTCCTCACACAGCACTATCAAATGACACATCCGAAGCTTTTATTTTCCCTCTCTCTCTCTGAATGTCTGTTGTTGTTTAGTCGCTCAGCAATGTCCACTTCTTTGCAGCCCCATGGACTGCAGCATGCCAGGCTCCCCTCTCTTTTACTATTTCCCAGAGTTTGTTCAGATTAATGTCCATTGTGTTGGTGATGCTATCCAACCATCTCATCCTCTGCCACCTTTCTCCTATTGCCTTCAATCTTTCCCAGCCTCAGGATCTTTTCCAATGTATGTGAAAGTACTTTTTTATTTTCTAAACCCTTTGATGGTAAGTTACCTATATCTTTTCCCTTTATCCTTAAATACTACTATGTTTCCTAAAAATAGGAATTTTTTCTTACATACCCACAGTACATTGTCAAATTCACTCAGTTGAGCTTTATAATACTTTTATCTACCATTCAAGTCCCAATTTGTCAAATAATGTGCTTTATAGAGTTCCCTCTCCTGGAAGGGATCCAGTCTAGGGAGAGATGTCTAAGACTCTTTCCCAAGGAATGAGATCAGAATTGGGCAGAGGATTTCTGAAGGGGAGCCTGGGACCATGGCCTGTTTTCAGAGCTAAGATGCATGAACCAGAGGCTCACGTGTCTGTCTCCTAGTTTGCCAGAGTAATAGGATGTCCTATGTCTGTAGTCACGGCAGCTGCCCTCTCTGTAGCCCTAGGAGGCAAAGCCATAGAGCGTCCCTGGTCTTTGCTTCCTCTCCCTTGGGCATGGTCTCAGGACATCCCACAAGAGTGCAGGAGGCTCTGCAGAGTTGGGCAGGTGAGGGAAGAAGAGCCTGTGGGTGTTCCCTGAGTTCACTCTGTCCTTGAAAATACATTTTTAAATGTCCCCGAGACTATTGTGTGAGGTCAAGTACTGCGTCTCATATTCACCCAGCACTTTGCACTGGGCCTGTCCTCCAGGCTCCTTGTAATAATCTGCCAGATGGGTGGGTGTCAGCCAGTTTTCTTCTCCCCTGTCTCCTTCACTTAGATATAAGGGTGGAGCCTTCCGGTGGGCGGGCTCTAACACCTGAGGCTGGGCAGTGGATGTGGGCGGTGTCTGCGTTGGCAGGCAGAGGGCGTTCTGGGCCCTGTACTGCCAGGGCCATGCAGTGTGATGCGTAAAATCAGTGCGTTGGTCCCTGCCAGCTGCCAGCTTCTGTGCTTGAACTGGTGTAGTTTTCTTATGACCCAAGAGTTCTCCGCTGCAGGGCTGTGAAACTTGTGTGTCCTCCCAGCCCCTAGACAGGAATTCTCGGCAGGAAAGAGGGGAAGGGAGGAAATGCCCTTTCTTTTTTCTTTTTTTGATTCATGTATTTTTGGCTGTGCTGGGTCTGTGTTGCCGCGCAGGCTTTTCTGCGGTAGATGGGGGCTACTCTCTAGCTGCGGTACGCAGGCTCCTCATTGTGGTGGCTTCTCTGGTTGTGGGGCACAGGCTCTAAGGGTGCACAGGCTTTAGTAGTTTGAGCTCCCTGGCCCTAGAGCACCAGCTCAGTAGTTGTCGTGCACGGCCTCAGTTGCTCCATGGCATATGGGATCTTCCCGGATCAGGGATTGAACCTGTGTCTCCTGCATTGGCAGGTGGATTCTTACCACTGTGCCCCAGGAAAAACCCACCCTTTCTTTTTAATTGAAGTATAACTCATATGCTTCCTCTGTGGCTCAGCTGGTAAAGAATCCACCTGCAATCTGGGAGACCTGGTTCGATCCCTGGGTTGGAAAGATCCCCTGGAGAAGGGAAAGGGTACCCACTCCAGTATTCTGGACTAGACAATTCCATGGACTGTATAGCCCATGGGGTCGCAAAGAGCTGGACATGACTGAGCGACTTTCACTTTCATAACTCACATACTGTAAAATTCACCATTTAACTGTATAATTCAGTGGGTTTTAGATATTCACATGCTGTGTAACCATCACCACTAATTTGAAAATAACTTCGTCACCCCCAGAAACCCCATACCCATTAGCAGTCACTCCCCATGCCCTAGGCAACCACTAGTCTGCTTTCAGTCTCTATGGATTAACTATTTTGGATTTTTGTTATTGTTGTCACACCTAGAAGCTTCTGGGATCTTAGTTCCCCAACTTGAGACATGCCCAGGCCCCCAGCAGTGAAAACGCAGAGTCCTGACCACTGGACAGCCAGGGAATTACCGCTATCTTGGACTTCTCACATGTATCAGTCAGGGTTCAGAATTCTAGGTACCAGGGAGTGTGCTTCTTTGCTCAAGCAGCAGAACTACATCTGGTAGATCATCTAAGCAGATCGTGCAATATGTGGCTCTTTATGTCTGGTGTCTGTCAGCTAGCATGATGTTTTCAGTGTTCACCCACGTTGTAGCCTGTGCCCGTACTTCCTTCCCTTTTTTGAACGTATTTCATTTTATGAATATACTGGGGCTTCCTGGGTGGCTCAGCGATAAAAGAATCTGCCTGCAATGCAGGAGACGCAGGTTCTTATCCCTGGGTTGGGAAGATCCCCTGGAGGAGGAAATGACAACCCACTCCAGTACTCTTCCCTGGAGAATCCCATGGACAGAGGGGCCTAGTGGGCTATAGTCCACGGGGTCGGAAAGAGTTGGACATGACTTCATTCCCTTTTTTGAAAAATATTTCATTGTATGAATACACTACGGTTTTATATATCCATTTATCCATTTATGGACATTTGGGTTGTTTCCACCTTTGGGCTATTTTGAATAATGCTGCTGTGAACATTGGTGTACCGTTTTTTTTGTAGACGTATGTCTTTATTTCTCTCGGGGCTGTACCTAGGAGTGAATTATGGGGTCATACAGTAACTCTGTTTAGCCTTTTGAGGAGCTGCCAGACTGTTTTCCTCCGTGGCTGCACCATTTCTGCATTCCTGCCAGCAGTATATGAAGAGAAATGTCCTTTTATTAAACACCTACCATGTGCTAGACATTTGCGCTGGACCCTTCCCATCCCTCACCTCCTATGACCCTCACTCGAACTCTCTGAAATATCTGTTACTGCCTCCATTTTCCTGAGGCTCCGAGAGGTGTTGTGACTCCCCCAGGATCACACCGGGATTAGTGGTAAGTCCTGGATTCACTACTAGCTCTGCCCTCTACATCTTCCTGTCCACTCAGTGACTGCTGGCTGCCCTAGTGACTCTCCTCCAGATGCTAAAGTGGAATTAGCCGCATCCTCTCCTCAACCTCCCTGGGTACTGTTTTACAGACAGGAAAGTTGGACCCCCACTACCCAAAGGTCTGCGGGCACAGAGGGAATGTCTTAGATGTCAAATGGAACCCTTTCAATGATTTTGAGATCGCCTCCTGTTCTGAAGATGCCACGGTGAGTGCTCCTTTCCCGAGAGGAGTGGGGCTGGGGTACAGGGAGATAGAATGGCATCTGGATGCATCTCTGACGCTCCTGACTCCTCCATCCTTGACAAGGTGAGGTCACTGTGTGAGGAGGGCATGAATTAGATAGAAGTTCTGGGCTCCGTGGGACTTGGGGTGCCACCCCTCCTCTCTATGGGCCTCAGTCTCCCCATCTATAAAATGGGCCTAATATCTCCCAACCATCCAATGCAGATCAGTGTCATTTCCTGATGGGAATGCACATCTTCTGGGGAAACTATAAAATGCTGTGAAGGGCATTTTTTACTGTGGCTTGAAAATATTATGCCATATAATCTCATAGACAGTGGGGAAGGAAGATCTTACTTAGACGGAAGATTTAAAAGGATAAGACTGGGAGCATTAAATACCTACCTTCTCACCTTTAGTCTTCCTCTTCTGGGCCATCCAAGGGGGCCTCTCTCACAGAAGGGGTTGGGGGTTGTCCCTGCCCTGTCCTGCTCCAGAGACTGCGCTGGCTTCCCAGTACCCTGAGGATATAGCATAAACCCTTCCTCTTGGCATTCAGAGCTCTCCCCTGAGCCTTTGGGACCACTGTACTCTGAGGGATATTCTCTATAGGCTGAGAGGTGGACTTGCTGTGATCTCCAGCCTGGGAATCAGGTCTATGGCCCATCCACTCACCTACCAGTTAGGATAGCACAGGTTCCCAGAAGCCTGGGCTCATCTCCAGCCCCTGCTTGGGCTGGAGGACCTTGGGAAAGCCCCTGTCCCTCTGAGGAGCCCCAGCTGCCTCTCCACTGAATGACAGGTAGATTCAGAGAGACTTGCCCTGGCCCTTCTGTGGGGCAGTGCCAATGTTGTTGCTCAGGGTTGTCGGGGTACGAGGGGACCCCAGCTAATAACTCCCCTTGGGCTATGTCTCTCCTGACAGATTAAAATCTGGGACATCCCCAAGCAGCTGCTGACCAAGAATCTCACAGCCTTCAGGAAGGAGCTGGTGGGCCACGCCCGCAAAGTGGGCCTGGTGGAATGGCACCCCACAGCTGCCAACATCCTCTTCAGCTCCGGCTACGACTACAAGGTGGGTTTGTGTATTTAGTCTCCTGGGGCTCCCCTGACATAGAACCATACTGGGTGGGTTAAGACAACAGAAATGTATTTCCACAGTTCTGAAGGCCAGAAATCCAAAGTCAAGATGTTAGGAGGGCCATGCTTTCTCCAAAGGCTATAGGGAAGAGTCCTTCTGTGCTTCTTCTAGCTTCTAGGGGCTCCAAGCATTCCTTGGTTCATAGCTGCATCACTGCATTCTGCCTCCATCTTCTGTCTTCTTCTCTGTGTATCTATGTGTCTTCTCTTCTTATAAGGACATCGGTCATTGTAGGGCCCACCCAAATCCAGTATAGCCTCCTTGTATTGATACCTCTTTCAATTCAGTTCAGTTCAGTCGCTCAGTCTTGTCCGACTCTTTGCAACCCCATGAATTGCAGCATGCCAGGCCTCCCTGTCCATCACCAACTCCCGGAGTTCACTCAAACTCACGTCCATCGAGTCGGTGGTGTCATCCAGCTATCTCATCCTCTGTCGTCCCCTTCTCCTCCTGCCCCCAATCCCTCCCAGCATCAGAGACTTTTCCAGTGAGTCAACTCTTCGCATCAGGTGGCCAAAATATTGGAGTTTCAGCTTTAGCATCAGTCCTTCCAAAGAACACCAGGACTGATCTTTAGAATGGACTGGTTGGATCTCCTTGCAGTCCAAGGGACTCTCAAGAGTCTTCTCCAACACTGCAGTTCAAAAGCATCAATTCGGCGCTCAGCTTTCTTCACAGTCCAACTCTCACATCCATACATGACTACTGGAAAAACCATAGCCTTGACTAGATGGACCTTTGTTGGCAAAGTAATATCTCTGCTTTTCAATATGCTATCTAGGTTGGTCATAACTTTCTTTCCAAGGAATAAGTGTCTTTTAATTTCATGGCTGCAGTCACCATCTGCAGTGATTTTGGAGCCCCTAAAAATAAAGTCTGATACTGTTTCCACTGTTTCCCCATCTATTTGCCATGAAGTGATGGGATGGGATGTCATGATCTTAGTTTTCTGAATGTTGAGCTTTAAGCCAACTTTTTTCACTCTCCTCTTTCACTTTCATCAAGAGGCTTTTTAGTTCCTCTTCACTTTCTGCCATAAGGGTGGTGTCATCTGCATATCTGAGGTTATTGATATTTCTCCTGGCAATCTTGATTCCAGCTTGTGTTTCTTCCAGTCCAGCATTTCTCATGATGTACTCTGCATATAAGTTAAATAAGCAGGGTGACAATATACAGCCTTGACGTACTCCTTTTCCTATTTGGAACCAGTCTGTTGTTCCATGTCCAGTTCTAACTGTTGCTTCCTGACCTGCATATAGGTTTCTCAAGACCTCATTAAATCTGTGAAAACCCTATTTCCAAATAAGGTCATATTCTGAGGTTTCAGGTAGACATAAGTTTTGGTGTGGGACAAATCCATTAGTGTGTTCAATCCATTAGTCTTCCTGGAGGGGGTGAGCTGGACCCTGCTCAGAGATGCCTCACCCTCCTTCATTGACTGTCAAGTTAGCAAGCTGTGGGCCCTATGGAATGAGAAAATTCACAGCATAGGAGATCTTGATTCTGTTCCCACTCAGTCTCTGACTTGCAGTGTGACCTGGGAAAGTCCCTATTCTTCTCTGGGCCTCAGTCTGTACACAAATGGGGTTGATGCCATCATAACTTCTAAACTCTTCCTTTCACAACTCTATAAGGCTTTACAGAGGCACCTCAGAAGCCTCTGTGATGGATAAGAGGGTGGGATGGGAGTGGTTGAAAGGTCCTCTACCCCATTCTGATCAGAAGTGCTCTGTTATCTGTTTAGATAGGGTGTGCTGCTGCTTATGGGCTTCCCTTGTGGCTTAGCTGGTAAAGAATCTGCCTGAATGTGAGAAACCTGGGTTGGGAAGATCCCCTGGAAAAGGGAAAGGCTACCCATTCCAGTATTCTGGCCTGGAGAATTCCATGGACTTGTAGTCCATAGGGTGCAAAGAATCAGACATGACTGAGCGCCTTTTACATCACTGCTTATGGTTGTACAGTTTTATCTGTACACAACTCGAGGGGGCTCTGTTCACATCTTGGACTATGGGAATGGGTTGCCCTGGAGCTGTGCACTGCACAGCCTGTGCAGCTAAACACAGCATCCCTTATTAACTGTGCGGTGGAAACTGTTGCTAATGACTGTTTGAAACCCCCTGGATTAGCTGGTTCCCTGGGGTCCTCCCAGCATGGATGTTTCATTGCTCCAAGCAGATGGTGTTTTCTTTTCACTGCTAGACAGCCTGACTGCTGACTTCCCCCTCCTGCCACGTGGCCACTTCAGCGGGCAGATCCATCCTCTCACCCGAGGCCTTTTGGCCAGACTGCCATCTGTGGCTTCCCTCTGGGGATACCATGTTTCACTGCAGCCTGGCTGTCGTGTGACTGTGGGGACTGGGACGGGGCTGGGGGTGGGGCTGGGTTCAGAGCTGGCTCTCTGCTGTGCAGGTGATGGTCTGGAACCTGGATTCAAAGGAGTCTGTAATCATGAGCCCCGTGAAGACAATTAACTGTCACCAAGATGTGATCCTTTCCATGTCCTTCAACACCAACGGCAGCCTGCTGGCCACTGCCTGTAAAGACCGCAAGATTCGGGTTTTAGACCCCCGAGCAGGGACCGTCCTTCAGGTTAGTGCTGGGCTGGGGTCCAGCTTGGGATCGGAGGAGCAATAAGTGGAGTGGGCATGGGGGAAGCATAGGGGCTTCTGAGAACAGAGCAGTAATGCTGTCAGTGTTCTAGCCAAAGTCTTTATGCATGTTATCCCCATCTGTTGGGAGGTGTTGAATATATCATACCCATTTTTCAGATGAGAAGAGTAAGACTTAAGAAAGGCTAAGGGACTTGCCCACACTGAAAGCTGAGACTTGAACCTGGTCTAACTCCAAAGCTGTCAATATGCCTTGGCTTTGTTAAGAGGCATGACATGGAGTCAGGAGACCATAAGGTACCACTGCTATCCACTGTGTGACCTTAGACAAGCGCTTTCTGCTCTCTGAGGCTTTATTTTCTCATCTGCAACAATAGGACATTAGTCCTTCTTCTGGGAAGTTTAAATGAAATAACCCAGGTGACAGTACCCACTTGCATGTAGTGAATGCTCAATAATAATCTTAGCAAAAACATGGAGCTGGGCTGAAGTCTGCCTCTGTCTTAATTTAAAAAAAGAACCCGCAACAAAAATAGTGGGAGAGACTTTATGTGGATGGGAAAGATCCAGGAAGGCTTCCTGGAGGTGGTGCCTCTGGAAGGATTCCCCCAGGCAAAGCTGGGATGAGAAAAGAAGGCATTTTGGGTGGAAGCCAAGGAGTCCCTGACCACACATGTCACTCCAGGAAGCCAACTATAAAGGGCACCGGGCCAACAAAGTGCTGTTTCTGGGAAACCTGAAGAAGCTGCTGTCCACAGGCACATCCCGGTGGAACAACCGGCAGATGGCTCTTTGGGACCAGGTGAGTCACCAGAGCAGCCCTACCAATGCCCCTCGCTGCACCCTCCCCAGCACCCCTTAGCCGAGTGCTGCTTCATCTGTTCATTCATGCATTCGCTCACTGACCAAACTGATTGATGACAACCAGGGAGGTGCCAGCAGCCTGATGGCACTCACCCAGACCTTGTGCATCTTGTCATTCGAGGAGGGGGAGGGGTTAGGACTTAGGAGAAGCCTTGATGTCAGGGAGGGGAGGTGGCTGGGCCTGGGACCAGGACTCGGGGTTGGGTGGGAGAAGCAAAGGGCCTTCTGGATGGGAGGAACAGCTGGAGCAAGGACTTAGGATGAAATAGGGAGGCATGTGAGCAAGAAGAGCTGCCTGTTCAACGTGGGTGGGGGTGAGGAAGGGGGTGAAGACCGGGCCAAGTAGTATTGATTTCAAGGAGCTCTTGTCCAGAGTTGAACAGACTTCTCTATCTCTGAATCTCTTTGCCTCATAGTAGATATAATACAGGAGGACGAAGGCTGGAATGACATCATGCATATGAGAAGTGATTTGTTAAAGGCAAAATGCCAGCAAGGCAAAAGGAGGTGGTCTGTCTCTCACACACACATACACACATACACACACACAGAGCCCTGGGGCAGGAATTCTTATGTTAGCACCACCAAGGTCCTCAATGAGTGACCCACAGGCCTTCCTGGTCTTCCTTCCTTTGCAGGATGACCTCTCTGTGCCTGTCACAGAGGTGGACCTCGATGGCTCCTCAGGTGTGCTATTTCCCTTCTATGATGCGGACACCAACATGCTCTACGTGGTGGGAAAGGTCAGTCTGGCACAGGAGGGAGGCGCTGCCTGGTCCCACTGGCCTGGGGCCCTTGGAGTGCAAGGCAGGGGCAGGGCCAGGCAAGAGTGGCTGGATCCTCTACCCCTGTGGTGAGCCCCCAGCCCTCTCCCACCTTCCTGGCTCCACAGGAACACCTGGGGCCAGGGCTTTGGCCGGACACCCTGAGCTAGTTGACCACCCCCTCACCCCGCAATTCTGGGTCCAGATGAGGAGGGACCAGTTGGTGTTTCTTGGCAGGGGCACCTTCGAATTTGGGCAGAGGGGGTCTTCACCGGGTAGGACTGTCCTGTACTCGGCATCCCTGGCCCCTCACCCCAGTGTCAGGCACAGCAGCCACCCGCCCACCCAGTCATTATGACAATGACAACCCGAAGTGCCCCAGGGGTAAGACCCACTGGATCGTCTCAGGACACTGCACTTTTGACCTTCGTGTGCAGCTCTTGGATGGAGTGGGGTTCAGGTCTGTGCTCCCCAAGCCTCTGCCTTGGAGACACACGGGTGGGCTTTGGGTCATGGTTGGGGGGATTGAGTGTTAAAGTGAGGACCCCCTGCTGCCTTGGTGACCGTTCCCTGGTGTGCCCTGTGTGAGGTGGCTCTGCCGACTCATCACTCATAGTGAGCATCAGGTTTCTGAGGTGTGGCAGTGGGGCCAGGCAGGGGGCTTGCGGGACCCGGCCCTGAATGGTACCCTCTCTCCCGCAGGGAGACAGGAACATCCACTACTATGAGATCAGTGCCAACAAACCTCACCTGAACTACCTGACGGAATACCACTCCTATAATCCACAGAAGGGGATTGGTGAGTGTGGGACACGGAGGCCACGGGGGCCTGGGAGATAGGGATGAGTCAGCTGCAGGACCCACCCTAAAAGCAGCGCAGGTCAACACTCTGAGTCAATGGGAGCTCTACTTGAAGTATGTGGGATGTTCTCTGGGAGCACGCAGGAAGAAGCCAGGGACGGCTTCCTGGAGGAAGCAAGACCTGAGGAGCCAGAAGGGAAGCCGAGCAAGGCATGGGGAGAGTATGAAGGTGTCGTAGCTGAAAGTTGAGCAGTTACAACAGTAGCAAGAAGATGGGGGACACTGACCTAAGAGAGGCCCTAGTTTTTAAGTATGTTTAGGGGTAAGAAGCAAAACAAGACAGGATGCAGCTCTGCGCCCTCTACAAGAAACCCACTTATACATAAAGACACAGCTAGATTAAAAGTAAATGGAGAAAGATAAGAGCGTGCTGACATTAATCAAAGGGAAGCTGGAGTCGCTGTATTAAGGGCATCTAGGGGAATTCCCTGGTGGTCCAGCAGGTCACGCTCCACACTCCCAATGCAGGGGGCCTGGGTTCAATCCCTGGTTGGGCCCCCCATGCCGCAACTAAGTGTCCATATGCTGCAATTGAGACTCAGTGCAACCTAAATTTTTTTTTAAAGTGGCACAACTTAAATAAATACATTTTTTTTTTTTTATAAAGACCGTCTGGGTTGGGAGCTGTGGGGATAGTGATGGAAGGCCTAGAGCAGAGCACACTTCCTGTAAAAGTCTGGCTAAAATCCTTGAAGATGGGAGGCAAAGTCTGATGGTTCCAACCCCATTTCCCCAGCACAGGGCCTGACCCAATGTAGGACGCTTTGTTGAGGGAAGAACAGTGGGAGGAGGGTGGTCTCTGTTCACATCCAGGTGTGCAGCCTGGCTTTGCCACTCACCCTGGGGCCCTGCTGCCCCAGGCCCCAGCTGAGGAATCCCTTGGCCCTCTTCCGTCATCTACCCACAGGTGTTATGCCAAAGAGAGGTCTCGACGTGTCCTCCTGTGAGATCTTCCGTTTCTACAAGTTGATCACAACCAAAAGCCTCATCGAGCCCGTATCCATGATTGTACCCCGACGGGTAAGGGCGGTAGGAGCCATCTCCAAGGGAGGAACCCCTCCTGGAGGAGGAGGAGCCTGGGACCTGGAGCCTGGAGCCCATCCCCCTGGGGATCCACCGGGAGGCTGATGGCCTCCCCTCAAAGGGAAGCCTTTCTCATGGGCAGTGTGCCCTCCCCGCTACTGCTGCTCTTGAGTCACTCCGCGACCTGGGGCACGTGCCTTCGCTCTGGGCCTCAGTTTCCTCCACTCACAGGGGTCGGGGGGAGAGTCTGCACCCCAGGCTCTCTAAGAGGTTCCCCCAACCATCCCCACTCTCACTGTCCTGATTGCTCCTGCAGTCAGAATCTTACCAAGAGGACATCTACCCGCCCACGGCCAGTGCCCAGCCCTCTCTGACAGCCCAGGAGTGGCTCAGTGGGATGAATAAAGGTGAGGAAGGCAGAGAAAAGGCCCAGGTGAATGTGGGGGACACTGGAGTGTCCAGTGGCCCCAAGTGGCTGAGAGGGTCTGGCTGATATTTGTGTCTTCCCATAACCCATAACCCCAGAGGATTGGTGGTTGACAGTTGGTTAAGAGCAACTAGGGGCCTTTCCTGGGGGTCCAGTTGGTGAGACTCTGGCCATTAGGATGCATATATGCGGATCGAGGCAGGAAGGGGCTTGCCCCCAATGGCTCAGGAAACTCTCCCCAATTCAAGGAATTTTGCTCCATGGGAAATGTCTTTATACCCTGGACTATGCAGAGTGACTGGACAGTCCCAGCTGGATCCCCTGCCCATCCTCCCACCACTTCTGCAATTACTCTTTAACCCCAGAGACCCTGTAGGCAGTGGCCCCTTCCCGGGCCCTTCTGCCCCTCTGCCTGCCCTGACCCTCCCTCCTGGGTCTGCCAACACAAGGGCCTGCACAGTGGGAGGCGGGTGTTGGGAGAATTCGTGAACTGGTAGATGGCAGAGTGCAGCACAGGCAGGAGGAGCTCATGGTGTTCTGGGGCAGCCCCTGCAAACCAAGCCTCGCTTTATCACATGAGTGTACATTTGCACTCTGCTCTAGCCTGTGGGCTTGTGCCTGTCTGCATGGGGCCACCCGTGTGGCATGTATCTTTGTGTCTGTGTGCGGCTCCGTGTGTGTCAGCACCCCTCAGGCCCGTCTGTTCAGGGGCTCTCCAGCCTCTCACAGCCCTCTGCTTCCCTCCCAGAGCCCGTCCTGATGTCCCTTAGGCCTGGTGCCGAGCCTCTGAGCCCGCAGCCTCTACCCTCAGAGAGAACCCTCTCCATGCCCACGGCCCCCACCTCGCCTCATCTCTTCAACCAGACAGAAAGCCTGGTTGCAGAGGATGGCCGGAGGCCCTTCTCCCTACTAGAGGAGAAGGCGCCAAGGTGGGCGGCAGAACACAGACAGGAGGAGAAGAAAACCTGGCTCTCAGATGGCTTTGACATCTTCGAATGCCCCCCACCAAAGACAGAGAACGAGGTGCGAACATGGCGGGGCTGGGTCTACCAAGGGAGGGGAGCAGCTGGGGAGGGGAGGGAGAAAGTGAGGGTGAGAAAAATGACCCACGGTGTGGCCTGGCCTGGCCACTTAACTCACCTTGCTGGTTCACTTAACAAGCAGGTCATGAGCACCACCCACATGCCAAGATATGGTGGGTTTACTTACAGATGGTGAGGAACCATCTGTAAAAAGACAAGGGCTTGACTTGGATATTAAAGTCCCTTCCGGTTCTGACTCTCTAGGATTTTCTGTGCTCTTAGACTCAACTTTTATTAAGTGCCCACCATGTGCCGGGTCCCAGTTAGATAGGCACTCGCATCATCTGATTGTGTTTTCTCAACAGCCCCGAGAGTAGGTAGCAGCTAACAGATACAAGGGCTGGTGTCTCATGGAGGGATTCTGAGTCTGGCTCTCCTGAGCACTAATTCTGGGACTCAGGGGCTGAATCCCCCCCAGCCTCAGTTTCCACAGTGGTGACGTGGGAGCATTAATACTACTTCCCGCCCTCATGGGGTGTTGTCAGCATTCAGTGGAATAACAGAGATCCTTAGGGGAAACACCCAACATCTAGTGCCATCCTGTACACTGGCAGCAATTGTAATAATGCTGAGGTTAGTTTTCTGACCCCCAGTTTCCAGGGGAAGAAACTGAAATTCAGAGGGGTAAGTAACCTGTCCAAGGTCACACAGGTTAGTGGTGGTGAAAACTCCAGTCTCTAGAACTTCAGGGTCAAGTACCCTTTTCTCCACCCGTGGGGAAATCTAAGGAAACAAATACCTGAAACGTCAGTTCTTTTTTGAATTTCATTTCCTGGGTGAAGAAAACAAGGTTTTTATAAAAGATCTACTGTGGCTGTGCCCTCAAGTCTCAGCCATGTTCATATCATCACCCCCCTTTCTGAGTGACAAAGGGGCAATGTCAGTGCTTTCTGCTGGGGTCCTGCACCCTTGCATCCCAGGACAGCCCAGTGACCCTCCGCTCTGCTCTGTGCTCTCCCAGCTGCTGCAGATGTTCTATCGGCAACAAGACGAGATCCGAAGGCTCCGGGAGCTGGTGACCCAGCGGGAGGTCCAGGCCAAACAGTTGGAACTGGAGATCAGAAACTTGCGTATGAACTCACCGAGGCTCTGAACAGAGTCCTCTGCCCTCCTCGCCCTCAGGGACACCAGTCGGCTCCATGAGGAGGTCCAGAATCAAACCACAGGTCCTCCGAGAACAGCTACTATTTCTATATTTTTTACCAGAAATGAAACTCTTCGTCGCTGAAAGATTCCAGTGGGACCTGCTGCCGATTTTCCATTTGCCTTCTTAAAACAATGGTGTCTGAATTGACTCTTTTTAGATGATACCTTGCCTTCGGTTTACTTGTTTTGAAGGGTCCACGATAATTTCTCAAGGGGAAAACAATGCTGTACAAAGTTAGAGCTGGAAGGACCTAGGAGGTGAAGCTGCCTCTGGTTTTCAAGCTGTGGTTCATAGCAAGGCAGGGTGGGGAAGATTAAGCCAGGAGGGCTGTTTTGTTTTGTAACATTGGCTTTTATGGAATACATAATTCTCCTACTAAAAATTAGAAGTTTGCGAAGAAGTGGCATGGTCCAGCTTCTTTATTTCATAGGTGGGGAAACTGAGGCCCAGAGACAGGCAAGTAATCAAGATCCCCAGAGAATCCATGGCTGGGCTGGGCTGAGCTCCTGGTCTCCTGGGTCTATCTGCTGTTTGTGAGGCAGCACGTGTGCGGTTCTCAGCCCACAGGGCAGGAATCCATTGGTTCTGGCCTCATCTGTGCCCCTGACTTGCTCTGTGACCTCTCAGAAGTCATTCGCTCTCTGGTCTCACTTTCTCCATCTGAGCAAGGAGGCCCCTGGAATGTGCTGTCCTTTAGAGGATCTGCCACCTGAGATGAAAAAACCTTGGCCTTGACCTGAGGAAAGCTACTTTGCAGGGTGATGATCTGGGTTTGCTGCAGGAACTCAAACAACATAGGGGCAGAGGAAGTTTAATTTCCAGGAAGTAAGTCAAGGTTCCGCCTAATGGTGGAACACAGACAGAAGGCCATCCTCTCTCCCTTCAACCAGAATTAGCCAAATATGTGTAGACACTGTCCCTTAGGCGGGGATGCAGACAGCAGAGTGGTGCCCGTGACCACTGACTGCCACCACCAAAGCCCTGAGGTCATAGAGCCTGCCTCCTCCAGGATGATGTAGGTAGAGTTCAGCCCAAGGTAACAGAAGAGGTCCTCAGGAGGTGGGGAGCCTGCGCCCTGGAAGTGTGGCAGGAGAGCCCCATCGGCACCCACCCAGGAGGGCTTCTGGGGAGGGATGACTGTAGTGGGCAAGGAACTGGAACCAGATGACCCTGACTTCCCTTCCAAACTGGCAGTTTTTCTGTGTCTCTCTATTGTGTATTCTAAGCCCTTTCTCTAAGGTGCTCTCTCTCACAGTGGTCAGTACAACAATGCAGCTAGAGGCAGGGAATGCTGGAAGTTAAATGTGCCCCTCCTTACCAAGGCTGTGCCAGCCATGAGTTTTGCCCAAAGCACAGGGTGATCCTGGAACTAAGATGGGAACTGCAGGAGGCAACACAGGCCTGGTATGTTTCAACCCAGGCTGTACCTTTGAATTCCTTTGGGGAGCCTTCAGGAACTACAGATGTACAGGCCCAACCCCAGACCACTGATGGAGAATCTCCAGAGTAGGGCCTGGCCTGGTATATGTTTTTTAAGTTCCCAGATGATTCTGCAACACAGGACAGAGACCCAGTGGACTGGTGCATCTGTACCTATTTTCAGTGAAGATGAGGATAGTGAGCGCCAGACAGGATCTGGGACTCCAACCCCATCTTCTAAGTCCACGCTGAAAGCTCCTAAAAAGTAAGAAACATCATCCTGGGGGTCTCTGGGACCCCTGACTGCAGCACGATGAAGGCTGTGTGCTCCTGATGGCCCCCTCCCCTTGCCATGGCTGAGTCCCCTCATTTGCCCACACACACACCACATGCCCACGTTCCCTGTCATGTTTACTAAGTTGCTGGGTCCTGCCAAGCTTGCCAAAGGCCGAATCTCAGGCATTGTCGGGGAAGCAGAGCTCCACTGAATGGGGTTATCTCCCCCCACCTCATCTGTGACCAGCACTTCACAGTTTACAAAGCCCTCTCACCCCACTCACTGACCCATCCTACTCTAAACAGGTGAGCTAGGCTCTGCTATCCCCAAGTTCAAAAGGGAATACCTAGCCTCAGAGAATGAAGAATCATCAAGCCCAAGGCACAAGCTGAAAGGCAGGAAGGTGAGGTCCTGTCTGGGGAGCTGCCCACATGCCTCCTCCACACGGAGCCTTCCTGCTCAAGCTCTCCCCACCCCTAAGGGACCCATACCTCGTGCTTAAAAACAATATGAAGGCATCCATGAACAAACTTCTTTTCCTTTTTTTTTACATCTACAATAAATTATTTAAATTATTTCACAGCAAGGGAGAGAGATAGGTAATTTTTATCAGATATTTTTTTAAGCCATTTTTTAAAAATTGTTTTTGTTCTTGGCTGATGAAGTAGGACTTGCCCAGCATTTGCAGGGCCCTCAGGCTCAGGACAAGCAGACTGTGTACTCATCTCCTTACTCCATACCCTAAGAACCCCCGACTATTGACTCAGGAACTTTCTGAGAGTGAAGACAGCACTGGGAGGTGAGCTCTGGGGTGTATCTACAATCATTTGAGATTGTATCATAGAGGGAAGCAGGAAATCAGAAATTGAGCTATGCTTTTAATACAAAACCGTGCCTGAAATCCTTTGATTATTTTAATATTGTTTCTGAAATTCCTTGTACCTTTATAAAAAAAAAAAACTAAAAGTGAAAATAAATAGATGTGGAATTGTGCAATGGAAAGAAGGTAACAAAATAATAAACATCTGCCTATACATTTTAATATATGGAGTTTTCCTTGACTTGTTTCACAAATACAGGTTTCCCTCGCTATCTGAATGTAGAAGGTGCTCATGAAACCTTTCATAAGCCAAAATGGCTAAAAAGTGAAGAAGCAATTATCTTAATGCAAAATAAGTCAAGGCGAAGCACAGATGTTCACAGACACAGTTCAAAGCTGAGACAGCTTAATGTTAAGAATGCTGAGTGTCATTCCCGCAGAAGGAGTTTGCCAGTGCCACACTCACTGCCTGGGATGCTAGGAGGTGCCTGATGCCTCTATAATAACTCCGCAAAACAAATGCTGAATTTCTTTTTTTTGCTTTTTTGCCCCTTTTTTTTTTTAATAAAAGGGAAAATCCGCTTCAGTTTTCTGTTAGTGAAAACAAATACTAATGTAGGTCTTTTGTGAAAGCAAGATGGCATACAGTGAACTTTTGGAGGGAGCCTGGGAGAGGAGTATATTTTGTAGGGACAGATGCAGGAGAGATCTGTTTTGAAAAGCCAGGAAAGCAGTTGGATGGAGAGGTGCAGTGCCTAGGGCGTGTCCTGCAGAGATGACTATGAGCTCTTTGGACAGTTTGAGATTGAGGAGGATGAGATGACATCAGAGGAGTGGCTATGGGTGCAAGGAAATCCAGGGGATGTGGGATCTTGGAAGGTTAGAGAAAAGTGTGTTTCAGGGAGATGTGATGAGTAGCGCCAATTGCCCCCCACAGTCCAGAGGAAAGAGGACCAGTGAGGTTCACCCACTTCTGGCAACATGGAGTGCTTCTCCTTATACTGAATGGGCTCTCCCTGGAATTCTCATCTGCCCTTGTACTTAGCCACTAAGTGCCAGGTTCCAGGCAAAGTGCTGGGAATAATATCAGGTAGGCAAGACAGTCACTGCTTTCTCAGAGTTTAGAATCAGCTAAGCCAACAGCCTCAGAAACTGTTTCATACAGCCAAAATAAATCCTTTCATTCTTTCAAACAACCAACTTTTGCTGAGAGCCATCTGCATGCACAAGGACTTAGAGGTGCAGAAATGAAGAAATGTGATCTTGGCCTTCCAGGAACCAAGTGCAAGGTTATGTAGAGAATCCCTGTGTTAACCATGTTGTGATATTGAGACTGGTAGATGGGGAATTATGGGAGACTACAGGACAGGTGGGACTTCCCTGGTGGCTCAGAGGTACAGAATCCGTCTGCTAATGCAGGAGAAAGTTTGGAAAGTTTAGTCGCTCAGTCGTGTCCGACTCTTTGTGACCCCGTGGATTGTAGACTACCAGGCTCCTCCGTCCACAGAATTTTCCAGGCAAGAGTACTGGAGTGGGTTGCCATTTCCTTCTCCAGAGGATCTTCCCAACCCAGGAATCGAACCCAGGTCTCCCACATTGTAGGCAGACACTTTACCGTCTGAGCCACCAGGGAAGTACATAGGTTCAGTCCCTGGGTCAGGAAGATCCCCCTGGAGGAGGAAGTGGCAATCCACTTCAGTATTCTTGCTTGGGAAATCCCCTGGACAGGGGAGCCTGGTGGACTATAGTCCATGGGAGTTGCAAAGAGTCAGACCCGACTTAGCAACTAAACAACAAACAACAACAACACCACCACCTACTTGTTTGGGCCAGAAACCACCCTGGGAAACAGGCAAGACAGATTTCGTTCCTGGCCTCCAAAGAGTCCTCTGTTGTGGTTGGAAGGAAAGGGAGGGCCAAGGTAGGGGACATTGCAGGCTGCTCTTGGAGGGGAAGCAAGGAAGGCTTCCTGGAGGAAACGATATTCAGGCAGAAACCTGAAGGATAAATAGGAGTAAACAAGGCAAAGGGCATTTGAGGAAAACAGTGTTCCACACAGAGAAAAGTACCTACTCCCTGGTCTGGAAACAAGCAAAGGGTAGCATAGACAGGTCATGGGTATTAAGAGCCAAGGGGGACTTCCCTAGTGGTCCAGAGGGTAAGAATCTGCCTGCTATAGGTTCAATCCTGATTCTGGAAGATTCTCACATGCCATGGGGCAACGAAGCCCATGTGCCACAACTACTGAGCCCGTGTGCCCTAGCGCCCGTGCTCCACCTCAAGAGAAGGCACAGCAAGAGAAGTCTACATGCAGTAATGAGGACCCAGAACAACCAAATAAATAATAAAAAATTTTTAAATGTTAAAGAGGCAAGGACCTTGTAGGCAGGAGCTGAGACTTTTTTCCTGTAGCTTTATTGAGGTGTGATTGACAAAATTGTATATATTTATGTTGCTTGTGATTTCTTGAGGTGTACAAGATAATGACTTAATATATAAATATATTGTGAATTGGTCATCACTATCAAGTTAATTAACACATCCATCACCTCACATTACCATTTTTGTGCATGGTAAGAACAATAAACTGTGGAAAATTCTGAAAGAGATGGGAATACCAGACCACCTGACCTGCCTCTTGAGAAACTTATATGCAGGTCAGGAAGCAACAGTTAGAACTGGACATGGAATAACAGACTGGTTCCAAATAGGAAAAGGAGTACATCGAGGCTGTATATTGTCACCCTGCTTATTTAACTTCTATGCAGAGTACATCATGAGAAATGCTGGGCTGGAAGAAGCACAAGCTGGAATCAAGATTGCTAGGAGAAATATCAATAACCTCAGATATGCAGATGACACCACCCTTATGGCAGAAAGTGAAGAGGAACTAAAAACTTCTTGATGAAAGTGAAAGAGGAGAGTGAAAAAGTTGGCTTAAAGCTCAACATTCAGAAAACTAAGATCATGGCATCTGGTCCCATCACTTCATGGGAAATAGATGGGGAAACAGTGGAAACAGTGTCAGACTTTATTTTGGGGGGCTCCAAAATCACTGTAGATGGTGACTGCAGCCATGAAATTAACAGACGCTTACTCCTTCAAAGGAAAGTTATGACCAACCTAGACAGCATATTCAAAAGCAGAGACATTGCCAACAAAGGTCCATCTAGTCAAGGCTATGGTTTTTCCAGTAGTCGTGTATGGATGTGAGAGTTGGACTGTGAAGAAAGCTGAGCGCCAAAGAATTGATGCTTTTGAACTGTGGTGTTGGAGAAGACTCTTGAGAGTCCCTTGGACTGCAAGGAGATCCAACCAGTCCATCCTACAGGAGATTGGTCCTGGGTGTTCTTTGGAAGGAATGATGCTAAAGCTGAAACTCCAATACTTTGGCACCTCATGAGAAGAGTTGACTCATTGGAAAAGACTCTGATGCTGGGAGGGATTGGGGGCAGGAGGAGAAGGGGACGACAGAGGATGAGATGGCTGGATGGCATCACTGACTCGATGGACATGAATCTGAGTGAACTCCAGGAGATGGTGATGGACAGGGAGGCCTGGCGTGCTGCGATTCATGGGGTCGCAAAGAGTCGGACACGACTGAGCGACTGAACTGAACTGAAGAACATTTGAGAGCCAATCTCAACACATTTCAAGTACACAATATAGTGTTATTAATGGCAGTCACCATGCTGTACATTAGATCCCCAGAACTGATGGGTTCTGTAACTTAAAATTCGTACCCTTTTCCCCCACCCTACCTTTTTCTGTCAGCCCCTGGCAACCACTTTTCTATTCTCTGTTCCAATGAGTTTGACTTTTTTTTCCCCCTTAGATTCCACATATTTAGATATGGTACAGTATTTGTCTTTCTCCACCTGGCTTTTCATTTAACATAATGTCTTCTGCTGCTGCTGCTGCTGCTGCTGCTGCTAAGTCACTTCAGTCGTGTCCGACTCTGTGCAACCCCTAAGAGGGCAGCCCACCAGGCTCCCCTGTCCCTGGGATTCTCCAGGCAAGAACACTGGAGTGGGTTGCCATTTCCTTCTCCAATGCATGAAAGTGAAAACTGAAAGTGAAGTCACTCAGTCGTGTCCGACTCTGAGCAACCCCATAGACTGCAGCCTACCAGGCTCTTCCGTCCATGGGATTTTCCAGGCAAGAGTACTGGAGTGGGGTGCCATTGCCTTCTCTGTAATGTCTTCTAGGCTCATTTATTTAGAAAATGGTAGGATTTCCCTTTCTAAGTCTGAATAATATTTCACTGTACATACATATACCACATCTTCTTTCTCCAGTGATCCATTGATGACACCTGGGTTGTTTCCATATTTTGGCTATTGTAAATAGTGCTGCTGTGACCATGGAAGTGCAGATACCACAGAGATTCTGACTTCATATTATTTGGATATAATATATATATATTATATATATTTGGATATATATATATATAATATAACACCCAGAAGTGGGATTGCTGGATCATACGGTAGTCCTATTTTTAATTTTTTGAGGAACTTCCATAATGCCAACCGACATTCCATAGAAGCTGAGACTTTAGCGTGGGGGCAATCAGAGTTTCCTGAACGGTTTCTCACAATTGCAGGAATGGTTATTTCTCTTGGGGGAAAGGGCAAGAGAGAATTAAGGGAAAATGAAAAATGTAGGTAACGCACAACATCCCAGAAGGCCACAGCCAACTTTGGTCCCACCCACAGGGCTGCAGTTTTCCTGATCAAGACAAGGGTCACTTAGCGGGGAAGCCCACCTCCTTCCAGGTAGCCCATTCGATGTGACCCCCATTTCTGCTGTGGCTGCCTCTGGGCCAGACACTGAGCCGGGAGCCCAGGCCTGAGCATTCATTCACTGCGGGGCAGGTGGGCCGGACGGCACAGCGCAGTCCTCAGGGTGCTGATGCTGCGGCCATACCCGCCACCGCACCCCACTCCCCCGCCTCCGGCCGGCCTGCGTGCGGCGCCCTGCTACCCGCCTTTCCCTGCCGGAACTGGGCGCGCCCCGCCCCAGCGCCCAGCTTTCGATTCCCCACTGGCCTCTCGCTGCTGCTCTGCCGCGGCCCAGAAACTTGGAGGGAGAATGGCGGGCTCGGCGGTGCTCAAGGGGACTCCTGGGGGGTTGGGCCCCGCGGAACCCGAAGACGCGCGCGGTTGGCTCTGCTCAGAGCACGGCGACCGCGTGGTTGAGCTCTTCTGTCGCCGCTGCCGCCGCTGCGTGTGCGCGCTTTGCCCAGTGCTGGGCTCGCATCGCGGCCACCCGATCGGTTTGGCGCTGGACGAGGCGGCGCGCGTGCAGGTGGGGACGCTGGGGCGCGAGCCCCGCAGCAACGGGCGGGGAGGGGCGTGCCGGGTCCCACTGGCAGTTCCCGGTTGGAACCGGGACCGGCAAGGCGGCCCGGGGACCATCTCGGAGGCCGACCTGTTGTTCTGAAAGAGACTGAGGAAGGGTACCGGCGAGCCAAGGCCATCATTTAAGCATCAGAAGAAGTGGGTTTGGGAGTAAGAACTTGGGCGCCTGGCTGGCCGGGTATCCTGGACCTCATCCACCACGGTGGGTTCACCCCACGGCCTTTGGACCTAAAGAAAAGCTGCCTTTAACAAAGATGAAAAAATCCCTCCAGCTTAGAAAACAACAGTGTTTCAGGAAAGCCACACACACGCCTCCTCTGGTTTTCCCTCCTGGAGTTGCTGGGAGGGGCTGTGGGTCCCCATGGCTCTGGGGTTGGGCCGGTCTGCCCAACCCCGCCCCTCCCCCTCCCTACGCTCCATACCACGCGCCTAACTGCCAGTGGGAGCTAGGTCAACCACAGTCAATGGGAGCTAGGTCAACCGCTTCGCCGACAAAAAGAGGCTTCTGGAGGCAGAGGCTGGGCCTTGAACCCAGGACTGCTCCCCACGGGCCCAGTCTCACTTTGGAGCGCTCATCCATGCTTAATCCTAATAGTGGAAGGGGGCTCTGGACTCCTGTTCCAGCCTAGTGGCCAACTTGTCCAGTGACTGGCCAAACCCCTGCAAAGCCCTCTTTGGGCTAGACAGGTGCTCCCCTCACAGATTTGATTCTGCCACTTCTACCTTCAGGAAGTGATTAATCCAGCCCTACAGCCATTCCCTGGGAATGGGGATTGGGGGCAGGAGGAGAAGGGGACGACAGAGGATGAGATGGCTGGATGGCATCACTGACTCGATGGACGTTGAGTCTCAGTGAACTCCGGGAGCTGGTGATGGACAGGGAGGCCTGGCGTTCTGCGATTAATGGGGTCGCAAAGAGTCAGACAGGACTGAGCGACTGATCTGATCTGATCTAGAGCCATTCCCTGCACTTGATTTAGCCATTGTGACTTTGAAGCTTGAGAATGGGCCACCTTGGGCTAATCTAGCAGGTGGAGCCCAGGATTCAAGGCTTTCCTCTGCCTCCAAGATCATCTTTTTCTTATCTATAAATAGTTAATAATAACAATAGTTCCTCAAAATGCTGTTTTCAGAGTTAACAAGGCTGCTTTCAGAGATAACATCTTCTAATAGGTAGGTCCACCTACCTCTTTTGTATCCACACACCCATTCATTCCTTAGACATCCATTCAGCTTATCCATGAGTCAAGGAACAGACCAATTCTTCCCTGACCTGGAGGCGTCCCTTGGCTAGTAGGGGAAGAACAAACAAGTGACAACACAGTATGATAAGTATTGTAATTGGGGAGCCTGAGGCAGTGGTCAGTGGGAGCCAAAAAGAAGAAGTATGAACCAGGGACAGGAAGACCAGGAAGAGTTCCTGGGTGGGGGATGTCATTGAAACTGGCCATGACGAGTAAGTGGGGCTTCACCAAGCACCTAGACAGGAGAGGCACCCTGTGACTGGAGGGCTCAAGCACCGGGATGCCACATTATCCTTGGCTGACAGACAGGAGCTTGACCAGAAGATTCAAGGGAGGGGGGTGGGGGGGGATGGAGGATGTGCTCCTGGAAGATGGAAGGTGAGCTTATGGCTTATCCTTGGGTTACTATTGTGTTCCCACCCCCAGCGCTCACTCCCAATCTCCCATATAAGCTACACCTACTGAGCATTTTGTGTGCCAGGCACTACACCAAGCACTTTGTGTCCTCATTCTTTACAGCAACTCTGTGGGGTTGTCCACCCCCCCCCCCCCCGCCTTTTTTTTTTTTTTTGCAGCTGAGGAAACTGAGGCTTAGAAAGGTGAGGCCACTTGCCTAGGTCATGTGGAAGGAGAGCTAGGACTCAGACCTAGCAGGTCCTGTCCGAGTCTGGGACTTGGGCTCATACATAGCGTGCTTCAGCTCTCCACTTGAAGCTGGCAGCCCCTGGTAATTCTGTTCAATCCAGCAAACACTTTAGGGACACCCCCTTGTCCCTCTTGGGGAGCAGGAGCCAAGAATGGAGCAGATCTGCCCTCAGAAAGTGCATAGCTGGTCCAGCAGATGAACGTAAGGTGAGCCGTAAGAAGGTAAGGCGGAGGTAAGGTCACAGCGTAGGGGAGTCCACAGAGCAGGTCTTTGAAGAAACGGCAATTGCAAACAGCAGAGATATGGAAGGGAGTTGGGTGCCACGTAGGTGGGAGAGGGGACCTCTTACACATGCAGGTCCTCTGAACACCAATCCAGTCCAGAGGACCACAGACCAACCCTGGAGGGAGGTTCTGTGAAGGCAGCTCCTGGAACAGGCCCCAGAACTAACAGTACTCAGGATTCACTCTAGAAGTGAATGCTCTTCCACTGACCCCAAGCTGCTTCCCTAAAATCCTGTTAGAGGGCCTGGAAAAGCAGGTCACAAGTAGGACTGTTCTAGAAAGAAGGGAGCACCTCAAGGTTTGGAGAATACCTGATGTGGGCCTCTGAGGATCAGAGGAGCCCTAGTCCCAGCTCAGCTTCCAACTTGCCTCATGACTTTGGGCAAGTCACCATACCTTCTGAGTTCCAGATACCTCCACTAAAAAATATACAGGGTTGAGAGGAGATGACCCCTGGAGTGACTTGTTATCTCAAAAGTGACAACATTAAGACTTTTGTCCTAACTTTTTCACATACAGAAATTCACCCAAGAATGCTTAAAGCATTTGGCAACCAAGAAGCAGCAGCAAGTTGGCAACATAACCCAGATAGAAGATGCTGCTGAGAAGCTCAAGGCAAGTGGGGGATTCTTCCTGATCCTAGTTGAGATGTCCACTTCTCTGCTCCGACACAGGGTTCTCCCCAATATGGAGCCAGGGAAAATGAAAACCAACGTCAAAGGGGGGTTTGGTGGGGCCTGGAGCTTATGTAATTTAGGGGACCCTTTTGAAGAAAAAGAGCACAAAATTAGTTGCAAGACCATGAAGAGGTCATGCTAGAGAGTGGCCTGGGGCTTCTCTTTCATTAGCTTTGCAGTGAATCTGCCTCTACCCAGAGCCCTAGCCTTGTCCCAAAATGCCTGACAAAGTGGAGGAATGGTCTTTTCTCCCTCCATCTCCAAGGCCATATTCTTAGACAGACTAGTCCTCCACCCCCTACACCCCAAGTTGCCTTAAGCAAAGAAAATGGAACATGCAAATCACACTTTCAGTTTCACTGCTGAAACAAAGCAAATAGGTTTAAATATATTTCATGACATGTTCTTCAGGCTTATCCTGTCATAACAATGTTTACTTAAGTGGATTCTTTGTGAGTTTTAAGTAGGAAGTTGGGACTGACATAATCCTAGCTGCTGTTTTAACTATGAGAATGGTATTATTGCTCTTTAGGAGCCTTTTAGGTGAACTTGGCTAGTCCCTTCCCTTCTCAGCCACCGCTGAGAAGTGAGGGCTCCTCAAAGTGAGGGCTGGGGTGGGATGCCCTCCCAAGGCCCGTCTCACTGAGGGGTCTGTGAACCCGGACTGGCTACCTCAAGTCAGGCAGTGAGACTGGCTCTGACCATGGGAATAGTTAGCACCCAGACAAGGCCACAGAAATGGCCCTCTGTTTGTCCAGCGTCCATTAGCTTTTGAGTGACAGCCTGCCCTAGTTTACTGAGGACAGATGTCTTACACCTGTGGCCCTGGCTTAATTATTAATCATGTCGTCTTCAAGAGCACGGCTCTGGGCTCAGGCAACATCAGTCTAAGACAATATGGGAACTAAAAGTTGGCACACCCAAAGGGATAGGGGAGGTGCTTGGGGATGTTCAGCCCCGAGGACAGGCTCACTGTCTGTAAATCTCTGAGCAGACATAGTCTAGAGGCTCCCGAGGTAAAAGTTAGGATCCATGTGGAAAGTCTTAAGGGGGGCAGGTTTCAGCTTAATCTAAGGAATGGTTTTCTTTGAAGCTTTCCCCAACTATAGTTTTCCCTAGTGGCTCAGACAGTAAAGAGTTTGCCGGTGATGTAGGAGACCTGGATTCGATCCCTGGGTTGGGAAAATCCCCTGGAGAAGGGAATGGCAACCCACTCCAGTCTTCTTGCCTGGAAAATCCCGTGGATGGAGGAGCCTGGCAAGCCCCAATCCACTGGGTCACAAAGAGTTGGACACAACTGAGCAACTAACACACTCACTCACCCAACTTAAACTTTATTTTGAGGTAATTACAGATTTATGGGAAGTTGGAAAAGTAGTGCATGACTCTGGGTAGATGACAAGATTCCTTGCCCCTTCCCCAGGTCAGTGGATAGACTTTTACTGGTGCCTGGTTCATGGATGGAGCAACCTTCTGTGAATCTGGTTTGATTTGGGTCAGATGGCCCTGTTCCCACTCCCAACTGGAATGATGCCAGGTGCCCAGAGCGCCCTCCTAGATGACCCAGGCTCCAGCATGCTGTGGCTGTCTCACGCCCCTCCACCTCCATGCCACCCAGGTCACTCACCGTGGTTCTGACACCAAGTTCTTTCTTTGTTTTGGGGACCTGGGGATTTCCTTTTTGTTGTTTGTTTGATTGTGGGTTTTGTTTTTTTTTTTTTTTTAATCTGGTTATGTAACTTTAAAATTTGCTCAGCATTTCCATGTGTTTGAAAGTAATAGGAAGGAAGATTTCCCATGTCTGCTCCTTCTCCCTTTTTTGACTAAACTATGTCATTTTGGAGAAGGAAATGGCAACCCACTCCAGTATTCTTGCCTGGAGAATCCCATAGATAAAGGAGCCTGATGGGCTACAGTCCATGGGGTCACAAAGAGTCGGACACTACTGAGCGACTCACACACACACACACATGTCATTTTGGGCTTCCCTGTTAGCTCAGCCGGTAAAGAATCCAACTGCAATTCAGGAGACCCTGGTTCAATTCCTGGGTCGGGAAGATCCCCTGGAGAAAGGGATAGGCTACCGACTCCAGTATTCTTGGGCTTCCCTGGTGGCTTAGATAGGAGAGCTACAGTCCATGGGGTCACAAAGAGTCGGACACAACTGAGTGACTAAGCACAACACATATGTCATTACTTGGGTAGGATGTTGTGGTTGTTTTTTAAGACGCTAACCCTTTCCTATGTCATTAAAAGTTGTTTATCAGTGTTGGTATTAGAGGCTGTGTGTGCCATTAAATGGCTCGACCATGATTCATGAAACCATTTTCCCAATGTTGAACATTTAGATCCCTTCCAGTTTTTCACTCAGGTGAAACAACACTGCAGTGATATTTGGCACCTTGACTTATTTCCTTTGGAACATGTTCCTAGCGTGAGTCACCTGGCTCAACAGGCACAGACGTTTATGGGGACTCTGGTGCGTTGTACCAAACTGCAGCAGGCTCGGTTGTGGCAGAGAGGTCTGGGGCAACCATGCTTCTCCGTCCTTGCTTTCTCAGAGGCAGTACTAGGGCAAAGATCATCTGCTTGGAAATTAGCCCATGAAACAGCTTGGTAAACAAATTAAAACCAATAAAGTTCACAATTGGCCAAAGTCTACTGATCAGAAGCCAACAACCAGGCCTACCCAACCACGTCTATCCAGAGAGCAATCAAGAAGGGCTTGATCTTGAGTCCCCACCCAATACCCTTTAAATGATTTTTCCTTAATAGGCTCTTTGCTTCCCCATCACGGCTCCAGGGGGTGCTGAGATGTGTGTTTCCCTACACACATCCAGGTGTAGAGAAAATCAACACTTAACTGCTGCCCTAACTTTTTACTCAAACTGGGATAAGATGACCATATATCAGAGTGGTTATAGTCTTCTTTCAAATCTTCCAAATTTTCTACATTGAGCTTTTGATACTTTTGTAAATGACAACAAAAAAAGTATATAAATACACAGTGTATAGAATCCTCCTGCCAAGCCGGAGACTTGGATTTAACACCTGGGTTGGGAATATCCCCTGGAGAAAGAAATGGCAACCCACTGCAGTGTTCTTGCCTGGGAAATCCATGGACAGAGAAGCCTGGCGGGCTACAGTCCATGGGGTTGCAAAGAGTCGGACATGACTTAGCAATAAACAACAATATATATAATATATATATAGTATATCAGTTCACTTTGAACCGATGTGGCCCAAACCAGTGTACTTCTTTGTTTCATTGCCAGAATTCTCTCTTTTTTTTTAAACCATATTGCATAATCAGTCTCAGGTTGCTTATACCTTAAGTTTTCTATGTTGAGATTTATAACAATGTGTGGTATCATTAAGCTTATTTTGTATATTCTTTAAAAAGTGGATCTGTAGAAACTGCTTGGAGTACAGGTTTGTTGGGAGAAGACGTTTGCTCTCAGTTTCTAGAAAAAGGTCCTCCATGTACATACGTTGCCTCCAAAATGTGTTGATAAATCAAGGGTTTAGAACACATTTTCTTTCCTTCACTTAGTCATTCAACAAAGATGTACTTTCCAGGCTTGCTGACTCATAGAAACCATGTTGTAGACTAATTCCCAAGGTAGCCAAAAACTGTTTAATATCTCTATGGCATGTGGTGGTATAAATTAGACTCAGAGCCTGACCACTGCGTAGAACACTGTAAGGGAAACACAGGCTTTGGGAACTCATCCCCTAGATCCTGACAAACCACACATTCTTTTCCAACTAAGGAGAGAACATGGCACCACAGGGGACCCTGCTTGGCACCACAGGGGACCCTGCTTGGCACCACAGGGGAGCCTGCTCACCCCACGCCTGCCTGGATACCAAGGATCTTCCTGCTAGTGGGTTGTATAAATGTTTGGTCTGAGGAAAGATACTGGCCTACTTTTTTTTATGATTTTAGTTTTTAATTGCACTAGTAATGCATAAACACATTTCAGTTTTAAAAATTTAAATAGTGTATTAGAATATAGTGTAGAACTTTGGCAAGTACAAAGTAAGAATCCCTCTTGACCATCTTCCCCACCCCACACCCCTCCCCAGACATGACCAGACAGATATTTTAAATGCACTTGCAGACATACAGATGCAGATATCCATATACAGTTTTACTTTGTGATTTTTTACATAAATGAGACCATCCTGTATGTATTATTCTGCAGCTTGCCTCATTTCACATGATGTCTTGAAGAGCTTTCCATGACAGGAATGCAGGTCCACTGCATTCTTCATGTGTGTGTGTGTGGCAAAATACACGTAAAAATGACCATTTTAACCATTTTTAAGTGTATAATTCAGTGGCATTAATTACATTCCATGACAAGAATGCAGGTCCACTGCATTCTTCGTGTGTGTGTGGCAAAATACACGTAAAAATGACCATTTTAACCATTTTTAAGTGTATAATTCAGTGGCATTAATTACATTCACAGTATTGTGCAAACATCAGCACTGTTTTCAAAACTTTTTCATTACCCTAAACATAACTCTGTAATCACTAAGCAAGTACTTCCCATTCCCCTCCCATTGCTGCTGCTAAGTCACTTCAGTCGTGTCCAACTCTGTGCGACCCCATAGATAGCAGCCCACCAGGCTCTCCCGTCCCTGGGATTCTCCAGGCAAGAACACTGGAGCGGGTTGCCATTTCCTTCTCCAATGCATGAAAGTGAAAAGTGAAAGTGAAGTCGCTCGGTCATGTCTGACTCTTAGTGACCCCACGGACTGCAGCCTACCAGGCTCCTCCGTCCATGGGATTTTCCAGGCAAGAGTACTGGAGTGGGGTGCCATGGGCTTCTCTGATTCCCCTTCCACTAGCTCCTGGTAACCTCTAGTCTACCTCCTGTCTCTATGAATTTGACTATTCTAGATATTTCATATCAGTGGAATCATACAACATTTGTTCTTCTGTGTCTGGCTTATTTCATTTAGCATCATATCTTCAAGATTCATCCGAATTATAGCACATATCAGGACACTGAATTCATTTTAATCACTGGATGTTATTTCAGTGTGTGAATGCGGCATAATTTGTACAATGAACATACATGTACTTCTCAGATTGAAACTTTTATCCAACTTTTCTCTGTCACCAACAATGCTATAGTGAGTGTCTTGTTACACAAATCTCTATGCACATGTGAAAACATTTTCTAGGATCAATTCCTGCAAGAGGAGTTGTTGCATCAAAGGATTTAAGCATTTAAAATTTCGATATTATATCACCCTCTACAAATTCTAATAGCTATTAATAGACACTGCCACTCACGGTGTATGTAAATGCCTATTCTACACACACGGATTCTTGGTGTTATCCATCAGTTAGCATTTTTTCCAGTCTGATGGCCAGTACATATGTATATATAGTGCTGCTCACTTCCTTGATCTTGATGGTTTGGGATGCTGAGGCACCTCTTCGTATGTCTATTGACACTTGTATATCTCTGATCCATTTTTAAACGGAATGATTTATTTTGCACTATACGTTATGGACAGTAAGCCTGTGTAGTTTGTCACCTGTCATGTAGCTTTGTGTATAGTGCCTTACCTCTCACGAAGAGTTTCTTTTTTCATGTGATCCAACCTGTCATGACTCCCTTTTTGCTATCTGAGTCTTACGGAGGTCCTCCCTTCCCAAATTTTTAAAAATAAAATCGTTCTATATTTCATTTTGATAGGTTTATTATTTTTTAATGTATAATGCCTTAATTTATTTAGAATTGTCTGTTTGGCTTTTATTGTGGAAAACCTCAAGCATACATACATGTCATCCAGACATATAATTTCATCAGTAAAACTCTGAGCATATTACCTGTATCTATAAGATAAGGACTCATTTTTAAAATCAAGTACATTTTAAATACATAAAAAAGTATTTAAAATCAGGTATCATATTAATATCATATTATAAATATTAGTTTCATATTAATATCACCATATTAACAATGGCTCCTTAATATCATCAACTATCCAACCAGTAGTCACATTCCCAGTTGTTTTATAAATGTCATATTTTGTTTGAATTACGAGTGAAATAAAGTTTTCAAACTGTAGTTGATTGATGTATTTCTTAAGTTGATGATAAACATGCTCCTCTGTCTTCTACATGTCTTCTAAATTATATCTTTAAGTTAGAGCTAGAGGCTTAATCAGATTCAGATTTACATTTTTCACAAGAGTACTTCACAGGTGGGATTCTGTCTGACTTTATGTTTGTATACAGAATAAAGTAAGTATCTAACAGTTTTATCAAATGATTAATTCCATGCTGTACCAACACCATCTCTTGAATTATATATAATTATATAATTTATATAATATTAATATATAATTATATAAACAATTATATTATAACTATTAATATATAATTATATATTATTCAACAAATATATATATTTATACTTCTCTAAGCTATTCTTTCTCTTGATCTTTTTGTCTATGCCTAAACCACATAGTTTTAAAGCCTGTATCTTTATAGTTTGTTTTGACTTCCCTGGTTGCTCAGACAGTAAAGAGTCTGCCTGCAATGCAGGAGACCCGAGTTCCCATCCCTGGGTCAGGAAGATCCCCTGTAGAAGGAAATAACAACCCACTCCAGTATTCTTGTCTGGGAAATCCCATGGATAGAGGAGCCTGATTGGGCTACAAGTCCATGGGGTCGCAAAGAGTCAGACACGACTTAGCGATTAAACAACAACAAGGCAGCTCATCCTTCATAGATCTTTATTTATTTTTTGTCTATGCCATGAGGTTTGCAGGATCTTAGTTCCCTGACCAGGAATCAAATGCGGCCCTTAATAGTGAAAACATGGCATCCTAACCATTGGACTGCCAGAGAATTCCCCTTCATTGGTCCCTTAAAAAACAGTTTTTGACTTTTCCTGTACTTATTCTCTCTCACAATAATTTAACATTTGGTTAATATGCGTGTTAAGACTTTGATTGGGATTGTATCCAATTTATACACCAATTTGGAGACAAATGACATTTTTATGGTAATCAATCTTCCCAGACAAGGATATGGTTTTTCTTCCATGCATTCAGATTTTGTCTTTCCATACAATTTTATGCTTTTATTTATCTAGGCCTTTACAGTTTTTGTTGGGTTTAATTTTAAATATTTTGCTGTTTTTTCTGCTGCTTTAAAAATGATCTTTATTTCTCCATACATTTTCCAATTGGTTATAGCTAGTACTTAGGAAAGCTTTTTATAAAAAGCTAAAGTGCTGAACTCTCCTTTTAGAAGTTATAATAGTTTCTTTTCATGTTGATTATTTTAGATTTCCTGGTTGGCAATTATATCATCTACAACTGGTTTTGTATTGTTCGTTTGTGTTTTAGGCTCATGCAGAGTCAAGTAAAACCTGGCTGACCGGGAAATTTGCTGAACTCAGATTACTACTTGAAGAAGAAGAAGCTCTGGCCAAGAAATTCATAGATAAAAACACACAGCTTGCCCTGCAGGCATACACAGAGCAAATCAAGTCTTGTGGGGAACAAATTGATGTCATGAACACTCTGTCCAACAGGATCTGGACTATCAGCCAAGAAACCAATCCTGTACAGCTGCTGCAGGTAATGCTGGGTTTCTGCTCCACAGGGGACACTGGCCACCATATTTCATCTTGGTTAATGTGGCACTGAACACGGCGTTCATACATTGAGGAAATACACAGAGAATTTCTTTGCCAGCATGTAGACTTCCTTGCCCCCACACAAGTCAGAAAATATACATTGTTAGGAAGATAATATACATCTTGGACTAGTTAAATGACATTATCAGCCACCATTTTTGAGGGCCTCTGTGTTCCAAGCACTTTAGGTATCTTAGCTCTAATATTTACTAAGAACTCTGCAAATTGGATATTCTCATCCCATTTTACTAAGGAGAAATTGAGGCTCCAGGAGATGCAGGAACTCATCCAAGGTTATACAGCTGGTAGGAATAAGGTCTGTCTGAATCTAAAGCCACAAGACATCTCTGCCCGGTCCTCTGACTATACAGTCTTAATCGAAACATCACTCTTGGAAAATCCGGTATCCTTGCAAAATCTACTAAGCAGACTTCAAGAGTTGAGTCACAGTTTGCTCAAAGTGGAGAGAAGGACGGGACTCCTTGGCCACTGGGCTCTGTTGGAGGCTGTTATACTAAAGGAGAGTCTAAAAACTAGTCCTGTGATATTCACTGCTACACTGAGTGAAAGCCTGCTGTTGAGGGTGGAGTTCCTGTCTTCAGGGAGCCATGGGAGAAACTCTTCTGTCAGTGAAAGTGAAAGTGTAGTCACTCAGTGTCCGACTCTTTGACATCCCATGGACTGTAGCCCACCAGGTTCCTCTGTCTATGGGATTCTCCAGGCAAGAATACTGGAGTGGGTTGCCATGCCCACCTCCAGGGGATCTTCCCAACCCAGGGAGCACGCCTGGGTTTCCTGCACTGCAGACAGATTCTTTACCATCTGATCCACCAGGCTCCTGTGCAGTCACCTGTGCTCTTGGATTGCTTTTTCATCTGACTCTTCCTCTTTCTCTTTGGCATGGCTTCTGGGAAGCTCAGAGCCAAATATGTTTCATATAGCTGGGATAGACTTTGTTCATAGAGTTTGTGCCTCATCTCACTGGCTTCTAGCTTACGTTCTTTTCCTGGTTCTCTCTTGGCTTCACTTTTCTCAGTAAAGGAAAATTGTGCAGCAGCAGATAACTTTTGTAAGATGCTTTAAAGGTTTGTAGGATGAGACAGAGTACAACTAAGTAAAGATGGCACTGAGAATAACCACAGATGAGCATGGGCTCTGGCTGCAAAATAAGGCAGGCAAATAAGTCAGTACAAAACTAGTCAAGCCAGTCCCTGGAGGATATTTACACTCTTATACCTTTATGTGGCCTTGGCCATTTCAAATTAGCAAGTAAAGGTGTGTCCAAAGAAGTCCAATTGTGTATGGGGAATCAGGGAAGGCTTCCAGGAGGAGGTGACGGTAGAGCTGGTGTGAGAGGATAAGGAGGAGCTCACTGGGTATATACAGAGGGATGGGGCAGAGAGGACATACCAGGCAGAAGGAACCATGTGCCTGCGAGAGGTTGGCAGGCTGGAGAAACACTTGGGTTCAGCCTGGCTGGAGGCAGGGCGGGGTTACGAGAGGGGAGGGGTTGTTAGGAGATGCAACTGGATAAGGAGGCCAGAGTTAGTTGATGCAGGATCTTATATACCTAGTCATGGAGTTTAGACTTTGTCTTGTAAAGAGAAAAGGGGTCAGGGGAATGTTTGGGACTGAGGGATGACATGGTCGGATCAATGGTTTAGAAAGGTCACTGTGACAGGTTGGAGGCTGGACTGGGCATGCAGGACTGAGGCTGGAAGGGAAGCAGGGAGGAGACCACAGGTATCCAGGAGAGAGATGATGGGGGGCTGGACCAGTGCAGGGGCAGTGGGGATGCGGAGAAGCAAGCAGGTTTGAGAGATATGACAGGATTGGTGATTAGGGGAATCCAAGATGACATCTGGTTTCTGGCAGAGAGATACTTGGCTATATGGCTGTTCTTTGAGTTTGCAAAGGCAAGAAATAGATATGCTTGGTTTCATTCATTTATTCCATTATGAACATTTATCAAGAACCTTCTGTGTGTCAGGCCCTATGCTAAATGCTGCAGTTTGGTGTTGCCAGGTGGTCCCATTTGTCCCTCATTCCCCTTCCCAGCCCCACCCCACCCATCTTCCCTCTTGTCACCCTCTTGCTACCCAGAGCTGCTCCCTGCCCTCTCTGCTAGTGCTCTGACTCCCTGGCCAGCCCTCTGGGTGTGACCTTAGCCCCCTTTCCCCACAAATTCCCTTCTCCTCACCCAGATGAAGACAGGCTGTAGACTTGTAGCTTCCTAGGTAGACAGGGCTTAGAGAGTACCCACAACCCCTCCCAAGGCCCAGCATTCCTCCTGCCAAGCCACCTTCCTTCCTTCCTGGGGAATCCATCTGCCCCTCCCATCTTGGGCAGCACTGCCAACCAGCCAGGGCCTGCTTGCCTAAGGCAATCTTCTATCTTCTAAATCCTTGCCTGGGACAACTCTCCAGAAAGTGCAGACAGGGAATCTTAGGTGCAAACAAGAGAATCCTCTGTAACTGTTTTAAGCAAGAAAACAGTTTATGAAAGTATTGGGTAGCACACGGGATCTGCCAGAGGGCCAGAAAGTCGGGATAAAAACCAGGCCACAGGAGTGAAGCCAAGGCTGTGGCACAGGCTTGCTCCAGTGTAGACCCCACCGCTTCTCCCCTGGGCAAGATGTCACAGCTCACACTACCGACCCAGGGCCACCCCCCGGAACCTCCACCACTGCTGTCCCTGACAGCCACACGCCACTGTCACCACCCACCCTCACTTCCACATCCAGAACTTGGAGTGGAGCTGCTGTGGGTGCAAGGGGGACCAGGACCGTTTTCAAGCTTCCACTTAGCAAAGCCATACTTAACACAGGAAGGGTATTTAATAAAAGGTACTGTCCAGATAGAAAACAAGACAGCCCCCCACTGTGGTGGGCATGTCCCCTCAGTCAGCTTTCCAGTTGAGCTTCCAGAGTCGTTGGCTTTCATTTTGGGGGACATGGTTTTCTGTTGTCCATTTTGGACATGCCCCAGGAGCACCTTCCCCCAGGCAAACTGGCCCCTCACTCTTTTTGTTCCCCCGTACCTCAGACCAGTCCCTGTCACAGTGTCTGTAAAGCTTTGGGGTCCCTTTCAAGGTGGTGAGCTAAAGGCAAGGGCACCCAGCCTGCCCCGTCCCTCGCCCCCTAATGCAGAGTGGACCTCAGTGCACACCGCAGGGAGGGAGAGAAGAACCAACAGCCCCCCAGCACTGGGGGTGGGGGTCCGCTCCTGGGGACAGGGTCTGGGCTGGCAGCAGGTGTCAGGGCCAGGTGGGGCCTATGCTCGCTGGCTGGTTTGTTCCTGGGCGTAATGGTGGAGACTGGACCATGGCCCCAAGTTACCCTGAGCCCCACGTGCCCTCGCAGGAGTACACAGCCACTGAGCAGCAGATACAGCAGCAGATGAGCCTGGGGGAGCTGTGCCACCCCGTGCCCCACTCATTTGAGCCCGTCAAGAGCTTCTTTAAGGACCTCGTGGAAGCCATGCAGAGCCTGCTGCAGACGCCACTGGATGTCCGCCTTAAGGAAAGTAAGTCACTGTGTGACCAACCTTGGGTCCTTCACTCCCTGGTCCTGTCATTAGAGATGGTGCAGTCATGTCTGAATCATGTCTCTCCCGCACAGAGGCCCAAGGCTGGGCCCAACCCTCCCTGCCAACCTCACCTCCTACTCATTCTGAGATAGGTCCTGTCTCTCACAGCCGCTCTGCTCTATTCCTGCCCCTCAGTCGCTCCCGGGGTCCTGCCTCACCTCAGCTCTGCCTGCACTCAGCTCCCAGCTGGACGGACCAACTCCCCCCACCTCCTCTACCTGGTCAAGGCACTTACTTGGGAAGCCCTTCCTTGGGCTCCCTTGCTGTCTCAGCCATCCTCCCCTCTGCTCTGGGCCTGCTCCATCTCCTGCCTGGGGGTGTTTGTGAGCTGGATATATGGCCCTTCTCTGCCTCTCTTAAATGCCTGGAGGGCAAGAACCACTTTGGGTCCATCTCTGAGGTCACCATAGGGCCTGACACAAAGCAGGTGCTCAGAAGTATCCATTCCTTCATCTCTGTTATTCGTTCAAAACAGTTATTGAGCCCCTGTTATGTGCTGGGCACAGCAGGGTACAAAACAGTGATCCTGTCTTTGTGGTGCTCAGTCTTTTAAGGGGAAGACAGTCAACTAATGAATACGTATCAGCAATAAGAAGTGCCTTGAAAAAATAATACTGAGTAAGGAGAATAGAGGGTGACCAGGAGAAAGAGCTATTTTCTATGGGGAAGTGGGGAAGGCCTCTTTGAGAAGGGGATGTGGGAGGTGACTTGAAGCATGAGCCAGAGAGCTTAGTGGTCACAGGCATGGACTCTGGAGCCACACTGCCTGGGCTTCTATCCCAGGTCCACCACTTCCTAACCCTGCCATCTGGAACAGGGCACCTAAATTTTCCATGCCTCTGTTCCTGCATCCATAGAATGAAGATAATATAGTCCCATCTCATAGAGTTGTTGTAAGGATTAAGTGGGTTCTTACATGTAAAGTGCTCAGAATGGTGCTCAGGCGTAATAAGCTCCCGTGAGCACTAGCTAGTATTGTTACTGCTGCTGTTACATCTTGGGGAAAATGTCTTCTAGGTAGAGGGGAAAGAAAGTGCAAAGGTCCTGAGGCACAAGGCAATTGTGAGTTTGACTTGCTGGAGGAAGAGCAAAGGGCGGGGGGCGGAAGCAGTCAATTGGAGTAGATGTGGGCACAAGAGGGAAGAAGAGAGAGAGATACCAAGGAAACTCCAAAGATTTTGAACTGAACAACTAGAAAGAAGTTGTCATATTCTGAGATGAAAAAGAGCACTTAGAATTGGAAGGAACAGCCCTTTTGGCTGTCTGAGTAGCATATAGGGATTTGCAAGAGCAAGTGCTTGACAAAAGGCAGCAAAAAGGAACAAAGAAGAAAGTGAGTGGTTGACCCGTTTTCTAAGAAAGGTTATGAAAGCAGCAGCTATGTTCCAAATAAGAAATTTTGGAAAAACCCTAATCACAAGAACTGTAGCAACCCAAATTGCATCTGATGGCCTTGAAGGTCACCTCTTGAAGTGAGTCTTGCTGATCTGTAAAATGATGAAGCTGCGTTTAGAGAATTAAAGCTAATTCCCGAAGATGTTAAGGGCAAAAACTGCCTTTCATGGTATGGATCTTATCCATGTCAAAATACGCTCCATGATCAAAAAATGGCAAACCGTGATTGAAGCTCACGTTGATGGCAAGATTACCAACGGTCATTTGCTTCATGTATTCTCTGTGCTTTGCTAAAAAGCACAGCAAGCAGCACCACCCCATGTATGTGGTAGACGCCTTCATTATCCCCCATTTTACAGATGAGGGAGCTGAGGGTCAGAGAGGTTAATTGACTTGCGCTAGGTCACACAGCTGGTAGGAGTCGAGGCAGAATTAAGACAGACTCTGGTACCAGGGATTGTGTTCTCTTCCCCTGGAGTCTGTTTCCTCCCAGGCCATCACTCTCATCCACCTCCAGATGAGGCCATCATTCTCACTATCACAGGTAATACTGAGAGGTACTGCCTCCCAGGAAGGCTCCAAGGAGATGGGGTCTTTGCAGCACCACTGCCCTTCCATCATCCCGCCTCACCGCCCTACCTGTGAGTTCCACAGACACTGCAGGTTCAACAGGCTGAAATGGAATCCAGCATCTTCCACCCGCTAACCCCGAAACCGCTGCTGCTTGCCTCCAATCTACTCTTCATTCCCCGCTCCCAGTAGAGTCAAGCCTTGGAACTTGTACCACTGCAGTATATGCTGAACCTGGCTCCTTTTCCATCCCTGCTGCCCCAGGTCAGCCATGAGCCTACCCACAGGATGTCTCTACTCTCACCCTACCCTATCCATTCCCCATCAGAGAGAGGCTTAGAAATTCTTCTGCTCATGTCTACACTCCTTCAAACACCTTCCTTGGCTCCTCACTTTACATAATACTCCAAGTACCTGTCTTTGCTCCTGCTATATTCTTGGGAAAGCCTCCCATCCTTTTTCTGGGTGTCCAAAGCTTCCCCAAATCTAAGGGCCAGCTGAGGTGCTTCCTCCTCCAGGAAGCCTTCACTGACCCCTCTAAGCCCTGGAGCCCTTTCATGTCTCTTCTTGGATCAGAGCACTTTCTACCTTGCGGCATAGCTCAAGCACGTCCATTTCTCTCCTCACTTACCTGACTGAATTGTTATAGACAGGGATTGTGACCTGAGTTTCCCCTAAATTCTCTTTTACCTGGATGAGTATGACCTTTTACCTGGATGAATATGAAACGAGGAGGACCTTTTACCTGAACTCCCTTTGACCTGGATGAATATGACCTTGCTGAGGACTCAGCTGTAATTTCCTGTTTTCTACCTTTATCCTAGAATTTGCATGTCTGCCGTGAAATTGCCCCCTTCCTTGACCACTGAATACATGGTTGATTCTCAGCATGGTCCTGGAGCCTGCAGTGTCCTCCCCATGTCCGGGGCTCACTCACACTGGCCTGCCAGTGCTCAATTTGCTTCCAGTCTTGGAAAGTGTGTTTTTCTCTGTAGATCTGAGCCTCGTCCTGGAGTTTCCCTGTTACTGTGAATTTGCATTTCCTACTTAAATTTGCATGCCATTCTTGGGGAGAGATTATGTGAATCTCCAGTTCTGTAATATTTTTAGTAATGTTTTGTAGTTAGTGCTGCTTGCCTAAACACCAGGCACTGATTTCTCACAATTCATTACAGGTAGGAACTGTCAGCTCTCGGGCTCCTGTGTCCAGCCGGGTTCCTTGTTGAAAACAAGCCCCTCACCAGAGCGATCACTCTTCTTAAAATGTAAGACCCCAGGTGTGGGGAAAGGGGGAAGAGGGTGGGGTGTAATGGTGGGGAAGGAGGGTCACTGAAGTAGAGGGGCCTCCCTTTCTTCCTGAGAGACACACCTTTGGTTTTTTCCAACCCTTACTATCAGGTGTTTTTTTTTTTTAATTCAGAAATAATACATGTTCACTGTAGAAAACAAAATTTTTTAAAAGAAAATAACTCATAAATCACTGAAGAGCTTCGGAAGTTTTTCTGCTTACCTACCAAGCAGACACATAGCAGTAGATAAGTACTACTATTTGCCCTTTTAACTTTCTTTGGCATATCTATATAAACATACAATGATAAATATTTAATATATATATATTTTACAAACATGGTGTCATACTATACATACTGTTTTGTAATCTGTGTTTTCATTTACTGATATATTATGGATATCTTTGTTCCTTAAAAAATTATACAAGTAATGCATGCTTCTTGTAGAGAATTACAAATTACTTATATGAAAAGAAAACAATTGCCTCCCCCAGAAATAAATGTTAATATTTTGGCATATGTTCTTCCAGACATTTTAAAAGTACATGTGTGTACAGATATTTTTTTTCAGCTTTGGCCTATAATGAATAATATTGACATGAACATCCTTGTACATATCTTTTGATGCAACTATATGCATTTCTGTTGGATATTTACCCAGGAATAGGAGAAAAGGATGTCCAGTATAACCACTACTATGCAACATTGTTCTAGATGTCCTAGAGAGTGACTTGAGGCAAGAAAAAGAAATGTAAGCTCTAAGGATAGGAAAAGAGTGAAAAAAGATCATTATGCAAAGGTGACATGATTCTTTACAGAAATCCAAATTAAGCTATAAATTAGAGTTAACAAATGAATTAGAAAAGCTGCCAGATGTAATGTCAGCATACCAAAATTAGTTGTTCAGTTCAGTTCAGTTCAGTTCAGTCGCTCAGTTGTGTCCAACTCTTTGCGACCCCATGAACTGCAGCACGGCAGGCCTCCCTGTCCATCACCAACTCCAGGAGTTCACTCAGACTCACGTCCATCGAGTCGTGACACCATTCAGCCATCTAATCCTCTGTTGTCCCCTTTTCCTCCTGCCCCCAATCCCTCCCAGCATCAGAGTCTTTTCCAATGAGTCAACTCTTCGCATGAGGTGGCCCAAGTACTGGAGTTTCAGCTTTAGCATCATTCCTTCCAAAGAACACCCAGGGCTGATCTCCTTCAGAATGGACTGGTTGGATCTCCTTGCAGTCCAAGGGACTCTCAAGAGTCTTCTCCAACACCACAGTTCAAAAGCACCAATTCTTCAGCACTCAGCCTTCTTCACAGTCCAACTCTCACATCCATACATGACTACTGGAAAAACCATAGCCTTGACTAGACGGACTTTGTTGGCAAAGTAATGTCTCTGCTTTTCAGTACGCTATCTAGGTTGGTCATAACTTTCCTTCCAAGGAGTAAGTTGTCTTTTAATTTCATGGTTGCAGTCACCATCTGCAGTGATTCTGGAGCCCAAAAAAGTAAAATGTGACACTGTTTCCACTGTTTCCCCATCTATTTGCCATGAAGTGATGGGACCAGATGCCATGATCTTCGTTTTCTGAATGTTAAGCTTTAAGCCAACTTTTTCACTCTCTACTTTCACTTTCATCAAGAGGCTTTTGAGTTCCTCTTCACTTTCTGCCATAAGGGTGGTGTCATCTGCATATCTGAGGTTATTGATATTTCTCCCGCCAATATTGATTCCAGCTTGTGCTTCTTCCAGCCCAGCGTTTCTCATGATGTACTCTGCATATAAGTTAAATAAGCAGGGTGACAATATACAGCCTTGACGTACTCCTTTTCCTATTTGGAACCAGTCTGTTGTTCCATATCCAGTTCGAACTGTTGCTTCCTGACCTGTATACATATTTCTCAAGAGGCAGGTCAGGTGATCTGGTATTCCCATCTCTTTCAGAATTTTCCACAGTTTATTGTGATCCACACAGTCAAAGGCTTTGGCATAGTCAATAAAGCAGAAATAGATGTTTTTCTGGAACTCTCTTGCTTTTCCCATGATCCAGCGGATGTTGGCAATTTGATCTCTGGTTCCTCTCCCTTTTCTAAAACCAGCTTGAACATCTGCAAGTTCACAGTTCACGTATTGCTGAAGCCTGGCTTGGAGAATTTTGAGCATTACTCTCCTAGCATGTGATATGAGTGCAATTGTGCAATAGTTTGAGCATTCTTTGGCATTGCCTTTCTTTGGGATTGGAATGAAAACTGACCGTTTCCGGTCCTGTGGCCACTGCTGAGTTTTCCAAATTTGCTGGCGTATTGAGTGCAGCACTTTCACAGCATCATCTTTCAGGATTTGAAATAGCTCAACTGGAATTCCATCACCTCCACTAGCTTTGTTCGTAGTGATGCTTTCTAAGGCCCACTTGACTTCACATTCCGGGATGTCTGGCTCTAGTCAGTGATCACACCATCGTGATTATCTGGGTCATGAAGATCTTTTTTGTACAGTTCTTCTGTGTATTCTTGCCACCTCTTCTTAATATCTTCTGCTTCTGTTAGGTCCATACCATTTCTGTCCTTTATCGAGCTCATCTTTGCATGAAATGTTCCTTTGGTATCTCTGATTTTCTTGAAGAGATCCCTAGTCTTTCCCATTCTGTTGTTTTCCTCTATTTCTTTGCACTGATCGCTGAAGAAGGCTTTCTTATCTCTCCTTGCTATTCTTTGGAACTCTGCATTCAGATGCTTATATCTTTCCTTTTCTCCTTTGCTTTTTGCTTCTCTTCTTTTCACAGCTATTTGTAAGGCCTCCCCAGACAGCCATTTTGCTTTTTTGCATTTCTTTTCCATGGGGATGGCCTTGATCCCTGTCTCCTGTACAATGTCACGAACCTCCGTCCATAGTTCATCAGGCACTCTATCAGATCTAGGCCCTTAAATCTATTTCTCACTCCCACTGTATAATCATAAGGGATTTGATTTAGGTCATGTATTGGCAATAAACAATTAGAAAATGAAATGTTTAAAACATTATTTTCAGTAACACTTTCTAAAAACTTAGGAATAAATCTAATAAAAAATATATAAAACCGCTCTCCAGAAAACTCCAAAATACTACCAAGAAAATTATCTGGTAGTATCTACTAAAGTTGAACATCCACATGCCCTAAGACCTAGATTTTTCTCTAACTTCATGTCTCCAAATGTGTATAATGCAACAATAACTGTAACTGGGAGTTCAAATCACCACCACTTTTCTGGAGGACAATTTGGCAAAAGCCTTAAAAATGCAATCATCCTCATGGACCCAGCAATTCTTTTAGGAATATAGCCCAAATAATCAGATATATAAACATGTATTCATTAGTGTTTTTAAAAGTCTTCTTAAAAGCTTAAATATTTTTTTAAAGCAGGGGGAAGGTATACATTAAATTTGAATTCATCTATACATCAAAATCTTAACGTTGCCATTAAAATGCTCTTATAAAAGAATATTATACGACGTGGTAAAATGTTCATAAATACATTAATACATTTAAAAAACAAACTACCAAGAGTCTGTATGGTATGACACTAATGTTAAGAAAAAAACCATAAAGGGGCAAGTAAAAAAATTTGGAAGGACACCCAAGTGTTAAAATAGTGATAGGGTTATTTTTAAATTTTTAGAAATTGGCAGCAAATTCCACTGTACAAAATTCAAGCTGTACAACGGATGTGTATTAAAATGCTGTCTCCTCCCCGTGTTCCCCGATCACCTCCTCACTGGTGATTTGCGTGTTTCCAGTTTTCTTCCGTGAACAAGCGCAGGACAGCCTGCGCGCGCACTGTCGTTCTCCCAGGGGCGGGGCGGGGCGGTGTCGGGGTCGCTTGCCCCGCCCCTCAGGCTTGGCCCGGTGTCCCCGCCCTCCGCAGACGCGCGCACGCCCTGTCTGGAGCCCGACACAATGCACGCGCGCTTGCGCCTTTCTGCCGACCTCCTGACGGTACGCTGCAGCCTCCTCGGCCGCCTGGGACCCACTGCGGCGCTGCGTTTCGACGCGCTGTGGCAGGTGCTGAGCCGCGACTGCTTCGCCGCCGGCCGCCACTACTGGGAAGTGGATGTGCAGGAGGCGGGCGTCGGCTGGTGGGTGGGCGCGGCCTACGGCTCCCTGCGACGCCACGGGGCCTCGGACGCCGCCCGCCTGGGCTGCAACCGCCAGTCCTGGTGCCTCAAACGCTATGACCTCGAGTACTGGGCCTTCCACGACTGCCAGCGCAGCCGCCTGCGGCCCCGCCACGACCCTGACCGGCTCGGTGTCTTCCTGGATTACGAGGCCGGCGTCCTGGCCTTCTACGATGTGACGGGCGGCATGAGCCACCTACACACCTTCCGGGCCGCCTTCCAGGAGCCGCTGTACCCGGCTCTGCGGCTCTGGGAAGGGGCCATCAGCATCTCCCGGCTGCCCTAGTGGCCGAGACCCTAGTGACCGCCTTAGGCTCTCCACGGCTCTACTCTACTGCATCCAGACGGAGCTGGTCTACGACCTCCTCTGTAAGCATTCCCATTGTCTCCCCCACCAGTCCTTCCCTGTGCTTTGTACAGTTCCTCTCCTAGTAGGCGAGCTTCAAACGAGCCCTAAACCTGCAGGTCCTCTCCTGCTGCTCTCTCGTGCGACCCCGCCACCAGGACACTCATACTACACTGCCTTTTAGTTCAGGTTCCTGAAAGCACACACCCACAGGTGAGCCTTAAGCACCCTGACCATGTCAGTGAACATGATCCCCAGCATCAGCTCACATAGCACCCAGAACTGCCTGGCACATAGTAGGCGCAAGATAAATATGTGAATGAGTGAGAGTCGCTAGGACTCGTCTATCCCTTAATGTCCCTTGGATATGCTTCCTCCTCTTCACTCTACTTCAGCTTGTCCATGTCACCTCCCTTAGGAGCAGCTGCCAGAGGTTCTTACCACTTCCTGGCCTGAACACTTTCCCAAGCTCATTTTCTACCTTACAGCCAGAGTGATCTGCTTGAAACCTCACTTAATTTCTTAGAACTATCAAAAGCTTTCCAAGGACTACAATGGGGAGGGGGGCGGGGGAATCACTTTACCCTAGCATTCAAGGCTTTTCTAGTCTGCCCCAAAGTACATACCCTCATCTAGCTCCTACTGCTCTTTTCAGAGACCCTTCAATCAGAACTGGGTCACTTAGTTCCACCTGTATGCCCGTGCCTTTGCCGTTTCCCATACAAACACATTTATACAGGAAAGCCCTTTCTTCTTTTTGCCTGTCTGTCTTCCCCAGGCTTAACTGCCCCAGGAAGTCTCCCCAACCTGTCTTTCCAATTAGATTGGAAGATTTCTAAGGGCAGCCATATCCTACGCCTTCCTCACCCTGAAAAATTCAAAAAGTCCCTTCCCTCCAAGGCAGTGAGTCGATGACCACTAGCTGACTGCTAGTGAATCAGAACAGCTGAGTTGGGAGGGCCTCACAGATCACCCAGCCTGACCTCATTGTACATTTGGGGAGAATAAGGTCATGAAAGAAAGTTGCCTCAAGTCACCCACAGAGATTAAGGACTGGGCCACCCCCCCAGCACCCAGCCATGTGTCTCTGGCCCAGCCCTTCCAGCCCAGCTTTCAGTCTGGAAGATTTTACTGCTTATTCATTTCTTAGGGGATGTTGGGAAGAAATCAGCAGATGACTGTTGCTAAGCGACCATAGGCAGTTTTCCCAACTGTCTTGGAATCAAAAGGAGAGGAACTCACCATGAGTGGGGTTTGGGCAGCTCAGGCATCCCTGTTTTCCTCAGGTCCAGAATGTTGCCAAGGAAATGCAGAGACCCCCTGCTTTCCAGAGAGTAGTGATGTTGTCAGTAGAGGTTAAATCAGCAGGAAGTCAGCTCCTCCAGGAGGGAGGGAAAGGCCTCTTTCTAGGGTCTGTGCCTCGGTTCTGAACGTTCAGCATCCTGTTTGTCAAATTCCTTATGTGGTTTGAAGTTATACTGTCTTAAGTTATCTTCTTAGGTGCTTGACAGGAGGGCAGTGGTAGGATGAGGAACATGCAAGGCTGAATCTCCGTGGTTTAAACAGACTCTCAGTGCATTAATTAGTTTGAACCATATAAATCCAGTGGTTTTTTAATTTTTTTTTTACCTAAAAACAGTAATTTCATATGAGGCAGTGTAATACAAGTAGAATACAAGGCAGAAGGAACTTCAAAAGTGGCTTTAGTCCTAACCAAATCATTTAAAACTCTAGCTTGGCTAGATGTTTTAAACACTACACTCCAGGAAAAGGGAAATTAATTCTACCGGGGATGGCCCCAAGCTGAATTCTGACAGGCAGAGGGCATTCCTGACAGAGGGAGATGGGTACGCTTGACCCCACATCTCTGTTCATCTCTGTAAGACTTATTCCCAGACTCACAGCCACAGGGTCCAAGTAAAAATCCTTGCTATTTTGCCAGGCACTGTTCTAATGCTTTACAACTATTAACTCATTCGATCCTTACATCACCCCTAGGAGAAAGATAGTTTGACAGTTGTACACATGGCAAAACTTAGAGAATGAATAACATGCCCAGTATCTCACAGCTAGTGGTGGGGCTGGGGTCTGTGCTCTTCCACCGTGTTCACGTGAATGTAGCCAGTCTCTAGCCAGTGCCTACTTGCTCTGGCCCCTCTCTTATGAGGCCTGTGATGCCCTGCTTTTGCCTGGTTACTCTGTGGGATTGAATCTATTTTTGGATTACCTTCTGTGGGCTCTGAGAGGAAGTCTTACACCCCGAGGGAGATTTGAGGTTTGGGCTTCATGTATTGTAGCAAGAGTCAGAGCTGAACTATAAAGGACAAAAACTGCAGTTTTTGTCCACAGTCATTATCTCAGGCTAGTCGCTGTACTTGATGGGAGATCATCTGTAAAGTGAGATTAATGACCCTACCTAGCAGTGGTGTGAGGCTCAAATGAGCCCAGAGGATGTGAACTGTCCTGAAAACTACAGTGCTGTGCCATGCCAGGACCTGTTGGCATGCCAATGGGTTCCTGTTGGGCATGGCAGTGCTAAGAGAGCCGATACTCCTAGCTGCCATCTGACAGGAGCAGGTGCCTCCGGCAGCATTCAACACAGGACTGAGCTTTGTTGGGGTCCAGGTCTGAAATGGTACCCATCACTTACTGTCTTTGTAGACTTGAATTTGTAGAAATTTTTTTATTAATAAGAGCAAATTGCTTGCAGATGTGGTTTGTTTTAATAAAACATGAATACTATCCCTTTTAACCGTGTTCTTCATTGGGAGTTTGTGTTGCTTCAAGTACCCGGAACCTAGGCCTGGACGGGGCCTTGCTCATCTCCCACCCTCTCCACAAATTCCTTGTTGCTGTCAGTTGGTCCCTGATGGAGTATCTCTAATAGCAGGAGGAGATCACTATTTCTAAAGGTAGTTCACTGAGTTCTTGCTCATGTGGAAATAAATCCTGCCTTCCAGCTGTTCCTATCCAAGATAATATTTGTAATTTTTGATTGACATTGAAGCCATCTGTGGTCACTTACTAATATTTAGAGATTTCAGGGACCCTCCATGATCTCTTCTGTTTCTGCAGTTCTTCTTTGTCAGGGAGAAGGGGACAGTGATGATAGCCTGTGGGAGGCAGCCTAGCAGAGGGCATAGAGGTGGCCCGGCACAGCCAGGCCTGGTAGACAGGAGCCCATACCATGAGGAGGAGACCGCCTGCCCAGGAAGCCAAGCTGCATACGAGGTGGGGTGGATAAGCACTAAGAGTGAGAGGCCCAAGGTTGAGTTCCCCATGTCCTGCTCTGATGCCTTCCATGGCTTCCCATTGCTTATAGAAGGCAGGTCCAAGTCAGCAGGCTTTAAGACCTTGCTTGCTTCCTGACCACCTTCCAAATCTTTTCTTTCCTCTCCATGTGGCCATCCCTGCCCAACTATCACCTGGACACCCACAGCCCCTCCCACGCCTCAAATCCCACAGTTCCTCCCTCAGTCACTTCTGAACCTGCAAGGCTGATCTAAGAGTGCCACAACCTCCAGGAGAGCTTCCCTGGCCAACGCCTCGTCTCCTAGGCCCACTCTTATAGCTCCCGTGTTTTGGAAAACATTTCAGAAGTTCACACATGCAGGGCCTGGTTGTGGAAGTACCAGCAGACAGGGACTGTCTGCTGCCACACTATACGCCCAGCACTGAATCCTCCCACCTGGCAGGTACTTCAGTTCAGTCGCTCAGTCGTGTCCGACTCTTTGCAACCCCATGAATCGCAGCACGCCAGGCCTCCCTGTCCATCACCAACTCCCAGAGTCACGTCCATCGAGTCAGTGATGCCATCCAGCCATCTCATCCTCTGTTGTCCCCTTCTCCTCCTGCCCCCAATCCCTCCCAGCATCAGGGTCTTTTCCAATGAGTCAACTCTTCACATGAGGTGGCCAAAGTACTGGAGTTTCAGCTTTAGCATCACTCCTTCCAAAGAAATCCCAGGGCTGATCTCCTTCAGAATGGACTGGTTGGATCTCCTTGCAGTCCAAGGGACTCTCAAGAGTCTTCTCCAACACCACAGTTCAAAAGCATCAATTCTTCGGTGCTCAGCCTACTTCACAGTCCAACTCTCACATCCATACATGACCACAGGAAAAACCATAGCCTTGACTAGACAGACCTATGTTGGCAAAGTAATGTCTCTGCTTTTGAATATGCTATCTAGGTTGGTCATAACTTTCCTTCCAAGGAGTAAGCGTCTTTTAATTTCATGGCTACAGTCACCATCTGCAGTGATTTTGGAGCCCAGAAAAAAAGTCTGCCACTGTTTCCACGGTTTCCCCATCTATTTCCCATGAAGTGATGGGACCGGATGCCATGATCTTCGTTTTTTGAATGTTGAGCTTTAAGCCAACTTTTTCACTCTCCACTTTCACTTTCATCAAGAGGCTTTTCAGTTCCTCTTCACTTTCTGCCATAAGGGTGGTGTCATCTGCATATCTGAGGTTATTTATATTTCTCCTGCCAATATTGATTCCAGCTTGTGTTTCTTCCAGTCCAGCGTTTCTCATGATGTACTCTGCACATAAGTTAAATAAGCAGGGTGACAATATACAGCCTTGACGTACTCCTTTTCCTATTTGGAACCAGGCTGTTGTTCCATGTCCAGTTCGAACTATTGCTTCCTGACCTGCATACAAATTTCTCAAGAGGCAGATCAGGTGGTCTGGTATTCCCATCTCTTTCAGAATTTTACACAGTTTATTGTGATCCACACAGTCAAAGGCTTTGGCATAGTCAAGAAAGCAGAAATAGATGTTTTTCTGGAACTCTCTTGCTTTTTCCATGATCCAGCGGATGTTAGCAATTTGATCTCTGGTTCCTCTGCCTTGGGGACGTGCAAATGGACCAGAGCTGTGCCCAGATATCCATCCTCCTGACCTCAGGGCCTGGCACAGCGTGAGGCGGCCAGCCCTCCTGGCAGAGTGTGCAGGCAGCCCCATACTTTACCCACACACATCATCCACAGGCTGTCATTTTCTCTATGTGCCAGTGGGAAGCATGTTCTAGGCAATGGCCCTCCTCCTCTCCAGCATGTTACACAGTCCTCTTCCCCAAAGACCTATGCCCTCAGTTGCTCTTCAAAGTGTGAGGCTCCCGGGCTTCTGCCCTCTGAGGTCTACAGAGCAGCCTGGGAGCTAACATTCCAGTCTGACAGGACCTGGAGGTAGCTGACCAGAGACTGCCTGCTGCACATTCTCAGCTGGAGCCCCAGCTAGGCTCTTCCCTCCTTTCCTTTCAGACCCATATCCTATTCTCAGGCCCTGGAACACATCTGTCTGCTGCCATACAAAGTCTCTTACTAGGAAGTCTTCAGATCCTTAGTTTAATGTCATCTCTACTCTTGTAGAAAAAAGGGTTATGGAATCAGAAAATTTGATTTTCTACTCATGATTGTTTATAGGGAGAAGTGAAAGGAGTAAACAGCAGCTAGAAATGGATGCTGTAACACTGTAGCTCTTAGCATGTCAATTTATGGATTCTCGTATGACTCCAGAGCCCCACCCCACCCCACCCACACATACAAACGCAGGTAGGTGCCTTTCCAGAAGCTGTCTTGGGACCCACAGGAGAGGGAGGCCCTATCTTCACAAGTAAAGAATCTTCAGAAGGCAAATTCACACATTTGAAGAGAGACTCCAAGACACACTCTGAAACACGAGTTACAGTAACCAGGTCAAATAAATACAAACAAAGATTAAGAATCTGAAAATAATCTCAGTATTGGTTCAAAAGAACAAAGAGGAATATGATACGGAATGTCTGTGAAAGGTTCGTGCTGTAGTTCAAGGAAGTCCAGCAGTGAGGCTATTTTGTTAGCTGGGTGTAATTTCACTGCAGATCCTAGAAAGGCTGATTTTAGCATCACTGGCATACGTACAAGTCACCAGAAGCTGCAAACACACAAAGCCCCACGCTCCCCATCTCCCTCACACACCTCACTGCACATGTCACCTTCTAACACGCTGTGGTTTACTTCCTGTGCTCCTGGTTTGTGAAGCATTCATCCCCATCAGAACGGAAGTCCTGCATCCTCAGGCCACAGAGCAGGGCCTGGCACGTGGCAAGCCCTCCACACTTGTTGAAAGAAGGAATATATGCCGTTTCCCTCTCTTTGCTCATTCTTCTGCCTGTAAGACCCTGACCAACCCCTTCTTCTCTAATGCCAAGTGATCACTATATAGTTAATTGGATTGAACCCCAGGGCAGAGGGAGGTGGGAGAGGGGTTCAGGATGGGGAACACATGTACACCCGTGGTGGATTCATGTTGATGTATGGCAAAACCAATACAATATTGTAAAGTAATTAGCCTCCAATTAAATAAATATATTAAAAAAAAAAAAAAACCAGGGCAGGCAGGAGATAAGGGGAGAGAGCCGGAAGGAAGGGACATTTGGGGTCATTAGGGTTGGCTTTGCAGGCTGGAAGAAGGCAGGCTGAAAGGAAGGGCCCATACAGCTAGCATTCACCCCTCTGCACTGCAATGGGCAATGAGGAGAAGCTTCTGAGCCCACTGCCCCTTCTGGGCCAGCCAACCTGAGGCAGAGGCTGCCTATATTTGCTCTTTGTATCCCTCCAATGGGCTTAACCCAGGGCCTGGCCCCAAAATGTCTGCTGCCTGGGGATCCCCAGAGACCAGCAGTCCTGCCCCACCTCAGCCAAATGCACCTGATGGTACCAGCAAGGCGATTCAGAATTCAGAGAATGGCACTTTATTTTAAGATCTGATTTTTTTCCCATGATTCTCTACCAATTCTTCCATGATGGTGTCGTCTTCTTCCACAGTGACCAGGACCTTCTTGCCCACCAGGCTAAAGATGTCTTCAGGAGGGTAACCTTTGGGCTCACCCACCTTCACAGTGAGCATGTCCAGTGTCAGAATGCTGCCTTCTGGAATTCTCACTTTGGCCACCACAGACTTGCCCAGCTGTGGATAAAATTTAAGATTCAGTGCCAGCCACACAAATAACTAGCACACGCTGTTTTACCCCCAGGGTCCCTGATCAGTTTTCTCACACAAGGTCCCTGGAAAGCAGGGAGTCTGTTTTCCCCTTGGGTGCCTAGAACAATAGCTCACACACAGCAGGGTCTTGGCCAGTGTGGGGTGGACTCAGACTCAGAGGGGTGGCCTTTACAATAAATGACTCAGGTTATGTAGCCAAAAAGAGCAAGACCCAAATCCCAGGCAGCTGGGGACAAGGCGAGGCTGAGAGTCTCTGCAAAATGGGAAATAACAGTGCCTCTATCCTGTCAGATTAGTGATGATAATGCCCGTAATCTACCTGGAACACAGACTTGGTAAATAAAAATGGTGATTACTTTTGTCATCATCCAGTTCAGTATCACATTTTAAACACATGGAAATGGAGGTGTACGGAGGGCGGGTAAGCTGGCCAAGGTTGCAAGGAGCCAGGAGGAGAACCTGGGATCCCTGACCCCTGGCCCGCGGCTCAACGGACACACACCTTACGGCCTCCTCATTCAGTACAACAGGAATATGGAGGGCTCACAAGCATGGAAGGGGCAGACAGGCTGGGCAACGAGGGGAATGAAGGAGACCTGGAGCTCAGAACCAGCATTTCTAAGGTCTGGTCTATAAATGCTGTTCCACAAAGTATCTAACTCTGCATCTTCCAGGTGAGGGCCAAGGAATCCATTCTGGAATTTATGTCAGGACAAAGGTCTTGTTAGCAGATGATTATCAGATGTTACGTCTTGTGGTGTCTCACTGTCTACCCACAGAGCCAGGATGCTCAGAACCAAATTCAGTGCTCAGCTGCTGAAACTCTTATTCCAGTTTCTGAGCCAGCTTTCTCCTCTCTTCTTCTATAAGGCAGTTAGTTTCTTTTTACTGTTATTTTAATTTTCCAGTGTATATACATCTTTGAGAGCAGCAAGTAGGCCCCACTGGAATAAAAGACAACCCTCCTGGAGCAGGCCTGGAGTGGCATCTTGGCTTCGGCCCAAACAGCCTGCAGCATCAGAGGAGTGAGTGCCTGCTCCCCTGGCAGCCCCGACTCAGAGGCTGAGCCAGGTCTAGGCCTTGGCTTCCAGGAAGGCCCGATGGCCCCTGTGCCAGGCAGAGTTTGCTGGCTTCCCCCCGTCCACTCTGTCTGAAGGTTAATGCTGCACAGCTAGCTCAAAGGGCTCCCAAGGGAATGTATGCATTATCCCCCAGCAAGCCCCTGAGAACCCTTGCCCCATGCTTCCAGTCTCTCCCCATGCTTAGGGATTCCTTGACTTATTACAGCCCTCCTGCCCCTGCCTCATGGAACCCCTCCACCTGAACATGCCTCTAGGATTACCTACAACATGGGACCCCAGACTCTACCTCTCCGCATGCCTCATGAGGCCCCAGACACCACCAGGGTCTTCAGCGCTGGGACCACAGAGACTTAATGGAAAACCGTCATATGATGCCAGGGAACCAGAGGAATAGCTAAAGTTCTTCAGTAAGTTCCTCCCGCTGCTAACATGAACTCCAAAAACCTCAGGGGCTCGCAGCAACATCCCTGCATCACCCCACCGTTCTGGGCTCAGGTACAGCTGGTTCCCACTGCCTCTCAGGTAAGCCCACATAGCTCCTCTCAACACTGGCACCCGGCAGGCCAGGAGAACCCACCTTCTCATTGCAGGCCATCTCACAGGGCAGCAGCTGCTTGGTCGGGGAGCCCAGCGCCCTCTCCACGAGGCGCACGGACCGCACCAGCTCGGCCAGCTCTCCAGGTTCCAGCGAGGCCGAGTGGTCACTCCCTTTCCAGGTCTTGTCCAAAGTTATGTGACGCTCCAAGACCTTGGCCCCCAGAGCCACTGCAGCCACAGATATTGCTATGCCAGTTTCATGCCCAGAATACCCTATGGGGATGTCAGGAAAGAGCTTCTGGTATTCCTTTAAAATAGAAAAAGGAAAAGAAAGTTAAATAGTGTAGTGCTTTCCACATACAATCCAGAGTCAGGCTGATGGATCTGAGGCCCCATTCAGCCACTCACTATCTGTGAAGCTCCAAGAAGTCTCTGAGGCTCCCGGGACCTCTCCTTCTGGGGATGACAGTAGCTGGTGGGAGCTGCTGTGAGCACGTGGAGGGCACTCAGCACACTGTGAAGGCTTAAAACTAATGGCTGCTCTTATCAGGAACACATCTGAAGAATGTGTCACACTGCGCAAACCACCAGGAATAACACCAAAACTATAACCGAATACCTAAACTGATTCAGAAAGCATCTCTCGCATTTAATTAGGATGGTGTAATCACTGACCTACAGCCAGACATCCTGGAATGTGAAGTCAAGTGGGCCTTAGAAAGCATCACTACGAACAAAGCTAGTGGAGGTGATGGAATTCCAGTTGAGCTATTCCAAATTCTGAAAGATGATGCTGTGAAAGTGCTGCACTCAATATGCCAGCAAATTTGGAAAACTCAGCAGTGGCCACAGGACTGGAAAAGGTCAGTTTTCATTCCAATCCCAAAGAAAGGCAATGCCAAAGAATGCTCAAATTACCACACAATTGCACTCATCTCACATGCTAGGAGACTAATGCTCAAAATTCTCCAAGCCAGGCTTCAGCAATACGTGAACCGTGAACTTCCTGATGTTCAAGCTGGTTTTAGAAAAGGCAGAGGAACCAGAGATCAAATTGCCAACATCCGCTGGATCGTGGAAAAAGCAAGAGAGTTCCAGAAAAACATCTATTTCTGCTTTATTGACTATGCCAAAGCCTTTGACTGTGTGGATCACAATAAACTGTGAAAGAGATGGGAATACCAGACCACCTGACCTGCCTCTTGAGAAGTCTGTATGCAGGTCAGGAAGCAACAGTTCGAACTGGATATGGAACAACAGACTGGTTCCCAATAGGAAAAGGAGTACATCAAGGCTGTATATTGTCACCCTGCTTATTTAACTTATATGCAGAGTACATCATGAGAAATGCTGGACTGGAAGAAGCACAAGCTGGAATCAAGATTGGCGGGAGAAATATCAATAACCTCAGATATGCAGATGACACCACCCTTATGGCAGAAAGTGAAGAGGAACTCAAAGGCCTCTTGATGAAAGTGAAAGTAGAGAGTGAAAAAGTTGGCTTAAAGCTCAACATTCAGAAAACGAAGATCATGGCATCCAGTCCCATCACTTCATGGCAAATAGATGGGGAAACAGTGGAAACAGTGTCAGACTTTATTTTTTGGGGCTCCAAAATCACTGCAGATGATGAGTGCAGCCATGAAATTAAATGATGCTTACTCCTTGGAAGGAAAGTTATGACCAACCTAGATAGTATATTCAAAAGCAGAGACATTACTTTGCCAACAAAGGTTCGTCTAGTCAAGGCTATGGTTTTTCCTGTGGTCATGTATGGATGTGAGAGTTGGACTGTGAAGAAGGCTGAGAGCCGAAGAATTGATGCTTTTGAACTGTGGTGTTGGAGAAGACTCTTGAGAGTCCCTTGGACTGCAAGAAGATCCAACCAGTCCATTCTAAAGATGAGCCCTGGGTGTTCTTTGGAAGGAATGATGATAAAGCTAAAACTCCAATATTTTAGCCACCTCATGCGAAGAGTTGACTCATTGGAAAAGACTCTGATGCTGGGAGGGATTGGGGCAGGAGGAGAAGGGGACGACAGAGGATGAGATGGCTGGATGGCATCACTGACTGATGGACGTGAGTCTGAGTGAACTCCGGGAGTTGGTGATGGACAGGGAGGCCTGGCGTGCTGCGATTCATGGGGTCGCAAAGAGTCAGACACGACTGAACGACTGAACTGAACTGAACTGGAAGCAAACGTGCTATATGCACAAAGATCACCATCAATAATACAGACAGCCCAATCTCAATCCTTTGGTGGAAATGCTAAATAATTAATTAATTGGTTATCTGTAATTCACTGGAAGCAACAAAAGACATGCTAAGTCGAGTAAGCCTTGTTAGGGAGGGCGGCCAGAAGGCCTGAGTACAGCAGAAAGACCCAGACAGGAGTTAATAAAAGATTAGGACGTCTGAGTGGCAAAGGCCTCAGAAACCAGGCTTAAGGGCATGTGATGGACAAGGAAGTGCAGGTTGTAGGTCAGAGTACTCACCCTGCCGTGATGGGGTGGGCTGGGCTGGTAGGGGTGGGGGGCTGGCTGGCAGTTCAACTCTGATCATGCCCTGCTCTCAGGATAAAGGACATGAGCACACCAGGGAGGTGAGGAGGGGGATGGTGGAAGGGAAACAGGACCACGCTTCACAAAGGAAGAAAACTGAGGAAAATATTTGGCATCATACACACTAAATTGTCAATTATGGTAATCTGTGGGATGGGATTATAGAGGATGTTCACTTTCTATGTTATATACATCAGGGCTGAGTTTCTTTTTTTTCTTAAATCATGTTTTATTTTTAAAAATAATATGATTTAGAGATGAGCGAGCAATGGAGAAAAGACTACAAAACTGGGAGGGACTAAAATTTTAGTTACAAAGACAGCCATGTCATTTCGAAAAAAGATTACTTTTTTAAAAGTTAAATAGGAAAGATTCTCTAGAAAAATGTATAAGAGCTTACATAATCAGGGGGAGAAAACCTCAGAATGTCAAATACTGTACTGAAAGAATCAGAGAGCTGGTAAATAACAGAACAGGAAAACTCAGAAGTTTCAAGAAGGTCTCCTACAATTCAATATGAAGAAAAATGAATATTTGCACACCAACATTCATATCAGCATTATTCACAATAGCCAAAAGGTGGAACCATCCCAGATGTCCATCAACAGATGAACAGATAAGCCATAAGTGGTATACACATACAATGAAATATTATTCAGCCTTAAAAAGGAATGAGATGCTAATACACGCTACAACATGGATGAGCCTTGACGACGTTATGCTAAGTGAAAGCAAGTGGACACAGAAGGACAAATACTGTATGATTCCATTTATTTGAGAAACCGAGAGTAGTCATGTTCATCAGTCAGTTCAGTTCAGTTGCTCAGTCGTGTCCGACTCTTTGCGACCCCATGAATCGCAGCACACCAGGCCTCGCTGTCCATCACCAACTCCCGGAGTTCACTCAGACCCATGTCCATAGACTCAGTAATGCCATCCAGCCATCTCATCCTCTGTTGTCCCCTTCTCCTCCTACCCCCAATCCCTCCCAGCATCAGAGTCTTTTCCAATGAGTCAACTCTTCGCATGAGGTGGCCAAAGTAATGGAGTTTCAGCTTTAGCATCATTCTTTCCAAAGAAATCCCAGGGCTGATCTCCTTCAGAATGAACTGGTTGGATCTCCTTGCAATCCAAGGGACTCTCAAGAGTCTTCTCCAACACCACAGTTCAAAAGCATCAATTCTCTGGTGCTCAGCCTTCTTCACAGTCCAACTCTCACATCCATACATGACCACAGGAAAAACCATAGCCTTGACTAGACGAACCTTTGTTGGCAAAGTAATGTCTCTGCTTTTGAATATACTATCTAGGTTGGTCATAACTTTCCTTCCAAGGAGTAAGCGTCTTTTAATTTCATGGCTACAGTCACCATCTGCAGTGATTTTGGAGCCCAAAAAAATAAAGTCTGACACTGTTTCCACTGTTTCCCCATCTATTTCCCATGAAGTGATGGGACCGGATTCCATGATCTTTGTTTTCTGAACGTTGAGCTTTAAGCCAACTTTTTCACTCTCTACTTTCACTTTCATCAAGAGGCTTTTTAGTTCCTCTTCACTTTCTGCCATAAGGGTGGTGTCATCTGCATATCTGAGGTTATTGATATTTCTCCCGCCAATCTTGATTCCAGCTTGTGCTTCTTCCAGTCCAGCATTTCTCATGATGTACTCTGCATATAAGTTAAATAAGCAGGGTGACAATATACAGCCTTGATGTACTCCTTTTCCTATTGGGAACCAGTCTGTTGTTCCATATCCAGTTCGAACTGTTGCTTCCTGACCTGCATACAGACTTCTCAAGAGGCAGGTCAGGTGGTCTGGTATTCCCATCTCTTTCACAGTTTATTGTGATCCACACAGTCAAAGGCTTTGGCATAGTCAATAAAGCAGAAATAGATGTTTTTCTGGAACTCTCTTGCTTTTTCCACGATCCAGCGGATGTTGGCAATTTGATCTCTGGTTCCTCTGCCTTTTCTAAAACCAGCTTGAACATCAGGAAATTCACGGTTCACATATTGCTGAAGCCTGGCTTGGAGAATTTTGAGCATTAGTCTCCTAGCATGTGAGATGAGTGCAATTGTGTGGTAATTTGAGCATTCTTTGGCATTGCCTTTCTTTGGGATTGGAATGAAAACTGACCTTTTCCAGTCCTGTGGCCACTGCTGAGTTTTCCAAATTTGCTGGCATATTGAGTGCAGCACTTTCACAGCATCATCTTTCAGAATTTGGAATAGCTCAACTGGAATTCCATCACCTCCACTAGCTTTGTTCGTAGTGACAGAAAATAAAATGACAGCCGCATGGCACTCCATGTTAATGAGTATAGAATATGGTATGACTCTGAGATGAGAAAAAGCACTTCAGATGGACACAGCAATGGTGGCACAGCAATGCGAAACACTTAGTGCCGCTGAACTAGACACCAAAAAATGGCTCCCATGGCAAATTGTATGTATATTTTACAAAAACAAATGCATAACTCATTAAGAAAAGATAAAAGCCAGCAATTCACAGAAAAGGGACCCCTAATGGCCAATACACACAGGCAAAGAAAATGTATATGGCCAATTACAAAGACTGCACCTTAAAACGACAAAAAACAAAAAAACCCTGAAAGACTCCACCTTAAATTTTATAATGAGAGAAATTAAGATTGGTGTTAAGAAAATTTAATTTATAATCTTTAAGAATGTATCTGACTGCTTAACTCCATAGTCGGTTCTAATTTGATTCTGGAACAGCAAGACTATCAAGCGAAAGTGTAAGTCGCTCAGTCACATCCGACTCTTTGCGACCCATGGACTACATAGTCCATGGAATTCTCCAGGCCAGAACACTGGAAGGATGTCCCAATTACAAAGCATGTCAAAGCTGGTTAAAATTTTGGCTGCATCTTTCCCACAGCCAGTGACCCAGTCAGACAAGGGCCCTCCCTTGTGCTCACCGAGATGACACGCAGGTTGACGTCCTCAGGCTGGAGCGGGTAGGCACTGGTGCACTGGAGGAAGCAGAAGTTGGGGTTGAGGGCCTTCACAATCTGATAGACTTGCTTCATGGTATCCATGGACTGCATCCCACTAGAGATCACCATTGGGCGGCCTGAAGGACCCAACACCAGTACCATCAGCACTTTATTTTCAGGCGTTCCGATTCTCCCTTTAAGCACACCCCTGCTGTTGGTCTCATTCAAACAGCTCTTACACAGTGGGGGAACACAGGCGAAGTCGGTGGGTTTCTGTCCTCAAGCACAGGAAACGTAGACTCCCTTCACCCCACAACATTATTGTGCAGCAAAGTGAACCAAATTAAGAGGAATCTGACACTCTTTAGAGAAAGATGAGCATCTCATTGTATTAAGAGGTTGCACAGCGTGGTAGGGTGAGCATGCCCCAGATTCAAGAGGGTGAGGCCTTGAGCTGCCAAGTCCTACCTGTGTAGTCTCAGATCCTTGGCTATGAAGTAAGTAGAAAGCATCATCATCATATGACCTGCTTCAGTCCCAGTACTGACATGAGAACCACTGTACAAGCTCTGATGTGCAGAGGCTGGATGTTCTAATATACCTAGAGAGTACTTCTCAAAGTCAGAGCTGCCTCTAAGGAGTTTCATTTATACTGTCATATCCTTCATTTTATATAAATATTTTATTAGAAATTAAAAATAATTTTCATTTTAAAATTCTTATGAGGACTTTCCTAGTGGTCCAGGGCTTAAGATTTCGCCTTCCTATGCAGGGCGTATGGGTTCGACCCCTGGTCAAGGAGGTAAAATCCCACATGCCTCATGGCCCAAAAACAAACATAAAAAAGAAACAATACTGCAACAAATTCAATGAAGACTTTAAAAAAAATGGTCCACATCAAAAAAAGAAATCTTTAAAAATTCATATAAAAACTGTATATCTTTAATTTCTTTCAACTCAGCACATGAAAAAGTGGGAGTCAATGCTGATTGGAAAATCTGTCTTCAGGAGACTCCTTTAGTGGGTTATTACCAATGGTGTAAAAACACAAAAAGTCTGGACTCAGATTGTATGACAAAAATTAAACACTTACCTTTTTTGGCTGTCTTTTCCAGATACGGGAAATTGTTGGTGTCCCCAGATCCAACTTTGAAAAAGGGAACATTCAGTTCATGCAGAAACTCAACTGCCATCTACAAAAATCAAAGGAGGGGCTCACATTCACCGAGGTTCAAAATCACCATCCTCAAGACAGGCGAGGAGCCACCTACAAATAGAAATACCCCTTCTCTTGCCCAGCAACTTGAAAGCAAACACAGATTCATTATCAGTCATTTCATTCAAATTCAAACATTCTTTCACTCACATCCACCCATCCATTTGTCCAACACTGCATACTGGCGCACACTGTCTATGAGAATCTGGAAAAGAATCAGATCCCTGGCCAGACCTTCCTTCCCTGGGGGCCTGGGGCCCAGTGAACAAACAAGAAAGGTCATGACCTAATCTTGACTCACACAAATAGGCACTGAGAAAGTGAGTGGCCCTCAAAGGCCTTATCCTTGCCTCAGGACCAAACAGCCAGGAAAAGAGAGGCCATTTCAATCCTTGCCAAAAGTAGAAGAAATGAAGTGTTTCATGGCCCAGCTCTGACACATTGATCCACAGCTGGCAGGGCCCATCAAACCCAAGCCCTTTCAGACCGCAAATTATGCTGCCCACAGAAAAAAACCAATCTGACTGTTTGAGGCTACCTCTCTAGGGCCCTTCACCATCCTTATCTGGGATTCATCAATAACCCTCAGGAAATTGGCAAATGTCAGCAAATGCCTCCTGAAGGAATTAGTGGACCACAAGTTTTAAGAGTAAAATCTCAATTTGGTGTACAATTACCAAAACTTCCCAAATTACTTTTCATTACTATTTTTTTTAATTGAAGTTGAAAATCAGAAGTAGGGAGAGTCAATGCCTTGGAATATTTCCCAGTATCTAAGTTCCATCTATCTTAAAATGCTGGCCAAGTCTCAGAAGTAAGTTTGGAAGTTAGCTAGGTCAGTGCTTCTCACACTTTAATACAGGCACACGAACCTGCCATGGATCTTGGATGAATGAAATGCACGTTCTGATTCTGTTGATCTAGAGTGGGGCCCAAGAGTCTGCGTTTCTTGTAAGCTCCTCAGTAATACCACTGTTACTGCTCTGTGAAACAGACTAGCAAGGAGCAATGTTACTGGCGTGGAAATCCAAAGGGTTCGGGGGTGGTAAGGAACAGTATGAGGTCATTCTGCCAGCAGGTTCTTTATTTTTTTACTTCTTTTCTTTTGTTGGCCTTACCATGCAGCACGTGGGATCTTAGTTCCCAAGCAAGGGATTGAAGCAAACTGGTGCTCCCTACATTGGAAGTGGTGAGTCTTAACCACTGGACCACCAGGGAAGTTCTTGCCAGCAGGTTCTTTGAATCAAACCAGTACTGCCTGAGCTTTCTCCCATCTTCCCAGCAGATGAATCACTGGCCTCACTCAGAGAATCATTTTCCTCTAATAAGTAGGGGTTAGAGCTGCTGGTTGGAAAAGGCAATGGCACCCCACTCCAGTACTCTTGCCTGGAAAATCCCATGGATGGAGGAGCCTGGTGGGCTACAGTCCATGGGATCGCACAGAGTCGGACACGACTGAGCGACTTCACTTTCACTTTTCGCTTTCATGCATTGGAGAAGGAAATGGCAACCCACTCCAGTGTTCTTGCCTGGAGAATCCCAGGGACGGGGGGGCCTGGTGGGTTGCCGTCTATGGGGTCGCACAGTCGGACACGACTGAAGCGACTTAGCAGCAGCAGCAGCAGCAGCAACAGAGCTGCTGGAGAGACATACAGTGCCTAACCAGCCAGTGAACAGGCCAAAGGCAGATGGCACTCTCAATCTAGGACACACCTTTCAGGATGGCCAAAGCACCACTCACCTCCAAGGTGCTAAGCCACCGCCGCCTCCTCCCCTCTGCTTTATGTCTTCCTTGTCTCTCTCTTCCCTTCCACAGTTTTCTATGTCATTCTCTCCTGTGTATGTGTGTCTCATACTATTAACCAGCCCTAAGATGAAACTGAAAAGCATTTGTTTTAAACATATTTATTGAATAAAGTCTAGTGTCCCCACCCTCCCCACTCTATCTGGCAGATGAAGAGAGTGTTTTCTATTTTAAGAGGGAAAATCCTATGCAAAATTTCATCTCTAATGCTCCACTTTGTGAGAGCATGGCTCATGATCAGAGTCCCCAGGGCCATAAAGAGATGGATGAGCCCAATCAGGAGAGGCGCAGGGCACATAGGGGCAAGGCGGGGCCAAATGTAGGAAAAATGCTTTGCAAAAGCTTACCTATGCTGATTGTAAAATCTACATAAAGTGAAGTCACTCAGTTGTGTCCGACTCTTTGCGACCCCGTGGGTTGTAGCCTGCCAGGCTCCTCTGTCCATGGGATTTTCCAGGCAAAAATAGTGGAGTGGGTTGCCATTTCCTTCTCCAGGAAAATATGCATGGAGCTCTACAATTTTGAAGCGAGCAAAGGGGTAAATTCCTATTGGCAGAGAAAGGTGCAGCTGGTTTCTTGCAGCCTTCCTAGGGAGCCAGCCCCACCTAGTGGCCACTTAGAAAACTGCCATTTTGGATTAATCTCTTCTGCAAAGGGTGCCGGTTTCAGTAGCCTTCCACCCTGAGGCAGTACTACTGGGCCCAGGCCCCGTCAGGCTGGGTCAGCGCCAGTGGCTGCCTTTCTCTCTGTGGACTTCCTGGCTTCCCCGTCTATGCTGCTTTCAGTCCCCCTTCCATCTACGGGACATCGATACAACGCAGCCAGGCAGCCTCATAACTTCTCCTCTCCTCTGCCCCACATCACAAAGGCTTTCTGAGCCTGTCTGAAAGGAACTCAATCGAGTATGACCCTCACTAGGCATCCAGGGGCTAAACACAGAGCAAAGGGTCCTACCAGCAAACTGTTTGGGGTGAAACACTGCACTGTAAAACCTCACCTTGGAGGGTCCTAATGAATACCCTCCTCTAGCTAATTTACTCCTAGTATTTCCCACACGTATTCAGCACAGAACCCTTGTTTATTTGGGGAAGGGACTTTTAATTAATGAATTAATGAGGAACCCCTTTTCCATAATGTATCCCATGAGAAATTTGGGAGCCTGCTGATCTAAGGGGTAACAGAAAAGACAGGAGTGGAAATGGGGTTTTTCTAAAGCTGCTTCCACTCCCCTTGATTTCGGGATCTCTGACAACAAGCTGGGAGAACAGGTGCCGGAGGGCTTGCCCAGGCTGAGGAAAGGATGGGGGGCGGGGAAGCATGGAGCCAAAAAGGCCCGGCCTGCCTTCAGCCCAGTCAGAGCACACCACAGCACAGGCAGGGGTGCCCTGGAGCAGGGGTGTTGGAGGAGCGAGGGCAGGCACTGTGGGGGCAGGCACGAGGAGGGAAGGGTGGCTCTGCTGGAATTGGTCCTCCAAGGGCCGCCTCTACGACATGGCTCCCATTTGCTTTCTCAACAAAACTCTCCATTTCGACCAAAGGCACTCTGCTCATTTCAGTCGAGTTCCACAGGCCTCTGTGCAGCTTCTGACCAGGTGCCTGGTATTTTCTTGGTCTTCATAAAGTTCCACCATGCCTTAACCTTTCCTCAGCACACAAAGAACGCTCAGGACAGCACACACGGTGGAGAAAGCTGGCACTTAGTACATGCTCACTGTCCATGAGGAAGTCAGCGGGGGTGAATTCTCAGAGCTGCTTTCTAGACAAACACGGAACAAGCGACCAACCCCCCTTGAACAGCCGGGTAGACAGGACTTGCTGGTTCGGCAAAAAGGGACCTGGCGAGCAAAGCAAATGGCACTCTTGCAAAGGCTCTTAAGAATGCCACAACGGGAAGCCCTTGCACAGCAAGGAAGAGCAGCCCCTGCTTTCCGCAACTAGAGAAAGCCCGTGTGCATCAACAAAGACCCAGCACAGCAAAAATAAGTAAATAAATCTAAAAAAAAAAAAAATTTCTCCTCGCTGCCTGTGCCTTGGTTTGTCAGGACACCAGTGGGGAGCAAACAGCATTCCTGAGACAGAGAAGACTCCCTGCCCCTTTAAGTGTGAAGCAGAGAAAAGGATTCTAAGCAACAGAACAGCTGTCAGTCAGTGGGTACAAATCTTGCAAGCCCCCAGGTTCATCTCACCAGGTCCTCACTGCAGCTGTGGGGTGGGCATCTTGATTACCTCATTGTCACAGATGGACGGACACCTGTGGCTCAAAGAGGTTATGTGACCAGCCCAAGCTCACAGAGCAAGTGTCAGTGTCAGCACCTGAGTGTGGCTGCAGAGCTCAAATTTATACACCAAACACTTCCTGGGAAACCAAGAGGCAGCCCCAGCCACCAACACCCAGATTCCTCTCCTTCCCCTGTCTGCTCCTGACTCTTAACCTCAAAGCCACCCAGCAGCAAAAGACCTAAAGAAGTGACTTCCTGAGCAGCGGCTGCCCAGCTGCAAGCAGAGGCCAGGCATTCCCTTCAGAGCCCACATCCAGGAGCTCAGGTGTCTGGGAACAGTCTGAACAGGAAAGTCCTCATTCCAGGTCCAAGTCATCTTAGTGACCCTGCCAGATTCTATGCTGACTCGGGACAAAAGAGCAGGGAGAGACTTTGGATGGCAGCTTCTTCACACGTGAAAGGAGATGGAGGCCCCAGAGCAGGGCAGCGACTTGCCAAGCTCACATGCAGATGAACTCAGCAGAGCAGGGCAAGGACCTGGATTTCCTGACCCTCAGCCCGGGCTGCTTCCTCAACTGTAACTAATGTCGCTGAGCGCTGGCTGCGTGCTGCGCCTTCTGCGGGTGATCACATTTAATCCTCATGACAACCCTGCGAGGTGAGTTCAGCTGAAGACATAGAAGCACAAAGAAGGTAAATAACCTCCACCCGGACTTACCAGGAATGAGAGGCAAAAACCTCATACATGCTGGTGGAACGTAAAATGGTGCAGCCACTTTCAAAAAGTCTGGCGGTTCCTCAAAGAAGTTAAACACTGAGTTACCATAAATATATATATATACCCAAAGGACCACATACTGTCTGGTTCTTTTTATATACAATGTCCAGAAAAGGCAAATCTATAGAGACAGACAGCAGATTAGAAGTTGCCTAGGGCTGGGAGAGGAGAAGTCAATGGCACTCACTCCAGTACTCTTGCCTGGAAACTCCCATGGACGGAGGAGCCTGGTAGGCTGCAGTCCATGGGGTCGCTAGGAGTCAGACATGACTGAGCGACTTCACTTTTACTTTTCACTTTCATGCATTGGAGAAGGAAATGGCAACCCACTCCAGTGTTCTTGCCTGGAGAATCCCAGGGACAGAGAAGCCTGGTAGGAGGCCGTCTATGGGGTCACAGAGTCGGACATGACTGAAGTGACTTAGCAGCAGCAGCAGCAGCACACTCCAGTACTCTTGCCTGGAAAATGGCACCCCACTCCAGTACTCTTGCCTGGAAAATCCCACGGACGGAGGAGCCTGGAAGGCTGCAGTCCATGGGGTCGCTAGGAGTCAGACGTGACTGAGCGACTTCACTTTCACTTTTCACTTTCATGCATTGGAGAAGGAAATGGCAACCCACTCCAGTGTTCTTGCCTGGAGAATCCCGGGGACAGGGGAGCCTGGTGGGCTGCCGTCTATGGGGTCACACAGAGTCGGACACGACTGAAGTGACTTAGCAGCAGTAGCAGCAGCAGGGCTGGGAGAATTGAAGGAATTGAGGAATGACTGCTAACGGGTATAGGGCTTCCTTTTGGGGTGATAAAAATGTTCTAAAATTAATTGAGTGAATTGTATGATGTGTCAATAAAGCTGTTATTAAAAAATCTATCCCTGGGAATTCCCTGGTAGTCTAGTGATTAGAATTTGGCACTCTCACTGCCTTGGCCCGGGTTCAGTCCCTGGTGGGAAATGAGATCCCGCTAGCCACATGATGAGGCCAAAAAAAAAAGAAAAAATCTGTCCCCTTGTCCTAAGGGCAACGTGGGTCCAAGACTCTCCAGCCACCAACATGGAGGGTGGTGAAGAACAGGGGGAAGCCCAAAGGCTCTGCTGAGCTCTGGAAAGCTGTACATGCCTGGACCAGCACCCGGGTGGCCACTGGGGAATCCCAGAAAGGTGTCAGATCTGCCCTCAAGACCCATTTCCCAACTGTGCAACATTGGATAGACTTTCTAGCCCCTGGAGCCTCCGTTTCTTTATCTGTAAAATGGGACATAGTAGGGATAAAATATGGTACTGTAAGCGAAGATGCTTCATAAACTATAACATTAAATTCAGATGTAGGAAATTATGATTATTAGATGAACAACTAGATCTGAAGAATGTCATGCTTATGAAGGCTGTGAATTAAAGAATGAATCTGGGCTACGGAACTGATGCCTGAACTTGTCAAGTTTCCCAGACATCTAGGTTCTCTGCTTCCCCTCCTTTTTTAATCTACTAATGGTCTAGACTAGAGTGATGCTTCTTTGATGTAATTTACAGGCACAGCTTAGGGTTGGAACAGTAACACAGAGGTCAGAGGCCTACAGAAGGAACTGGAGTCTCTTCAAATACCCTAGCTGACTGAAAGAATCACTAGCCAAGAGCCTTAAAAATGTTAAGTTTTGTCTACTTATCCGTTTCTGCAAAGTTATCCTAAGGAAACTCAAAACACAGAAAGAAGGTCATCTCAGCATCATTTAAAAGCACAAAAAGCTGAAAATAACCTCATGTTCAAACATAAAGAAATGGTCACATATATTATAAATCCTCAAAAGAAATACTACACCACGATTAATAACTTTCAGCAAAAGATATGGAGAGTTACATGTCAATTATAGCTCAATAAAGCTGAGAAAGAAAACCAGGATATGGGTAAACACTGTGGTATAATATTAACCGGAAGAAGCAAACACAGAACTAAACATTCAAAATATAACAACCAGGTAATAAAATACGAATATAAAACAAGTTCAGGAGGAAATATGTACAAAGAGCTGCTGTGTAGAGATTATGAGTCAGTTTTTCTCCTTTTTTTCCCTGTTTTCTAAACTTTCTGTGACATTATTTTTATAACTAAATTTTTTTATATTTGAAGAAAGAGCCCACGAAGGAGTCTTGAGGCAGGTCACAGAGCAGATGGAACCTGAGACCTGGCACCAGCTGGTCTCTTCCAGGATGTAGGCATGGCCATCCTGGGAGCCACTCCCTTCTAGAAGATGCAGTGTCGCCCCACCCAGATCACCCACAGCCACTCGGCAACAGGAGGACTCCTGTTAGGACTGCAGTTTCCCGATTCTGAGTCTAGGCCACTTTCCACTGGGAGCAAATTGGCCCAGTGGGATCTCCCATTGGCTTGAGGGACGCTGGGTTTCCAGGTGGTTGCCCCCTACTCCCAGAGACAGCCTGTTTTGAAAACCATAGTTCTCTGTCCTCCAAATCTCACTGGGCCTCCAATCCCCCCGGCCTCCTGTTAGTTGGACATTTACCTGGTCAACGTTATGGGGAACTCTAGCTCAGAAAGCACAAAACAGTGTAAAGTGAGCAAGGCCTGCAGCTGGCTTGAAGTCAAAGACACCAAGACACCAGGCCACCTGTTGTCCCCTAGGTCTGGTAAAATGGCAGAGGGCTCACCTCATCCATTCCAGAGGCAGTGAAGAAGATGCCAACCTCCTCGGCATATTTCTGCAGCTCCTTGTACTGGGCATGGCTGAACTCCAGATGGCGTTTGTGCTCCCCGTATGTCTTCCCCCAGGAATGCTTCGAGGTGTATGGCCTCTCCAAGGCTTTCCGATTAAACTTATACTCCAGCTCACTCTTCTGGAACTTGGCACAATCGGCCCCACACTCCTGCAACATATTAGGGTTCCTTTAATTTTTGGTCATGGGCTCTCAGAGAGAAGAGAAATGTTGGGGCAACTGCTATTAAACCATTATCTTTAAAAACAACATCAAGGGGACTTCCCTGCCAGTCCAGTGGCTAAGACTCCATGCTCCAGATGCAGGGAACCAGGGTTCAATCCCCGGTCAAGGAACTAGATCCCACATACCGCAACTAGATTCCGCATACCTCAAAACTAAAAGATCCTGCATGCCACAACTCAGACCACTCACTCTCTCACTCAGGCTCAGCAACTAAGACCTGATGCAGCCAAACAAATCAGTAAATAAACAAACATTTAACAAACAAACAAATGCCAACATCGAACGACAGAGTTCTTAAGAACTCCCAAAGAAGAGAAACAGAAGCAAGGAAGTCTCAAAAGAAGAAAAGGCTGGGGATAGGAGTTCCCCTCTGTTTTTCCCTCTTAAAATGTAAAAAAAAAAAAAAGGCAGGGGGGACTTTGCTTTACATTATACTATTAAAAATAATTAATCAAACAATCAAGATTTTAAGTTGTATAACTCAGCAGAGGATATGAGCACTGGACCAGAATTTAGGGGGAAAAGAATCTGCCTTAACTCTGACTCTCCTAGATAAGTCACTCCCTATCTCTGGCCTCAGTTTCTCTATCTGTACAAATGGCCATGTGGAACAGCTCCAAGGCCTATAACTTTCTGAGGAGCCCCTGATGGGGGTGGCTGTTAGCTGTTCTGCACATGTGGTTTCTATATGGCATCTTGTTTGAACAAGAGATTCTGGGGTAACGGCAAGCAGAAAAATTTAGAAATGCCCCAGCTTTACTGAACAGAAGCTATAATATAAAAGCTGGATTATCTGACTCTAAAAGCTATAATTTTATTGCCAGTCAGCCTCCAAGCTCTCAAAATTGTTTTGTTTTTTTTTAATCACTCGGTAGAAAGATTAAGGGAAACTCTCTCAAGTCTCAGCTCACTGACACTGCTACAGACACACAGGTCAAACCTGGGCTCCAGAAACGTCTGTGCTCAGAGCGTCACTTTCACTCCTGGAAAAGCCACAAAATGGCATGGTCAAAACTTGATGCTAGAAAGAAGTTCAAAGAACATTAGACCTGAAAGTGACCTTGGACGACAGAGTCCTCATTGTCTAGATAAAGACCCCAAGGCCTAGAGGGACCTGACCAAAACTGTGCGGAGACTCTGGCAGAGGTGGCCAGAGGGCTTTCCTGGAGGCTGCACGACATGGTCTTCCTAGCGCAATGCTTCCCTCCTTTGCTTCTCATGTCTGCCTCAAGAAGCAGACTTACGCTCAAGAGGTTACAAAGCTTGTCTCCATCTAGGCAAACCTTCCCTTTATAGGAAGTAGTAAAGTGAAGTAAAACAGCAGAAAGTACTAATGAGGAGAGATCAGAGAAAGTTCTACCACATCCCACACGACAGCAGTTGTACTGGGAGGACAGAAAGTTCCTCCCCTTCTTTTCTCCACTTCTTTCGTAAATGAGGTACATTTCTGTATCTGTTTAATGCTATGGTCAACTCTAGGTTCAGAAAACACAATCACTGTCCCTGTTTTACCCCACTGCTGATGGTTTCTTTGTTCAAGCTTTTATTGCTTCTCTACTGGCAAAAAAGCAAACTGACAAATAAGTCAAGGTGTAACACACCCTTTGCATCAAATTTGAAAGTTAGGTGGTGCATTTAAGGCACTTGACCCAGTAAGCATTAAAAAATGTTAGCAATTGTTACTCTTTAAAAGTGTATTTTACTTTTTAGATTTCACCCATAAGTGATAACATATAGTATTTGTTTTTCTCTGACTTGTTTCATTAAGCATAGTATCCTCCAGGTCCATTTACATTGTTGTAAATGACAGAATTTCACTCTTTTTTATGGCTGAATAATATTCCATTGTGCATACACACTATATCTTTATCCATTCGTTTGTTGATGGAAACTTAGGTTTCAAACAGACTCACAGATCTAGAGAACAAACAAATGGATACCAGTGGGGAGAGGGAAGGAGTGATGGACAAGAAAGGGGTGTGGGATTGAGAAGTACCGTCTACTATGTATAAAATAAATGAGCAACAAGGATATACTGTACAGCACAGGGAAATACAACTATTATTTTGCAATAACTTTAAATGGAAGAGTATAATCTATAAAAATATTGAATCACTATGTTGTATACCTGAAACTAATATTATTGCAAATCAATTATACTTCAATGATTAAATAAAAATTTAAAATAAAAGTATTTCTTTTTTTTGGCCACGTGGCACCCAGGATCTTAGTTTTCCAACCAGGGATCAAATCCACATCCCCTACAGTAGAAGTAGAGTTTTAACCACTGCAGTGCCAGTGAAGTCCCCAAATAAAGTATCTTTATGATTCTGTAGGGTTCCATAAAAGCAGAGTTAAGTCCTGAAAGAGTAAAAGAAAACCTAATTATGAATGACAGAACAACTCTGGCTGAAGGGAAGTGAAAGGAAAAAAAGATTTAGTGAACTACCTCTAAATCAAGGAATCACAGTGCAGATCTTATGCTGGGGACTGAGTTTACAATGAAGAATGTGACAGGTCCCCCCTTCAGAGCACTCACAGTCTAACAGAGAAAGTTTAAACAGACATTGACAATGCAATGCCATGGGAAAAACTACAGGAACCCAACTCTGACAGGAGGAGTTGGAGAAAGCGTCCAAGAGAAGTGGGAGCATGAGCGTTCATTAACATCATATCACTAATAGCTAACATGTATTGAGTCCTATTTGCCACGTACTGTACTAAGAGCTTTACATCTTTTTTATTCTCAAAATTCTATGAAGTAATTACAAGGAATGGCAGATGAGAGAGACAACAGCAACTTCAGGAACTTCCTGGAAGTAATTCACTGTCGCAGAAAATGTCAGAGATTTAAAAAATGATAGGCTGGAAGAGGTCAGGTCATTAAAGTCTTGAAGACTTTATTAAAGGGTTTCGACTCTACAGTGGCAGTGCATAGCCACTGAAGGCTCATCAAATCTGTGTTGCAGAAAGATCATTCTGCCACCAGAAAGGGGCGAGAGAGGTCGGGTTAGGGAGCAACTGTAGTAACGCAAACAAATCAGGAGGGTGGCAAAGGGATGAAGAACAGGATTCGAAACGTTTGTTAGTGGACCTGGAGAGCTGGACGCCAGGCCAGATGCAGGGCACAGAGAGGCAGAGCGAGGATGATTCGGTCTCTGCGCAGCCCCGCCCCACCCCGGCCCAGGCCGCTCTTCCTCCAGGCCCTTCCCTACCCCGGCCCCCGCCCCCGGGCTAGTGCCCGAGTTGTCTAGACCGTCCCCTCACCTTAGCCATGCGGATCATGCGCTTGGCCACGTCCAGATCGCCCTGGTGGTTCTGGCCGATCTCGGCAATGATAAAACATGGATGCTGCCCGCCCACCCAGCGCCCAGGACACAGCTCCAGCTCCAGCGGCATGGTGGTGGCTTACGCTTCCCTGCTGCACCGCCAGTCAGGGTCCCGCCACCTCCTTAGAGCGTTAGGTCCGTAGCCCAAGCGAGACCCACACACCGGCCCCGCCACGTCAGTCCTTGGCCGCCGGGCAGCCAATCCCCAAGCACGGCCTCGCTCCCGACAGCCAATCAGATTAGGGGGCGGAGCCACCCTGCAGTAGAGAGGTGCGGCGGAAAGAGGAAGTCCAACAGCCTTCTCTGGAGCTTGGAGTGCGGCTCACAGCCGCGAGCTTAACCTCTGACGGGCGTAGAGTGAGTGCATCGGTGAGCAAACATTCCCCTAAGGAGGCTGAAGGCTGGCTTCCTTGGGCGTGGAGAGAATGCGCCCTACGGTGTAATGGAAAGAATGAATTCTGGAGTTACAATTACAGAGCTGGTTCGAGCCCACCCCTGCTCTTGATCATGAATACCTTACCCTTCTGAGCTTTATTGTCCTTTTTCTCTGAACTGGAAAAATTACAGACTCTACATCCCAAGATTCGTGAGATAGCGTATAGATCACCCTGATCACAGTACTTGGCCTGTAAGCTTTCGATAAGTGGTTGCTGGTCCTATTATATGAGATGCATAAAGTTCAAAAAGTTCACTGACTTGTCCACAAGCCATCCAGAAAGCCGCGGTGGAGCTGGGACTAGGACCCTGGATTGCCTTCCAGCCTAGGGCTCTTGCAATACCCTATCAGTTGAGTCGCTTGGTCGTGTCCGACTCTTTGCGACCCCATGAATCGCAGGCCTCCCTCCCTGTCCATCACCAACTCCCAGAGTCTACCCAAACTCATGTCCATCGAGTCGGTGATGCCATCCAGCCATCTCATCCTCTGTTTTCCCCTTCTCCTCCTGCCCCCAATCCCTCCCAGCATCAGGGTCTTTTCCAAGGAGTCAACTCTTCGCATCAGGTGGCCAAAGTATTGGAGTTTCAGCTTCAGCATCAGTCCTTCCAGTGAACGGCCAGGACTGATCTCCTTTAGGATGGACTGGTTGGATCTCCTTGCAGTCCAAGGGACTCTCAAGAGTCTTCTCCAACATCACAGTGCAAAAGCATCAATTCTTCAGCTCCCAGCTTTCTTCACAGTCCAACTCTCACATCCATACATGACCACTGGAAAAACCATAGCCTTGACTAGACAGACCTTTGTTCACAAAGTAATGTCTCTGCTTTTGAATATGCTATCTAGGTTGGTCATAACTTTCCTTCCAAGGAGTAAATGTCTTAATTTCATGGCTGCAATAACCATCTGCAGTGATTTTGGAGCCCAAAAAAATAAAGTCTGACACTGTTTCCACTGTTTCCCCATCTATTTCCCATGAAGTGATGGGACCAGATGCCATGATCTTCGTTTTCTGAATGTTGAGCTTTAAGCCAACTTTTTCACTCTCCTCTTTCACTTTCATCAAGAGGCTTTTTAGTTCCTCTTCACTTTCTGCCATAAGGGTGGTGTCATCTGCATATCTGAGGTTACTGATATTTCTCCCAGCAATCTTGATTCCAGCTTGTGCTTCTTCCAGTCCAGCGTTTCTCATGATGTACTCTGCATATAAGTTAAATAAGCAGGGTGACAATATACAGCCTTGATGTACTCCTTTTCCTATTTGGAACCAGTCTGTTGTTCCATGTCCAGTTCGAACTGTTGCTTTCTGACCTGTATATAGGTTTCTCAAGAGGCAGGTCAGGTGGTCTGGTATTCCCATCTCTTTCAGAATTTTCCAGTTTATTGTGATGCACATAGTCAAAGGCTTTGGCATAGTCAATAAAGCAGAAATAGATGTTTTTCTGGAACCCTCTAGCTTTTTCAATGATCCAGCAGATGTTGGCAATTTGATCTCCGGTTCCTCTGGTTTTCTAAAACCAGTTTGAACATCTGGAAGTTCATGGTTCACGTATTGAAATACCGTATACTGCGTTGCAAACAAAATTGAGAAATAAGTTTGAAGGAAAAAGCAAACTTGATTCTCCTCTTGACTTCCAGAACTAATGAGCAAAGTAACAACAATGGAAGGGAGAGGAAGAGGCATTTCTGGGTGGAAGGGAGAAGGGTAGGTTGGGACACTTGGTATAAATATGCAGGTGAGGAACTTCCTTGGTGGTCCAGTGGCTAAGACCAGGCTTCTAAGGCAGGGGCCCCAGGTTCAATCCCTGGTCAGGGAACTAGATCCCACACACTGCAACTAAAGATCCCACATGCTTCAACAGAAGATTGAAGGTCCCACGAGGCATAGACAAAGTAAATAAATATTAAAAATAAATATACAGGTGAAACTGTTAATTAGGTAGGAGGAGAGGCAGCTCTGAGGCTCAGTGTGGGTCTGGGCTGGAGATAGAAATCCAGAAGCCATTCTGAGTGAGGAAAGACTGACTAGGTTGACTCCTGAAGGAGAGAGTGTGCAGAGGACTGAGCAGTGGAGGAGTGAGCCTTGTGCAGCTGCCCTGGAAGGACAGAGAAGCGGAGTGTGTCCTGAGGAGGAGAGACCCACAGAGCTGAAGGCCCAGAGCAGTGCGTAAGAATGAGGAGCAAGAACTCAGTGGAGAACATGGGAGCAGGGGGAATGCTAGAGAAAACAGATTTGGTGGCCAAGGGATGATGGGGAAACAGAGGAGGCAAAAATGGATCTTTTCTTAAAAAAGTTCAGTTGTTAAAAGCAGATGGAAGGGGCTTCCCTGATAGCTCAGTGGTAAAGAATCTGCCTGCCAGTGCAGGAGACACAGGTTCAATCCCTGATCTGGGAAGATCCCACATTCCTCGGAGCAACTAAGCCCATAGGCCACAACTACTGAGCCTATGCTCTACAGCCCAGGAACCACAACTACTGAGCCCATGATCCAAAACTACTGAAGTCCATGCACCCTAGATGCTGTGTTCTGCAACAAGAGAAGCCACTGCAATGAGAAGCCCACTCACTACAATTAGAGAAAAGCCTGCACAGCAGTGAAGACCCAGCACAGCCATACATAAATAAATTAAAAAAATTATTTTTTTTTTAAAAAGCAGCTGGAGAATGGACCATGGGCTGGGGGTGGGGGGAGTTGTCCTAAAGTTGAGGCGTTCCAAGGAAGTGCAAGTTTGGAAGCAGGAAGTGGGTGTAGGTCAGAGTGTGACCATCAAGGGTGCCTATAAATGGAACAACTGAGAACCTTGAGAGAAGCAGACTCTCTGGCCACCTGACACCAGAGCAGGCCTTCAGTGGCTGGGGTTGAGGAGCTTGGATGGACAGCAAGAAAGTAACCAAGGAACAAGGAGATTGCAGCGGGGTTCATTCATCTGCAATATGTCTAAACTAGATGCCACGTGCTTTAGGTCTCTCAAGTTTAAATGGCTTTTCACAGCTGGGTGAGGTTGAGCAACAGGCCTTGATTACAGAGAAAATTAAACCCAGCACTAAAGTAACTCAGTCACTTGACTAAAGAAAACCATTATGGTTTTGCATAATTCATATATAAGTGGAAATTAAAGAAAAAAAGGTGACGTCACATTTTAAAAAATGATACCATGAAAGGAAGTTGGGCTAATGTTACTTGTGGTTAAATAAGAACTTTCAATACATTAAAATACACACTTATTTAGTACCTACCACAAATAAGGAGGAAAAGATGCAATTTTTATTCTACTCTTGTTCTTGTTTTTAAAGCCAGTTTCCATGCTTGGGTAATGAGTCAGGGTTCAGTCTGTCGAAATGGATGAGGACATGTGGGAAGGTCTTAAAAACAAAACCAATGAGGGATTTTTTTTTTGGAAGGAAAGGGCAAGGAAGAACTTAGTTTTGGAGAAACTGCGGCACCCAGAGTGCTGGGTCGTAAGGGTCAAGGTCAAGGATTGGACATAGTTCCTAGAACTGAGACGCTGGGGCCTGGGACCTCAGTAGCTAGTTCAACTGTGCTTGGCCCCTCCTGAAGTTAATTCCTGCAAAGCCTCCTCCAACCTAGAACTCTGATTAATTTTTTGTCACTGCTCCATGTTCTAGTTACAGTGGACTATTCTGAGTTCTCTAAAGGATCGTGTTCTCTCCTCAAGGCCTTGACACAGGTGGTTTCCTGAACCTGCACACTCCCTCTTTCCCTACACCCACCATGCTGAGCCCCTGCTTTCTGCAGGTCCTTCTGCAAGTCCTTCAGGGTAGAAGTCACTTCTTCTCAGGACCTTCTCTGATCTCCCTAACAGCCTTCTCCATGTTCCTGCATGACCTTCTTTATTCCCTCCTTTATGGAACTGCCTCTTGTCTGTCTTTCTCTCTATAGAGTGTGAGCTCCTTTGGGTTGGAACCATCTGGAGTACCTAGTCAGTGCTAAACCCAGGGCAAAGTTCTAGGGACACCATGGTGAACAAACAAGACAGACCAGACCTCTGCCCTTATGTGGCTTAGAGCCTTGTATTGTAACTGAGTCCTCCAGAACAAAGAGCTCCTTGAGAGCAGGGCCTCAGCTGTTTCCTCTTATATCCATAGCACCAAGCACAGAACATAACATTTCATAGGTGCTGATAAACATTTTCTGAATGGCTAAGCACAGGAAAGGAAAGATGACAGTGAAGACTGAGGCGTAATTGACTTCATGTATTTACTCTTCAGGCTGCATTCAGCCTCTTAGGTGAACACGACCATTCCCTGAAGTCAGCTTTCTGGAAAGTTCCTCTGAGGAAGAAGTGAAGTATTAATCCACCCAAGCTCCCCAACCCCCAGCCACCAAGGACCTGCCCTGGTGTCAAATGGCCAAAGAGTCTGCTTCTCCCAAGGTTCTCTCAGTCGCTCCATTTATAGGCACCATTGATGGGCACCCCCTGACTTACATCCAGTTCCTGCTTCCTCAACCTTGGTCCTCATCTCTGGAACAGAAGCATCATTTTTATACTGTCCCAGAGTGAACAAGCCCACTGTCACACCTGGGGCAGTATGGGAGATGGAAGTCACTTCATACTATCTCTGTTGGAAGGATTTTGTCATGGGGTACACACCATACCTGCCTCCACTTTCCAAATGCCACCTCACTCACCCATCCAACAAATGATTCTTGGGTTGCTGCATGCCAGGCACCATGCCAAGAACCAGGAGTAGACTGGGGAACAAAGAGTGTGGGGCCTCTTCCTATAAACTGCATTTTATAGTAAATGTAGTTTACGATGAAAGTAAACTATATTCACACATTGCTATAAAATCATGAACTGTCATAAGGAGGGTGTGAAGGAAAGCCATTGAATGCTGTGTGTGACTAACAGGGGGACATTTTTCACACAGGTTGTCAGGAAGGGTCTGTCTGAAGGATCAACACTGAAGCTGAGACCCCATCCCAAATTCCTTCCACATGATAATAATCTATTTGCAAGCTTGGCCCCCACAGGAGGTTGAAACAGAATAGGGTCCTGGAAAAAAAATCGCAGTGTTTGGAATAAGCGAAGCCCAGGTTCTACTCCCAGCCCTGTTCCTTCTCAACTTCCTGCCGAATGGAAACCACCACCACCAGAGAGCAGTAGCGAGAACCGTGTGAGACCAGGCATGTGAGACCTGCTTGCCCAGAGTTCTCGCCCCAGAGACTTCGAGAGAAAGAAGTCTCATCCTGAGCCCCTGCCCCCTGGCCTGCTTCCACTGCCTGTGGCCTGGAGGACCGTCCCCCTCCTCATATCTCATCTTGACAGTCTGTGCCTGTCACCAGCCTCATCTCCTCCTCACCCTCCACCGTACCCTGCTGTCTGAAAGGTCCTTCCCCCTCACCACCCCAGTTAAGGGCAGTGGGTCTAGGGAAATCCCTGGCAGTCCAGTGATTAAACTAGGTACTCTTACTGTGGTGGCCCAGTTTCAATCCTTGGTCAGGGAACTAAGATCCTGCAAGCTGTGCGGAGCAGCAAAAAAAAAAAACACCAAAAAACAGTGAATCTGTTGTCTCCCCTTTGCCCTCTCACTCTTAACTTCCAAGAGTCCCCAAAACTTTAACAACTTTCACTCCTTCTCCCTCATGCTGTCCTTGAGAATATCATCCATTCACAGGGCTTCAAGATGTACACCCTTATGGGTAACTGCCAGATCTTCATCACCAACCCCAGTCTGACTGCTTACGTGGTTGCCTGCTCAATTCACAACCATCTCTAGAAACAGTCCCAGTACACCAGAACACCCTATAGCAACCCGGTCTCAACCATGTGATACTGCCAACTCAAGCCCAACCAGATTGATCCTAATGTGTTAAAAGATAACATTCCAATATTTCAAGAACATGAAAAGTTGCTCCATGTCATTAACTATCAGGAAAATGCAAATCAAAGTCACAGTGAAATACCGCCTCAGACTCAGTAGGATGTCTAGAATCAGAAAGACAGATAAAGGTGTGGCGAGACTGGAGCCCTCATACACTGCTGATGGAATGAAAATGGTGCAGCCTCTTTGGGAAACAGTCTGGTGGTTCTTCAAAAGGTTAATTATCTCATTACCATATGACCCAGCAAGTCTACTCCTAAATATATTCCCAAGAGAAATAAAAAAAAAGTGTCCACAAAAAATTTGTATTTGACTCTCCTCTCCAAACCTGAGCACCCAGGTCCACCTTTTAATCACATTGCTTTTAAGTCCAAACACCCAAGTGGGGGCTTTTCAGCATGTGACTGCCATTCTCTGCCCAGAGGTTTTCACAGTTCTTATGCTTGGCGTTCTGAGTTGAATTATGACCCCTCCCCTAAATGCATATGTTGAAGTCCTCATGCCCAGTCCCTCAGAATGTGACCTTACATGGAAAAAGGGTCATTGCAGATGAATTAAGTTGAGTTCATTGGAGTGGGCTGTAATCCAAGATAAATGTCCCTATAGAAAAGGGAAGATTGTGCACAAACGCATACACAAGAACGCCACTTGAAGAGACACAGGAAGAAGATGGCCAGGGAGAGAGGCCTGGAACAGATCCTTCCCTCACAGCCCTCAGGAGGAACCAATCCTGCCGACACCTTGACCGTGGACTTCCAGCCTCCAGAACTGTGAGATGACACATGTCCGCTGTTTATATCGCCCAGGCTCTGGTATTTGGTTACGGCGGCCCCAGGAAGCCGTGGGTAAAAATCACTGAGGAGATGCACTGAGTGCATTGGTGTGGGAGGCACAGCGAAGGGACTCAGGCCTACAACCCAGAGCTCTCACTTCCTGGCAGGGGAGGCGAGGCAGGGAGCAGAGCAGCCAGAGCCAGCACAGTGAGAACGAGGCCATCAAAGTCATTGAACAAGGAATGCAGGGAGGAAAGTCTCCTGTCTGCTGGGTCATTAGAGAGGCTAACGCCTTTGCACTGGCTCTTGAAACTGGGATGGGTCTTCTTTGGCTTATGTTTTGTCCGTTTAATATTTCTTTTTGGCTGCATCAGGTCTTAGTTGCAGTATGCAGGATCTTTGCTGGGGCACGTGGGCTTCCCTCTAGTTGAGGCACAAGGATTCAGTAGTTGCTGTGCATGGTCTTAGTTGCCCCATGGCATGGGGGATCTTAGTTCCAGGACCAGAGATGGAACCTGTGTCCCCTGCATTGGTAGGCAGACTCTAACCACTGGACCACCACGGAAGTTCCTGGGATCAATTTGCTTATGCAGATGGAGGAAGAGTGCAGACAGAGGAGGCAGCACAAGCAAGGTGAAACACACAGGAATGTTCAGATGGCTAGGAGGGTGTGTGGGGACTAGGGAAAGGAAGTAAGGCTGGAAAGGAGAATTGAGGGGTGTGGTGCCAGAAAGTCACGGAAAGTTCCCGAGTGGCATCAGGAGAGCACAACTGTGGTGAGGTCCCTTGAGCAGCCTAGAGAGGATGGGTCCTGGGTGGGACTCTGAGAGACCTCAAGTGGCCCATGATGTGGGAACTTGGATTTCCTCAGCCTCATTTCTTCCATCTCCCTCTATCTTCCTCCTGCTGAAGCACCTGAGCACTCTGAGTTTCAGAAGTTCCCATCCACGTAAGGGATCCTCTGAGATGAGCTCACTCAAGCTCAGTGGACTGTGTCCTGTAGTCTAGTTACTGGCTCATCCCTGGCCTTTTCCCCTTGATTAGTCCAAGGCAAGGAAAAAGTACAAGTGCTCTCTACTTGGGGGCCTTGCAACAGTCACCCTGACTGTTCCCTCGTTTGAAAGATGGGGTGGGAATCCTCACACTGCCTCTCTGGAACAAGATAATGGATGTGAGCTCTGCAAACGGCAGCATACTATGGAAAACCTGGGGACCATCATCCTTGTGTCAGAAGTGGGGCTTAGGACAAGTCAGGCCTAAGCTTGGCAGAGAGGTTGTAGAATAGGATGTCGACAGGCAGGGAGCACCAGGTGGCTACAGAAACAGGGTAACAATGGATTGGTGTCCCAGCAGGCAGGGAACCAAATGACATATCAGGGACAAGGCAGGGTCCTGACCTAGCACTGGAATGGACAAAGTCAAGGAATTCCCTTCCTTAGGGGCTGGCTGGGATCCTGAGGACTACTTGCTTCCCTAGGGTTCTGTCGCCCACTCCGACTCCTCCAGGGCCCGAGCACCCACTCTGCTCAGATGCCCACTTCTCACCCACTTGCTGCTGCTGCAGCAGCTCCTCGGTTCATTGCTGTGCAGAACCCTGGCTGCATGCAGGCCAGCCTAGTCTGCCACTGAGAGAAGCCCATGGTGTAGGCTGTTCCCAGCAGTTCTCCACATTACCCCTCATGGTGTCCAGCACTTTCATACTCATTAACTTAACGCAGAGAGTGTGCAGGGCAGCCCCAATTTAGGAATGGAAAACTGAGTTCCAAGAAGCAGTGTCTTTTGATGGCTCACTAAGTTGTTATATGGCAGGGCTGCCTCTCTCAGTGTGAAAGTATTATGATTAAGAGTGGTAGTTGTATTTGTAGAACATTCACTGTTTGCCTGCACCCCTAAAGCATTTCATGGTCCCAATTCTGAAAACCAGCTCTGTTCTTACTCTGCCCTGAACCTCATGTTAGCCCGCATCTACTTTCCTCCAGACTGAGAAGAAATATGCCCACTAACTTTCTCATTAGAACAGAGTCAGGAGCCAGACAGCCCTAAGGAGGAGCATTTAGCCATCAGCAGAAGCTGTGAATTTGGGCAGAGCTGGGTTGGAACTCCAGCCAGGCTGGCTATTTACTGGCTGCTTGACTTTGGAGGCTCTTCACCTCTAAATCCTGCAGTTTCCACAGCTGTGAAGTGAGGAATACAGTTTCCCTCCCTCCCTCCAACTCAGAACATTAGTGCCCCCCAGGGGCAGACATACATCCTGCACATGCTAAGGTGAGTCTATAAGGCTATAGATACTCCCCAGACTGACTAGTCTGAATTGTTCAGTCGCTCAGTAGTGTTGGACTCACTGCGACCCCACGGACTGCACCACACCAGGCTTCCCTGTCCTTCACCATCTCCTGGAGCTTGCTCAAACTCATGTCCATTGAGTCGGTGATGCCATCCAACCATCTTGGCCTCTGTCATCCCCTTCTCCTCCTGCCTTCAATCTTTTCCAGCATCAGAGTCTTTTTCTAATAAGTTGGCTCTTCACATCAGGTGGCCAAAGTATTAGAGCTTCAGCATCAGTTCTTTTAATGAATATTCAGGGTTGATTTCCTTTAGGATTGACTGGACTGATTTCCTTGCAGTCCAAAGGGACTCTCAAGAGTCTTCTCCAACACTGCAGTAGTAAAATGGATTTACTAGTATCCCTATTGCAGTTTTTAGAAGATACCTCATTCACCATCAGTCTCAGTGGTGCAGCCCTCACGCACACTTGTCCAGATAACGGTAACCACCTCCTCACTGACTTCTTGCTACAGGTCTATCCCCTTCTACTCCATCAGCCTAAGGCACAGCTTTCATATTTTCCACCAGCCCAAATCCTTACCTGCTCCTCAGGAAGGCGGGGTAGGTGGGAGTAACAGCTTGAGTAACTACTATCATGTCTATTGCTGGTTAGAACTTGGAGTATATATACCTCGTTCTGATGTATATATCAGGGCTGCAAGCTCACTTAAGCTTGGGCTCCATATTTCCAGTCAAGGAACTGAAGGTTCCCAGAAGGGAAATGACTCAGGAGAGTCAAATACTAGCTAGTGGCCAGGCTGGGGCTAGAACAGATCTCTGGCTTCTCTTTGAGGCTTCCCTCACCACACCTCCACTCCTCTTCTCCAGGGCTGGGCTGAGGCAGTACTCTAACGAACAGTCACAAGCTGGTCTGGGTTAAGTCCCCTTAACAAGACAGAGTAAGGGTCATTTTCTTTGTAATGCCCTTCTGACACCTCTGGGACAAGTTGTAATATACTTGGAGATTAGGAAGCTGACCTAATTGGCTCTAGAAAGAACTTCTACACTTGCTTCAATCTTGGTGGTTTTCCTGCAGAGCAACTGTTTGGCAGGTGAAGCTTAAGTCAGTTGGTAATTTGACTCCCTTTTCAAACTGTCAACACAGTGGTATCACCAGTCTCATTAAAATTGATGTCGGCACAACTTGACAGGACTGGAGAAAAGGGAAGGTCATAGCCTAGGGACAGAACCACTTGGTTCTGTCTCATCTTTCTCTGATGGGAGGGTGATGCAGCCCAAATAGGATGCCAGAAATGAAAACGACTCTAACTCTGCTCGCACGTGTACTAGGTAGAGGTCCCAGCGGTGGTGATGAGTGTGGGCTAGCATTTTACACAAAGTGCTCTGCATTTGCATCAGAAGTGTCATTCACTTTTTAGGGCTGGGATTCCTACAGCAGGAGTAAACTAAAGGTAAGAGCAAAGTTGAGAACAGGGCCTGGTTCTTTCACTGCTTCTCATCATAAACCTTGGGCCAGTCCTTGATGCTTTCCTACGCCTGTTTCCCCGTATGTACAGGGAGCAATACTTCTCTTGTTTTCTAAATATTTATTTGGCTTCGGGTCTTAGCTGCATCCTGTGAGATCTTCCATTGGTGGGACACAGACTCACTCAGTAGTTGTGGCGTGTGGGCTTAGCTGCAGCCCACTAAGCATGTTGGATCTTAGTTCCCTGACCAGGGATTGAATCCGCACCCCCTGCACTGCAAGGCTGATTCTTAACCACTGGACCACCAGGGAAGTCCCTAACCCTTCCTTTGTATTTTAAAGACAAATGCAATCATGACATTCCTTGTCGCACAGAACAGGGTCGTTACTCTGGTTGGAGGGCAGCTGTGTGTGGGAGAGACCCCTCTCCCTACCCTGCAGGAACAGGTAAGGACCAGTTATCCAGCCCATCACAGCTCCCACCCAGCTGTTTAAAACATTCACTGCAAAAGCTGGCATCAAGTCCACTCCATTAATGTCTCCTTCAGAGGAGAACTCCAGAAACAGGGTTTGCTCTGTGACCTCATCACCAAAATGCCTGTTTCTCAAGAAGTTTAAGTCTTTAGTTGAGAGCACCTGGGCCTCAAGGCCCTATCGGAGGTCTGCATGTTACAGGCTTCTGGAAATTTTCATTTTAAGACAAGGAAAAGCAGGTCTGATAGTTCCCTAGAAATCCTCACTGGCCACAGGTCATAGGTCAAAATGACATTTTGTAAAGTGAATGCACAGAAAAGCTCTGCCGTTCAAGCCCCCCGGGATAAGGTCCCAAATCACTGCTCCTGTCTCACCTGCCATTCCTCTCTTCTTCCTCATTCTCTACTCAAACTTGCCTATTTGAACCCAAGCATACACAACTCCCTACCCGTGACCTCTGTCCATCATTCTTCCCTCCTTTCTCCATTCGTATTTCTAAAGTCACTCATAACCGCGTGTGTGGCTCGAATACAAATCTTCCCAGTTTAAAGCTGCCCTTCCTACCTCTGAATTACCCTCTTACGGTACCACCTGTTCTAGGTCTTGGTAAGTATCACTCCCGTGTGTCTTCTCTTCTTTACATTTCTGGTGAGCATCCAAGGACTGGCTTGTCTCCATCCCAACCCCCTCCCTCTTGCCCAGCCAGGGAGAGCCTGGCATATCCCAGGAGCTTGGAAGATACCAAAAAGTTCTATAAACTTGAAAAAAGCAGGAAACAAAATCATCCGAAGTTACTGTTTGTTATTTGACAATATATGCAAAACCTAAGGACGCGTAGGTTGTACAAATCACTTTATAATGTATTGAAGGTGTGCCAAAGGGCACTGATTAAGACCTTGTGTTGGGGAAAATATGTCAAATTGGAAATTAATTTTCCTAACATTCCTTTGTAAAAAGCAACTTCCACTCTAAAGCCTAGTTGTTGTTCAGTCGCTCAGTCATGTACAGTTCTTTGTGATCCCATGGACTACAGCATGCCAGGCTTCCCTGTCCTTCACCATCCCTGGGAGCTTGCTCAAACTCATGTCCATTTAGTCGGTGATGCCATTCAACTATCTCATCCTCTGTTGCCCCCTGCTCTTCCTGCCTTCAATCTTTCCCAGTATCAGGGGGCTCCACTGACACTATGTAACTTTTGCTAGACCTAATTCAGATCAGGTTCCAATCTTTAACATTGCTTTTACTTGTGTAAAAACCCACTCATCCAGTAGCTTACAGGTAAGAGTTACCAAAACAATCCTCAGATATTCCTTCCACTACAAAAATTATTGACAAACACAGTCACACGTGTATTGAACCACTGCATACAGACTGCAGAGTATTTTACTCCTCCCCCAAATCCTTTTAAGATCTGTAAGAGACCAAATTTCCATCTTTCTGCCAAAAAAAAAAAAAAAAAAAGCCGCCGAGCTGACCTCAGGCAGTGCCTACCCACTCCCGGGCCAAGCTTTTCACATGTCACTCCTCCTCAGCACGCCTGTCTTGGTAACAAACCGTACTCCGTTCACCTGTCAGTCAATCCCTACGTGTTTCAGCCTTAGCACAAAGCTCGTTTTTTCCTTCAGACCTTCCTGTCAGTGAGGGTCAGAGACCATCAGTGCTGCAAAAGACTTCGAGAAGCCATTTGGTCACACCCCCTCGATTTTATAGACTGGGAGGTAATCCAGAGGGCAACACAAGGTCACACAGGAAACCAGCAGCAGAGCCAGAACTACAATTCAGATCTCCTGGGACTCTTCTCCGTTACATGACCCTCCTTTCCTTAATTCATCTATTATTTGAACCTAACATGATTTTTTACTGCCTTTCAGGGGTTCCACAGCACTGAATTTCAAACATCATTTTTCAGAAGTCTACCTCATTAACTCCCACAGTCATCGAGGATTAGGTTTAAATGCTCAAAGATCCTACACACTTGTGTATTTCTCAACAACCACTAATAAAAAAAAACACCAAGAAACCAGTTCTTTAGTGTTTTAACACAGGCTTACAAAGTCTTAATTTACAAATGTAAGCATACAACTAGGCTTTATCAAAGAGCAATGTGTTTATTTCACTTAAATTCTTAAAAATATTTTTTTGCCAGTTGTCACAATGTCCTAATGTAAAAAAGTGTCTTTGAAAAGAAAAGCATGAAAAAACAGACCCAAAATGTTAAGATTTTATTTACAAAGCTTCTTTGTTGTACAGAAAGTAAAAATGCTGTTACAATCTTGGTGTAACTGGTAGCCACGGACAGTTGACTCACCAATCACAGCTATCCACGCTACAGCAAGTCTTACACAAAAACCTAACAAATGCTTACAATTTTGTTGGGGTGAAGTCCCCAAGCTTGGTGGTGGATTTCCAAGAGGGACTAAATGGAGAAAGGTGGAATGTCACAGGAACTATTCTTTGGCTCTTTGGGTGGGTGGGTGTCCTGGGGTTTGTATCACAGCTACCTTTTTTTTTTTTTTCCTTTAAAAAAAAAAAAAAAGCTACCAAATCCATGTCAGCAGTCCAACCAATACTGAACAGTTCTTTTTTTTGCAGGTTATTGGGGTCTTATTAATCATCTTCTCCTTCATCATCTGTTTCTCTCTTCCTCTTTTCACCTTTCCCGCTTTCTTCCTCTTCTGTATGAGAAAAAAATTCACTTTGAGACATTTGGAAAGGCATATGTCTAGTGTGCCTAACTGCTGCAAATGGAAGCAACAACAATGAATTTAATGGTTAGCAGATGAGCTCCTTAAGCCTATTTTCTCACTAGTAAAATGGGGCCAACGGCATTGACTCCATAGGATTATTCTGAGGACTAAGTGAACCAGTGCAAAGTACTTAGCCTAGAATATGGCAAGACTCAAACTGTAGTTCATATTCACTTTTAAGTGATTTCTTAGACTCCAGGTATTTGAGACACAGAGACTTTCATATTGTTCTGTCTTTTCAACTAGTAAATTCATGATTACTTTTATGAAGTTAACTAAATCTGCACTGTGTGTTAAAAATCTCCCTGGAGGCAGAGACCAGGCACTGATCACTGCTATATCCAAAGTAAATTTAGTTCTGAAACAGGCACAGAGCGAAGATGCTGCTGGAAAAGTATAAACTCACAGAAAGCACAGCAAACAATCCAGCGCTCTGAAACTTACACAAGTGTTAAAATCTACTTTTTAACAAACAAGGGTTTCTTTGGTTTTAATTGTGGTGGGGAAAGGAAAACTGGAACGGTGCTATTTATCTATCCTGCAAAGATTACACTCCAATTATTCTGAACATAGGCATCTCATGCCTAACAGTAACACAAATGACAGGGTCTAAAAACACAACATGCGGGGAGTGAGGCCAGGGCCTCCTTCCCTCACACAGGCATTACACATCCCCCTGCTGTAGAGCAGGGGATGAGCCACACACACACACACAAACAGGCCTTTTATCCGTGCCTCTGAAGACCACTAGGGCCAAAGGTATTTTATTTTCTTCTCCATGATTTCAAATTCTGTATTAATGAACACTTCCCTTGATCTTTAACTGAGGGGGACCAAAGTGCATGCCTTAACCCACCTTCATCTTCATCTTCGTCTTCATCCTCATCTTCATCATCTTCATCAACTTCTCCATCATGTCCAAATTCTTCTTCCTAAAAATGTTAAACAGCATATCATTATTAGATTAATTCTGCCCAGCTAAGAAGTACAAAGAAAAATAAGAATTGTCAATAAACTTAACAGTTCATTCAAGGAGAAAACTGTAATGTTACTTTTATCTATTTAAGATACTGAGAGCTGCTGGTTTTTCTTTAATGGGCTTAATTAAAAATTTTCTTTAAAAACTGCTTTTCAGAAGTATTTGCCAGATGTTTCATTAGTATACAACTTACAATGGATAACTCCAGAATTAATTTTAAAACCTTCAACTTCAAAGCAGGTTTGGACAGAGATTTCTTTTCTTCTCCAGTTGCGGTGCACTGGGTTTCTCACCGAGTGGCTTCTCTTGTGGGGCACGAGCTCCAGAGCCTGTAGGCTTCAGTAGTTATGGCGCAGAGGCTTAGTTGCTCCCAGGTATATGGGATCTTCCCAGACCAGGAACTGAACCCATGTTCTCTGCATTGGCAGGTGGATTCTTAACCACTGGACCACCAGGGAAGTCCCTGGACAAATATTTCTATATCCAACCCCCCACCCCACCTTTTTAAATAAAATGCTTCATTCAGAAACTTAATTTCATTAGCTACCTACAAGATTATACAAATGCTCAGTCTTATATTTGTACTATAAAAGAACTTTTTTTTTTTTTTTAATGACATCTAATTTTCTTGGCCTGTTTTTACAAATCCTCATTAGGATTAAAGTCACTCCTTTCTCCTATCCTTCTATGGTTAGAAGGATAGCTATGGCTTCTTCTTCAGCTCCTCAGAGATTCTATTATTACTACGTGTCCCATAAATTAGACCCCCTTCTCTGCTCCTTCAGAGTATGACCACATTTTTACTCAACTTTGCATCCTTAACTGTTTATCACAGAAGGTACGTAATGTACTTATTTCATTAAGCTGGATATACAAGAAATTTAGACTTGGTAAAGATACCTTTCATTTCAATACAACAAAAGGAAGGACATCTCATCAGTTCTCAATGTTCCCAGCTTTCTCACCCTAACGAATGAATACTCAACTTGTTACTGCCTCCCAAAGTTAAAGGGTCAAAACATACTCTGCAGAGCCAAGCACTGTCTAGTTTAGCATTCATAAGCATTCCATTTAGTATTAATACTTACTAAAAGGGGGACAAAAGCTAACTTAGTCAGACCACTATTAGTCTATTTACAAGTATACTAATTTCTTCAGAAGACTTTTCTTTTTCAAACAATCCACACTTTAATTACAAGAGGGAAGCAGGGCAGCCAGGAGGTGCACTGACCTCCCCACTGACTTCATCTTCATCCTCCTCCCCTTCTACATCTTCGTCTTCATCGTCATCCTCTTCATCATCAAACTCTTCTTCCTCACCATCTTCATCCTCCTCCTTATCCTCATCTTCTCCTTCTGAAAACAGTCCAAAAGGAACACATCAAACACCCTGTGTGTCTCATAAGGTATACCTACTGAGGTGGCAGGGAGCTTCGGGTTGGCCCATGGACAAATGCTGGGCCACACCGATATCAGGGAAAAAACCATGAACCACAGTCACCTCCCTTCCTCAAAAGCTGCTAAGGCTCAGTTCTTCTGACCTGAGATAAATAAAATCCAGAGGCCAGGAGTCCTATGTACATTATAATACTTACTGATGAAATGATACAGTGTCTAGAATTTGCTTCAAAATAAGGAAGGGGAGAAGTGGGTAGGAGTGCATGTGTATAAAATAAGATCAGGTATGAGCCAATCACAGCTGAAACTCAGTAATGGGAACCTAATAGTTTTACTGTTATTTCTACCTTTGTCTATGTCTCAAATTCTCCATAGTACAAAGTCACAAAACCCCCAAACAACCAAAATACCCTCACCAACCTCCTTCTCTGGCGTTAACCCGTTTCACCACAAACCAGCTGTGCAAATCAGGAACCTGGAGAACACCCGTAACAACTCCACGACGGGGACAGTGGTGGTGGCCAGGCACCTGTGTCCTGTATCTTTACCACATTTGGTGCAGGCCCCTAGTCAAGCAGTTCTTACCTCTCCAGGTCCTGGAGCTCACTGTGCTTTCTCCTGCCTCTTCCCTTTCCTTCCTCTATGACTAACACTGGCTCAGCCTTCAAGTCTCAGTTAAACATCACTTCCTCAGGCCAGACCCACAATCTCAGCTCATATGCTCACACACAAGTACCTGGGTCCTTCTCCATTACCACACATTTGCTCACTTATGATTATTTATTTAGTTACGATTACTTAACATTTCTCTTCTTAGTAGACAGTAAGCTCCAAGGGGACAGGAACCATGTTTATTTTTTCTTAAAACTATTTCCTACAGCCTGGCATGCAGGAAACTCTCAAATACTCACCTGACTGATCCTGCTCTTAAGAACTGCCTTTTACTCGTCAGGTTTCTGCACACAAGTGGCTGCTCTACCCATTTAAGGTGAACTTAAATAGATAACCAGACTGATTTGTAAGAGAAATGGACAGCCAGCAGTGAAGGGACTAAGTGAAATGAACATCTGGAACAAGATGAAGCATCCTATTCAGCATCCTATTCACTTTACCATCTAACATCCCATTCTTTGTGCCTTGTCTCAAATCTGCTGCAAAACAAAACTGTAAAATGTTTCCAGAATACTATGCTACTGATTGTAACCAAGGTTCCTGATGGTGTTCTTCACTTTTCTTGATTATTTCTGCCTTATAAACTTCTATCTTTAAAGAGATATCAAAAATAATATTTCAAATATAGTAATACTGCAAATTCCAGCAACATGAGGAATTCTAGGAAAGTAAATTTTCTTCACGCTGACTGATGTGATAACTAATAGCTCTGCTTCCTCTAAGCCTCTCAGGTGAAAAACCTTTATCCTAAGAGTGACTCTTACTAAATAAGTCACTGTGTAAGGAAAGCACAAGCTAAGCAGGATTAGTTTGGGTAGAAAATATATTAAGATTCTTAAAGGTAACAGGATGAAAAAACCTTGATCAAATGTCTAAAGTAAAAAGTATATTCTAATTCCATGTTATAGCCAGAGATTATTTCCTTTATTAAAGAGAAAATGGAATTCAACATACAGTGCTTTCAAATCATTACCTTTTAAAACTCATATATCAATGGAGAAGGCGATGGCACCCCACTCCAGTACTCTTGCCTGGGAAATTCCATGGATGGAGGAGCCTGGTAGGCTGCAGTCCATGGGGTCGCTAAGAGTCGGACACGACTGAGCGACTTCACTTTCACTTTTCACTTTCATGCATTGGAGAAGGAAATGGCCAACCCACTCCAGTGTTCTTGCCTGGAGGATCCCAGGGACCGGGGAGCTTGGTGGGCTGCCGTCTTATGGGGTCGCACAGAGTCGGACACGACTGAGGCGACTTAGCAGCAGCAGCAGCCATATATCAAAAGTAGCAAAGATATTTATATTTGAATGCAAAAATCATGTACCAAATACCCACTAAGTGCAAGGGCCTGTGAATAAAGAGATAAGAAGATAATCATAGCAAAGTCAGAACAGACAAGAATGGCAGAGTAACAAGTGCTATGAGAAAGGTAAGCGAGGGAATGCTCGGGCACACACAGGAACTCCAGCATCACAAAATGGTTCCCGGAAGTGCTGACAAAGGTGAGATGGTAAGGATAAATAGGCAGTAGTCAAGAAAGGGGAACTGCTAGGAGAAAGGCAAGAGACTTGAGGCAATGGTCCTTTTAGTAAACCATAAACGACTTCAATGGGTCGGAGCACAGTTTATGAACTCTAGGCTCCAAATTCAAAACTAATTAGCTAATAAACCATTGTCTATTTTGAATCGTTTGAAGACTTCAAGGTCCTGGTAGTTTAGTCACTAAGTCATGTCCAACTCTTGCAATACCATGGACTGTAGCCTGCCAGGCTCCTCTGTCCATGGGATACTCCAGGCAAGAATACTGGAGTGGGTTGCCATTTCCTTCTCCAGGGGATCTTCCCGACCCAGAGATCAAACCTGGATCTCCTGCATTGCAGGCAGATTCAACGTCCTAAGAACCCCAAATTTAACAGAAGGCCTACTTGCATGGATTATTTTTCTTGATAGCAAGAGCATTCAGTGCCCACTCACCTTCATCATCCTCTTCTTCATCCACACCATCCACCTCGGCATCTGAATCTGGGGCTTCACGATCCTCTCGGTCATAGCCATCCAGATAGGTCAGCTGGGGCAGGAGCTTGAAGACACTCTCTCGGTAGTCATTCAGGTTAGTAACCTCACAGTTAAACAGATCCAGGCTCTTCAGACATTCCAACTTTTTCTGAAGAAAAGGATCAAGAAACATACCTCCTAAACCAAAGGAACATAAGCAACAAAAACCATCTCCTAAAATGGTAAAATTCTAGGCTCTGAATTCAATAAGCTACTACCTATTCAGCCTTGTACACAGGAAAACATCTCAAGTCCATCGCAATCTTTATGACTGGTCACTAGATTTTTAACTAGTCTTTCCCTTCTACCTCTATCCTCTCAGAGAACTGTTTCCTTTTGGCACTATGAATGAATAATCTTAAGAAATATGAATTTTAAATATTAAAGGTGGATCTTTTTACAGTATGAGACAAATCAGAGACTTGAGTAATCAAATGACCAATAAGACCATGCTGGGTTATCAAGCAATCAGTGCTTTTGGGGTGGTAGGAAAATAGGGGAAACATTTTTTTCAGTCATATCAATTCAGTCAGCATCAAGGTCCTTGACATTTCTACTTAGGGACACAGATGCGAAACACTTGAGAATGGAACAAAGTAAAGTACAAGGTGTGGGGATATAAGTATTTTCTGGAAGACAGGAGTCAATGCAAGCTGGGGTAAAACAAGGGGAACTCAGGGTTGAAACTTCGAAAGTAAAAGAGACTTTACACTCTTTTCTTCTTTTTTAGTTTTGGGGGCAAAGACTGATGCTATTACCAGACCTTCCTGATACAAAATTCTTCTGATTTTACCATACCTTAAAGTTTTGTTGCAATACTTCATTTGTTTGAAACCTGTTTCATTATCTAAAATAGTTAAGATCTAAAAACTTGGCCCAAGAAGTTTTCTGAGCAGCCAAACTGATAGGAAAATATCTGTGTATTCTACTCAGATCATTTATTACCTCAGTGTACTAGTATTTCAATACCAGGTCTATTAAGTTTTGATTAAGGGTGAATTAAGAGATCGGGAGGGCAGAGGTAGTATTACAGGCAAGTAAGCAGATAGCAACAGAAAGTGACAACAGACCCTCCCAGGGAGGAAACGAGGGAGCAAATGATAAAGAGTAAACACAAAATGTAAACGGCTATGTGGCTCGGTGCCTTTTAAAATAGGGAGTGGGGGTGGGGAACACGGATATATGGATTCATAAACTTAACTTTTCAATGGTTCTGAGTCAATACAAAAAGGTTGGCATTCTCTAAATATTACTAAGAGGATCTTTTTATGAAGTAAGTTGCAAAAAAATAAATGCTGTTTAAAGACTGATGCTTTACAGGGAAATCTACTTCAACGTTCACAGGCACCTGGGAAGATACAGAAATGAAACAAAACTCTGTCTTCAGGACTTTAAGTATCTGGGTAATTGCTGGGAGTTACAAAATGACTTAAAAATCTTTGCTCTAAAGCCGACCTTGGCAAATGACAGTTGGCTGACCCACTCTGGCCTGCTTCTTGTGTTTGTAAACTAAGTTTTACTGGAACACAGCCATGCTCACTTGTTTATGTATTACGTATGGCTTCTTTTGTGCTACAATGGCAAAGTGGAGAAGCTGTGACACTATATGGCCTACAAAGCCTAGAAGATCTACTACCTGGTCCTGTAGAGGCAAGGGTTGCTGACCCCTGCACCCACAAACCTTCATATTCCTTATCAAAAAGGTTCCCACACTGGCTTTATTCTCACTGAACAGCCCTTGGGAACACAGAGCCAGGCAGGGAACACGGAACCGGGTTATTATAGCAACAGGAAAATGTATTCCTCAAAACACCAATGTGCAGTTATCCAAGAGTTTGTGGATCCAATACTGTGCTACTAAGTTAGTACCTAAAGTCTTAAGAAAGCTGTCCCCAGTCCTGATTGTAGGGAGAATGACTTTTATGTCATGTAGCTTTCAGAATAGGACAGCCCAATCCCGAGAAGTCCAGGTATGACTTCTTGCCAAAGAGGAAAAAAATGCTGAAATACCACACCAGGTAACTGGGGAAACTTTTCTCTTCACAAATATGTTGACACTATACCCCTTAAGATAGAACCATGAGTAAATCTGGTAGCTTTCCCACAGAGGCTCAGTATAAAATTCTTCGCTCAAAGGAACGAGCCATTTATTGGTCAACATTATTTCCTAGGAATGGATGTGCAAAAATACATACAACTCCTGATCATGCTCAACAGTGCTCCAAGCCCGTTTTCTAACTCTTTTGACTAGCCTAGTACACAGGGCCTCCAAGGCTTTCCAGTTTCTGAAACTCTGAATCTATAACATTTTTTGCTACTTCATCAGAACGGAACCATTATGAATAACTTGGACGTGCCGAACAGTATGCTAGAAAATGAAGTGAAAGCAAATAAACAACAAACCCCAAATAACTGGAGTACTCTAGAACTTTAAAGCGCTAAAACTGTGCTTTAAGACCCCAAATACACTATACACAGATTATTCAGGATCCCAATGTAATATGTAAATACTGCTTAAAAAAAAAAAAAAAATCACAACTCTACCATTTCAGAAATTTGGCCTAAAACTAATAGGCTAGCCATAATAAACAGTAAACATTTTATTAACAATAATTTTGCTTGCCTTCTTAGAATTTAGAAGGGCTTTGGGGGATGGTTTGGATGGCCCAGGTCTCTTAAAAAAGGTGTCCAAGGAAGTTTGAATTGATGCCTTCTTTGTCTCTCGATTAATGTCCCTGTAGTAAGCAGAGGCATTCACAATCATTGCATTGACTGTAAGAACTGGGCTCAACGTAGACGGTGTTCAAAATGCATGTGGTTGATGAGGATGAGATGGTGTTTTCCCCACTGAAGAATACTTTCAGAAGTTAAAATGGACCCAACACTTCCCCCCTTCACCTCCTCCTACAGTTTTATTTATCCTAAAGTTATAACTTCAGGAGACCCACCTAGCACCCCCAGGAATTGGAACAGCAAGTTCAGGAGAATAGCAGGAGCTCTGCCTTCCCCAGACAGTCCTGGGTGTGCGGTGCCATGGCTTTGTCACTGGCAGGCCAAGTACGTGACTCTGGACAAGGGATTCAGCTTCCCCTAAGCCTCAGCTTCCTCATGTGTAAAATGAGGGCCATGTTATTTCAATCCATTTTGTAGAAATGTTGAAGATTATTCATGGATAACATACATAAAGCATCCACTACCGTGTATGGCACACAGTACATCTTCCAACAACGGTAAATATTATATAATGATTATTTCTCATATTTCACTGTTTCAGGGGATTAAGACTTTCACTGCCAAAGGGTCCCACTATATAAATCACTTATCAGGTCAGGAACACTCGTGCAAACAATCCCTACGCAACGTTTGTTTCTGCTCTGCCTCTGAATGCTAGGACACTGACAAAAGCTTCTGATGAAACATCAAAGATGACTAAGGTTGCCATGAGAATTAGGCAATGGCCAGTGATCTAGCATGGAAAGGTATGGCCTGGTACTCTGTTCTAGACACAAAGGGTTCCTGTGCTTACAGTTACTGTGAATTGACAGGGCTGTCATTGAACACACAACAAAGGCTTAGTATAGCCCATGGGACCGAAGGGAGACCATCAGAGCTTATTTAGTACTGGAACTCCCAGTTTAGGTCTTTTGGGGTATGGAGTAAATTTATACGTTAAAAAGAGAACAGGTTCCAAGGGCAGTAGAAAGAATGGCCTTGGACTTGAATTCCTGCTCACCATTTATTCTAAAGCTGCTGTGTAATTAAACTCAGTCTCCTCATTTCTAAAATGACATCCTCTCTTCTCTGCATTACATGAGGATACAATGGGCAAATGTTAACATCTCTGAATAAGGAAAACTGCAATAAAAGTCTGTTTATACACAAGAAATGTTGACTTGGAGGAAAACAACAGTGAAAAAGGAAGAAGGCCAGGTGTCTGAGTGTACCTAATAGGAAAAAAGGGGCAAAACATGGAGTAAAGGTGAGCAACAGGCTCCCAACATTTATGAGAAATGAGCTAAATGCACTCCACTTAACGAAACATAAAAACAAGGGTCTTGGTAAACAGTGATTAAATTTACACTGGAATACAGCCTCAATTACTTATTAGGAGAGAAAAAAACTATTAGTTCCAGCAGGAAATCTTCATTAAAGGAAGTCATAATTTAACTCTTATCTTCCCTTGAAATATCAATATTCTATGCAAATGATAAGAAGTTCAAGTATTTTAATATATTGTCATGTCAGAAAAGATAAGAGACAGCAGAAGGATGCCTTTTCCTCTTGAGTTCTGCTCTGCTGGATCCTGAAAGACAGCTCCTATCTCCTGACTAGCCCCTCTCCCAATTAATGTCTGCAAGTTAAGTCCAATGGAAATACTGACTTTATGTAAAACAGAAAAAAGGAAAGCTGCCACAGGCTTCCTTGGGTGATATGAAAAAAGTCAGTTTCATCAGTCTCATTAAAATTGAATTCTACGTCTGTGAACAGAATGTCATGTTTAGGGGAAAAAGTCAAGTTAACAATCTTGAAATCATAGGAATTTCCAGGTGGCATCAAAAGAAGAGAGTCTGTGGGGCTATCCCACCCACCATTAACTGGGAAGAAAACAGAACTAGTGAGAAAGGAAGGAGCCCAAGTATCTGAGAGTACCTATAACAGGGGGGGAAAAAGGGGGGGGGGGCAAAATTCATGGAGCAAAGGAGAGCAACAGGCCCCCAACGTTGCTTCATAAGCTCTTTTCTGGTCACTACAACTTCCACTTAACTAGACCCCCATCAGCACAGCTTCCCAACTTACAAAGTAAGTACATTACCTTATTTTATTCTCAGAACTCCTAAGTGAGATAAGTAAGGCAGGGATCACTATCCTTCCTGTTTCATAAGGGAGGAAACTGAGGCCCAGAGAGAAGAAGCAACTTGCCCAAGGTCACACAACAAAGTCTATAACCCAACTGGCACTTAAATGTAACTTTCCATAGTTAATCCCAGCATGTAAGAGGAGGAGAATTTGGGGGTTCCCATGCAAAGAGTGAGCCAGCTGGAGCTCAAAATTGTGAATCAGAAGACCTAAAACTCACTGGAGCTGCCTTTGGCCTGTTCCATCAAATCAGATGCCCAACCCAATATAGACAGCCGTTTCTATAAAAGTATAGAATAGCCTGGCCAGTCTGGGGAAAATTTTTTAAGATAAATGTTTAAGGCTATAGTCAGTATATGACATTTAAAAAGAACAAAAAAGAAAAGACTTCCCCTTTGAAGTTAGCGGCCACCATAAACAGGGAGGGAGAGCAAACTCACAGGAACACGTGTAACTAAAGGTTCTGATCTTTTACTCTGGACTCCTTTTATACAAAGTATTATTAAAAAACCACCACCTTCTCAGTTATTATTTCCAGTTATTTCCCTCACAATAAAGAAATATGAAAATGAAAATGACCAAATAAGTCCTGGTTTCCAAATTCTCAATTACTTACCAAAGGTTCCAGGGTGCTGATATCTTTCAGTTTATTTCCACTTAAGTTTAGATGTGTAAGATTTGGAAGTTTTTCTGCTAACATATCCAGACCTCCACAGATTCTATTATCACTGAGCTCAAGCTGTTAAGAGAAAATGCACATAGCACACAAACACACAGAGAAACAGGTATCATTAAAGTGTTAGAAATAACAAATACAGCTCTCACACACTTACCAATGACCTCTTTTTTATTAGGGCATGTATGTTCATTTTGTTTGATTAAACCCAAATTATAGATCCTAGGAACACTTCAGGGAAGGAGAGATGTGTAAGGATGAGAGAGTTGCATTTTCTTAATCAGCTGCCAATTTTAACAGTTTGGCCCCTAACATCAGTGAATACATTTTCTAACCTAAGAAGTGGGTCAAAACAAATTAGAATTCTTTGAGAAGCTGCCATACGCTATATGTGCCAGGAAAGGTAAGTGCATTCTAAGCAGCTATTCTGTGTGTCAAGCAAAATTTGTGATGCCCACTTGAACCTAATCTGTTTCTGCTCAGTGCTGACTTGCCATGGGGTTCTACATCTGGAAGCCACCAGGGAATGCTGCCCTGAAGGCTACAGGAATGGTACAAGTCCTTAAAGAAGTTCCATGACTTCAAGCAAGGGAATGGGGCAATAGCTTCAGGGCTGGGGAAACCAGTTCCCCAGAGGACACTTCTTACACGAATCTATCACTAGCCTTTACAAGAATTCTAATTTCTTTGCTGCAGGTCAAGTTGAGTGGTAAGTGGTATGCCAATGAAGGAATGAGCCTTCACCAAGGAATATTACAGTGAAAGGAATTGGAGCCTGAAAAAGTAAAGACCGTTGAGAGCATCTAATTCAAACTCTTTATTTCGCAGATGAGAGAACTGAGGCCAGACAGCTGGTTTCAATTCTACTTTAACTGCCAGCAACAACAATGGTTACTGTATCTAATCCTGACATAGTACTTAAGTGTTAAGTACCCAAGTACTTACGGCATTGCTCCAAGAACTAGAAATCCATGAACTCATTTGATCTCACAATCACCCTATGGGTAAGTAGAATTATTACCCCCATTTACAGATGAGGAAAATGAACCAAGAATAGACTATGCAACATGCCCAAGATCACACAGCTGTTACAGTGGTGAGCCTATGATTTGCACAGGGAGCCTAGCTTCAGTGCTCCTTCCTATGCTAGGCACCTAGAACAGAATAAAAATTTATGTAATCTAGTCTGACATGCAATGAAATGAAGTACACGATGCAGAGCAGAACTCTTAAAAATTTAAATATTCACCGAAAGAAAGAGTTTAAAAGACAAGAAGCCTGTTTAGGTGTTTTTAAGCATTTCAGAAGAGAAAAATACAACATTTCAATACATTTTTTCCCCCTTCTCATGGGCAGTCCAGTAAAATACCTAAAATTTCTCTTGGTTGGTTACAATATCAACATATATAATATTCACAACCTTTCAACATGAGTATCTTAGGGAGGAGAGATAACAAGGCAATCTGCCAAAACATTCAGTGGCATATTTATTTTGAAATGAAATCAATGTGTAATCTAGGAAACGCGTGACATTTCTTTCAGAACCTGCTTCTTGTGACTTTCTGAATAAGTATGACAGTACAGAGACCACAGTAATTCAGGAAAATGTACCAGGGTGCTAGGAAAGCAGAAGAGAACACAAAACACACAGTAGGGACCTGCCAGTATCAAGTTTATGTAGATACAGGCTAAAATGCCATCAGTTACGGAGTTTCCAATGTCATGATAACCTACATAAGCAAAAATGGATTACACCTGAACCTCTAAAGTAGATACCTAACAGAAAAAAGAAAAGAAATTTACAAATTTAAATATAACAGAATTCTTTTTAATAGCAGAGTTGCCCTGAAACTCATGAGGACTGCCTGAGCATTTAGAACACATAGCGCTTCTGGATTTTAATTCATGTATTTAACCAAAAAACAAGTCCCTCTCAAGAGTCAAGCAAGCAAATAGGAACAGCCTATCTATCTGTTGCCTAAATTTCATTTCAGTTTTCTATGTGTATCTTTCTTAGATGAAGCTTCAACTTAAACTCCCTAATAAAGAGATTAGGTAAACAGTGGAGAATTCTGCAACACTGCCAAGACCACACACATTTTTATATGTAATGGAAAAGGCAGTGGGTTAGCAAATAAGAGCTATGGTTCTAGTTTTGGCTCTAGTACTAAACCACTTCTGTGGGTGGCTTTAGGCAAATTACTGTACCTGTCTGGGTCTACTGCTGGGTATGTGCCTATAAACAAGGCTAGAAGATCTTAAGTTTCTTTCAGTTCTGGCAGAGGCTTTGTGACAGGTTAACGTGCCAAGACACAAAAAACATTTTTCTTGAGAATTTTTTTTTTCTTGGTGCGTGGCAGGGATGGGTGTGTGTGTCTGTTTGGGGGTGGGGGTGGACAGTGTTAGAGAGGATAGCGATTGGTTTATAATTAGACCAATAAAGCCCTAACAATGGACCATTAACTAGCCAAGGGAAATACAGCAGTTTTGTTTAAATGAATTCTCAGTCAGTCACAACACATTTTAAACTCCCTAGTCATTAAGAATTACATAATGGATTTGAAATATCATAGGCTACAAATCTGAAAGGTCTATACTTAAATCCTCCCTTAATCAACATTAAACATGAAAAGCAGGAGGAACCCATGATTCCTAAACCAGAGCATACTAAGAACAAAATGTAGCTACATTACAGCAACAAATCCTTAACAATTATTGAGTACTAAATTATTCATCATAACTATTTATTGAGCATCCAACATGTATTATTTCCAAACATCATAGCAATTCCGCAAGATCAGGTGGTATCACCAGTTTACGGGTGAGGAAACTGAGTCTTAGAGAGATTACATAACCTGAGAAAGATTCACCCATGAGGGAAATGACAGAGCTGGATGGAACGCTGAGTTCCAGATCTGCCCAGTTACAAAGGCCATGTGCTCTCTGCTACACTAAATGCTTCCTTACAGATAGAATTGTTTGTTTTTCCCTTCCCCAGAATGGTTCTCTTCTATTGTTAAAAGAAAAACCACTTACCTTTTTCAATTTAGGTAGTTTGGGAAGATTTGAAACTGAAATCAAGCCTACATTTATTAAACTGAGGAACTCTAAGTTCACAAATTCAGCTGTTAAGCCCTCAATTTTTCCATCATTTGATTTGCAGTTGTCCAGAACAAGTTCTCGAACCTGTAGGTGACAAAGCAGGGAAGAAAAGCTTTCAGAAACATACAGAAAACAAAGAACAATGCAAAACCTCCAACCATAAATACCCAACAAATCACTCACATATAGGGGCAGCCTCTACTTAGACCCAGATCATAGTTATAAATAATGAAAAAAATGATTAAGCCTTTAATAATATTCTAATAGATATCAAGGGTGAAATGTCACACCATGGTTACAAATAAAGATTTTAACTCTACTTTCCAGACAGAAACTACAGCTCTTAAGATGTTAAGTGAAGACACAATACCCCCTACCCCTTAGTCCTTTTCCCAAGTCTGTTCCAAGAGGCGCTTTAACTACAAGTGCAGGAGAAGATACCCACCCCTCTTCTAGGCCCATCCCACCCATAAACTCCTCTAGGCCACAAGGCCCAGGAGACTGACACAAGAGAAGAAAACTTCACTTTTCCAGCAAGGTCACTAAGAGATTGTGGCTACAGGTTTCTGGACTAACACACTTCTACCTCTGGTCTCATTAATCCTTACTAAGATTATCTTGACACTAGGAAAAGACCAAGATGCAAGAGCTCTTAATTCAAAACCAAGATCATTTTGTTTTATATGTAAAAAAGCTATTTCTAGGGAAGAGAACAGTTAGCTATTATATTCCTTTTTCAGGCCACAAAATTTCCTCGTTTAGAGTTCCTGAAATTCAGAATTCAAACCCATCCAAGAGTATCACATGTGAAAATTCTGAATACTGATGATTTAATAAAGTCTACTGTGTAAATATCTACCATGCTAATCTCTATTGCCATTCTTGCTCTGTGGTTGACTGACACTTCCCAGTTTTAAACACGTTTTGATAAATTTACACGGATGCAAATAAGTTTTAACTGCCAAAGGCATTCTTGCAGTAAACCTAACACATTTAATGGCATTAATGAGTAATCAAACATGTATGAGATGCTGATAGCTCTAAAATGAAAATAGGAGTTAGTATCTTTATCCTCCCATATAAAATCCAAAGATACTACTCTAGTAATTGCTAACATTTATGGAGAATTAACTCATTACTCTTTTTACCACCATACCGCCCCCCTCCCCCACAATTACAGAGAAGGAAACAGATTTAAGAGTCAGGGATACCCACACCACCACAACTTCTCACTCGCTACTACTCTACTTCCTCTTCAGAAGTCTTGCTCTCAGGATGCACACAGGCCCATTACATCTTTTTCTTTCTTTCTTCCCTTCCTTCCACTTTTCTCTTTATGGACAGTCTTCCGTCTTCTGATAAAAATTAGCTTATCTGAAAACTTAAGGTAAACTGAGGAGAGCTAGGCACCAGAGACAGATGCTTAGGGTCAATTTCTTTCTTTTTTTTTTTAGGGTCAATTTCTAGCCCTGCCATTTACAACCTCTGTGACCTTAGGCAAGTCACTTAACCTATCCGTGCCTCAGTTTCCTCAAGGTGAAGTAGAACTGTTGTAGAAAGTAGTGCTTTAGCCACAGTGAAAGCTGAGAAAATAACCTCTGGGAAAAGGTGTAGGAGAATGACAAGGACCTTTGTGGTTTACTTTATTCCTGTCTGTACTAAATCTTCTACAAACATGTCTCTCTTTTGCATTAAAAAAAGGAAAACCAACAAATCATTAAAAAAAAAAAAAAGTCAACTGTAACTACCCACCAACCTAAGCAATATACTGCAATATAACTAAATATTTCCACTTGATTTGGGGGTTTTCTATGACTATATCTGACAGAGAATCCAAAAATGTTATACAGAATGACACCAATATGCCAAAAGCCAAATAAGGAGGAATTTAGATGGCCATTTTGCCTCCCAGCTCATGGGTGAAATCACCTCTTGGACATTTTTCTCAACTGGTAAAATTCCGCTTTAATTAGAGTAAAAGAGAACAAGTCTGCTGAAGCAAACAGCAGAATAGGAATCAAGAAAAAGAAACTGGTAGGGAAAAAAAGATGTTAAAGTGGTCCAAATCTGCAAACCAAACTGCTGGGTCTGAAAGAAGATGGAGAGGAATTAAGGTTCTGGTTTAAAGAAATGGGAACTATGCAACTGGATGGAAATAGGAAGGAAGAGCTTTGGGCGCGGGAAGGGGAGCAGGTATGTAATGAATACTACAAAGGATATCAAGTTTAAGGCTCTCATGAAAAGTCCAGGTCAAAGTATCCCCAAGGAGTTGGACAGGATAATTTGGAGTTCAAGGTTTAAGTTCTGTATTTGGAAGTCATCAGAGCAGAGACTAGTGGAAGGATAGAATTCCTACGAAGAGAACCAAGGATGGAATCCTGGGGATCCTGCAAAGGAAACTTGAGAAGAATGAGTAGTAGTAGTACCCAAATGTGAAGCATTACTTTCAAAAATGTAGAAAGGCTTATAAAATAAGGCATAAGAAGCTACTGGGGCAAGGGGGAGGATTAAAAAAATTAGATAATTTGTCCATCAAGGAGAGACATCTCCAGGAGACACTGGGGGATGAATACATAAAATGTTTTCATTTATGTAACCTGTCACACATTCACTTTCTTATATTCTTCTCAGGGAGAGTAAAAGTGACTGTCCTGGGAACTTTTCCATAATCTTATCTAACACTTTTACAATGAGATTATTGATCTATTAAAAAAAATTAAGGTTAAAAAGAGTCAGTGCTAGATTTTAAATTTCATCAAGCATCACGATGGCAGGGTCATGCCTATTTTAGTTACCATTATATTCTGGGAGTTGGTGATGGACAGGGAGGCCTGGCGTGCTGCGGTTCATGGAATCGCAAAGAGTCAGACACAACTGAGCAACTGAACTGGATATTCCAATGTGAGAAAGAGCATTTACAACAGTCAAACACAGAAAAACTGGCATAGGAACTTGTGTCAGGATTGTAGAGGACTGAGGAAAGGATGAAACAGGAAACCTGGATATAGAAAGAAACTACTTTCTGATGATAGGCATAATCACATGCAAAGCATGTTGCTATTTGTCACTTAATATTTTGGGGTTTTTTTTCAGTCTTTGTATATTTTAAATACAGTAACATGGAACAGTATTACTTAACAACTATACTTTTTAATGTCTAAAGAAATTAAAAGGTATGATGTAAAATAAATTACAATACTCCCTAATGAACCTGTTACCCAACTTTCCCTATTATAAATAATGTCATGCTATCTTTTTATGTGAAATTTCTTTTGTAATAAGGATTATCTCCTCACAATCTATTGCTAGGTGAAAAAACAAACATCAGAATCTTTTGAGTTACAAGTTCTTTATCTTAAAATGACAATCAACCTCTCTCAAGCTTTTTCTGTTACCTTTTGTGATATATGGAAATTCTAGGTATATGCATATAGTTACCTTTTTCTTGAGCATATTGGTTTTACCCTGAGGAAAAAACCAAATACCGCAAAAGAAATAATGACAAAAAAGCAGACAAGTCATAAAAAGGTAATCAGTAAACAAACTCATTTGTTTACAACAAATCATAAAAGATACGTATTAAAAATGAGATGTCATTCTACTCTCTCGAGGAGGGAGAAGAGATAGGATAAGAAAAGGAGCTGGTAAGTTTACAAGTGGGGAGTGAGAAGTCAGGGAATACATATCTGAGACCTTTAATTTTCTCCATGAGTAGGAGGAAACAATTTATTGGGGTGAGTACAGGGAAGGGCTGTATGGCTCAGCAGTGAAGTCATGTCCCTGAACTTTTCCAGCAAGGCTAAGGATGTAGTAAAGAAATGTGTTAACCCCAGAACAAAGTACAGAGTCACAGCAAGAAGATGAGCCACAAAAAAGCACACAGCAGAGTGGAAATTACTGCAGAAAGCAGAGACCAAAGGAGGGTTCACTTAGGGCTGTGCCCAAGGATGACAGGCCTGGAAAGCCTGCCATAAGCACCCTTCTAGCCAGCCTAAAGTTCTAAACAGGACTTTGGGGAAAAGGTGTCTGTTCTCAGGCATTATGTCAGCAGCATATGAGATTAACTAGGCCTTCCCTCTCCCTGAAGTCCTTCCTGAGTGTGACAGGATCCAGAATACCTTACAAGGGAGGGTGTACAGGATGGGGGACATATGTCGTCATTGCCTCCTGATATAGACCGAGAATAAATGGGAGGTTCGAATCAAGGGAAAACACCCCTAATTTTCCTCCTTATGTCCCAAACCCTCCCAGGAGGGAATGTTGGCAGGCAATTGTACATCTGTGTGTACCACTTACCACTATTTGATCCAAGGCACAGTTACTTGGTCTTCTGCTTGAAGATACATGACAACTTTGGGGGCCAAGTTCACTCTTCCTCATCCCTTATTTTCCAACTAAATTAGTTCTTTTTCCTCAAACATGAATTTAAGATAAACACTTAAGAACTAAAAACAAAAATCCAAACTATTTCCTATGCAACTTTTTAGTTTTCTGTAGCTATCAGCAAAGCTGATACTCTAGTTTTCCCATGAAAAATTTGAAATACATGGTAGACAAATTACAGAGATTGGGGCTAGGAGCCACAGAGGAGATCAAGGAATTTTCCTTTCATCTTGTCCACTTGGTCTCATTTCCTATTTCCCTGGCTGGTGGTGGTTTAGTCGATAAGTTGTGTCTGACTCTTGGGAGCCCATGGACTGTAACCCTCCAGGCTCCTCTGTCCATGGGATTTCCCAAGCAAGAATACTGGACTGGGTTGCCGATTCCTTCTCCAGGGGATCTTCCTGACCAAGGGATCAAACCCGCATCTCCTGCACTGCAGGCTGGTTCTTTACTGAACAAGCTAACTAGCTACTCTTGGAGTGACTTTCCCCAATTATCAGTTACAACAGTTATAAGAGGGGAAAAAGACAATATGGAGAATTAAAGATCATTAAGTTATCAATTATTTTAGTTAGAAAATAAATGGTTATTATAGTGAGTGAAATAATCCAAACACATGGAAAGTAACTCTTGCCATCCTTGACAATTCCCATCTTTCTGAGTTAACCAACCTTCAGACCTTCCACCCTGCTACTATTTTAAAAGAATGTCTGCTAAATGACAATAGAACATTAGTAGTACTGAAATGTGTTTAAGTGGCAAAACTGCCTGTATGAAGGAAAGAAACACTCATCCTACTGGTGGGGAGGTAAAAAAGAGAACCATTCTAAAAAGCAATTTGGCAGAGATTCACATTACAAAATGTTTGTTACAATACTAATTAAAACAGCAAAAAACTTTCTAACCACCTAATGAGGATGGTTAAATTATGATCTATGCAGACATTAACAATGCAAGACAGATGTTTACTATACTTTAACAAGGTGTTATATTCATTAATAGCAAGATCCAAGTTCGGAAAAAACTTTTCCTGTGGACTATACCAGAATATCTTGGTGGTAGAATGGGTGTTTGTGAGATTCCTGTTTTTTTTTTTTTTTTTTTAAGTTTTTTAAATCTATATCTACTATTTTTTTTAGCTTATCTGTATCTAATTTTTCATTCACTGACGCTGTAAACTAAAGAATACAAGAAATATATATCCTATTTAATACAAGAAAAAGAACCCAATTGGCTGCCATGCAGCAAATCTGAATAAGCCCTTGAGTTTAAAATCATGACACAATAAATGCCAAAAGTTGGGGGAAAGGTTTTTCCTGTGTTATAGATTTTTTTTTCCTTCTTTAAAAGGCCACTGCCATGTGGCATGCAGGATCTTAGTTCCCTGACCAGGGTTCAAACCCATGCTCCCTGCATTGGAAGCATGGAGTATTAACCACTGGACCATCATCAGGGAAGTCCCCTCACATTATGTATTTTAAAAAAAATTTTTGTCAGTATCTTGGGACTAAGGAAAAATTATGCTTATTTGTGGAATATGAAATGTCTCAGTTTAGCATACAGGCCACCACACAGACTGTAAACCACGGTAACTGCATGACTTTCTAACTTTGAAGAGACTGGAACATCAAGGACAGATGTCCCTAGATTCATTGTTAATGAGGTGCTCGTAACAGTGGCATGTCTGGCATAATAGGAAAATGACAGCCTCACATAAAGACATTTTTTCCTCCTATTCTGGAATATATCTAAATTCCAGATCCAGATCCAGACTGTATCAGTATCTCATTACTGCACGTGTCTCTTTCCACATCTGACAGTACCATCAATTTCTGTGGTGTACCTGGTATGTTCTAGTGCTAAACAATTTGCTCTCAATGAAACAACTGACAACACCAATATTTTGTATAAAATAATTCTTACCCTTTGCCTGTATTTTAAAATAGTGATCACTATTCTTTTTGAAGATTACTTTATAATGCCATTTTAAGCCATTTTTCCACTATGAGAACAAACTTCTGATATAAAGAGGTGTTTTGGACTCAGAAAAAACTTAATTATGTACTTCTTTATGAGTCACTCCCTTAGGTAAATAGCACACCTGTTAGTAACAGGTGAAATGGAACCTATTCTCTTGGTCTGTCTTATGTATTTTAAAGAACACAAGAAGATAAAGTGTTACCAGGGCCTTCTTCAAACTTCCAAATAAAAAAATAAAAACAGGATTCATGTTGATGTATGGCAAAACCAATACAATATTGTAATTAGCCTCCAATTAAAATAAAAAATAAATAAAAATAAAAACAAGCCGTACTCACAGAAAAAAAAAGCTCATCTGATCTTCAAACAAAAACACTGAAGATCAAACTCCACTTACCCTCCTCAGTCTTTTATCTCACTCGATGACATCAAGGTCAACCAAGGAATATACTGTTGTGCATTTAAAAGCCTCTTGTCTTATACCAATAGGTTTACAAGAGACAGGATACTTCCTCTTTTCCCAGATGAAAAGTCTACAGGATCCCAGAGGTCAAGCCCACTCTAACAGCTGGCTCCACAACACATGGAGCCCCCGTGACTAGCTGACTTAGAACCATTTTGTAACTTCTCACTTACCTTAATGATGATGCTTTTGTGCAAAACATTTTTAAATTTAAAAAATTTAAAAACCTAAAGGTTTTAAAAAAACCTAAGCCTTACTCAGTCTCCCTTAAGTCCCTAGGGGAGCCATTCTTACCCCACAATCCTGGTTAGCTCCCAAGACACTCCCCTAAGGCCCCTAACTTGCACAATGCAACAGGCCCCACCCGGTTCTGAGGGCCCCACCCGGTTCTGAGGCTTCAGGAGGGAAGGGGCTGCTCTCTGCCTCGTTCACACTGCTTTTCCTGGCCCTGCCATACTGTTGGCACACAAGTATTTATTTAATAAAACCAGTGGATTACAGTAGGAGAGTTAAGTCCAATAAAGTAGCCAATAGTCACTTGTGGCTTTAGTACCTGATATGTGAACAGTGCAACTGACAGACTAACCTTTTAAGTTAAATAGCCACACGACTTTAGGCTGTTTTTGACAAAAGGGCAAGGCTTAAGTTGATTTCTTGAGAAATTAACACGTGCACATGTATATGTATTTTAAAAAACAGTAGTTATTTCAAATTCAAAAAAATCCATATACAACCACCCAGTTGTGTTTCCCAGAAGGAACAACGGTGCTCTTAGCTGAGTATTTTAATAGTGCTTTATGCACATTTGAAGAATTCAAATGTTACATTCTAAGGCACTGTGAAGATTCTTGTGTATTTTCTTTTGGAAAATTTGGCTAAATCAAATACCTCCATATTCTACTGACTTGGAACTACGCAGTAATAATTCAAACGTCTTAAATCAACAACGCCTCATAATGAGATCACAACTCTGCAAGTTTACGGTGTGAAGAAGCTTAACAGTTCAGTATACTAGCACGTGGCCGAAACAAAATGTCTGACTGATGGACGGAAGGGACGACCGCGGTCAAACCTCAACCTTAAAACTCGGAGGACCGAATCGAGACGCTCACCCCTCGAGGTCCTCCAGGGACGAGTGGGGAGGCCACGAGGTGCCACAACCCCGCACTTCATTTGTAGGGACCTCAGAGATTCAAAACCTCGTGCGCACAAGGGAAGGCCGGGTTGACAAATTTCCACAAGTGGGCAACTTGTTACCCACAACTCTCTGGTTGCACGAAGCGAGCCCATCGCCAGCCCGGGCGAAGATGGAAGGACTCCCCTTGGGCTGCCCCGGGGACAGAGGACGCCACTCACCCGAAAAGGGGGTTTGGCAGAGGTGCGGCCCCCCGGCGAGGGCCGCAGGAAGCTGCTCTAGTTCGCGAGGAAGACCAGGGGAAAAGAAGGACGGTTCTTAAAAGGCCCACCCGCCGCGGCAGGCGAGTGCTGGCCTCGGTCGACAGCCTGTAGCACGTGCGGAGGCAGAGGCCTCCCGGCCCGAGAGCCCAGCCCAAACCCGTCAGTACCCCACTAGACGCCCGACTCGGGCGGAGGCGGCTGCCTGGCGTTGCCCTTTTAAGAAGGGGGGAGGGGACGGCAGTGCGCCCAAGAGATGAGTCGGCGGCCGCCGGAGCGCGCAGCTCCCGCCAGAACGAGCCGAGCCCTGGCGAGGCGGGCGCCAAACAAGCCGCAAACTCGGCCCGGCGAGCGGCGGCCCACAGCCACCGCCGGGACAGACGAGCGGGGCCTGGCAGGCCGAGCCAGCATGTTGGCTCACGCGGCGGAGGGAGACGAGTGCTAGCCAACATGGCGCTGTGTCGGCTTGTGGCGCGCCCGGGCTGACGCGAGGAGCCGCCGCCCGCCCACACCGAGGGGCCAGCCTCCCGGGCAGGGGCCCCCGAACTCCGCCGCCGCGACGCGGGGGGAGGGAGAAGCCGTCTACGCCACAACGGCCGGCCCGGCCGAGCGACGCCCGCCTTGGGAGGCCGGGACTGGGGAAGGTCGGGGGGCGAAAGGGGAGCGAAAGAAATGGAGGAGAAAGTTTTATTTTTAGGCTTGAAAAATGGCGGGAACCGCGTCCTTTTTTCAAACTTAGCCCGGGGAGGGGCGGCGGTTGCGCCACCTACGCCGCCCGGACTCGCCCCTCCCCCGCTCCGCGCGCGCCCAGCCGCGCCCGCTCTAGCCCCCTGGCGCCCGAGGGGGCTTCCCGTCCCCCTTAGAGGCGAAGAACCCCCTACTCGCCCTTCGGCCCCTGCCCGAGTCCGGCCGGGGCCAACCGCGAGGCCTGGTCTAAGGAGACCCTCCCCCGCCCCCCACCCCACCCCGAGCCCCTTCCCCCGCCGGCCTGGGGCGCGCGGAGCCCAACATGGCCCGCAGCGGGCCCGGCTCCGGCTAGCCGCGCGGCTCCTCCGCAGGCCCGACCTCCGCCCGGCCGCGCATCCCGGGAGGCTGCAAACATGGCTCCCAGCGTTACACAATCCCCTCCTCCCTCCCTCGCTGCCGGCCACACGCACACGCGCTCCTCAGGGAAAGGACCCCGGCGGGCGAGGAGCTCAAAGTTTGCTTTCCCCTACCCCACTGCCTTCCCCGGACGGCCGCGGGCACCCGCGGGCGCCAAAGAGTTAATACCCGCGCGCTCGCTCCCCCCTCATCGCCCGCCCGCCTTCCCCGTCCGAGCCCGCGAGCTGCGCTCTTCCCCGCGCCGGGGCCGGCAAACCCGCGGTCCGGGCCCCGCAGGTGGCCACCATTACATGCAAGTCATCGGGGGGAGAGGGCGCCCGAAGGGGGTCTGCTTACAGCTGCCGGGGTCCGGTTCCTCAGCTCCAGGTGGATCCTCCTCTTCATGTCCATGTTTCTCTCTCTTCCCCCCTCTTCAAACTTAACTTTCCGCGGCGGGGGCGGAGGGGGGAGAGGCGTCCCAGCCTGCGCAGCGAGGGCCGTCGGAAGGGGTCTGCTCGAGGCAGAGGCCGACGGCGCGGTCCTGAGTGGCGGGCGGCGTACGGGCAGGCGAGCGGAGCCCCCGGAGCCAAGTTACTCGCGGGAGCGGAGAGAAACCATGGAGGGAAAAGGGGGCTGGAGCGCAGCTCTGGTCTCACTACCGCCGCCCCCGGCCGCGGCCCCGCACTGCGCTTAAACCGGCGACGCGGCGCCGGTGGCTGCTCGGCTCGACTCGGCCCCGCGCGGCGCCGCTCGGCTCGGCAGCCGCTGTGCACCAAGGACGGGGCGGGGAAGAGGCGCGGCGGGAGGGGCGGAGGCTGGGGGTGGGAGAGGGAGAAAGGCGCAGCCCCGGGGACTGGAGCGACTTACTCCCGCCCTCCGATCGTACGTGGGGTGGCTGATGTAAGACCCGCCTGGGGGCTTCCCCGCCTGCCGCTGCGTTGAGACCGTGGGGTCCCTCCTCCACGCGTCCGGAGGCAGGTCTCCACCCCCTCGCTTGGACGTCTGCTGGGAGGGCTGGGGGGAGTAAATTACTGCCCGTCTTCGGGGGTCCCTAAGACCAAATTCTTCCTCGAAGACTCGACCAGGCCAGCCCGACACCCGCGAAGGCGGGAAAGGTGTAGAGACCGTGGGACAAGGGCTTTCGGGTTCTCCTTCCGCGCCTCCGCACCGTGTGGGGCCAGCAGGCCGACCCCCGCGTCTCTTTGGGCGGATGGGTCTGAAAGTGCTGCGAAGACCCCAGTCGGCGACAGGAGCGCTGCGGTCCGGTGTTGTACCGCGTGGCACCGGGCGGAGTCGACCTTCGCGGCCGGCGGAGAGCGGGTAGCCCGGGCCGCTTGCCCAAGCCACAGAGGAGCAGAGTCCCCCAGTCCTGGAGGATCTCCCTGGGTTTTCTAACATTTAAATATAGGCTAACGAAGGCAGCAATTAGCATTTCTAATGGAGCCTCGGAGTTACAGAGTTTCCCCGAATACTTTTATCTTTAAGGGCACCCCTGTGAGGTGTGTGAATTCTTGATGGGCTCCATTTCGGGGAAGCTTGGCAGGTAGCCTTTGTAATGGGCTGCCTCCAAGAGCTCCCTGAGAGACAGGGTTAGAGCCCTAGGCCGGCTTTGCAGACCTCCAGGAAGTAATGTAAGGTTACATTCCGCTTAAAATAAGTAAACACGTCATTTGTCAGATCAGATACCATCTTAATTCTAGTATAGACGAGGGCCTCCAAGATTGAGAACAACTTATGAATAGAGAAAAGCATAATTCTATGCGTTAACCTCAGTTTTTCTTAATGTTAAGAAAGACTGCACTCTTCCTTTTAACCTAAATTCATTTAGTGGCAAACAAAACTATCAATTTTTAAAACATCAGATGCATTAAAATGCCAAAACAAAAAAAATTTTAGAAGGATTATGGAAAACAAACAAAATTTCCAGTATGTTGTTTCCTAAGTCTTTAAAATGTTAGCCTTAGAGACATCTCTATGAGCGAGGGAAATGAGGGAAGTGCTCTTCAGGATGTCACAGGAAGTCTGTAACTGTAAGCTTATGGGAACCACAGGGCTGGTGAGGTGAAGCGGGCAAATTAGTTACATGAGTTGACAAGCAATGATTGAGCATCCACTTTTAGGGCTTAATACTGTTCTTTCTAATTTAATCCGCAGATTACCCTGTCGAGTAGATTGTATTTTATTCATTTTTACAGATGCAGAAGTGGCCAACAAGAGGTGCAGCCAGGTTTTGAACTTAGATGGGTCTGACTCCAAGGCCTCAGTCTCTTCTGGTACACCATCAGTCTGTGGAATGAAGTCATATAGCGTGGGGGTCTGCTTTGGAACAGTAGGTTGGGTACAATCTGTAGAGAGCCTTTAATATCAAACAGAGGCTGCTGGTGCCATCTTGTAGGTAAAGGGGAGATGCTGAAGGAGAAGTGGCAGCTCTGTGCTAGAGTAGAACCTGGGTAGCTCATGGGAGAAGTGATATCAATCCTTACAGAAAGAGGGCAAAATCTTGGGGTATTTATCCTCTCCTTATGAACAGCTCAAGCATGAAGTGAAGTGAGTGAAAGTCACTCAGTCATGTCTGACTCTTTGCGACCCCATGGACTACACAGCCCATAGAATTCTCCAGGCCAGAGTACTGGAGTGGGTAGCCGTTCCCTTCTCCAGGAGATCTTCCCAACCCAGGGATTGAACCTAGGTCTCCCGCATTGAAGGCAGATTCTTTACCAGCTGAGCCACAAGGGAAGCCCAACTCAAGGGTATGAGGACTCAAAAGATAAATGTGTGTTTTATAAGATTAAGCTACAAAGTAATTAATAAACATAGCCACAATGTGCAGCAAATAAAAAGAAAGCAAAAGAGCCAAAGGAGAGACTACAGACCCAGTACTGTCCCTTCTGACACAGCCGGTGCTGGCATGCACCTCTGTGAACAAAGAGCATGTGTTCCAGTGACATGCTTCTTTGTCAGGGGCTTCACTGCCAGAGGCATAAATAACACAGGCAGAACAGGGTGTGTCTCACTGCCCTGCCAACATCTTCCACTGGACTGTCAGTCCACAGGCCTGAAGGGGCTGTTGTCACACTGCCCTGGTTTTGGATATGCTGTACTTAACATCATTCTGTGTATGCATCTGGCTGTGAGAAAGAAGTAGAATATTGAACTGCATCTAAGCCCCAGTTATTATCATGACCATGAATTTGTGGTTTGGAACGACTAGAAGGGAATAAGGAAAAAAGGAAAAATCTTAGTTTGTGAGGGGATCTGAACTATGGGTAAATCTCTTTTTACTTCTATTGATGTTAATGTTTGTCCCATAAGTAATACAGATATCAAACAACACCTTGTTTTGGCACTCCACTGAGTCTTCAAACTGCTTGTTAATCAGAATGTATGTATTCCAACTATCTCCAAAATGTCTAAGGAGAACACTCTGAGCTAGTTTGTAACTCCTTGGACCTGCTCTCCATCCCAGCAACGTCATCAGATGACCAGAGCCTTCCGCAAACTTTAAGTGTATGTACAGACTTTAACAAATCTGAAGATGAGAGGAAAGAGCCCCACACAGGCATTGGCTTAACTGGCCTTGAAACCAGTTTAGCAGAAGGGGCACTTTCTCTTTAGGAAAGACAGTATATGAAACAGATGTGGGTGAAGAAATCATTACTCTTTTAAATCCTAAATACTTCCATTCTTTCCCTCCTCTCCCATACACATGTGCATGCACTGGTAAATCTACCCTCTGAGTCTCTACAGCATGGTGTGTGTGCCTTTTATAGCAGTTAGGCAACACGTGGGAGCTGTTGAAGGACCTAAATTCTCAGCGAGACTATGAGCTCATACAAATATTTCTGGACAATATGAATGGAGAGCAGGAGCCTGGGGCCATCTTTAGAACATAGGTGCCCTGCAATTGTGTGTTATGTTGAAATAATGTCACGTGTACTCAAAAATACTATTGAAAGACAGCTGAGACACTGAGACAGAGAAGGAAGACAAATGGGTGAAAATGGGTTAAGGAATGAGATCCTGTTAGTCTCCAGATGGCAAGAAAAAGAAGATGGGAGAGTGTCAGGTGTGCAGGCAGCTGCAGGTCCAGTAAGGGGCCCTGCCAAGACAGCCAGATTCCGTTTTGCTCTCTGAAACAGCTGTAGGTGCTTGGCCTTCCGGGGGCAGCAAGGGAGAGCTTCGACCACCGAGAGTCGAGTTTAATATTTATTAAGCACTATCTTTATGCCAAGTACTGTGCTTGGGACTTTTCGTGTACATTGCATCTCAGATCATCCTGGCAACGGCTCGCTGGGACAAGACTTTATAATCCTGTTTCATTGTTTAGGAAACAGGCTTAGCAAAGCCAAGTAGAACTCACATAGCTAGTAAGAACCTGGATTTCTATGTAATTAAAATCTCACTGTATTCATTCTCATTACTTTGATCCACTAGTCTTTACAGCTGCTTTTGAAAATCCTTTTTGTTTTCTCTATTTTAAGAAGATTTACATGCTCAAGGAGGAGGTGGAGAGGAAGTTAAAAAAAAAACTAAAGAAAAAATTTTAAAATTAGATTCCTGCTATTGAGACATATCCACCATTAAGATGTATATCCTTGTAACTTTTTTCTATTATTATACATATTTTAAAAACAATATTGGCATCAGATACTTGTTTTTTCACCTACTATGATAAGGAGTGAGTTTATGTGCCCAGTTGTGTCTGACTTTTTGCAACTGCATGGATTGTAGCCCACCAGGGTCCTTTGTCTATGGGATTTCCCAGGCACAAATACTGGAATGAGTTGCCATTTCTTTCTCTGGGGAATCTTTCTAACCCAGGGATCAAACCCATGTCTTCTGTGTCTCCTGCATTGAAAGAGGATTCTTTACCGGCTGAGCCATTGGGGAAGCTCAGTGAGTTAATACCCACCCCTCCCTTCTCCTTAGCAGAGGCCCAGAGCTTGCTGGCTCCTGAGGGGCTATTGAAGTTCTACTCTGGCCATTAATCTTCCACTTCTGCTCCATGCCCTTCATCTCCTGTATTTACTCTGCCCCTTTGGCTGAGGGGAGGGCTCACCTCAAACAATATAAGATATTTTTTGTTTTGGGGGGCTGTGCTGCACAGCTTGTGGAATCTTAGTTCCCTCACCAGGAATTGAACCTGGGCCACCATAGTTAAAGTGACGAGTCCTAACCACTGGACCACCAGGGAATTCCCTAACCAATGTAAGTTTTGACTTTTAAGACGGGTAGACTCATGTTCTCTTTCATGCAGCCTTGGTCTCTCTTGAGTGACCGGGAACATACTCTTGGAAAATATCTGTGTGACTTCACAGTGTTGGGCATCCTTCTCATCCATTATTAGCCAGCATCCCCACCATCTGGACTCTCTCCTACCTCTTAGGGATTTCCTTGTCCACACAGAACTAAGATTGATCCAAGAGCCCTGCTCCTGCTCACTGAGCTCTCCCATCTGTTCTAAGGTTTGCTTTACCAGCTCCTGCCCAGCCCGGGCCCCTTGATGGGCGTGCAAGGTAGTCCTCCCTTGCTCCAGACTCTGACACTACTGAGGTTGTGTGTGTGACCCTAATTTGCTAGTCTCTTATTTTGTAAAGGCCCAAAGTCCCAAATACCCTCACACTCTGCTTCTTTGAAAAGTGGAGCAGCCAGTTTCCTGACTTCTTTTATATTTGTTTATGCACATACTACAGAAAACTTGGAAAGTATGCTTAACAAAAAAATTAAAATCTCAGTTCAGGGCTAAGCATTGCTCACGTTTTGGTGTCTATTCCTCCAGTCTTTTCTCTACACACATATGGCACTTTCTCAGGTCTCAGATTGCCAGAAGGATCATCTCATTAATAACAGCTTTGCAGGCAGGCAGGGAGGGGGGAAACCACTACATTAAATATTCATATTGATTGCAAGAGACATTTTTATTTCAGAAATAGTAAGTGGTGAAAAAAGGTATCATAGTACCTAGGAAATACTGTGTATATTACATTTAAAAAATTTAAGTGGGATGATACTATAACCTGTTTTTTTCAGTTAACATATTATGAACATATTTCCATGCCATTGAATAATCTTCTACGATATATATTCCTTGAGGACATTCTTCTGCAAAATGAAAATAGCTTTTCTCTTTCTGAATATAAAGACAATACATATTCATGGTGCAAATACATAAAAAGCACCAAAAGTATAAAGAAGAAAATACAAGCTAGCTAAAATCCCATTACCTAGCAGCAACCACTGTTAACATTTCTTGTTAACAGTGAGCTGTTTCTATGAATGTAGATGCATATGTAAAATATATAAGTGGAATACTACTATAAAGGGTGCTTTGTAACATGCTTTTATTTTTCACTTAGCAGTACGTCACAGTTATTGCTCCAAGTCAATAAATCATTTTATCATCTTAAAGTCTGCATCATATTTCTTTGTACAGCTGTAACACAATTTATTCACCTCATCTTCTGATAGACATTTATGTTACTTCAGTTGTTCACCACTGGATCTCCTGGAGAAGGGAATACCCACCCCAGGATTCTTGCCTGGAGAATCCCATGAACAGAGGAGCCTGGCAGGCTACAGTCGATGAGGTCACAAAGTCAGACACAACTGAGCAACAGTTCATTCATACATCCTTTTACAGTTATCTCCTTGAAATAAATTCCTAGAAGTACAACTCCTGAATCAGTATATATTTTTCAAATCAGATATACATGGCAAATTACCCTTCGGAGGCTGTTCCTCAGCAGTGTGTAAAGCTTCCCCTCATTCTTGCCTAAATTGGATATTATCTTTAAAAATCTTCATTTTTCACCTAATGACAAGGTGGAAGACCTAAGGGTGCCAAGACAATTCAACATGAAAGAATAGTCTTTTAATAAAATGTGCTTGGACTCATATCAGTTCAGCCGCTCAGTCATGTCCTACTCTGCAATCCCATGGACTGCAGCACGCCAGTCTTCCCTGCCCATCACCCACTCCCAGAGCTTACTCAAACTCATGTTCATAGAGTCGGTGATGCCATCCAACCATCTCATCCTCTGCTTTCCCCTTCTCCTCCTGCCTTCAATCTTTCCCAGCATCAGAGTCTTTTCCAGTGAGTCAGTTCTTCACATCAGGTAGCCAAAGTATTGATGTTTCAGCTTCAGCATCAATCTTTCCAATGAATATTCAGGACTGATTTCCTTTAGTATGGACTGGTTGGATCTCCTTGCAGTTCAAGGGACTCTCAAGAGTCTTCTCCAACACCACAATTCAAAAGCATCAATTCTTATATATCCACATGCAAAAGAATGAAGTTGAACCCCTGCCTCACAGCAAATACAAAAATTAACTCAAAATATACCATAGACTTAAATACAAAAGCTAAAACTTTAAGAGGCTTCTCGGGTGGTGTAGTGGTAAAGAATCCGCCTGCAAATGCAGGAGACACAAAAGGTGAGGGTTTACTCCGTGGGTCAGAAAAATCCCCTGGAGTAGGAAAGGGCAACATGCTCAGGTATTCTTGCCTGGAAAATTCCATGGACAGAGGAGCCTTGTGGGCTACAGTCCAAGGGGTTGAAAAGAGTCAGACATGACTGAGCAACTGAGCTCACACACAGATAAAACTATAAGACTCAGAGGAAACCAAGTAAATCTTCATGACCTTGGATTAGGCAAAGCTTTCTTAGATACGACAGTAAAAGTACAACAAACCAAAGAAAACAAGAAATAAATTTGACTTAATCAAAATTTAAAACTTTTGTGCTTCAAATGACATCATCAAGAAAATGAAAGACAATACATAGAATGAAGGAAAATATTTGTAAATCATACATCTAATAAGGGATTTGTATCCAGAATACATAACTATTAGAACTCAATGACAAAATGAAAACCCAATTAAAAATGGACAGAAAAGTTTGAATAGACATTTCTCCAAAGGAAATATACAAATGGCCAATAAGCACAAAAAGAAGCTTAACATCATTAGCATTTGGGAAATGAAAATCAAAACTACAATGAGATACCACTTCACACCCACTAGGATGGCTGTAATTAAAATGATGGACAATGAGTGTTGGTGAGGATGTGGAAAAATTAGAACCCTTGTACATCGCTGGGGAGAATGTAAAATGGTGCAGCTGCTATGGAAAATAGCTTGGAGGTGCCTCATAAAGTTAAACATAGAGGCAGCAATTTCACCTCTAGGTATATACCCAACAGAATAAAAATATATGTCCTTACAAAATTTGTGTATGAATGTTCATAGCAGCATTATTCATAATTGTCATAAACTGGAAACAACGTGAATGTCCATAAGCTGATGAATGGATAAACAAAATGTGATATATACATACAATGGGATTTTTTTTTCAGTCATTGGAAGGAATGAAGTACTGATATGTGCTACAACATGGATGAATTGTAAAAATATTATGCTAACTGAAAGAACTTTGACAAGATGACTGTGTGATTCCACTTATATGGAGTGTCTAAAGTAGGAAAATCCATACAGACTTCCCTGGTGGCCCAGACGGTAAAGAATCTGCCTACAATGCAGGAGACCCATGTTCCATCTCTGGGTCAGGAAGATCCCCTGGAGAAGGGAATGGCTACCCACTCCAGTATTCTTGCCTGGAGAATTCCATGCAAGAGGAGTGTGCATGGGTTACATGAGGACAGAGGAGCCTGGTGGGTTACAGTCCACAGAATCCCAAAGAATCCTACCAACTGAGCAACTAATGCTTTCACTTTTTCATAGAGGCAGAAAATAGATTAGTGGTCAGCAAGGGCTGGGAGTAATAGGGAGTGACTGCTAATGAAACCGAGTGGGGCCCTGTGGGGCTCCCAGGCACAAAGGCCTTTCTGTCCCCCATTTCTTATAGTCAAGACCCCAGCCATGAGTCTGAGTGACCTTCCATGAGTTCCAAAGGGCAGATTTGAACAGTTGCTAATCAAGGGAGGAGTAGTCAAGGAATCACCTGAGGCAAGATTAAAGAGACTGGAGAAACTCTTTAGGACTAGGAGATCCACCACCTGAGAGGAGACTAAGACGAGGGAATGCAAGACCAGCTTACACCCTAATCTTGTCAGAGACCCTGCCTTTGACCCACTGTTAGAAAAAGCAAGACTCAAGTTCTCTGGGAGTGGGACACATAGTTTTTGAGGTAGAAACCTGGTGTGTCTCCCTTTGTCTGGCAAAGCACTAAAGCTATCCTTTGCTACTTCACCCAAAACTGTCTGCAAGATTTGATTTGTCACCAGTGTACAGAGGGCTTCTCAGTAAAGAACCTGCCTGCCAATGCAGGAGATGGAAGAGATGCGGGTTCGATTCCTGGGTCAGGAAGATCCCCTGGAGGAAGACATGGCAACCTACTCCAGTATTCTTGCCTAGAGAACCCCATGGACAGAGGAGCCTGGTGGGCTACAGTCCATAGGGTCACGCAGAGTCAGACAGTACTGAGTGTGGGGTTTCTTTTGGGGTAACAGGAATGTTCTGGAATTTAGGGGAAAAAAATGTATTTATTTGGTTGTGCTCATAGTTGCTGCATCCATGTGAGATCTAGTTCCCTGACCAGGGATCCAACCTAGGCCCCCTCATTGGGAGTGCAGAGTCTTAGCCACTGGACCACCAGGTAAATCCCCAGGAATGCTCTGAAATTTGATACTGATGGTTGCAGTACTCTGAACATACACTGCTGCTGCTGCTGCTAAGTCGCTTCAGTCATGTCCGACTCTGTGCGACCCCATAGACGGCAGCCCACCAGGCTCCCCCGTCCCTGGGATTCTCCAGGCAAGAACACTGGAGTGGGTTGCCATTTCCTTCTCCAATGCATGAAAGTGAAAAGTGAAAGTGAAGTCTCTCAGTCATGTCTGACTCTTAGCGACCCCATGGACTGCAGCCTACCAGGCTCCTCTGTCCATGGGATTTTCTAGGCAAGAGTACTGGAGTGGGGTGCCATTGCCTTCTCCAAAAACTACTAAATTGTCATCTTTAGAAGTGAACTTTATGGTATCTGAATTATATCTCAATAAAACTGTAAAAAATTTTAATCGATTAGGCAAGTTGACAATGATATATCATTTTTACTTTAATTTGTACTTGTGTATAACTAATGGGGCTGAATTTTTTTTCAAGTATTTAAGGCTGTTTGTTTTCTTTTGTAAGTTACATGTTTATGTCCTGTTGGTATTTTAAAATTATTAACAAGTGCTCCATATATGTTAAGAATATTAACACTTAGCCTGATATTCATCTTCAAGCTATTTTTCCCCACTTGTTTGTTTGCTTTTAAAATTGTATGTATGTATTAATAAACATACACATACACACACACACACTGGTGAGGGTGATGAAAAAATTTTTAATTTTTGTTTAAGATAAAATTAATCTATGTGTTTATTGCTCTCATGTCATAAGAGCTTTTCCCATCCCAAGATTATATCAGTTCACATATATTTTCATCTGATACTTCTGGTTTCATTTTTATGTGAAATCTATATAGATTAATATTTTAATGTATGGCTTGAAGTAAAGGTCTAATTTTCTTTATTTTTAACGATTAGCTACTTGTCTCAATACCATGTGTTAAATAACCATCTTTCCCTCGGAGAATATGAAATGTAACCTGTATCACATACCAAATTCTTCATATTCTTACGTCTATTTCTGGACCTCCTTCTCTATTCACTTATTTTTCTGTCTATACCCTCTGGGACAGTTTAGCAAATGGGAAGCCAGTGCACAAATGGCAGAAGAGCAGAAATTTATTCTCTGGAGACATGGGCTTGGAGTGGCCCTGGACTCGGGGACATCAGCCCGGGTGCGAGTGCATGTCCAAACCATGTAAAAGGTGGAGAACACACCTTTCAGAACGCACAGTGACACCAGAGTCCTGTGCTGCCCATCACATTTCTCCCTTCCTATTTCTCATCATTCGTCCCCCAAAGAATACACAGTTGACCCTTGAACAGTGCAGGTTTGTACTGTGTGGGACCACTTATATGTGAATTTTTTTCTATAAATATGAATTACATTTGTATACAATATAAGGGGTTCACTGAATCCATGGATGTAAATTGGATATGGAGGGCTGACTCTAAAGTTTTACATGGATTTTCAATTTTAGGAAGGATAGGCAACCCTAACCCCTGTGTTGTTCAAGAGTCAACTGGATAATCAGACAAGATGTAAAATGGTATCAGAAGGATTTCCGGTTAGTCATGGTGGATTCCTGGAATGCTACAGTCCCTGGGGTTGCAAAGGGACACAACTTAGTGAACAACAGCAACAGTGGTGAATTTAACTCATATGCTTGTCACCACACTCTCCCAAACCCTCAAAAGGCTTTAAAGATAAAGTTGGGGGAAATTTCCCAGAAACTGAACAAAAAGATAATGAAATATACTAAAGGACAAATAAAATCAAAGGATCAGTCTAGGAGGTCCAATATCTGACTAATCAGAATTCAAGAAGTAGAGACAAGATAAAATGGAGTCCACATCCCAAATATAGGTACCCCTCTGACTCCCCTTTCCCCACTTAGTTACAGAATGCTAACAGCTATCTCTGAAGGCAGGAGATTGGAGGATTCTTTTCTGAGGAAAGTGACTGGTTTAAGAGTAAACATCTAAGATAACCAAATTTTGTTTTATTTTAGCTGTAATTTCCAAGGGAGGGCTCTTTTTTTGTCTTTATAATTATTCATTTTTATAGAATCCTGTTTTTATTTCATTGATGTAACACCACTTATCTTTGAGGAGATAAGTTTTATTCTGATATCTGAATTGTCTCCATTTTCTCCAAGTTCCTTTTTTTAAAAATTGTAGTTATTTGGCTGTGTTGGGTTTTATTTGCAGCACAAAGGGTCTTTATTGTATCACTCAGGATCTTTCATTATGGCACAGGGACTCTATAGTTGTGGCATTTAGGCTTAGTTGCTTCACAGAATGTGGGACCAGGGATTGAACCCATGTCCCCTGCATTACAAGGTGGATTCTTAATCACTGGACTACCAGGAAGTCCCCTCCAAGATCCTTTTTACTAGCTCAGATTTCTGGCTCTTGTATTAGAGTCTGTTAAATGGCAACAATAACAGCCAGTTATTTTACCAGCAAAGTGAATTTATTTGGAACCAGCAAAGAATTGCAACTTGGGACACGCAACTGTGGTGAACCACTGGCAAGTCCAGTTAAGAAAAAGAAGAGAAGGAGAAATTGGGATGCGCTGTTAAAAAGTCCATTGGAGGAAACTGGCTGAGATGTTACCAGGCAAGGAGAAATTTTTCTTCCTCCCAAGGCAGCATAATAGTGTCACTTCCTCCCAGAGATGCAAAAAAGGTCTCTACCTGTGAGGATCTATATTGATGTTGTGTAGTACATACATGAGAGCTCCCCTTCTGGCCTCCCAACTCTGTTTTAGTGTGGTTTCTCTTTGTTAATATTCACAAGTCTTTCCTGAGTATGTGGTCATCCTTGAATATCCATTCACATTTACAAGAGAGGGACTTAAAAGGTGATCAGAAACTCTGATGTGCTGGTAGGTCTTAGAGACTAGTGGGTATCACTTCATGGTGATCAGGAAGCAAGCTGGCATTTCCATGGAGAGACCTCCAAATGCCAGTATTTTCAGTACCTATAGCTGTAAAGGATGAAATTATCAAGCAATAATACAACACAGTTCCTTTGGATTTCCAGACTGAAATGGCCCATCAAGGCATATTGTAATGAAAAAACAAATGCAAGTGTCCTAAGAGAGAAAAAAGTTATAACGAAAAGCTCAAAAATCAAAATGCATGAGGCTTAATAGAACATGGGTAACTAGAAGACAGTGGACCATTTGATGCCTCCTGAGGAAATTCTGAGGAAAAGGATCCACCTCTTAGAATGTGCAGGAGACATGGGTTCAACCCCTGACCCTGGAAGATCCCACATGTAGTGGAGCAACTGCTGAGCCCACCTGCCACAACTACTAAAGCCTGCATGCTCTAGGGCCACAAGTCACAACTGATGAGCCGCTGTACCGCAACTACGGAAGCCCATGCACCTAGAGCCTGTGCTCTGCAACCGCAATGAGAAGCCCGGGCGTTGCAGCTAGAGAGCAGCCCCCGCTCTCTGCAACTAGAGAAAAGCCCGCGCACAGCAATGAAGACCCAGTGTAGCCAAACTAAATAAATAAAGTAGTGTGTACATATCATAAATAAATAAAAAGGGTGAGTAGAGTCTCCTTAAAAAAAAAAAAAAAAAAAGGCATGCAAGCTGGCAGAAGTGGCTCCTGACTGTGGGTATGGATGCTGGGAAAAGGTGCTCTGCCTGCCTGAGATCTATTCCAAAAGGGCTTGGAAGTCCCCAGAGCACAGAGGACAGATGGTGTGGGAGGAACCAAGGGCCTCCCCACCCTTTCTGAGGCGGTCTGCTTCTGGAATGGAGGTGGGCATCATAGGAGCTCAAAATTGGGTCAGTTTGCTCCATCCAGCTGCAACACATACTTTATAAGAGCAGAAATGTTGCTAAGTTTCTGGCATGACATTTCTTTCAAGTTTTGTACAGTGTTGGGAGATCCCTAATTTCCCAATTTATTCAAATGTGTTTTAGAGAGAAGCTGAGAGAGGGCAGGGATTACTCTGAAGCCGCTGTATTTGGACATCCGGTTCTCCTTTCTGCAACAGCCTGAGAAGGTCAGCTTCCCTCTCGCTTGCTTTTTCTCCTATCTTTCTCTCTTAAATTGAAGAATAATTACAGTACAATGCACAGATGTTAAACTTACAATTGGTGACTTTTGGGGTAACTTTTAAAAATTTGAAAAAAAAAAAATTCTTTTGGCTGTGCTGCACGGCATGTGGGATCATAGTTTCCCAACCAGGGATTGAACCTGTGCCCTCTGCATTGGGAGCACAGAGTCTCAGCCACTGGACCACCAGGAAAATCTTCAGTTGGCTTCTTATAACAACGGTGTTCAACTGTGTAACTGGCACCCCAGTCAAGACAGAAAACATTGCTATAGCATCCCTGTGTACTCCTTCCAGGGCCCCATCAGAGGCAACCCTTGTTCTCAATTATATCCCCAAGAGGCGATTTTGCCTGTTTTGGGACTTCATACGAATGAAATCGTATGACCTGTACTCTTGTGTGTCTGACTTCTTTCACTCAACATATTTTTGAGATTCATCTGGGTTGTTGAGTAAAATAGTAGCTCATTTCTCTTTATGAGTACTATTCTAGAATATGGATACATTGTGATTTAGTTATCCATTTTCTAAACAAGTCTCTTCTCTCTTATGACTAGCTTTATTTCTGAGCTGGAGCAAGTCTTCTTTACGTTACCTTTTTTTTTTTTCACTAACACACTAATGGGCTTGTTTCCACAGCATGGAGTTGAAAGATTACAAAATAGACTTTTTAAAGGACCAGCATAATTTACATCCATGTTACAAATGGAAATTGGGTGTAATACATGCTCATTTAGGTTAAAGCTATTTGTGCACTAGACCAATTAAAAGCCTGTGACAGCAACCCACATGTAAGGTAACTGAAGTCTACACCAGTGTTTTTGCTGTGAAAAGAGAGAGGGAGGGACAGATAGAGTAAATATTTCACAGGAAAGCTTGACAGGGCTTTGTGACAGATGTATGGGATGAAGGAGCAGGATGAAACAAGTGCTGTTTCCAGGTAGTCATTTGCCTGGTATGTCCTTCTTCTCTTTAGGAAGGACCTGGGTTGATCACTCCCCTTTGCAGGCTCTGTTGTGTTAGGAAACGTAAGGAGGTTTTGGTTCAGCAGCTCAACCTGCCTTTTGGGCCCACTTGTGCCTTTCGTCCTGGGCCTGGTAGCTAAGCTCTTACCACACATCGTGGGGCTATTGAAAGTCATAGTGACATTCTGGAAAAAACACTGAGTTTGGATTTGGTTAGTTTTTCATTCTTTCATTCACTGAGGCTCCCTAAGTCTTGGTTCCTCATAGGTAAAATGAAGGTGAGTGCATATCCCCACCTTACCAAGATGGTTTTGAGAATCAGGGGAAGTAATTTCAAATTTCTTATAATGATTCACAAGAAACTAATAAGAAAGATCACCTATAGGAGGGGAAGAGGTATTGGGGGAAGAAGTGGGAGTGAAACTTTTAGTGTATACCTCTTTTTTTTAAACCATGTGTGCATATTACCTTTTACAAAAAATTCTAAACAGAATCAAATAAACTATCTCTATAAATGGTTAGGCATTCTAGACTGCTGAAAAAGACAGAGTCTGGCTGCCTCCTGTCTGTGAGAATCTTGAGGTCCATTAGCCCAGAAGTCCTATCACTCCAGGATAACTTGCCGATAGCAATTTAATGTCAATAAATAAATAATGGGTTTGGGGTTGTAGCAAGAACTCACCTTCAAGAGTAAAGAGATCTGGATTCTAGTCCTGGCTTTGCTGTGTCTTTCAGGTGGGTTCCTTCTCTTTTCTGTGGTTTCTCCTATTGAATGAAAGAGCAAGACTGCATGATCTTTCAGATGCTTCCAGCTGATACCTAGAATATAATGCTAATTTCTAAGCAACAGAGGGTTTCATAATGGATTTGCTGGTGACATTTTTGTATCTAAGACTAGAATAGGGCAATGAAACACATGCTTCTCTTTTCACCTTTTATTTCCTTTGATGCTGAAGTATCCAGAAGCCATGAGTCAAGTGCAGTGTGTTTTCCAGGAAAAGGAAATTGAGTTGTGTTTCAGTAGAACCATTGGTGCAATCCCATTGCTGTTTGCTATTGATGTTAGCTGGAGAGTGTATGGGTGATATGTATATACAGCACTTTATATGGATATCAATGAATAGGAATCCAAAAATCATAAAATTCAAATTCTAACAAGACTCAAACAATGGCCTTTGGTGCCAAGGAACTCACTACCTCCTGAGGTGCTTCATTGCATTTTCGTATTGCTCAAATCATTAGGAAACCTTTTGGGTTGAGCTGAAATCTTGACTTCATGACCACCGTTAGTGTCAACTTAGCTCTCTGGGCTGCAAAATACACCTGTGTTCTCTCTGGCCAAGATTACAAACTTCTGAAATGTGGGCCAGTATTAGACCATGTTTCAAAATATTTCTATTAGATTTCAACAACAAAACATCATGAGGGGAACTTTCCTGGCGGTCGAGTAGTTAAGATTTCGATTTCCAATGGAAGGGGTGCAAGTTCAATCCTTAGTCAGGGAACTAGGAGCCCACATGCCTCTTGGCCCAAAAACCAAAACATAAAAACAGAAACAATATTGGATCAAATTCAATAAAGACTTTTTGAATAGCCCACATTTAAAAAAAACAAACTTTAAAGAAAGGCATGTTTTGTTTTGTTTTTTAACATAAACTGTTTCTGACTTCTCTTGATAGATCCAAAGATCTGTGTAGCTGCCTCACCAATGATTCTTCCCTTAGTAAACAAAAGTTTCCCCCTTTAGTAAAGTCCCTATCCCCTCTTGTTCAGCTTATGTGTGTTGGAGAGGTGGATCCCATCCCTGGTTCTAGAACATGGCATGCAAACTTATCTGAATTCATCAGCATAATCCTACCTTTTGTCATCTTTACTGATTCAGAAACAAGCACTGTTGTAAGATTGGGTTCCTTGGGAACAGAATCTGAGATGAGACTTACCGATCGGGATGCGAAGAAGACAGAGGTGGGTGTGGAGAGAAACTGACCAGCAAAGTAGGTGCAGTGGCAGTTACAACCAAAGTCTCAGCTGACCCCGAGAACTCAAGAATGCGGGTGACCCTTCAGAGTTGTCACAGATTGAAGTAAGGGGGCCGGACATTTGAGTTCCCACATCAGACAGTCATGGGCCTTAGGCTGCACCCTGGGAGGGGTTATAAAACAGTCATGGGCCTTAGGCTGCACCCTGGGAGGGGTTATAAAACTTTGGGGGCATGGTTTCCTGAGGCTGAGAGCAAGACTATTCCCAGCAGCTAAGGGACAGATGTGTTCCCCTGAAGAGGGGATCAGGGCAAACCCCCATAATATCTCCTACAGGTACAAGTCCACAGAGATTTGCTAGAACCACTGAGAGAAAGGCTTCCAGAAGTGACCTGTATCTATCTGGATATGGTTGAGGAGCGCTGGGGCTTGTCTGGAACCATCTCACATCGAGGTCAGCTTTGATGACGTGGGTGCTGGGCTGAGTCAAAACAACACTATGGGCTTCCTTGGTGGCTCAGACAGTAAAGAATCTTCCTGCAGTGTGGGAGACCTGGGTTTTATCCCTGGGTCAGGAAGATCCCCTGGAGAAGGGAATGGCAACCCACTCCAGTATTCTTGCCTGAGAATTTCATGGACAGAGAAGACTGGCGGGCTATAGTCCGTGGGGTTGCAAACAGTTGGACATGACTGAGTGACTAACACCACACACTTGGATGTGGTACTTTGATGTGAACTTCGTTAAGTCAGTTTTCTGGCTGTGTTTTAATTATGTGTATATGAACATATATATCCCACGTTGAAGGTCAGGAAGCGCGGCAGTGAGGAGATAACCCTCGTCCAAGGTAAGGAGCAATGGCTGCGCTTTGCTGGAGCAGCCGTGAAGAGATATCCCACGTCCAAGGTAAGAGAAACCCAAGTAAGACGGTAGGTGTTGCAAGAGGGCATCAGAGGGCAGATACACTGAAACCATACTCACAGAAAACTAGTCAATCTAATCACATTAGGACCACAGCCTTGTCTAACTCAATGAAACTAAGCCATGCCCGTGGGGCAACCCAAGACGGGCGGTTTATGGTGGAGAGATTTGACAGAATGTGGTGCACTGGAGAAGGGAATGGCAAACCACTTCAGTATTCTTGCCTTGAGAACCCCATGAACAGTATGAAAAGGCAAAATGATAGGATATTGAAAGAGAAACTTCCCAGGTCAATAGGTGCCCAGCATGCTACTGGAGATCAGTGGAGAAATAACTCCAGAAAGAATGAAGGGATGGAGCCAAAGCAAAAACAATACCCAGCTGTGGATGTGACTGGTGATAGAAGCAAGGTCCGATGCTGTAAAGAGAAATATTGCATAGGAGCCTGGAATGTCAGGTCCATGAATCAAGGCAAATTGGAAGTGGTCAAACAAGAGATGGCAAGAGTGAATGTCAACATTCTAGGAATCAGCGAACTGAAATGGACTGGAATGGGTGAATTTGACTCAGATGATCATTATACCTACTACTGTGGGCAGGAATCCCTCAGAAGAAATGGAGTGGCCATCATGGTCAACAAAAGAGTCTGAAATGCAGTACTTGGATGCAATCTCAAAAACGACAGAATGATCTGTTTGTTTCCAAGGCAAACCATTCAATATCACAGTAATCCAAGGCTATGCCCCAACCAGTAATGCTGAAGAAGCTGAAGTTGAACGGTTCTATGAAGACCTACAAGACCTTTTAGAATTAACACCCAAAAAAGATGTCCTTTTCATTATAGGGGACTGGAATGCAAAAGTAGGAAGTCAAGAAACACCCGGAATAACAGGCAAATTTGGCCTTGGAATACGGAATGAAGCAGGGCAAAGACTGATAGAGTTTTGCCAAGAAAATGCACTGGTCATAGCAAACACCCTCTTCCAACAACACAAGAGAAGACTCTACACATGGACATCACCAGATGGTCAACACCGAAATCAGACTGATTATATTCTTTGCAGCCAAAGATGGAGAAGCTCTATACAGTCAGCAAAAACAAGACCAGGAGCTGACTGTGGCTCAGACCATGAACTACTTATTGCCAAATTCAGACTTAAATTGAAGGAAGTAGGGAAGACCACTAGACCATTCAGGTATGACCTAAATCAAATCCCTTATGATTATACAGTGGAAGTGAGAAATAGATTTAAGGGCCTAGATCTGATAGATAGAGTGCCTGATGAACTATGGAATGAGGTTCGTGACATTGTACAGGAGACAGGGATCAAGACCATTCCCATAGAAAAGAAATGCAAAAAAGCAAAATGGCTGTCTGGGGAGGCCTTACAAATAGCTGTGAAAAGAAGAGAAGCAAAAAGCAAAGGAGAAAAGGAAAGATATAAGCATCTGAATGCAGAGTTCCAAAGAATAGCAAGAAGAGATAAGAAAGCCTTCTTCAGCAATTAATGCAAAGAAATAGAGGAAAACAACAGAATGGGAAAGACTAGGGATCTCTTCAAGAAAATCAGAGATACCAAAGGAACATTTCATGCAAAGATGAGCTCGATAAAGGACAGAAATGGTATGGACCTAACAGAAGCAGAAGATATTAAGAAGAGGTGGCAAGAATACACAGAAGAACTGTACAAAAAAGATCTTCATGACCCAGATAATCACGATGGTGTGATCACTGACTAGAGCCAGACATCCCGGAATGTGAAGTCAAGTGGGCCTTAGAAAGCATCACTACGAACAAAGCTAGTGGAGGTTATGGCATTCCAGTTGAGCTATTCCAAATCTTGAAAGATGATGCTGTGAAAGTGCCGCACTCAATATGCCAGCAAATTTGGAAAACTCAGCAGTGGCCACAGGACTGGAAACAGTCAGTTTTCATTCCAATCCCAAAGAAAGGCAATGCCAAAGAATGCTCAAACTACCGCACAATTGCACTCATCTCACACGCTAGAAAAGTAATGCTCAAAATTCTCCAAGCCAGGCTTCAGCAATATGTGAACCGTGAACTTCCTGATGTTCAAGCTGGTTTTAGAAAAGGCAGAGGAACCAGAGATCAAATTGCCAACATCTGCTGGATCATGGAAAAAGCAAGAGAATTCCAGAAAAACATCTATTTCTGCTTTGTTGACTATGCCAAAGCCTTTGACTGTGTGGATCACAATAAACTGTGGACAATTCTGAAAGAGATGGGAATACCAGACCACCTCACCTGCCTCTTGAGAAATCTGTATGCAGGTCAGGAAGCAACAGTTAGAACTGGACATGAAACAACAGACTGGTTCCAAATGAGTTCATCAAGGCTGTATGTTGTCACCTTGTTTAACTTATATGCAGAGTACATCATGAGAAACGCTGGACTGGAAGAAACACAAGCTGGAATCAAGATTGCCGGGAGAAATATAAATAACCTCAGATATGCAGATAACACCACCCTTATGGCAGAAAGTGAAGAGGAACTAAAAAGCCTCTTGATGAAAGTGAAAGTGGAGAGTGAAAAGGTTGGCTTAAAGCTCAACATTCAGAAAACGAAGATCATGGCATCCGGTCCCACCACTTTATGGGAAATAGATGGGGAAACAGTGGAAACAGTGTCAGACTTTATTTTTTTGGGCTCCAAAATCACTGCAGATGATGACTGCAGCCATGAAATTAAAAGACGCTTACTCCTTGGAAGGAAAGTTATGACCAACCTAGATAGTATATTCAAGAGCAGAGACATTACTTTGCCAACAAAGGTCCGTCTAGTCAAGGCTATGGTTTTTCCTGTGGTCGTGTATGGATGTGAGAGTTGGACTGTGAAGAAGGATGAGCACCGAAGAATTGATGCTTTTGAACTGTGGTGTTGGAGACGACTCTTGAGAGTCGCTAGGACAGCAAGGAGATCCAACCAGTCCATTCTGAAGGACATCAGCCCTGGGATTTCTTTGGAAGGAATGATGCTAAAGCTGAAACTCTAGTACTTTGGCCACCTCATGTGAAGATTTGACTCATTGGAAAACACTCTGATGCTGGGAGGGATTGGGGGCAGGAGGAGAAGGGGACAACAGAGGATGAGATGGCTGGATGGCATCACTGACTCGATGGACGTGAGTCTCAGTGAACTTGGGGAGTTAGTTTTGGACAGGGAGGCCTGGCGTGCTGCAATTCATGGGGTCGCAAAGAGTCGGACACAACTGAGCTACTGATCTGATCTGATATGAACATAAGTGTCAGTGTTACTTTGGTACGTTCTGCCAATGGGGAGCTGCATTCTCTAGCAATAACCTGCTGAGTAGCAGTTGCCTCTCGTTAAGATGGGTCACTTGGTTTTCAGCTTACTAGTGCCCACTCAGCTTTTAGAGGTGCTAGAAGAGAACTAAATCCTAATCTTCTAATAATAGTCAATAGATAATATCTAAAGTGGAAAAAACGAAAGCATAGAACAGAAGCATGTGTCTATAAATACGAGGTAAACATCAGAAGAAATAGCTGAAAACGTTGGCAGTAGTTGCCTCTGGGGAGACCCATCAGGGTGGGATTGGACAAGTCAAGGCAGCTGGTTTTGTTGGGAAGCCTTGAAGTGCTCTTTAATTTGAAACTCTTTGTATCACCCGTTGATAATGCATGTCTTGGGGCAGCTTGCACTACTCTGGGACTCTCCCATCTCCTAGTTCTCTGGCCTTTCTCTTTCTTCTGGGTAGGGGGTTTCTTAAATGCTGGTTGATAATGATTTAAAGCTGCCCTTTCTCTCTTTATTATTTTAAGCACTCTGCTCTACTACTCCTAATCTCACCTCTTAGGCTCCAGATCCATATTTCTTCCACCGGGTCACCTTGGAGTTCCCCCTGCCCAATCTCCAACTTGCATGAGGAGACAACAAAGGTCTCTCCAAGGTCTCACATGCTATGAGGTCTAAAAAATATATGGAAATATTTAACAAGTCACGAGAATGAATCCTTTCATTTACTTAATATATTAGCCATTTTTTCTTTTATCATGTCAACTGAAAAATATACACAACCTAAAAGTCAAGAATTATGTTTTATGGAGAAGGAAATGGCAACCCACTCCAGTATTCTTGCCTGGGAAATCCCATGAACAGAGGAGCCTGGGAGGCTACAGTCCAGGGGGGTCACAAAAGAGTTGAACACAACTGAGCGACTAAAAAAAAAAAGAAAGAAAGAATTATGTTTTATTTGGCAGACAAAACAGAGCTTTAAGCCCAGGACAGAGCCTCTCAGATATCAGTGAGATTGCTCTGAGGAGGTAAGGGAGGAGGAGCTAGGATATACAGGAGTATTTGCAACAAAGAGCAGATAGTCGGAACTTCTAAAGATTTGTTGTGCAGTCACTAAGTCATGATCAACTCTTTGCAACCCCATGAACTGCAGCATGCCAGGGTTCCCTGTCCTTCACTATCTCCCAGAGTTTGCTCAAACTCATGTTCAGGGATGGAACGCATGCCCTCTGCATTGGAATCACAGAGTCTTAACCACTGGACTGCCAGGGAAGTCCAAAATATTATTATTAATGAAAGAAAACCAGACAACTCAAGTTAATGAATTTAATACTTCTCTGTGTGTGGGAAGATGCAGAAGTCTGGGCTCAGTGAAATAATTCCTTTGATAGGCACCCCAACTTTCCTGTGACCAGTGCCCTGGGTTTTCCTATCCTGAGTCTCCTCAGGGCACACCATTGCAAGTGGCTGCAGAGGCTGCTGGCTTGATAGCTGGCATCTGGTTTGTATCCTGAGTTCCCTCAGGGCTCACCATTGGGGTGCTATAAGGTGCTAGTTTGATGGCTGCAACATCCGTGTTTACTGATGTGGCAGGCAACATTTTTTACTCAGTCAGATGAACAGCCATTTACTGAGCACCAACCAGGACCCATGTGTGACACCAAATGCCGTCATGTGGTTTTGCTGTCACACCGTTTTGCTGTTTTAACATCTTTTCATGTCCTAAAGTATTTCTTTCCTCAGTTTAACCATCTATAAAATGTATATAAAGTTATAAGGATTAAATTAGTCAGTGTTTATAAAGCCTTTTGAAAAGTACTTAACATAAAGTTATTAATTAGTACATTTGGAGAGCGCTCTGTGTGTATGTGTACTGGGCTTCAGAGATAAGAAGATACTGTCAAGAAATACCTTTTAAGAGAGACAAAAAGTGGTGTTATGTATTGTAACTGTGATACAAGGTGACAAGATCTTATGTCAGGAGTACCACATAAGGAACACAACCAAAGCTCTGTAAGAACCTAGACTGAGGGAAGGAACCAAATTTTCTGGGGTGGGGTTGGGGGTGGAGGCCCAGGAAGATTTCATCAAGGGAATGTCATTTAAAAAATAAGAATTTTATTTATTTATGGCTTTGCTGGGTCTTTGCTGCTGCGTGGGGTTTGGGGGTAGTTACTCTGCTGCGCTCTGAAGGCTTGTCCCTGCAGTGGATTCTCTCGTTGTGGAACATGGGCTTTAGGGCATGCAGGCTTCAGCAGTTGAAGGGAATGTCTTTTTAAATGGACTTCAAACAACAGGTAGTAGCCTTCCAGGTTGAGAGAAAGGATATTTCAAGTATAGACTAGCATTAGGCAAAGTTCAAAGAAGTAGTTTTGAAGGGCTTAGCATGTTAGGGGAATAAGGACAAATGTTTCATACTTTCAGAGTTACAGCTATTGAAAGACCTAGCAAAGAGAACTTTCAGGGTTAGAAAACCCTCCAGCAGCTTTAATATTCTGGATGGAAAGAAGCTCTAATGCTTCTTTTATTTTTTATTTTATTTTGGGGGGGCTGTGCCTTGTGGCATGTGGGATTTTAGTTCCCTGACCAGGGATCAAACCCATTCCTCCTGCAGTGGAAGCTCCAGAGGCCAGGAGCTTCCACTGGACTGCCAGGGAACTCCCCTTTTGCTTCCTTTAATATGCAACCTTTCCTTTTTTATTTTTTTAATTGTTGTAAAATATAACAAAATTCACCATTTTAACCATATAAAAAGAGACAATTTAGTAGCATTTAGTTGTGCAACCACCACCACTACCTAGTTCCAAAACATTTTCATTCCCTGCTGAAGGAAACCCCATACCCATTAAGCAGTCACTCCCCCTTCTGGCCTCCCCTAGCCCCTGGAAACTCCTTACCAGCACAAAGTGATGGTCATGTCTCCATATCCAACCTGAGGCCTCCCCGCCTCAGCTTCTCATTTCCAATGAAAACTCGGCCACTTCCTACAAAGCTGAGATTAGTAACAGAGCAGTCTCTATAAATGCCTCTCAGGAAATGGCAACCCACTCCAGTTTTCTCGCCTGGAGAATCCCATGGACAATCCCATGGGTGTGTCCCATGGGAGCCTGGCGGGCTACAGTCCATGGGATTGTAAAGAGAGTCGGACACAACTGAGCGACTAACACACACACACACACACACACACACACAGATTTTATATAAGTTGAGTCATATAATTTGAAGTCTTTCAATACGGTGAAAAAGCCAACTAACATCTTAATATTATTATGAAAATAATTTTGACCTTATGGACCCCCTGAAAGAGTATCACGATTCCCCAGAGGTCTGCAGAGCAGACTCTCAAAACCGCTGGTCTAGGTCATTCAGGGTGTGGGGTGTCAGCCAGCTCCCCATGACAGCTTCTGTCCCAGCACAAAGTGATGATCATGTTCCCATATCCAACCTGAGGCCTCCCCACCTCAGCTTCACGATGAAAACTTGGCTACTTCCTACAAAGCTGAGATTAGTAATAGCAGTGGATTTATGTTCGAACTGCTTGAAGGAACCAAACCATCAAATGAGGACACATTTTTATGAGTAATAAATCTAAATGTGATTAAAAACAAACTGTACCACAAACTGATTTCCAATAAACTTCTGATCACTTCTTGCAGCTGTCATTACATTTTATAATCACAGTAATTACCTGTTACCTGCGATGAGAGCTGTCATGTACTTTTGAATATCAAGCAGCAGCCATGCCGTAAATTGCTAGCCCCTTTCTCCTCTAATGATCAAAGCTTATTTTATTCTTCAAGTATTCTTCTCAGAGTAATTAGCACGCTTATTATACAGCATATTCAAATGTTAATGTGCACACCAAACTGATGCTATTGTGAGACCCATTTTGCTCAGGAGCTAAAATTATGTTGCCAATTTGCTTGGTGCTAGAGACTCCATGCTTGAAACCTGTTTCCCACATACAAGGAACGAAGGTTATTTACTGAGAATGCTGAGCTAGAATGAGAGGAGTGACACTTAATATAGAACCTGAAAGCTAAATGGGTTAGCACATACACGGCCTACACATTTTGAATTAGTTATCCATCACTGCGGAGACAATCAATATCTGAGCAGACTGGCTCTGGGGCCTGTTTAACATCATTTCTCCAGGGTCTCTAACAAACTTCGCCTCTGCAGAGGATAAACCACCCGAATCACAGTTTTGTCAATTGGAAACATTTTCCTCATTCTGAGCTAGAATCTGCTCGAGTTTTCACTTGTCTGTTTTTGCTCTGCCCTCTGGAGCCATGTAAAACATGTCTGCTTTCTGTCCTGTGACTATCCTGTAGAGATTTAGGACAGTGACATTGTCCCCACAGTCTGCTCTTGTAAGGCTCAATTGTCCCAGGTCCTTATGGGACAGGTTACCAGTCCCTTTACCACTGTGGTGATTCAACTTGTCAGTGTCCCCTCTTGAAATAAAAACAGTGAGGCGTTCAGAACCTGAAGCAACGATCCCGGTGTGGTCTGGTCAGGGTGGAAATCAGTAGGTCTCTGTTGGATGTGAATGCTCTTGTTGGATGTGATTCCATTAGTGCTTTCCCAGAGTATATTGTCTCTCTCATTATCCATCACTGATTCCTGATTAGCTAAAACTACCAAATCTTTTAAGCCATATATTGGTACTTAGGCAATTATCCATTTAGACCCCAAAACAGGACCTGAGATTTATCACCATTACATTACATCTTGTTAAATTTGACCCAGTGCTTTGGTCTATCAAGAACCTTTTTTGTGTCCTGAATCAATCCTTTCCATCAACAGGTGTAGTAATCAACCTATCGATATTGCTATCTGTTTATAAATCAAAGCTTGAAATGCCTGACAGGAGAGGTCTCAGGATGGAGCTCTTCACCTATTTTCAGAGACCTGAAATCAAAGTATTTATTCAACCAGTTATGTCTCTCTCCTTCCCCATCCAAATATGCACACCTCAATTCAACTCTAACTCAAGCTGGCAGGGAGGGAAAACACCGAAGGATATTCCAGGTTACTAGCTGGCCGATTAAAGCGACCTAGAAAAGAAACAGAAAAAGATGGGAGGGAGTGGATAGGCCTGGTGAAGGGCCCAGCGTGGGAAAACAGGTTCTCTGAAGCTATTTTCTCTGGGCCAACACACCAACACAGGCTGGGCGGGTATTAAGGTATGAGTCACATGGAAGATAGTCCAGGGCTCTGCTCTGATGAGAGACAGAGGAAATCAATAACCAGGAAACAGGACCAATGTTGGAAGTTAGGAGTTAGTCAATTAGTACATCAAACTGGAGGGGCTAGGCAGAAGAGAACAGAGATGGGCATAAGGAGTGAAGCAAAGAAAGACCACGTGAAACAGAATCTCAGCTTGCTAAGTGGGCTCCAGAGCTGTGCCGTCCAACTTGATAGCCACTAGCTACAGGTAGCTATTTAAATTAACATTCATAAAAATTAAATTCAAAATATCAGTTCTTTAGTCACATTAGCCATATTTAGAGTGTTCAAAAGCCACATGTGACTCATGGCTACCATATTGGATCATACAGAAGAATATTCCCAACATTGTAGAAATTCCTATTGGACAGTTCTGGTCTAGAACATTCTAGATGTACTTCTTAAAAAGGGCTAGGGACTTCCCTGGTAGTTCAGAGGTTAAGACTCTGTGCTTCTAATGCAGATGGTGCTGGTTCAATCCATGACTGGAGAACAAAGATCCCACATGCTTCATGATGTGGCCAATAAATAAATAAATAAGGGCCAGGACAGGTAGGATATCATTGTAATGTACTTATATTCTCTTTGTTTTCCCCTTTATGACCCAGCGCAAACATCACTTCTTCTGGGAATTCACCACATGTATGATCTGTGAGTGTATGCTATAGACTGCCAAGCATTCTGAGTTACACAGTTAGTGGTCATGCATGGGTCTAGGCAGTACTTAGTATGGCAATCCTGGCACAGTTATTTGTCAATCCTTAACCAAAATGTGTGGCTTCCCTGGTAGCTCAGCTGGCAAAGAATCCACCTGACATGCAGGAGACCTTGGTTTGATTCCTGGGTTGGGAAGATTCCCTGGAGAAGGGATAGGCTACCCACTCCAGTATTCATGGGCTTCTCTGGTGGCTCAGATGGTAAAGAATCCGCCTGCAATGCGGGAGACCTGGATTCAATCCCTGGGTTGGGAAGATCCCCTGGAGGAGGGCATGGCAACCCACTCCAGTGTTCTTGCTTGGAAAATCCCCATGGACAAAGGAGCCTGGTGGGCTACAGTCCATGGGGTTGCAAAGAGTCGCACATGACTGAAGTGACTAAGCACAGCACAGCACAAACGAAATGTGGCCTTTCTCTATCAGGGGAGGGCATCCTCCTGGATGAAACAATTAGCTTTGGGGCTAAGACTCATGGGACAGGAAGGGAAGGATGAGGAACTCTGGCCTAGCCAGCCAGGACTGCTGACTCCACCACTGTAGCTTTAAAAATAATTTGTGATGAAAGCTTTTGACCTCCTGTCCATAAACATTACATAGGCCATCTCAGCCAGGCAGTCAAGAAATGGAAATCAGGGAGTGTTATTTGCTTGATCCAAGATATGTTGTTATCTTACCTGTGGGCCCTCACAAAATTTTCAGTCTGCCTTCTTTCTCTTTTAATTTCCTGTGCTGTTGCTCTTGGAATTTCTCATAAGATCTATCAATTCTACCTTCTAAATCTGTCTAGAATCTGTCCTTTCCTCTAACACCCTCAGTAAATTTACCTTCTCTGTCTTTTCTCACCCAGCCCCCATAATGCTCTAAGAACTTTAGCTGACCATGACATTCTACTTCCTGGAACCCCACAGTGTCATAAAGGCTCCTCCTTGGGCCCCCAGCTAACCCTTGGGATTCAGGTCCTTTCAATCTCTGATGTGTAGCTCACATGTCGGCTCCTCTGTTACTGCACCCAGAACCAAGTTGCCCTCTCACATCCCTCTGCCTTTGTATCCTCGCAGCTCTTCCTGTCTGAAATGCTCCCCTACCCCCACCACCTTTAATCCCCCTGGAGAATGTCTACACCCTTATTTAGATTTTAATCTTACAGCCTCTGAGAAGCCCACCCTGCCCTCAGACAGACTCAAGGGATCCATCAGTTGTTCCCAAACACTGTGGGGGCATTGGTCATAACATAGCCTGTACATAGCACTCCTGAGTTGGTTTCTCCCACTAAACTGTGAGGTCTCAAGGGCGGGCAGCATGTCTGACTCATCTTTTACCCCTGGCGGCAAGCACAGGACCTGACTCATAACAAACACTTACTAAATGCCTGTTAGAAAGAACACCCATCTGTGCCATTATGAGGTTCTGCTAGGAGGGTCCTCTGTGTGGTTGCTGCCTCGCTCCTCAGGGTTCACCCACACTCACAGAGGCTGAGGGCCAAGAGGCACTGGTCAGAGGATGGGTGGAAAAGCAGGAGGCCTGCAGTTGCTCCCACTGAAAGCCTCCCTGTACGCATGCGACTTGTTCCCTCGCAGACTCTGTGACTTGCACAAATCCAATCATTGTCTTTCACGAAAAAGACACAGGGCCCCTTGGAGAATGTTTGTGAAGGGACACATCTGTGGGTAAACTCTATGGGGAAGAATTATGGGCAAGGGGGAGAAACATCTTAATAGAATGGAGAGGGATGACACATTGCTACTCTTGCTTAGCAAGGGGAGGTCACTGGCAGGGGAATGAAGGTGTTGGTAGCAAGGCTTCTTATGTTTTAGAAAATACAGCCTATCCAGTGGTTACCAAGACTTTGCACTTCTATCATCTTCTTGAGCCCGTTATCCACCCTGAGGGGCAGGCAAGACAGAACTGGGTTGTTGTTTATAGATAAGGAAACTAATATCCAGAGAGGTGAAGTGACTTGCCCAAGGGCATGTTTTGAGCAAAGACCAGCAAAAATGAAGCGACTTTCCCAGGGTTGGTTGTGAAGTAATAATCAGAACTATAATTCATGGGGTTATTTGTAAAAGTCTCTGTGGAGTTTTCTTTGAGAAAACTTTTGAAATGAGAAACATTTTCTAGTAAATTGAGTCTGTACAGGGTTTTCAGGCATCTCTTGGGAAATTTGGCTAGATGACATGAAAGATTTCTTCCAGCTCTGAAATTCTATGAACTGTTTTTCACTCTGTCCCAGGTTCACATAACTCCATATAGTACAATTAGAAGTTTGCAAGTAATTTCCAAAACAAATAGCTCTCCTGCCCGTTTAAGCATCCCTGTCTGACTTACCAAAAAGTCTCAAGCCCATTTCTTACTTAGTGTATCACCTAGTCATCAATCTATTCTTTCCACTCTAACTCCCTGCTCTGTGGCAACTCTATTACTTGACCAGTTGTTCACTTCCTCTGTCAGAGATAACTAGAATATAGAGCTAAAGGTATAATTTCTATGAAAGACTAGAAAGCAGAACTGTCACCATGTGTTTTTGAGATCTTAATTTCCACTAAAGGGGAATTGAATTGACTGGATTAGTGAAGGTTCATGGTACTCATTGGCTTCCCTGGTGGCTCAGATGGTAAAGCATCTGCCTGCAATGCAGGAAACCCGGGTTCGACCCCTGGGTTGGCAAGATCCCCTGAAGAAGGAAATGGCACCCCACTCCAGTACCCTTGTCTGGAAAATCCCATGGACAGAGGAGCCTGGTAGGCTACAGTCCATGGGGTCGCCAAGAGTCGGACATGACTGAGCGACTTCACTTTCTTTCACTTTCTGTGGTACTCATTCCTCCTCAGAGAGGTGTCTGAATCCTTGTGCGTGCCATATTTGGTAGTGGGATACAGGACTGGAGTTTTACATAGATCAGGGTAGGAGTAGGCTTTTTCTAGAAAGGAAAGTCTGTCTTGGTTGGATGAACCAAGTTATTTAAATTCTGCCTGATAATTCTGTCCAGTCTCCTTGCTTGAGAACAAAGTATGTACACCCATCTGAACTGGATAAAAACAGAAGTTAATAGCAGCTCTGTGGAAATAGATACCCTGCTTATCTTCTAATCCAAGAGTCCAGGCTCTATCTGCTGCACCACATACTCTTCAGGGTGATAATTACTCCCATTAGTTAGTGTTTCCTGAGAAGTGAAGTATGGTATCCAATTTCAATAATGAAGGCTATAGCAATAATAACATGTAACAGCCTATTTTATTTTCATCAAGAAGACCAAGTCCATCAGATAGAAGAACTATGGGTAATTCTGGGTATATTGCTGGATATCTCTGAAGATGGTTATCCTGTAGGGGTTTGTTTTAATTTCTCTCTTGACTACCAAGAACATTCTGACACTTAAAAATAAGATGTTCTTGTTGCTGATGGGGAGGGGAGAGCTCATCACAAAGCACTGGGCCAGGACTTCCCTGGTGGCACAATGGATAAGAATCTGCCTGCCAACGTAGGGGAGATGGGTTCCATTCGGAAAGATTCCACATGCCTTGGAGCAACTAAGCCCACGCGCCACAACTACTGAGCTCTCGTGCCGCAACCACTGAAGCCCAGGCACCTAGAGTCCATGCTTTGTAGCAAGAGAAGCCACCTCAGTGAAAGGCCCTTGCACCACAGCAAAGACTAGCCTCCTCTCACCACAACTAGAGAAAGCCTGCTCACAGTAACAAAGACCCAGTGCAACCATATATAAAAAATAAATATGAAAACTTAAAATTAATAATAGTAAAAAAATCTTTACAAAACACTGGGCCACAACTGCTTGCTTTTTTCTTCCAGTGGAATATCAGACTTTGCTACACGACTCCCACACTGGTGTCTATCACAGCTGAGAAAGGCTGGCTTTCCTAAAATGAGATGAGAGTATTAACAATAGAGGGTGACAATACAGAACACAAAGAAGCACAAAGGAAGTCTTCATCCTCACGTTGAACTTGCCCAGGATACATGCTGATAAAATCAGATCTGATCACATCTTGAGCTCCATCTGTTAAGAGTGTTCACAGCCGCTTAGGAGAATACCAACGAGGAAAGACCTGGAAATATGTTTTCTGCCTGCCCAAGTAATTCCCTCTCTTCCCTCTCCAACCTGGCTAAAAATACAACCAAAGTGTCACTAAAACACACACACGCACACACGCACACACACACACACAATACAAAAAAGCCTAACATTTGTTGAACAGATTGTGGCAGAATATCAGTTAGCTTAGTGTTCGGTATGCAAACATCCTTGATGCTAATTCATTCAGAGGAGGACTTGTAGGGAGGGGGAACAGAGAGCGTCAAGAGAATAAGGGAGCAAGGTCGGCTGCCTCCAAGGGGAAATGCCAGAGCCTAGTTGACAGGTGAGAATGGTGCAATTGCCTTTTATGTCCATCTAGTGGCAGCAGTTCTAGCTAGAGTCCCCTCTACCTCAACTGGTTCAGGTGATGACCGTTTACTTGAATGTATACCTTGTGCTGGGCCCTCAGCGGGCACTGGGTCTGAACCATTTGGAAGGTTGCGATTCATCAGCCAAGTTCAAGGACTCGTCTAGGTTACTCTAACTCTAAACATCAAGCCCAGGGGATGTAATCTACTGGAAGCAGGGAGGTGAAGTTTCCCAATAAAGAAGACTAAGAGTGGGGCTTCCCTGGTGGTCTAGTGGTTAGGAATCTGCCTGCTAATGCAGGGGACATGGGTTTGATCCCACATGTCTCAGGCGGGACAACTAAGGCCACGTACCATAGCTACTGAGACTGCATGCTGCAACTGCTGAAGTGGAGCACCTAGAGCTCGTACTCCACAAGAGAAGCCCATGCACTGCAACTCGAGAACAGCCCCCGCTCGCCTCAAGGGAGACCCAGCACAGCCAAGTTAATTTTTTTTAATTATGAAAAAATATTTTTTAAAAGATGAAACCATCATGTTAGGTACTAGTACATATTCTATGCCAGAGTAGCTAAAATTCCAAGGGATGAAGAAAGCAAAAATGGGAGAGGTTAATGTTCAACTAGAGACCCTGTGGGGAGTAGCTGATATGAATAATACTGGGTCAGTGGCAGGACAGGGAATGATTTTGAGTCTTTTGTTCTGTCCCTTTTGAATTATAAATGAGGTACTGTAAAGGGCAGTTTGGTTTTAGGATAATTTGGACATGATCTAGAAATTCTGTGAAATAAAAAGAATTCAGTGATTAATTGCATAGGTTAGCATTTCTCAAGAGGTGGTATGCATTCATTCCGCTTGGGGTAGTACAGAAAATTTCAGATGAAATATCTTTTACTTTAATAGTTTGGTGTGTATTTAAATATGCCTTAGAAGAATTTGTTATATACCACAAACCTGTGACTTCACAGGTGATATTGTTGGTTTTCCATTGACATTGGTGATATAAAATTTTCATTTTAAACACTTTCAGTAAAAATAAGTTTATTTTAAGAAATCATTAAATAAATAATAATACAGAAGATGTTATGACAAGAATATGGCAAAAATCATGAAGAGAGAATGTAACAATTGGAAAGTTTGGGAAATACTTCATCAAACCAGAGGACAAGGTAGATTGACTTGTAGACAGAAGGGTTCGGAATAGCAGTCAGGTAAAGGGAAAATGGTAGAATTCTCAGAGGATCTGGATTCCGGTTCCAGCTGCCACTAGGCCTGTGTAACATTGACTCCCTCTATAAAATAACTCTCATGCCTCACTTAGCTTTATTATTTAGTGGTTCTATTTCACTTACTGTTATTGAGATTATGAACAATCATAATGACAGCCAGAACAGGAAAGTCTGCTATGTGCCAGATGCTTTCCAACAATCATCATTCTTTTTATAAAATTATTTATTTGTTTGTTTTTGGCCACACTGCTTGGCATGTGAGATCATAATTCTGCAAGCAGGAATTGAATCTGCACCCCTGTATTGGAAGGTGGAGTCTTAACCACTGAATGGCCGGGGAAGTCCTCAAGAGTCATCATTCTTAATTCTCATAATAATCATGGAAGGTAAGTGTAGTAATACCCATTTCATATATAAGGGAATCGATGCTGGAAGATCTTGGCCACACAGAATCTGATTTGAATGAACTTAGATCTGACTCTGGAGCCTGTGTTTGTTCCTCTGAGCCTGACTGTGTCATAGTAGCAAATTCCTATTCACTCTCAAAGCTAAGCTCGAGATCACATATTCCGGGAAGACTCCTTTGACCTCATCTCTTCATCTTGGTTGGATGTCCCACCTCTGTGTCCTCTTAATTTTCTATGGAGGTTTCTATTTGCATTTGTATTCTCAGCACTGTACATACTTTGGGGGCACAGATTACATAGGCAACAAATTGCAGAAAGAGGGAGAGAATGAGGGAGAGGGAAAAGGGAAAGAAAGAGAGAAGGGACTGAAAAAGAAAATATGTTTCTGCCTTATTCTATTAAATATCAAAGGAGTAGAATTGAGAGGCAGGACAGTAAGGTGGTTAAGCAAATGGCCTCCTAGATCCAAACCACCCAATTTTGCCACTTACTAGATGTGTGACTTAGGGCACAGGTTCAATACCTGTGCTTCGGTTTCTTCATCTACAGAACAGAGTTATCAATAGTACCTGCCTTAAAAGCTGTTGTAAAGACTAAACGAATTATCATATGTAAAGATACCTAGAAGACTGCCTGGAATAAGACAAGCAGGTACTCAATAAGTATTGGCTATTATTATTTCCATAATAAAAGGGGAAAGGGTTCATACTATTTATTGTAAAGTGAAGAAAACATGTAGTACTATTACACACATAGAACCTCATCATTTTCCCAATTCTACTTGTTGACCGATGTAGAGTCATTCCAAAGCAGGTACAATTAAAGAGAAATACGGCTAGAGGATGCACTATTCAATATCTTTATCTTTCCACTTCTATGACAGCAAAATTAAAGACTCTATCTCTACTCTTGGAACATACTGAAATACTGATATTGAAATTATCACACTGAATTATATTCTAAACTTAGTTACTTGCTGTCTTCCACCCTCAACTAGACTAAGTTCCTTGGAGGAAAGGACTCCTGTTTGTCTCTTCTCCAGTTCTTAGTAAAGGGGATGGCATGAAGTAAGTGTTCAATAAATGTTTACTGAATGAATATTATAGAAAAGATATGTGTATGTGAACAGTAAGATGAAAAACATTACATGATATTTATCATAAAGAGGCTCAGATCGAGTGACACTTCAGCTCAGAAAGGAGAAATCACCCCTATATAGGAAAGGTAGTAGAAAAGAATGAATGGTTAAATCAGTGAACTTTGGAGTCAGACTGCTTTGGTCTTGAGGCCTAACTACAGCATTTATGAGCTTATGTGACCTTGGCATGTAATCTAAATTCTTTAAACCATAATTTCCTCATCAGAGAAATGGGGATAATACTCCTTAGAAGAATTAAGTGATCTCAAGCGTTTGTAACATGTTGTAACATGTCACTGCCTATTATGGTTTGTAGAGTAACCAGCATACCATCATCATGATCATCATCAAAGGCTTTGTGATAGAGGCACTCACTATATGGATGGGCAGACACAGGGGAGGAGCACTGAACAGCCAGGAGGTGTGAGTAGAGGTACTGTGGGTGTTAGACAGAGTCAAGGCCAAAATGGGGGGGCAAGTGCCACTATTTGACTGGATCATTGGGTATTGTCAGGAAGTCATGGGAGAGAGGATTGGGAAATTGACTTTAAATACAAGGCTGACAAATTTAGTCTTTATTTTACATGAAATACTGAGACTTTTCAGGCTTCTAAGCAGGGTAGTGACCAGTTCAGAGCCAAAGTTTCTTTTTTTTTTTTTAAATTTTATTTATTTTTGACTGTGCTGGGTCTTCATAGCTCTTGGGCTTTTCTGTAGTTGTGGTGATCAGGGGCTACTCTTCATTGTCATACACAGGCTTCTCATTGCATTGGCTTCTCTTGTTGCAGAGCATGGGTTTTAGGGTGCTCAGCCTTCAGTAGTTGCAGCACATGGGCTCAGTAGTTGCAGTTCTGGGACTCTGCAGCACAGGCTCAATAGTTATGGCACACGGGTTTCATTGCTTCCTGGCATGTGGGATCTTCCTGGATCAGGGATCAAACCCATGTCTCCTGCATTGGCAGGTGGATTCTTCACTACTGAGCCACCCAGGAAGCCCTCAGAGCCAGCTTTATTTTATGGGGAATGTTTTGGCTGTGTGTGCAGGACAATCTGGGGAAGGTGAGGGGAGATAGAAGGAAATTAACTACTTAAGAAGCTTCTCCAATACTTTCAAGGAAAAGTTGAGATCCCCCACTGGGATGATGGCTAGGGGAAAAGCAATGGTATTTTACCATTGGTAAAAAGCAACGGGTATGTGGGACACTGGGAAGAATGAACTCACAGAACTGTGTCCAGCTGGATGTGAAAAGCCAAGTGAAGGGGCAGAGGCAAAGAGAGTTCTGAACTGGATTGCCAGTTAGAACTGGACAGCCAGGAACATGGTGCTGCTCTTTGCTCTTCTACAGCAGAATAGTTAAGAATGGCAGAAATAAAGCACAGGAGAGCCTGGCTTTAGGGGAAAAATATATTTGCTTTTTGATATGCTAATTTTAAGGTGCAGTGAGATATTCAGGTGAAGAATGATATTCAAGAGACACTTGAAAATGTGATCTTAGAACTCAGACCGATAATTATTTAGAAGATATCTGCATAGGGAGAATAGCTAAAGGTATACAGTTGGCTTGACTGCCTAAGTGTGAGAGAGAAGAGACTCAAGGAGTCATCCTTGAGTAGTACTTCTCACAGCCAGAAGAGTGAAAAAGAAGTGTGTGGAGGAAGATGACGGGGAGGAGGGAGGGATGAAGAACATTACCACCAAAACCAAGAAGAGAGTGACAGAAGTGTTCAGAGGGATTGTGAGTTACAGTGAGGTCATAGAGAGAATTGAGAAGGGATCCCCAGAGTTGGCCATTAGGAAGTCATTGCTGACTTATGAGCGAACAATGTGTGGAAGAGAAAACTAGATTGGAGATGCAAAGGAAAGAAGAAGTGATGTGGGGAAAAGGAAGCGGTAGACGTGAGTGTATACTGTTCTGAAAGTTCAGGAATGTAAGGACAGTGATGTGATGGGGGATCAAGGTGGGAGCAGTATTGTTCTTCCTCAGTTAAATGACCACACATCAGTGTTTATCAGAGATGCTTACCGTCTATACATTAAGACGTAGAAAGCAATATTGGTGGAGGAGGCCGGAGGAGGGAATTCAAAACCAACTAGATTGAAAGTCAGGTTACAGCCATTCTAAAGTCTGAGACCATGTTATCTGTATGTGTACGGCAGCATCTGTTTCAGCAGAGACAGGGGACTTATTTATCACATATCAACAGGCTATGAGACAAGAGGAAACTGAGAAACTCTCCCTCTCCACTCAGGAAAACAAAGCTTGATCAACTCTTAGAAAAGAATTTAAAAGCTTTGAAAAGGTATTTTAGCAAGGAAAGAACACTAAGGGAAAAGAAGGCATATGATAGCTTCCCTTTCTTTACTTTTTCCACCCAAAAGCACTTCAGGAAAATGCCCAGGTGCATCATAAGAACTCTCTAATAATACTATTAATGCTGCCCGCGTTTATGGCATGTCTGTCTGTGCAGTGCTTTTCATTTTATAGAAAGCTCTCACGATTTCTTTTATCCTCCCAGAATCCCTGGGAGGTATTACTTTTTCTCTGCTTTATAAGGGAAGAAATTGAGGACCAGAAAGAATCGAGCAATTTCCCCTCAAGTTACACAGTCAGGAAATGGTAGAGCCCCAAACCCCTTGCTCTTTTTTCCTTCATGCTCTCAAATCCCGTTCACGTGGTCTTCACAGTATAACCCTCCACGTATGGGATGACAAGCCAATGTGTAGTGAAGTGACCATCCTCATTTCTATCAATGTGACCTAAAGCTACATGAGTTTGGGGGCACTTTTTTTTATCAAGTCATGTTTCTCACTGAATAGTAGCCAATGCTCCCGTTTCACCTCTGTCATAAAGAGTCCCAGGGCAGAAGTTCTTAGCAGCATGTTTCCCTCTTCCCACATCGGCCCAGTTCAACCAGACCTCTGATGTGCATGAACAGGGCTTCAATACTTAAGCCTGCTGCGCGTGGGTCAGGAGACAGGAAGGCAGTTCTTTCCCTCAATATCTAGTGTCTGAGTAGGAAGAAGGCCAGACTTGGAGGCTGCAGGCTCAGGTTTCACATGGAGACTGCCCCTCAACACTCTGAGCACCAGTGCCATGCTCTGGAAAACGAGGCTACTAACAGCTCTTTTATAAGTTTGCTGCAAAGATTCAGGCAAGCGCATGTGGAAGTAGGACCCTGTGATGCATTCGAGATTCTGCTGTAGCTGTCTTGACATTTTTAACACTTTTTGAAGGAGGAGGTCTGCATCTTCATTTTGGACTGGGCCCTGTAAATTATGTCACTGGTCCTGCCTGTGTCATTGGCCAAGTCACTTAACTTTTCTGGGCTCCAGTCCATAATTAATTAACTTCTTAGGACACTTCTCAATCTTTCTTCTACCTTCCTATTAGCACAATTTGATATGGTTGATCACCCCCTCCTTGAAACAGTTTTTCCATTTGACTTCCAGAACCCTGCACTGCCCTGGTTATTCTCACCCACACCGGCTGCTCCTTTGCTGTTTTCTCCTTAGTCTATCAGCATGTCCCAGACTAAACTCCTGATCATCATCTGCAAGCCTGTTCCTCCCAGTCTTCCTCATCTGTTAATGGTAACTCCATCCTTCCGGTCAATCAGACCAAAACCTTGTCTTTGCCTCTTTATTGCTCATTCCCCATCCAATTTGTAAGCTACTCCAGAGTCTGACCTCTTCTTCACCACTCCCATTACAGTCCAAGCCTTAGTCGTCTAGATTATGTGTGATCCTTATAATTGGTCTTCCTGCTTCCACCTCCTCACCCTGTCCCCGTGGTCTGTTCTTCACACAGTAGACAGAATAATCCTTTAAAAATGTCAGGGACTTCCCTCCACTGCAGGGGGCCTGGGTTTCGTCCCTGGTCAGAGAACTAAGATCCCACATGCCGCGTGGCACAGCCAAAAAAAAAAAAAAAAAAAACATCAGATGGCATCGGTCCTCTGTTCAGAACCATCCCACGATCATCCATCTCTCAGAGTAGAAATCCCTACAAGGGCAATAAGCTCCCTCTCAGAACCTACCTCCTGCCACTCCCTCACCTCGGGCCATTCACCAGTGCCTCTCTGCCGACGTCCTCCAAGAGGGCTGCCTAGCTGGCCCCTCAGTCTCCTCCAGTTCTGCTCAACTGTCACCTTGTTTAAAACAGCAACTACCAGCAGCTTTTCCCCCTCATTCCTTATCCTATCCTCATCCTACCCTCATTCCTATTCCCCGCTCACTTTTCTCCAAAGCTCTCACCACCATCTGATATTAATACATCTTTTTTGTTTATACACATATTGTTGATTTCTTCCCATTAGCATGCAGGCTCTGTAAGGGCAGAGACATCTTTTAACTGCTATGTCTTCAGCACATGGGTCAGGGCCATGACAGTAGAAAGAACTCTGGAACAAATGATGGTGTTACTATAATTAAGTCACAGCAGCGTCAACCCCCCTGAGTGTGTAAAGTACTTGCACAGGCTGCACGCCCGTGAGGCTGGCACTGCATACAGGAGTGAGGGTGTTTATGGGGACTGCTCTGGGCCAAGTCTCCTACTAGATTATACCTTGGGGATAGAAAGGTGAATCGGGAGTGGTCTCCACCCTCAGAGAATTTGTGGCCTAGAGAGAGGTATCTTGTAGATATATAAATAACCCTAGAAAGAGGCAGCATTTGTTAAAAATATTCAGTCTTTAATGCCTAACATTCTGTGATACATTCTGCTAACTACTCTAGACTTCACTGCAGAGGGAAAGGACAATGAACTATGGCTTGTGAACTTACTATATGGCTATTTCTGTTCCAGACAAGTTCATGCTGTGGCCTGCTTATCACACCAGAGACACCTTGCCTGACTTCCAATCTGTTTGCTCCAAACTCCCTCCACCAGCTCCCTCCACCCAATACTGCTGCCTAATTTTACTGTTAACTTGAGACCCCACCTTCACATAGTCCCTCCACATTCTGCTTCGAGATATCAGAACATGAAGCAGGGGTGGAATCAGCCTGGGGAGGCTGCAGCAGGGTGTAGAGAGTCTAAATGTTATTTCCCTCCAATAAAGATGTGCATATCTCTATGGGCCCACAGTACACAGGACCCAGAGACAAACATCTGTTCACCTCTGCAGCCTGACAGCTTGCTTAGTACATGGCACAGAGGAGACATTCAGTAAGGTTTGCTGAATCACTGAACTGGGTCTTAGAAGCTTTAGGGATAACTGTATTTAAGAAGTAATTTTGCATCTTCTGTAAGGTGCCCCAGAAGTATTCTAAAAGCTTATCTTATTTCATTATCATAAGAAATAACCTAGTCAGTCAGATTTAAAACATCTCAAATAAGGCCACTAGTATTTAAAATGCCTGTTTAAATTATAAAACACTCTTATAATTTTCAAAGTTATTTAAACCTGTATTTGAGTTTTTAAAACCCTGTATCAGAAAATTTAAAAATTACCATGAGATAAATTACAAATCACACTTTGCATTTCCTTTAGGACTTCTTGAAATAGGGACTCCCTAAAGCTGTCTGAGTTTTTAGATAGAGATTTAGTTATGAGAAAGTCTGCAGAACCGAGAAACAAAGCTAGAGCTTAGAATCTGGTCATTAAATTCCACATTAAGTTTTGGTGGTAAGTCCTGGAGTGCTTGTTATAGAATTCTCAGTGTGTTTAAGAAGCTTGCTTCTCTCATATGTTCATATCACACATACATTTTCCTACCCAGGTAAGATCACGCATGACAAGATGACCCACCTTATAATCAGTAAGATGTGCTGACAGCAATAAGTAAGAAAATTTAGGACAGGTGAATCCTTCCCTTCCTTGGTTCTCAATTTCTCTGTATATAAAATAGGAGGAGGGATTAGATGGTTTAGGAAGGGATGCTAAAGCCTTATGAGTCTATGGATGTGGAGGGCATCTATTCACATGATAAAGGTTTTCTCTTCATAAAGAATTTCCTTCAGATTTTCTCTGAGTTTCTTTAAAACATTTAAACTGTAACTTGACTTACCAAAATCTTGCCACTATATTTTTATTACTAATAATAGCAGCTAACACTTATTAAAGGGCTTCCCTAATTGCTCAGCAGGTAAAGAATACACTGGCAGTTCAGGAGATACAGGAGACGGGGGTTTGATCCCTGGGTCGGGAAGATCCCCCTGGAGGAGGAAATGACAACCCACTCCAGTATTCTTGCCTGAAAAGTAAACATTTATTAAGCAGGCTAGATATTCTAGGCACCATGTATTCAATATGCCAGGCACCTATAAAATGCTTTATGTACATTGTTTTTTTGTTTTTGTTTTAAATTTAATGAACACTTCCAGTTTTTGTTTTTATTATTTTAAAATTTTATTGTTTATTATTTTTGGTTGCCCTGGATCTTCACTGCTGCGTGCAGGCTTTCAATAGTTGCGGTGAGCAGGAGCTACTCTTTGTTGGGGTGCACGAGCGTCTCATTACTGTGGCTTCTCTTATTGCAGCACAAGCTCTAGGTGTATGGGCTTCCGTAGTTGCAGCATGAGGGCTCCCGTAGTTGAGGCTGGTGGGCTCTAGGGTGCAGACTTAGTTTGTCGTGCGCATGCTTAGTTGCTCCTTGGTATGCAGAATCCTCCCAGATCAGGGATGGACCCCATGGCCCCTGCACTGGGAGGGGATTCTTATCTGCTGGACCACCAGGGAAGGTCCAGTACATTGTTTGATTCAATCATCTCAATAATCTCATGAGATGCATACCAATATTTTCCCATATTGTAGGGAGTGTACTGGCTCCAAAACTAAGTTGCCTACTGCTACTGCTGCTACTGCTAAGTCACTTCAGTCGTGTCCGACTCTGTGCGACACCATGGACTGAAGCCTACCAGGCTCCTCCACCCATGCGATTTTCCAGGCAAGAGTACTGGAGTGGGGTGCCATTGCCTTCTAAGTTGCCTAAGGTAACTGAATCAGGGAATGTGGCAACACTGGAATTCAAACACTCTTCAACTCAACATCTGACTCCAGACACATTGTTAACCCTTCATCTCACAGACTAGTTGCCCATATCAGGAGGTAGTCAGTGTTCCTTTCCTAGGTGAACAATCCTGGTGCTCTGTGCCCCTATGCCTTCACAAATGGGGTGACCAGTTGAAGACAGGTGATTCCTTTGGTTTCAACTTTGGTTTCAATTTCTGTGACATAATGTGCTGATACTTTCATTAAGAAATGCTTTTTGACCTTCCCTGGATTAATACAGAGCATTTCACTAGTTGTCTTGAGTCACTTATGAATGATCTGGTGAGCAGAAGAGGGTTCAAATTTGTTTTGAATTCCTGATTCATATCTTTTTGTCTATTATCTAAGTCTAACAGCAAGACTTCCCATTATTTTGCATACAGTTAAGGTGAAAAATGCCACATGCAGGAAAACATTACAAGATTAACTTCACATCTTTATAATTTTCACATTCATTATATTCACGTTCACAAGAACTATGTGAGGTGGGCAAGTCAGGAATTATTTACCTGCTTTGAAAATGAAGAAAGAGAGTCACAAAAAGGGGAAGTGATTTGTCCAAGGATATTGAGCTGGTTAAGTGCTAACTTCATGTCCTTCCTATGCTATGCCACCTCTGTGTGTGAAAAGGAACATCAGACTCGAGCACTTCTGAGCATGCAGAGACAAATGGCTGCCATACCAGAGGCTGGGATATACTAGCCTGTGGCTGCGGGGCTGCCTGCATAACTAGCCACTGTGCTGACGGACAAGGACATAGCATCAGCCATGACCCTGCTCACACCTGTGCAGGGTGATAAAGAAAGTAGAAGTAGCCAACAGCTGTGGTCCAACTAGATAAAACTTTAAGGCGGGAAGTCAAGTGACAAGTGAACTTGTCTATGTGTGTGTTTTTTTAACTGTTAGTTACTTTTGACATTTTTAAAAAGGCTTCTTGTGGAAGTCAGACCAAAAGCAGGAAGATACTGCAGCAAGATGGATTTGGGAAAAGACCAGTCTCTCTCAAAGCTCCATCAGACACCTGATCATCATCAAGAAGAGACCCATGTTCCAGGTAATGAAAGAAACCTTAAGAGACAGTGGCTGTTGGGAAGGATTGGGCTATGATTATTTTCCTCTTTGTATGGGTCTGGCAAAAAAGGGGCATCATTGGGTGGGTACATTCATGTATTAGAAAGGAAGAATAGGGGCTATATAACTTTCTGAGCTGACTTCTAGCACTAAGATTCTAGTAAGCAGGAGAAACACAAGGAAATAATAAATAATTATATATATATATGATCATGAAAATACCCAATGATGGATGGTGTGGTAAAGCAAGTACAGCCATATATGTAGCACAAATATAGTGTAACTTTTGGAAAGGTATCTGGCAATAAGTAGCAAGAACTATAAGAGTGTTTATTCTGCTGACTGACTAATCTTAGTCTTTGGATATATCCTAAAGCAGCATTTTGGCTGCTTTTGCAGAACCCTAGGCCTTGAGACAGTGATTTAAACATTTTGTATACCACGGATCCCTTTGGCTTTCTGATGAAACTCTAGACACCTTCTTAGACTAAATTTTTTAAATACATAAAGTTAATTACATATGATTACAAAGGAAGCAATTATATTAAGAAAAGTATCAAAATAAAAAACTGATATAATAATATATGTGCTTATTTACAGGTGCATTAAATAATAAGATCCAGTGATGGATCTCATTACCACTGTATCAAATCAAATATTTCATCTCAAATAAATGATATTCTAAGGTATCTTAATAACTGTAATGTGATATGGAAAAAAAATCCATAATTTCTTTTTGTGACAAAGTCATAAGGAAATGGGCATTTAGATTGGTAAAAATAAAGGTATAATTTTCCCCCATCCAAGTTCACCATTAAGGACTGCTGTTCTAAAATCAAAAGATGTCATGGTCCATGAGGTATGTTCGCTTTGGGAGGTCCCAGTGCAAATTTGAAATCATTCCACTGGCTCTAAGAAGTTCTACATCAAAGACCCATTAACTTTTCACAGTCTTGGATGGCAGCAGTACTGTTGTTGATAGTAACTTTAATATTCCAAAGAACTTGGAGAAACATCATCCAAAGGAAAAAAATACAAAAGAAAAAAAAAATCTGTGTGTGAATTGCTTATTATAGTTGATCTACAGTGGCAAAAACAACAACAACAACAAAAACAAAACCAAACAAACTGGCAACAACCTAAATGTTCAATATAAGGGGAATGAGTGGATAAATGAGAATGCATCAACTTGATTAAATATCATGTAGTCACTAAAGTTACAATTATGAGGACTAGATGATGGAATTTATTTCTGATGGTTAACAAATGGTAAAACTGTGGTATGTAATCATTGCAACTTTAATATAGGGGCTAGATGAATACATGGAAAATCCCATGGACAGAGGGGCCTGGCGGGCTATAGTCCATGGGGTCGCAAGAGTCGGACATGACTTAGCGACTAAATCACACCAGATGAATGAATACGAGGAATGAAATGAAAACAGGTTATAATGTTAAGGATGGCAGAACATGGCTGGTTTTTTCTTTACTTTTATGTTTGTACAATATGCACACTATTTTGAAGAAATTAATAGCACATTTATGTACAAATACTGATCTTTTCATTTAAAAAATGTTGACTGAATGTTTGCTCCCAGGCATGCTTCAGGAGGCACAAGGATAAATAAGAGATAGTCCTTGTCCTCAAAAGGGTAGGAGAAAAACTTGGACACTCAAGGGGATTCTATCATTTTGCTATAGGACTCCTTGCTGTTAACGCCACAATTCATCACTCTCTCTCATAACTTTCATTTTGATTCTACAGAAGTCATTGGAACTTGGAGTCTGAGAAACAGAGAGCAACTCAGAAAAAGAAAAGCTGAAGCACAAGAAAAGCAAACTTCACAATGGCAATATCGGTATAGTATCACTGCAAGGGAGAAGGGACTGATATTTACTTAGCATATGTTACTTGTTAAGAGGTGCTGAGAACTTTTATACACTCTAGTTTATCTTTCCATCAATCCCACAAATCAGGAGCTGTTATCCATATTCATCTCCCCCCGCCTCCACAAAAAAAAGAAAGAAACCAAGTCTCTGAAGGTTAAATCTCTTGCCTAAAGTCACACAGCTAGTAAAGTGATGGGAACAGAATCTTATTGCTGCTCTCTTTTACCAGGTGATCAAATTATGTATATTGTAGAGAGGCCTGCTGTTCAACCACTTTAGTAATATAACCATTGTTGGGAGTAGGAGACACCATTGAGAAGACCCCCAAGCTTGTTTCTAAGCTTTCTATTAGTAAAATTCTTCTTTAATGAGTGTAGTTAACTCTCCATGGAGTAAACCAAAGTAATGTCTATAAATGAGTGATGGAAGAGTCTGAGAGTTCCTGTGTCCAAAGTCAGCTGTATGGAATCTCAGGGAGGGAAGACATGAGCATGACTATACAGTAGGCAGCATCTAACGGCCCCGTGTAGAATATAACTGTGAAAGCAGAGGTATTGCTTGCTTGGAGGTAGAAAAGGGGAACCCAAAGAGCCACAGTACAACATCCATCTAAGCCAGGGTTTCTCAACGCTGATGTCACTAAAGCTGTGCGTAGTAGGATCACTGGCCTCTAGAAACCCATAGAACTTTCTTTTTATTTTATTTTTAAACTTTACAATATTGTATTAGTTTTGCCCAACATCGAAATGAATCCACCACAGGTATACCCGTGCTCCCCATCCTGAACCCTCCTCCCTCCTCCCTCCCCATACCCTCCCTCTGGGCCGTCCCAGTGCACCAGCCCCAAGCATCCAGCATCATGCATCAAACCTGGACTGGCGACTCGTCTCATACATGATATTACACATGTTTCAATGCCATTCTCCCAAATCTCCCCACCCTCTCCCTCTCCCACAGAGTCCACAAGACTGATCTATATACATCAGTGTCTCTTTTGCTGTCTCGTACACAGGGTTATTGTTAGCATCTTTCTAAATTCCATATATATGCGTTAGTATACTGTATTGGTAGAAACCCATAGAACTTTCTCTCCCCAGTTATGACAACCAAAAATGCCGGCAGACATTGTCAAATGCCTCATGGAGTGGGGGAAGAGGAGGTAAAATTGCTCCCAGTTGAGTGCCACTGATCTAAGTTCTCTTCTTCTTTAAAAAAAAAAAATTTTTTTGTTGTTGTTGTGCTAGGTCTTCGTTGCGGCATGTGGGCTTTCCGTAGTTGCAGGGGCCTCTCTTCATTGTGCTGCACGGGCTTCACATTGAGGTGATATCTTTTGTTACAGAGCACGGGCTCTAAGTGCACGGGCTTCAGTAGTTTCAACATATGGGCTCAGTAGTTGTGGCTCATGACCTCTGAAGCAAGGGCTGAACAGTTGTGGTGCATAGGCTTAGTTGCTCGTCTGTATATTGAATCTTTTCAGACCAAGGATTGAGCCCATGTCCCCTGTATTGGCAGTTGGATTTTTATCCAGTATCACCAGGGAAGTCCCTTTACAGAATTTTGATTAAGATTTAGCTATGCATTGCTTCTTTTTTGGAAAAATGTGTCCTTTGGTGGCAAAAATAACATAGGTATACATTTTTCTAAGCATCATCTTTTAAAAAAGCATACAATGCAGGTGTTTTAAGTTCCTATTCTCACTGTGGATGGAATATTGTCTGTTCTGCCACAAGGTGTGTTTCTATAACACCAGTTAGCTCACATATAATTGGTAAATAGGAGAGTGGTGTCAGTTTAACGTGGAAGTTGTGTTAATATGTAATTTTTCCTAGTCAAAAGAAGCCAAAATAGTGGGAATAGAATTAAAAACTTCAGCAGGAAAGGAAAAAGCCTTCAACTTGGCTGCTGTGTAGATAGGAATCTTTTCAGCGTGCATCCAGGCTCCTTCCACAGAGAAGGACATCACTAGCTCTGCAGAGATCTCCTCATATAGCAGGTTGCACTTCCTCCTGTGCTCAACTCTGCGGCAGCCCTGCTGGCTCAGAGCATCATCCTCATTTGAATGATCTCAGCACTGAAAGCCTGCATTCACACTGGTGCTTTTGTGCATTTTTTACCATCCCCAAGACAGCCTCCCCACAGAAAAAGCTGCCTGTCTGGACTATCCCAGTTATCTCCCCTGTACCAACTATTGTTTATCCTAGTGTTATAAAGTTGCATAGGATTTGACTCATTTGCCCCAACTAAATTTTTTTCTTCCCATAAGCGCTGTCACTTTTAGTGCATGATTTTGCAGAAAGTGAGGTTTTTCAGGAATGCATATATGTTGTAGCGGAAACTTCTGTACTCAGGTCCTCTGACAGGTGACTCTGTTGAAGAATACCCAGTTGGCTCCCTGAATTCCATACTCACCAAGCAACTTTCTGGTCATTATTGGCTTCTCAAGTACCTGCTGGAGAAGGCGATGGCACCCCACTCCAGTACTCTTGCCTGGAAAATCCCATGCATGGAGGAGCCTGGTGGGCTGCAGTCCATGGGGTCGTGAAGAGTCGGACACAACTGAGAGACTTCACTTTCACTTTTCACTTTCATGCACTGGAGAAGGAAATGGCAACCAACTCCAGTATTCTTGGCTGGAGAATCCCAGGGATGGGGGAGCCTGGTGGGCTGCCATCTATGGGGTTGCACAGAGTTGGACACGACTGAAGTGACGCAGCAGCAGCAGCAGCAGCAGCAAGTACCTGCTACAGAGAAAGAGTGCATTGTCACTTTGCTTTTCTCACAGTTTATTTAAAAATTGGTCTTTAGGTTTATATATCAATCCCTTTGAGCTGGTTGCTGAGCCCTGACTCGAGAAATGGATGAGGCTGGTTTCACTATGCTCTTAGAATTGGGTTTCTGTACTCATTGGGTTGGGGGAGGGGTCCAAAGCTGAAGAAATCACTGGAGTAGGTGGAACCTTGGTGAGCCTCTTGGTAGTGGGCTGGCCTTGCTGTTGTGACTCATTTCTAGACTGCTGAGGGCTGTTCTCATTACAGTGAAACCTCAGTTCCAGAGAGAAAGGACAGAGTGTAATGGTTAAGAGCCCGGTGGCTGAAGTCAGATGACTTGATATGAAGACTAGCTCCCTCATGTCCCAGCCATTTCACCTTGGGCAAGTTACTCAGAAAACTGTGCTTCAGTTTTCTCATCTGCAAAATGGAGATTATAATAGTATCTGCCTTGTAAGTTTATGTGAAGATTACATGAGATAACAGAATAAGTAAATTACTTAAAACAGTGCCTGACATGAGGAAGCACTATATATATATATATACATAGTACATTCTATATTAATATGAGTACAGATTTCTATTTGGACAGTTCATCCATGTAAGTTATTACATGCTCTTACAACAACTACATGAGGCTGGGCAGACACTATTTACTGCATTTTACCTGTGAAGAAACTGAGGCATAGAGAGTTTGACTTGCCCATGATCACATAGCTGATAATTAAGAGTACAGATTAAATTTTAGACCACACAGATATATTTGTATCTTTTGAGGAACTACCAGAAAGAACATGAAACATTGTATTACTCAGACTCCCTCATATAGAGATCTACATAACAAATTATTTAGGATTTAATTTCTAGGATAATAAGTGTTTCCTGAAGAATTCACGTACATCAGTTTTTAAAAACGTCTCAAATTAAAAAAAATGTATACATCATCTTTTAAAAATTTGCTAATAAGGACTTTAAAATTTATCTTGTTACCTTGGTTACTTGGACTTAAGCTTCAAAATGCTGAGCTATCATTTTTACCTTCGTATCATCATATTATTTCTACCTTCTATATTATTTTTAATATTTCTTTTAAACTATACTATTAAAATATAAACCTTTAAAATATTGACTTCAAACTGGTTTTGATGAGACAGTCTTAAAAAATTAATTATGGGAATTTTTCAGACACAACAAAAGAAGAATAGGGTATACATTTTTTGAATGTGCATGAACTATGAGAACTGCAGAGGTGTAAAAAACACTGGTTTCATTCATCTTGAAAGAATGTCCAGTTTACTAAAAGAATTTGGGTTTCTCCATTAAGCATAATCCTCATAATAAATCCTATAGGAGTGGTAAGCATGGAGAGCATTTCAGTCCTGTGGCCTGTTAGAGAAGGCTCTATGGGGCAGATAGCATGGAACAGAGAGTTTCAGTAAGTTTAGAAAGTGATGAAATGCTTATTTATAGTACCCCCCCCACCCCCACACCACCCCCCCACCCCCACACCACCCCCCCACCCCCACACCACCCCCCCCCACCCCCACACCCCCCCCCACCCCCACACCCCCCCCCCCACCCCCGCCACAGTCCATCTGTATTAGCCTTCTGTATTTGGTTATATTTGCAATACCTAACAATTTGTCATTGGCTGCAGTTCTCATGCATATCTTTCCATCTTTTAGATCTTAAACTATCAGTTCAAAGTAGGTGTAATATGACCACTCACACCTTTTCACCAAGCTGCTTTACCTCAAGAACATGTTTTTGTAGCTTTGGACCCGGCTTATAGTACATCTCATTCGACTCACACTGCAGCCTCTTAGCCTATTTTACTTAAGCTGCTGCTGCTGCTAAGTCACTTCAGTCGTGTCCGACTCTGTGTGACCCCATAGACGGCAGCCCACCAGGCTCCCCCGTCCCTGGGATTCTCCAGGCAAGAAGACACTGTATTAAATGAGCAAGCCAGGCTCATCACCTGCAGGCTTCACAGATGTGAAGCAGGTCTGCGTTGCAGATTTAGCAACACAATCATACCAGTTTTCCCCACTGGCATAAAGAAACGAATTCATACAGGCTAAACCCAAAGAAACTATTACGTAAAACAGAATGTCAATCTGTTCATTTATAACATCAGTGATACATTTTCTATAACCAAAGTTTAAGTATACGCTCTCAAACACACACACACACACACACACACACACACACATACCCCGCTCACTAAGAAGGTGCTTGTTGAACGAGTCATCAAAGACAAAAAAGTCCTAAGGGTCATTTCCTCTCCGGACAATTGAGAACATTTAGCACTGCTTCTTCATTGTACACACAAGGAGATTGAGGCCTGGAGAGATTAAGTGGCTTGTTCAAAGTCATGCCACAAGGCAGTGGGAGTCCTGGGTCAGTTACTGCCAAACATTTATTTGAATTCTGGAGGCCTATTTTTGATAGTAATTCTGATTTCCCCATAGAGAGAAAAAACACAAGCGGCAAAGAACAGGGAAAAGAAGCGAAAGAGGCAGAAAGAGACAACAAAATACAGAAATGAAGGTAGAGCTTCCATCACAATTAGAAAAGGAAATGATGGAGAAAGCGCCAGCACCTGGAGAGAAAGAAATCGAGCCACCTGGGAGTGTGACCGAAGTTCTCCTTCCGGCAGTGTCCCCACAAAGAGTTGCGCCTGCGAAACATCTTTCTGAAGTAGGTCAAGAAAGTGTTACCCTTCAGGAAAATTCTTCTGAGTACCAAGCAACAGCAGTACAAAACCAACCTTCTGAAATATGCCAAGATATGGCTGAATCTGAAGACCTCTCTCCTAAAATGTGCCAAGAAATAGCTATATTTCAAGACCAGCCTTTCAAAATGTTCCGTAATATGGCTCAGCCTGAAGACGTCTCTCCTAAAACATGCCAAGAAGACATTGCGGCCAAAGTCCTTTCTTCGAAAACATCTGAAGATACAACTGACCTGGAGGAATGCTCTCTTGAAGCACACCCCAAACCAGATATGCCCAAAGCCTCCACTCTTGAAACATACCAGAAAAGACCTGAGCCTGAGGAACCCGATTCTGAAACAGGTCAAGGAATAGTTGAGACTGAAAGCTTTGTTTCTAACACACAGCAAGAAATGGCTGTGCCTAAAGAGCTTGCTACAGAAATACACCAGGAAACAGTTGAACCTGAACACTTTTCTCATAAAATATATAGAGAAATTGCCATGTCTAAAGACCCCTCTCATAAAACAACCCAAGAAACATCTGTTCCTGATAAATATCCCCCAGAAATGTACCAAGAAACACCTGGGTCTGAAGAATATTCACTTGAAATATACGAAGAAACACCAGGACCTGAAGCCTATGCACCTGAAATTTACCAAGAAACACCTGGGCCTGAAGACCTCTCTACTAAGACATATAAAGACAAAGATGTTCCTAAAGAATGCTTTCCCAAACTATACCAGGAAATAGGTGGACCCCAAGACCAGGATTCTAAAGCACACCAGGAAGATGCTAAGGATGTTTATACTTTTCCTCAAGGTATGGGTTTCTTACTGGGGTCAAGTTAGTGACACTGCCATTTCTTAACTGCTCCCTGTTCATAAGCAGAGCACCAAATAGGCGTCTCTCCCTTGGACCATTGATTTATAGCCTTCTGTGACAATCCTGGGTTATCCCAGTTATCTCAACAGGTATCTTTGATGTCTTTGTCCAGTTTTAAGTGAAAAATGTTTATCATTCACTTGATATTTGGTATATTTCCATGTAATTTAAAGAAAATAATTGAAACCATAAGTGTATATAGTGGGTACCTGTATATACTATGCATTTTGGGAAGCTTTAGTAGGTGAAGAAAAATGAACCCTATGTAGAGTCAATTATGTGCAAAATATTTTGGACAATTACATTTATATTAACACAAAATCTTGGTGAATAAAGGCTTTTTTTTCCTAGAAAAATAACATTTCATGGCAAACTGAAGGCAAGTAAATTCATGGTTCAAGGTACTGAGAAAGATACAAAGACATAAAATAGGATCCTGATACTAGGGAACTCCTTGTTATAGGAGTTAACAGGCTTACCTATTTCAATATTTGTCCCTGAAAAGCACAGTATTTTAAAAACAATGTGACCTTTATTCAATTTTACTTGTCTCAGGGACATAACTGAGAGCCTTGGCTCTCCTTGTTCAGTCCTGTTCTCAGTGTAGAAAATGGGCTGAGCCTAGCAGCCTATCCCCAGGGAACTGTTTTCTAAAGAAATTCCTTTGGTAGCTTATTTTCTCTTTCTCCTAAAATATGAGTGCAACAAAAACCTGGGCTTAAGTTGGGTTCCAAGCAATATAGGTTTTGAGGAAATACCTTTTTAAAATTACAGTAAAAGCAGACATATGAAACACTACCTGTATTGACAGGAGTCCCCTGCTGGAGACGCGCCTCTAATCAACACAGCACCAGATTCTCAGGGTTTTGTTCTAAACCCAGTGAGGTTAAGACAGGCAATTAACTAATTATTTTATGCTTTTTGGCAATTAATGCTTATCTTGTTTTCTCTTTTCTTGCCAAACAAGTAGAAATGTCTTCCTTTTTGCTGATTATAAAATTGCTATAATGATAGTTATAAATGTTCATTATAATAAATTAAAGCAATATCTAAGTGACTATAAAGTGCCCTATGATACCACTTCCTATCTCTGATCCCCAATGTTAAGTTTTTGTTTTAACAAATGAAATGGTACAGTACATTCTATTTTATAACCTGTTTTTTTTACATGCCATATACATTGTGGCCATCCTAATGACATCTTTGTAACAGTCGTCCAGTATTATGTTATATATACAGCAATTTATTCAACCAGTCCTTATAATGATGAACACCTAGGTTATTGACAAGTTTTACTGTTATAACAATGTTCAATGAACATCATGGGAAGTAACGGTTGTTTAACTAAAATTTATATACCACTTTCTATCTGCCAAACTCTCTATTAAACATTTTTTGTGAATTACTTTATTCAATGTTAGAAACCCGAGTGGATGAATAATATGTCCCTATTTTATAGATAAGGAAACTAAGGCACTGGAAGCTTAAGTTGATCTGATTACTTCCTTGGATAAATTCCTAGAAACTGAATTGCTGGGCCAAAGGGTACGAGGATTTAAAGTCTGGATACATTCAGTCAGACTAGCCCAAATGTAGCAATTCACAGAATCCAGGACTTTGTGTAAGTGCCTAGTCCCCACGCCCTTGCCAACACTGCACATGATTATGTTTTAAAAATCTGCGCCTGTCTGCTAGGTTTTTAAAGACCAACCAACCTAATTGTTTTAATTTCCACTTTTTTTGATGACCTATGCTACCAGGCTTGCTTTTAAGATTATTATGAATTTAAGTTTTTCCTTTTGAGAATCACCTGTTTGACTATTTGCTCCATTTTATATTTAGGATATCTATCTTTTTGATTAAAAATCTCTTTAAATAATAGTTATTAAATCTTTGCCTACATATAAGTTGAGTCATAAACATTTTTATTCTTGTTGTTTGTAGTTTAACTTTGTTTATAGAGGTTTGGACATCTATATGACCAAAATTTTAATGTTAGTTTTTAGTTACTCAAATTTGTCATGATTTTAGTTTTTAATGATTCAAACCCGTCAATCTTTTTCTTTATGGCTTTTAGTCTGTGGTCTGCTTAGAAAGGCTTTTAAAATCTTAAGATTAAAGAAATATTCTATTGTTTCTATAACATTTATTGTATCTTAATATTGAAATCTTTAATTCATCTGAGATTTGTTTCTGTGCAGAGTGAGGTAGTTTTTTTTTTCTCCAAATGGATAGCCAATTGTCCCAATACTGTTCATTGAACCTATTTTCATATTTTTTTTTGTTTTACAGAAATGAAGGAAAATCCCAAAGCAGAAGAACCAGAGATAATAGAAATTCCAAACGTGCCTCAAGAAAGTAACCCAGAAAATGACATCTACAGTTATGTTTTATTTTAATAATGTTCAACCATCATAGTCATCCAACAAAATACACATCTTAGTACATCATATGTGTGATTTTCTCAAAATATGGTAGAAATCTCTACAATATTCATTAATATTTTAACAGTATCTCCCCGCTTATATAGTCTATAGATATATAGATTATATCTGAAAGCGAGAATTAATGTTTTTTCTCAGGCTCTACCACATAGACAATATTCTGCTAGTGTGTATGTGTGTGCACGTGTGTGTGTGCACATATGTGTATGTATGTGTAATCTGGGGAGAGGACAGTGGTGGGAACAGACTTAATAGCTTTACTCCCCTTAAGAATTAATCAAAGAAATGTTTGCTCTTGGGGGAAATTATCAAGCCCTCATTTTTACCATTTTTAAGGCTGAACAATGAAAATTTGGGGAAGTATATAGTTTTCTTGTAAACTTTGATCAGTTATTAATGTAACAATATCAAAATTTTATGTAGGCTTAAGTTAGCTTTTAGTAATTTAATAATTTTAACAATTCTTATCATTCTAGGACTTCTTTAAAGATATTTTGGAGTGACGTATGTACTTGCATATTTGAATTTTGATTTTCTATTTTTACTTTTAAAATATTGTAATTGTGCAAAATGTACATTAAATCATTAGTACATATTTAACTGTGTGGACATCATGGTAAGCACTGTGACAGTCAGAAGACCTATAACACATAGTCCTTACCTACTAGGAGTTTAATCTAGTCTCGTGGAGGAATAAAACAGAAAACAAATAATTACAAAGAAGAGAGTAATGCTAATGCTCTTTGGATAGAAGATACAACCAAGGGAATACTCACTTTTTTGCCAGAGTGACCTGAAAAAATTACACGAGTGGACCCTTGAAAGTTGGAGAAGATTTGTATTATAGGTGAGGATAGCAGCATTATTGTATGTGACACAGAGAAGAGTGAATTCAAGATATGTTCAAGAACTGCATGCAATGTACTACAGTTAATGCAAGGTCCATGTGGAATAGCAGAATTAAAGTTTGGCAAGAATCTATCTAGTCCTACCTTGGGCTAACCTCCTCTCATTGTGGGTACAACGGTTGTTCTTTAAAATCCATGAATTTTATGATATTAAATCTAATATGATATGTGATAAGATCCAAAGGTTTAATTGATTTTCAGAAGGATCCTTCACTCAAATGAAAGATTAAGAATCATTGTACTGGATCACCCCTGGTGGTTCAGTGGTTAAGAATCCACCTTCCAGTGTAGGGGATGCAGTTTGATCCCTGGTCAGGGAATTAAGATCCCATATGCCACGGGGCACCTAAGTCTTAACACCACAACAAAGATCCTCTGGGCTGCAACTGAAAAAAAAAAAAAAAGGAATTATTATACTGAGGAGTGTTTCTCAAAGTGTAGGCAGATACCTACTTTGAATCATTTAGGGTTTGGTTTTTTTAAGGCAGATCCCTAGATCCTACCTCTAGAGAAAAGGCTGTATCATAAACTACAAATAATCACATATAATGGTTATTTATATAACCATATGTCCTCTAGACAAGATAATAAAAATTGCAAATCATATAATTAAAGCGCTACATATTTAAGTTCCTGCTTTCCATAAAGAGAACTTTTTCCTTTAAATCAAGTAACAATCTACTTCATCAACGTCTCCAAGTCTGCTGTGCATTTCAGAACATGTCACACTTGGTATCGTATTTTTGGCGTCACTATCATTGTATATGATATCTAAGGCCAAGTAGGCAAATACCTCTGTTGGGCCACAAAGCGACTATCACTTTTAGCAACACCCCCATCTAGTGGAAAATTGCAGCCATTACGGCTCGAGTTTTACATCGTGCAAAAAGCTCAACAGTTCTCAACTTACTTTTGTTTCATAGCTGCCCAGAACTGTTCCCTCCTGAAAACAATAAAGGCATTCTTTTCCAATTTCACCTGGAAAAAACCTATCAGAGGACATATAGGGGTATGAATTTTATCAGTTTTTAAAGTTTTTGTTTTAAAACCCACAATCCTCTCTTTAAATCTTTGACTCCTGATGGTTATTTTCTGAGAGTGGTCTATTAGTTGATGACAAATGAATATGTTTAGGAACAGCTTTTCATGGTTGTTAAACTTTTAAATCTGTGGAGTTTTATGACCTTGAATAATTTGTTTTGCAGGCAATATGTCTCTCTCCCTCCCCCCGCCCAAGAAAAAACAGGATAAAAAACTCAGAAGTAGAATTAAGTATACAGAGATATATAAATATAATTTATATATATATATATTTATAAATATACAGGTGAGAGATGAGGTTATAAGTAAGTAGGTAAGAGGCCTTGGTGGCTTAGATAGTTAAGAACCTGCCTGCAATTCAGGAGACCTGGCTTCAGTACCTGGGTGGGGAAGATGCCCTAGAGAAGGGAATGGCTACCCACTCCAGCATTCTTGCCTGGAGAATTCCATGGACAGAAGAGCCTATCGGGCCACAGTCCATGAGGTCACAAAAAGTCGGACACAACTGAGCGACTAACACACACACGTTGAGGCCAGGCTAGCGCTGCAGGGTTAACTGGTCATTGCAGTGGCTGAAAACTGATTCTTGTAGGCCCTCAACTTTTTAGAGCTTCCCCCGAACAACCACTACAATCCCAATGTATATGGCCGTTGACTCCGTTTCATTCTCGCTTCAGTTCTCGTGAGGTACGGAGCACAAGGAATAGTCCCCACTTTTTATCCCTACCTAGTCTGGTGTAGAGCTACACATCCATTAGATTTGAAACGAGGTTTATTTGGGTTTCTTTTCTGACGAAACATCCTTTTATTATGGAAAAATTGGGAGCATACAGAGAAGTATAAACGACCATCTATGCATTCCCACTACTCAAGAAGTATTAACATTTTCTAACATCCCGTCATCTCGCTGTGTGATAACTGTATATACATATTCTTTTTTAAAAATTAGCGCCATGCGTTGGATGAGTAGGTTGCTTATCATTTCGAGTACCTTTATGCATAAATCTTTATCGACTTGTTCTCAACGGGAAGGGCGGTAACTTGGACCCTAAAACTGAAGCGGGTCCGCGCGAGACAGCACAAGACGCAGATTCAGAAGCGGGATAAGGCCTCCAACCTCTAATCGCCACCTAGCGGTAGCCTCTGACATCCCCCGCCCGGCGCCTCACTCCCCTAGCGCCCCCGCCCCGCGCATGCTCGATCTTGGCGCCATCCGCCGGCACAGCTACTACGCAGGCGCCAGGTAGGGAAACCGGAAACGGAAGGTTTGAACGCGTTGGGTGGACGCCTATGACCCGTAGCCATGCGCGACTTGAAAGAGTCCAGGCCTTGCGCCACAGCGACCCGGTGCGGGTGTGTGAAGCCGGCCTTGGAGACAGGTAACTTCTAAGAGGCTGGCGGTTCTGCACGCGTTAAGACCTCCAAGAGCCGGGAACCGCTTTCACTGCAGAGGGGGGACGGGACATGCGAGACCTTGAATGGACAAGGGTCGTTTTTCCTGTTTATTGTGAAGTTACGGATCATGTGCTCAGGCCACCACGTGATGTGTCTGAGGCGAGCGGGATGATGTCATCTCTCTTGCTCTTTGGTGGCTAGGTTGGCAAGGTCTTGGCAGAACAGCCACGTGCACCGATAACTACTGTAACCCCATGCACTCCCTTTATTGCTTAAAACTAGTTCGTTTCATGTATTGTGTTGTTTTCAATTGAAAGCATCTTATATGCAACCCGTTTCCTCATCTTTTATTATTCTTTGCTTTGTATCTCACACTCCAGTCAATCAAACTGTTTTGTTCCCTTCTTATGCTAGAAAATTTGTCACTTGACTTTGTGCACCTTATTCCCTCTATTTGAAATACTCCACAGTCCTGACCAAGGTCACATACATAATTATGGTAGCATAGAATTTGAATTATAGTAAGCCTTCTAAAAATGAATTTTTCCTTTCACCCATGTTCTTTCCAGTTTATTATCTAAAAGGATATAACAATGCATATGTAATGATGAGGATATTTATATGTACTTATGAATGTTTTAAGAATCTTGTTTTATAGTTAAATAACATCTGGTGTGCTGTGGTCCATGGGATTGCAAGGAGTCAGACATGACTGAGTGACTGAACTGAACTAAACTGGACTGAACATCTGGTAGAGGCTTCCCTGGTGGCTCAGTGGTAAAGAATAATACACCTGCCAAGGCAGGAAGCGCAGATTGGATCCCTGGGTCAGGAAGATCCCCTGGAGTAGGAAATGGCAACTCACTCCAGTATGCTTGCCTGGAAAATTCCATGGACAGAGAAGCCTGGCCAGCTATAGTCCAGGGCGTCATAAAGTTGGACACGACTGAGCATACACACATGCACGAAACATCTGGTAGATTTTAAAACTATGAAGTCAATTTGTTAAAGAAAACATGTTTTCCTACGTCTTTTCTTGACCTTTTTTTTTTGTTTTTGCTTGCTTGGAAAAGAAAAATAATGATGGTGGGTTTTAATACATTGTGTTAACACTATTATGTAGAAAATTGTGCCTTCTCTTTAAAAAATTTTTATATTTTATTTTTAAAATTTTTTATTGAAATAAAGTAGATATATAATGTATTAGTTTCAGGTGTACAGCAAACTGATTCAGTTATATGTATGTGTGTATTCTTTTTATTCATTCTCTTCCATTGTAGGTTATTATAAGATATTGAGTATAGTTCTCCATGCTGTACAGTAGGTCATTTTTGGCTGTTTAATGTAGAATAGTGTGTATATGTTAAGCCCAAACTCCTTATTTATCCTCCTCTTCCCCTTTTGGTAACCGCAAATCTGTTTTCTGTGTCTGTGAGTCCATTTGTTTTGTAAATAAGTTCATTTCTATAATTTGTTTAGATTCCACCTATAAGCAGTATCATGTATTTGGCTTTCTCACTTAGCATGAAGTCTGGTTTACTTAGCATGATAATCTCTAGGTCTGGCTGTGCTGTGCTGTGCTGTGCTTAGTCGCTCAGTCATGTCCAACTCTTTGACACCCCATGGACTGTAGCTGGCCAAGCCCTCTGTCCATGGGGATTCTCCAGACAAGAATACTGGAGTGGGTTACCATGGGCTCCTCTGGGGGATCTTCCCAACCCAGGGATTGAACCCAGATCTCCCTCATTGCAAGTAGATTCTTCACCTTCTTAGCCACCGGTGAAGCCCAAGAATACTAGAATGGGTAGCCTATCCCTTCTCTGGGAATCTTCCCAACCCAGGAATCAAACCAGGGTCTCCTGCATTGCGGGGGAATTCTTTACCGGCTGAGCTACCAGAGACGCCCCTACGTCTGTCTGTGTTACTGCAAATGGCATTATTTCATTCTACTTGACCTTTTGATTAATGATTTCTTACCTAATTTTCTTCTGTAGGGAATCTTTTAACTGAGCCAATTGGTTACTTGGAATCCTGTTTCTCAGCCAAGAATGGTACTCCAAGGCAGCCATCCATTTGTAGCCATTCACGGGCTTGTTTGAGGATTAGAAAAAGCATCTTTAATAATCCTGAACATTCCTTGATGGGCTTAGAACAGTTTTCTCATGTTTGGTAAGTTGTTTTATAGTTAGAATTGGTACTCTGAACCAGAACTTGTCTCTGAGTACTCCAGTTGGAAGTACCCTTGGAGACTGCCATCCAGACCGCCCTTATCTATTGCATGGGATTCTTGGACTATAGGCATGAATGTGAATGTTGGCATAACTTGGACACCCTCAGGGAAGTGTGGGATCCACTGAGGGGGCACACTGCATTTGCAATTGTTCTAATTGTGATGGATGACTGAAATCCATCAGTAGACCTAAGTTCTGCCCATGGGTCATTATTCTGTCTTTTAGACCAGGGTTCAGCAAGCTATGGCCCATGGAGCAAACCCATCTCATCTTCTGTTTTTGTAAGTAAGTTTATGGGAACACAGCCACGAGCATTCATTTATGTGTTGGCTGTGGCTGCTTTTGTGCTACAGTAGCAGAGTTGAATGTTTATAGCAGAGACTGGTTGGCCTGCAAACCTTAAAATATTTTCCAGCTGCTCCTTTAAAGAAAAAGTTTATGGACTTTGCTCTAGACCTGTGAAGTATTAAGTCTACTCTTCCTAAAAGACAAGAGAGACCTTAGAAATCTTGATGCTTTTAAGTAAAGTGTTAGCTATATTAAGGCCTATGTTATACTAGCGTTACTTGCTGTCACTTAAATTTTGTCTGTGTTCATTCTTCCTCACCCCAACGTTTTTTCCCCCACTGATCATATTTTAATACCATTAAAGGCATTCTTTCTGTTTTAGTTTGTGAGGGTTATAGTTTTTTCCTCCTCCATATCATTATGATAGATTAATTTCTTTGTCTTCTTTTCTTACTCAGTAATTTGGTTTATTTTCCATAGGATTTTGTTTGTTTTTCACAAAAATGGTCATTTGAGCTATAAGGCAAAAGTACAGCCTCCTAGGCTGAATGGTGCAAAGACTGGCATTTTCTCTACAAGGAGCCCACATCGTCCCAATGCAATAGGACTGACCCTGGCCAAACTGGAAAGGGTAGAAGGTAATTTCTACTTTTACCTTTTTTTCCTTAACCAAAAGAAGTCTTATAAAATCAACATTGTACTCAGCACTGGCTGTTATTCACAGAAATACAAATGGTGTTAGCCCCTGAGACCCACCAGATATTGAAGAGAATGAAATGATTAAAGGAATGTGAGCATTGAAACACTTTGCAATAAGCTCTCATAGGATGCTCAGAGTTAGTTTATGTCACTGCACTTATCAGAAGTTATTATTTCAAAATAACTCTTAAGATTTCACAGTCATTAAATTAGCAACCAAATTTTTTCTAACTCAATATTCTGTAAATACAAAATGATCTAAAAACAACTGGAAACGCTCAAAATTTAACACAGCAACTGGTTGCACGTGCATGTATGGTCAGCACATGGGGTGGTCGGTCATTTCTTCCTTGGAGCCCCGAGGAATGAACAAGCATCCTAGCTGCAGTGCTGCTGTCCACTGAGACATGAGGCAGAGGGCTGGGATGAAGACCCCATAGACTGAATATCTGTCAGATTGTGGGAGAACCTGTGTGGAATACTAGATTAGTTTTAACTGCATGCTTGTATATAATGTTGCTACTGAGCTATTCATTTTTGAAAGCTTCTGGTTCTCAAATCCCTCCAACCTGATCAGCACATTTGTGAAAGAGGCAGAAGATGGAGTGGCAGCTATATGGGAAATTGGGACATTCCAGGCGTCAGCTTGCTTGTTTGTAAAGTGGCCAAAGGAGAAGGATTCACTGTGGGATATTTTTTTGAGGATCTTACGAAGGCTCTAAGGGTACATTACAGACTAAAAAGATGAGAGCCATTACTTCATTTGTTCTTTCTGAGAGCTTGAACTCCCTCACTGGATTATATTCAACAGGGCCTTGGTTAGGTTTTCCAGAAAAATTCTAGAGCCAATCCAACTTGAGTTTTCTCAGTTTGTGATGGCTAACCAACTTGGGTAATAGTACTGGAACATTTTATAATTGTTTGTGCAACCCACACATATTTTCTGAGCACTGAATGTGTGTCAAGCATTATTCTAGGTGCTGGGGATATAGTGGCAAACAAATTTAGATGAAAATCCCTGCCCTCCAGAAGAGCTTAGCATTCTAATGGGGAAGATCAAATCAAAGAGGTCAAGACAAACACAGCAACACTACAGACACTCTTGTAAGCAAGCATTATAAGGATAACCAGTGTTTTTGTGGTGCTTTGCAGTTTATAAAGCGTGTTCATGTATGTTATCTCATCGTGGCTCGTGGACTTGATAGAGTAGCAGTCTGACTATTGTGGATGAGGACACTGAGGTCTTGGATGTTTGATAATTTACCCAACAGCATCCAGACAAGAGTTTGTCTGACTTCAAATCCCTTGAATTCTCACTTGTAACCCCGTGTCTTTTGCAGACGTCATTAGGCACAATCTATCACTTAGAAAGTCCAAAATCTTCTTTCCAAAGTTCCAGGTTCATTCACAATAAGCATGTTTTAGAAATCAGATTCCTTTGTTAGTCATGTTTTTCTTAAATGAAGATAGGATCAAGTGTGATCACATGTGGTTTTTTGATTCTCACTGGACCAGTTTTCCAAGGGTCAAGTTAGTAGACTCTGCAGCAGAGTCTACTAACTGGACAACAGCTGTGTAAGTGGGATAGCAGGAGACCTTTCCTTAGTATTTGGCAATCTGACTTATATTCTGCTTAATTATATGATGGAATATTATATTTCTCTTGCTGTGTAACAAATTACCACACCCCATCAGTTTAAACAGCACACATTTATTACATGTTTAAGACATTATGATGTTTCTATGGGTTAGGGAGTTGGGACACAGCTTAGCTGGGTCGTTGCTTAGAGCTTCACCAAGTTTCAGTGAAGGTGTCATGTGGAATGAGTTCTTTTCTGGAGGTTTGACTGTGGAAGAATCCACTTCCAAGCCCACTCTGGTCTTGGCAGAATTCACTTCCTTACAGTTGTGATCCTGAGGGTCCTGACCTCTTGCTGGTTTTTGGCTGGTGACTGCCTCCAGCTCCTAGAGGCAGCCCATAGCACCTAAGGACCACCCACAGTGCCTTGTTATATGGACTCTCCCAGCGTGGCTGCTTGCTTCATCAAACCCACAAGAAGAGTCAAGTGAATCTGCAGCAAATGCAGGAGTCTTAGATAACATAGTCACTGGAGTGATATCAAATCATACTCAAGAGGAGGGGATCATACACCACTAGGTGATGAGCATCACAGGGCCACCTTAGATGCTGTTTGCCACAGTAGAAACCATCGTCAGTCCCACAGAGGTAATGCTGAAGACTCTGAGGTACCTGGGCTTCCCTGGTAGCTCAAACGATAAAGTATCTGCCTGTAATGCGGGAGACCTGGGTTCAATCCCTGCATCAGGAAGATTCCCTGGAGAAGGAAATGGCAACCCACTGTAGTATTCTTGCCTGGAAAATTCCATGGGCAGAGGAATCTGGTGGGTTACAGTCCATGGGCTTTCAAAGAGTCAGATACGACTGAGCAACTATCTTTCTGATGTACTTGGAACAAAGTTAGAAACCTCCAGTGATGCAAAGGTGAGCTGGCCCCACCTAGTGCTCGAAGGCCTACTCACTGTCTAGGGGGAGAGACTCTAAGCAGGCCATTGCCAGACTACGTGACAAGGGCTCCAGGAGAAGTTTGGGCACAGGTTCCTCTGCAGAACCCAGAGGAAAGAACACTTCTGTCTGAAAGAGCCAGAAAGGCTCTGTAAAGCAGGTGTTACATGAGAGCCTTGAAGAGCAAGCAGCAGTCTGACAGGTTAAAAAGAGAATGAGTTTCTAGGTAGAAAGAGAAGTGTGTATTGGCACCAAGTGTAAGAGAGCCTGGTGCGTGAAGGAACTGTGACTAAGCCTGGTGAGGTTTAGGCAGATGGTGTTGAGTCTCTAATCGTTTGTGCTGTTCTTCATTGTTAATATCTCTAAGATGTTTTTCACATTACAGGTGGAGCTGTCTACCTTTCTGGAATTGACATGATTCATGGCACACCTGTACTAGACATAAAGCCCTACATAGCTGATTATGACTCACCGCAAACTTTGATTGAGTCTTCAGGGGACTTCACCTTACGGAATAACCAACATAAACCGAAAACCGTGTCCCAGTCTGAAGGCAAGACTGATAGCTGTGACTGGCAACAGCTCTCAGAGTACAAGGAATCACAGCCCTGCCGCTGCACTACGGAGAAACCCAAATGTCCTGAAGATAGAACTTCAGGGGAAAACATTGCGGGATCTGATGACGCAGCAAACACCCAGCAAAGCTCACCTGAGCCAAGGGAGAGAGCGGCAGAATTGGGTGAAGAATCCAGTCCCAGGGTGGCACAAGAGCAAAGTGGCCCACGTATCCAGGAGAAGAGCCCTTCAGAGGAACAAGAAGACAGCAGGCTGAAGAGAGGGGAAGAAGCAGTGGCCCCAGAAGGACACGACCCAGAGATGTCCCCCAAGGCTCCTTCCAGGGTGGCCGGTGCAGCCCACTGCAGCGTGGTCCCTGCCTGGGTGAGAGAGGCCCCTGTGGCCACCTTGGAAGTCCGATTTACTCCTCACGCAGAGTTGGACCTTGAGCACCTCAGCTCAGGTGAACCAGGTACTTTCCACTTCTTGTTTGTGAATAAGAGATGAGCCTTTGCTAGGAGATTTGGCGAACTTGGTGTTTCTCCCATCCAAATACTAACCAGGCCCGACCCTGCTTAGCTTCCAAGATGACATTAGGCATGTTCAGGGTGGTATGGCCATAGACCAGATTGCTATTTCTGAGGGCAGGTATATAGAGTATTGGTCATTATGACTTGTAAAGAAACGTAGGAGTATAAAATCAAACTTGGACAATGTCATCATCTGATGGCTTTCAGTCAACAACTGTTCAGCACAGAGTCCCAGCCACTCAGTCACGTGTTTACTGAGGACAGCTGCTGCTCAGGAATAGGGCCTCTTGTCAACTCGTAGCGGTAGTTCTTGGAGTTCTCAAATGGCATTCAGACGCTAAGTTGTGCTTGTTCTATACTTAGGTAGATTTTCTTTCATCTGTTTCACTCGCTGACTAGAGAAATGTCTCATCTTATTTTAACTGTCAGGTGGTCAATAGCTCAGCCTTTGGCACGAGCCCAGTAGTAAGAAGGAAAGAGTGTCTTACCACAGGAATTGTCCCTGTAAAGTCCCAGCACTGCAGAAGAGCCGCCACAGGTCTTTTACTTGGCACCTGTTTAATACATAATGTTAACAAACATTGTTATCTGGTTTTTCAAGCCCACAAGCAGATTCCAAGCAGCTGTCTAGAATGAAGGAAGGGCCCATTAAGAAGTGGGTTCAGTAGTTCCAGTAAGAAGTGGCCAGTTTATCGTTGCCAAGGAGACGTCAGATTTCACCTGCCACTGGGCGGTTGTGCTTCTCATTCTATCCTAAGGCCTTATGTTTAAACAGGACATTTAATTTTTAAATTGATCTCTTTATTTTAAAAGTTTTATGAACGTTGTTTAATCACTGCATCTAGTTCGTGGGGGGGCTTCCCTAATGGCTCATGGGTAAAGGAATCCACCTGTAATGCAGGAACACCTGTTCGATCCCTGGGTCAGGAAGATCCCTGAGAAGAAAACAGCAACCCACTGCAGTATTCTTGCCTGGGAAATCCCCTGGACAGAGAAGCCTGGCGGGCCACAGTCCATGGGGTTGCAAAAGAGTGGGACGTGACTTGGTGACTAAACAGCGGCAGCACAGTTCATGGGAAGAGGAAATCAGTTTTGGGTGTTTTTTTTTTTCCTTTGGAGGGGTCACGCCCCACATGGCTTGTAGTGTCTTAGTTCCCTGACCAAGGATTAAGTCCACACCCTCAGCAGTGAAAGCTTGGAGTCCTAACTAGTAGACCACCAGGGAATTCCCAAGGAAAGTCAAAAAAAAGGATTTTGTGGTAGAACAAAGCAGTGCTGCCTAAAAGGTACCATATATTTGCCCCTTGTCTGGTGGTTATCATGAAATGTTTCCTACTTTGGAAAGTTTTGTGTTTTTCAAACTGTAGTTCATTGAGAGGCTACATTATGTCTTACTGATTTAAAAAGTGGTTAAAAAGAGAAATAATGAACTGTAACTATAAAATGGGGGCTGATTGATTTATAGCAGCAGAATTTTGAGCCAGGACAGAAATAAGAAATGACTTCAGAAAGTTTAGAGTGTAGAAAGGATAAAAAGATGTTGGAATGGAGAGGTGGGATTGGCACTGGAATAGAGTGCTGTGGGAACAGGAAGGAGAGTGTATTCTGACTTGGGGAGCAGAAAATCTGGGGAGGCTTCTAGCTCCTTGGGGAGGAAATCTGAGAAGGCTTCTTGGAGGAAAGGGTAAGTATTTGGGCTGAGCTTGGAAACATAAGTAGGCAGGGAAGTGAGGGAAGGGCACCTGCACCAAATGAACAGCCAAACGAAGACCTGGAGCTTCTACGGGAAACAGTTACTGAAGAGTGTGGTGTCTTGGGAACTCTTCTTTTTAGAGTGGCCTTAGAATCGTTTTATGTACCAAACACGAAAGGAATCTTAGCACTGCATAATTAGTCCTCAGTTTTTGACCAGAGATTGTATTTCATGACTTTACTTACCAACTTTTTAATTGGACATAGTCCAGAGTGATATTTGGCTGTTTTCTAAAATCTGAATTTGTTTTCAGAAGGATAAAGACAGCACTTCCACCCCCCACTACCACTCCAGATGATATTTTGAACAGGGACAACATTCTGTAAAGCACCTGCCTTCCTGGAAGAGCCTGGTCTTTGTTTGGATGTATGTTATGTGGCAGCTATTAAAAATTAGGTCACAGTTAATCTTTTATTTAAGTTTTGTATGTAATATATTTAAAAAAATTATAACACACCCATAGTGTTATAAACACAGGAAATTTTTCCGCTTCCTGTGTTTACTGACATACAAACCTGGGGAATGGGGTAGCCTCTTCCCAGTGATGGTGTTGACCTTAGTCTACCTGCTTCACTGTTCTCACAAGGGCTCTCCCATTTCTCCTACAGAAAGTAGCGTTACTTTTACTTGTGGGTGTGTGACACCCGCCCCTGCCTGAGGCACCCTCCCCTGCCTTTAGGTAGTGCTCTGGCTACGTGCGGCTTCTGAGAATGCTGGGACTGTCATGCCTTTCAGTGACCATGCCTGCATTATGGGAGGAAAATGACAAGGAATTGAATTCACGTCTACGTTGAGCTTCCCTAGTGGCTCAGTTGGTAAAGAATCTGCCTGTAGTGCAGGAGACCCAGGTTCGATGTCTGGGTTGGGAAGATCCCCTGCAGAAGGAAATGGCAACCCACTCCAGTATTCTTGCCTGGAGAATTTCATGGACAGAGGAGCCAGGCAGGCTACAGTCCATGGGGTCACAAAGAGTTGGATAGGACTGTGCGACTGACTTTCACTTTCTACACTGAGCATAGAAAGTGACATTTTGGGTGCACAAAAGTGAAAGCTCAGCTATCCTGCTTAGGAGACTAAGGAAAATTATCGCCATGATTTTTTTTGCTCAGCAGATTTCAAATCTGGGTTGAGTGTGCATAAATTTAATATAATGACAGTACCACTTGAATATACCACTTGAATATGTACCACTTTAATATAATGACAGTACCACATTCTTTATGAGGCTCCAACCAGCCTCCACATTGAAACTCACTGTACTGAAATTTGACTTGCATGATTTTGATAATTAAGTCAGGGGGTCCTTTTTTGGGGTGGGGGTGGGGGCGGTGTGCCTTGTGGGATCTTACTTCCCCAGCAGGAATTGAACCTGGGCCCATGGCAGTTAATGCATGGAGTCCTCACCACTGGACCACCAGAGAATTCCCAAGCTGTGTTCTTCTTATTGCAGGTGTTGGTCACACTTCATTTAAATATTTTCAGTCAGCGGAGGAAGCAAGGCATGCCATCGAGGCTGTGCTGTCAGCTGATCCTCGGTCTGTATATCGACGGAAGCTCTGCCAAGATCGTCTTTTTTACTTTACAGTAGACACGGCACACGTTACATGCTGGTTTGGTGATGGTTTTGCGGAAGTCCTAAGGATCAAGCCGGCTTCTGAGCCTGTTCAGATGAGCAAGCTTGCGGAGTCCCCAGTGTCTTTGGGGTCGTGAGGATCCTCCATGGAGCCTGTAAGGCAGCCTGATTGACTTGGGTGTGGCTGTTGGGTTATCAGTACAAGCTAATGATGTGCCTTCTTTGCAAAAGGAAGCAACGTGGCACTTTGTGATCTCACACATTTGGTGATTTGGCTTGTTCATAATATTTATTTGAAAAACATGTATTTTAATAAACTAAGAGATATAGAATTTGGAGAAATCACTATATCATGATTGCTTTTGATCAGTTAATACTGCAGAATCCAAAGGCGATGCTATGTCAGGGTTTTCTGAAAGAAGTCAGTTGTCCTTGGTACTTGGTAAAACTGGGCAGAAGTTAGGGGATGTGTTCAGCCATTCATGTTGGGGTTTTTTTTGTCTGAAAAAGCCTGATCTCTCTATTTTGTTCTAAATCAAACTGAGTTATGATATCTTGAGAAACTAACAAATCAAAATAAAGTTGTTATAAAGATGTTTAGAGACTTTGCTCCCCGCACCCACGTATGTGTATATATTTAATCCTGATTCCAAAATGGTGACTTTAGGATTTCTTTGGATGCCTTTGTATCAGAAAAGAAAGTCATTCTGAGAAGTCCAAGAAAAATAACTTAATCACTGATTTATTTCTTATTTATTTCTTATTTATTCTATGACCATTGACTGAGAACTGCCGTGAGTGGGGCTTCAGTGGTAGACTGAGATTAAACTGGATGCCGTTCTTGTTGCCAGTCATAGTTGTGGAGGAAGAAGACACAAGCTCATTGTTGGATTACAGTCAGATAGAGAGAGTAATTAAGTCTGCACGATTCCTGTGTGAACACCACACGGGAAGCAGCTTCAAGAACGTATTGCCCATAGATGATTTTAGCGATGTGATCCCAGATAGCTGAAGATTTATGATCAGCATAACCAAATTAGACACCTGTCAGCATGACACAGGCTTTCCTAATTGTAACCATAAATCTTAATAGCTGATTGATCATGGTTTTGAAATGAGCCCTGCTGCCTGTAGATACTTGCAGAGTCATTTGTGGCTCATGACACTGCATTCCGGAAACAAACTGGGTTGTCTTTGAGATTACCTAGAACCTCTTGGGGAAGTATTTTTAATTTGATTTGTAAAAGCTTTTTATTTCTAGACAATTATAGGTTCATGTGTGTGCTAAGTCGCTTCAATGTGTCCGATGCTTTGTGACCCTGTGGACTGTAGCCTGCCAGGCTCCTCTGTCCATGGGGATTCTCCAGGCAAGAACACTAGAGTGGGTTGCTATGCTTTCCTTCGGGGGATCTTCCCCACCCAGGGATCAAACCCCCATCTCCAGGTGGATTCTTTACTGCTAACCCTATAAATTCATAGGAAATTGCAAAAATAGTGCCGAAGGCCTGTGACCCCTTCACCTAGCTTCTTCTCATGGTAACATCTTACATAACTATGGTATAATGTTAAAACTAGGAAACTGACATTGGTAACAGTCCATCCTTTATTTTGATTTTGAATTCTTATCTCTTAAAATCACTTTGAGACTGAGTGACTTCCCTGGTGGCTCAGACGGTAAAAGTGTCTGCCTACAATATGGGAGACCTGGGTTCCATCCCTGGGTTGGGAAGATCCCCTGGAGAAGGAAATGGCAACCCACTCTAGTACTCTTGCCTGAAAAATCCCATGGATGGAGGAGCCTGGTAGGCTACAGTCCACGGGGTCACAGAGTCAGACACAACTGAGTGACTTCACTTTCACTTTCAGGTCTTGAAACACAAAATGTTGATACTTAATATGGAGAAAATAACTCTGAGGACCATACCAGTCAACTTTCTAGCAAGAGGACTCTTTCGTTGTTTGCGGTTTTAACATACATTCTCAGGGTTTTAGAACTAAAACCCTAAATATAATCCAGCTTAGTTTTCTGCCAGCTCATCAGTCTCTTCAGTATTTCCAATGTTTGGCCTTTTTTCCCTGCATAAGCCCCTCAGTGACGACCCTTCACCCCTGCCCTGTGTAGCTCATTATTAAAGGGTTCTTCCTTTACATGAGAGCAGATCTGTTCTCTGATAACTACACTCTCTGGCAGGGCCATAGAGGGTGAGGCTGATCACCCTGTCATGTTTTTTTTTTTTTAGCTGTTTCTCATACAAGTTCTATAGCCTCTACCAACCCTCAATCCTTGACTCCCCTGTGTGAGTTTTTGTCTCTAGGCAAGAAAATGTCCGGTTGTGAGGAAGTTCATATCTCTAGGTTATGAACTTCCATCCCTCAGCAAGAGAAGTCATTGGAAGTAAACCTTCCAATCCTTTCCATCTCGGGAACTTTTTCTAAAGAAGGGGACACAAATGACATCCACCTTCCAGGTTAGCCTTGGCTTTCTGGTGCCTGTAGGGGGAGCCCTGAGAGCTGATAATTTTCACTAGTTTGGAGAGTAACTCCAGGAGCTCAAGCTGTTCAGGTAATTTTGGCTTTCCGCCCATCTGCTCCAGCTCTCCAAAACAGTAACTAGCACAGGGAATGCTGATATTTGTCAATCACATATATATAGAGAGAGGAGAAGGATTAGTGCCACTTATTACATTTTAAAATTGTAGTTGGCTTAAGGTGTGGGATGGATTATTCCAGTGTGTGGAGGCTGGAATTAGCAAAACCCATAAGCCTTTGACTGTGTGGATCACAATAAACTGTGGAAAATTCTGAAAGAGATGGGAATACCAGATCACCTGACCTGCCTCTTGAGAAACCTATATGCAGGTCAGGAAGCAACAGTTAGAACTGGACATGGAACAACAGACTGGTTCCAAATAGGAAATGTCAAGGCTGTATATTGTCACCCTGCTTATTTAACTTATATGCAGAGTACATTATGAGAAATGCTGGGCTGGAAGAAGCACAAGCTGGAATCAAGATTGCCAGGAGAAATATCAATAACCTCAGATATGCAGATGACACCACCCTTACAGCAGAAAATGAAAAGGAACTAAAAAGCCTCTTGATGAAAGTGAAAGAGGAGAGTGAAAAAGTTGGCTTAAAGCTCAATGTTAAGAAAACTAAGATCATGGCATCTGATCCCATCACTTCATGGGAAATAGATGGGGAAACAGTGGAAACAGTGTCAGACTTTATTTTTGGGGGCTCCAGAATCACTGCAGATGGTGATTGCAGCCATGACATTAAAAGACACTTACTCCTTGGAAGGAAAGTTATGACCAACCTAGATAGCATATTCAAAAGCAGAGATATTACTCTGCCAACAAAAGGCCATCTAGTCCTTTGTTGTCTATGGTTTTTCCAGTGGTCATGTATGGATGTGAGAGTTGGACTGTAAAGAAAGCTGAGTGCTGAAGAATTGATGCTTTTGAACTGTGGTGTTGGAGAAAACTCTTGAGAGTCCCTTGGACTGCAAGGAGATCCAACCAGTCCATCCTAAAGATCAGTCCTGGCCATTCATTGGAAGGACTGATGCTGAAGCTGAAACTCCAATACTTTGGCCACCTGATGCGAAGAGTTGACTCATCGGAAAAGACTGATGCTGGGAGGGATTGGGGGCAGGAGGAGAAGGGGACGACAGAGGATGAGACGGTTGGATGGCATTACCGACTCGATGGGCATGAATTTGGGTAGACTCCAGGAGTTGGTGATGGACAGGAAGGCCTGGGGTGCTGCGATTCATGGGGTCACACAGTCGTACACGACTGAGCGACTGAACTGAACTGAACTGATGAACCGTTTGTTTATCAAGCTCTTGTTGGTAGTTTTCTTTTTATGATACGGTCCCAAAGGATGAAGGCACCATTATAATGAAATCTGTATCAGTTACTACACTTTTAGTGGGTCCTTGGCACTGGGCTGCTTGCTTTCTCTACATTGACCAGGGGTTAAATGATGTGCTCAGGCTCACACAGCTGGTTGGCCAAGCACTGAGGATGTCATCCCTGTCATCCGACCTGGCCCTGGAGTTGGTTCCCTTCCCACTGTGGCTCTCATACCTTCCCCTGTGCAGGGGCAGATGCTCAGCTGACCCAGATACTTTATTTGAGGTTTCATATGCTTCATTGGAGAAGGAAATAGCAGCCTACTCCAGTATTCTTGCCTGGAGAATTCCATGGAGAGAAGAGCCTAGCGCGCTACAGTCCATGGGGTCGCAAAGAGTTGGACAGGACTGAGCAACTAACACACACAGATGCTTCATAAGCACAGCATGCTTCACCTAGAGTGATGTTCATGGGAATCTAACCACTAAATGAAGAGGAAGGAGAATAGGGGCAGGGATGCCCATTCCCACTAGATCTGCCTGGCACCTCCGCAGCGTGGGAAATGTGGGGAGCTCTGTGACTGGCCTCAGAAACTTTACACCCTGCTTTCTGCTCAGCCCTGTGCTACCTCTGTGACCTTGGGCGAGTCACTGAGCCCATCTCCACCTCCCTGACCTTATGGAGTTGTTGTTACAAGGATAATGCTTGGGAAAGTATTTTCTAAACTCTTCTGTGGTCTGTAAACTTATGTCATTTTAATTTTATCTTTTAAGAAACAGACTCACAGATTTATTTATTTTTGCTGTGCTGGGGCTTTGTTGCTTTGCGTGGGCTTTTCTCTAGTTGTGGTGAACAGGGACTACTCTTAAGAGTCCTCTCATTGCAGTGGCTTCTCTTGTTGCGGAGCACAGGCTCTAGGGTGCGAGGGCTCAGTAGCTGTGGCCCACGGGTCCAGTTGCTCTGAGGCATGTGGGATCCTTCCAGACCTGGAATCAAACCTGTGTCCCCTGCATTGGCAGGTGGACTCCCCAACCACTGGACCACCAGGGAAGTCCAACTTAGGTCATTTTTAAATTGTACCTGTCATCATCAACACGCTTTCTCTGACAGTCTGCTCTGGCTTACGTGACTGGATAAGCAGACTCAGGAGAATCAAGGGGTGCTTCAAGTCCAATGTATGGAAGGCCTTATTTTATTATTATTATTAGCATTACAGAATTTTCTTTTAAAGAACTTCTTTTAGCTAGTTATAGGATGTTTTGCTAAGGGAACTGACAAAGTGCCCCCATCTTAAGGACCCAGGTGACTTTATGCCACCTGCCCACCTGGCTCTCCCTCCTGAAATTGTATATGTACCAGGAGCTGCCTTCACTGCCTGCACACCACCCCCAGCTCAGGCCCTTCCTCACTCATGATCCTTCTCAGCACCCTTTCTCTCCCGCCTTCTTTCCTAATGCCAGCCCAAGTATTTCAGGGTAGTCTGCACTTCTTTTGTATGAAAGTAGAATTGTAATCATAAAGTGCAGTTATTAAGGTAAGTTCTACCTCTGACAGAAAAGAGATGAGTCGAAAGGATTAAAGCTCAATGAAATACAATAAGGATTTTTGGCCATTGTTAAAAATAAGGTTCCTCATCTAAGGAGTTCTCAAATGACTCTCCAGCATCCTTGTTATTCTGCTGTCTGCCCCTTCTCTTGCCTTTGTGAGTTACCAGAAGGGCAACGCACAGAGAACTCAAGATTCAGGTCAGTGCATGTGAATGTAAGTGACAAGCACAAGAGAAGCCTTTCTCAGTGCCCACAGGAGCTGGGGGGAGAGACGGAAACTCAGTGGTACACTCTCTCTCTACTGATGGAGGGGGCTGCTTGGCCTATGAACTTATGCCACACAAACCAGTCAAGTTTGGGCCCACGTATATTTACATTGAGGAGAAGGCAATGGCACCCCACTCCAGTACTCTTGCCTGGAAAATCCCATGGACAGAGGAGCCTGGTAGGCTGCAGTCCATGGGGTCGCTGAGGGTTGGGCACGACTGAGCGACTTCACTTTCACTTTTTACTTTCATGCATTGGAGAAGGAAATGGCAACCCACTCCAGTGTTCTTGCCTGGAGAATCCCAGGGACGGGGGAGCCTGGTGGGCTGCCATCTATGGGGTCGCACAGAGTCGGACACGACTAAAGTGACTCAGCAGCAGCAGCATATTTACATTGTGTTGACAAAAACAGTAGGATTGGATATAACACAGTTCCCCACCTCTTCTACCTTGTAGATAACTGGAAAATTCTATTCAGATTCTTCACTAATTCTTCATGCAATTCAAGATATATAGAACTTTTTAATTCAATGTTAACAAATTTTATTTTTTAAAAAATTACCCACATGCTAAACACTGAAGAAGTGTCATAATTCTTCACAGTGGTGTAGATGTTATGGTTTGCAAAGCCATTTAAAATATATTGACTCATTTGGTATCTTAGCATTTTGGGTGGATTTTGCTTCTGGGTGCTAAGCTGGGAGCCTAACTGGTATTTCAAACAGGGCACAGCAGACTATACTCTGAAGGCCCAATTTAGCCCACAGCCTGTTTTTGTGCAGCTTAAGAGACAAGATTGGTCTTTACTTTTTAAAAAGATTGTGAACAAAAACAAACATTCCCCCAAACAGAACCAGTGACAGAGATTATGGCCTGCAAAGCTGAAAATACTTGCCATCTGGCCCTTTACAGAAGTTTATGGACCCCGACTTAGAACATTATTTCTCTGAGAGGGTGTTTTGAGTTCTAGAAAAGTTATTTATGAAGTAGGTTTTTGAGTTATCACATGCTTCTAAATCATGAACTGTACATTTTGGAAAGATTTTGTCATATAGCCACATGAGAAAATTTACCAATACAACATAAATAGTAAACTGTTACAGTGTTCTATTCATACATGTAAAACAGGATTATAACAAATCCATGTTTACACATATGTAGAAACTTCTAGAAGGATAAATACAGGTATGCTAACAATGGTTGCTTGGTGGGGAGGCATGTTCTTTGGCGGCTGAGGGAACTTTTCACTTCTCTGCAGTATACTGTAGATTTTTTTCTAATCATGAGAATGTTATTTTTATTTATTTTTAAGTTTTTTATTTATTTATTTTTTGGCTGCGCTGGGTCTTTGTTGCTGCACATGGGCTTTCTCTAGTTGCAGTGAGCATAGGCTACTCTCTGTGGTGCATGGGCTTCTCACTGTGGTGGCTTCTCGGTGCAGAAAATGGGCTCTGGGGTGAGTGGGCTTCAGTAGTTGCAGCACTTGGTCTTAGCAGTTGTGGCACACGGGTTTGTTGCTTCATGGCATGTGCAGTCTTCCTGGACCAGGGATCAAGCCTCTGTCCCCTGCATTGGTGGGTGGACTCAACCACTGGACCACTTAGGGAAGTCTTGCATGTGTTGTTTTTATATGTGGAGCATGCTGCTGCTGCTGCTAAGTCGCTTCAGTCGTGTCCGATTCTTTGTGACCCCATAGACAGCAGCCCACCAGGCTCCCCCGTCCCTGGGATTCTCCAGGCAAGAACACTGGAGTAGGTTGCCATTTCATTCTCCAATGCATGAAAATGAAAAGTGAAAGTGAAGTCGCTCAGTCATGTCCGACTCTTAGCGACCCCATGGACTGCAGCCTACCAGGCTCCTCCATCCATGGGATTTTCCAGGCAAGAGTACTGGAGTGGGGTGCCGTTGCCTTCTCCGATATGTGGAGCATAAGGAGAATAAAATGTCCTAACTTAAATAAGTTCAATTATATAAATATTAAACTATGTATCTTTGTCCTCTCCCCCCCAAAAAGATCTGGTAAATATAGTTAGAGACATTTTTTTCTCCTAGAGCATCACGTGTGGATCAGAGAACCAGAAACCACTCAGGTCACACATCAGCTGTGGAGCTGAGCCATTTGGGGCAGGTAAACTGGCTGGGGCTGGGCAGCTTGTTCCCGAGTATGCACTGATCTTTTCTCTTCTCCCAGAGACAAGGTTTTGGATAAGGCATTGTGCCTCCAGGCGGAAGACAGGCGCCTATATGGATGGTGTTTCTGGCAGAGGGCTGAGCTGCTGAGAGCACCTTAGACCCATACTTGCCAAACCTGTGCAGTTCATCCAATCTGGAAGAAGGAATGGGTCTCTGCTTGCAGGATGCATTAGTGGGTGTCAGCTACACCCACTAGCTCTCTGTCTACTTGCATTTAGCACAGGCCATGTGACGGATGAGGGTTGCTCTCCCTGGGTCCCCAGGGCCAGCCCTTACCCACTGTCAGAATGGGAACTCTGAGCTCAGTCAGCAGGAAAGGAGAGGCTAAGAACTGGGAATTAGCTGTTCCCTTAGGTCAAGGGGAGATGGAAGTGGGGCAGACTAGGAGGAAGGGCAGGCTGGCACAGTGGCAGGTGGCAGAGTCTGTTGGTGGTGGTGGAGTAGGGCTGTTGACAGATTGGAGGCTCAGGCTCTACCTGGGTTGGGAAGGAATCGAGGTCTGAGAGAACTGACAGAGCCAAGGCAGGACGGAGTCCCAGAGGGATTAGGTGGGTTATCTAGGGACTTCAGGGACAGGAAGTCAGGGACCCCCTCATATCGGAGCTGGAAATTTTTATTCCTTAGTTCTTTGCCCAGCATCCTATATTTGCCAAGATAAAAGATCACATTCAAAGTTACCTTACATATAGGAGGACAACACGAGTAAGAAGTGCTTGGAAACAGGCAAGGGGGAAAACAAGCAACATAAAGTGGACTGATTAGTGAAGCCATGCACAGACTATGTGCTGGGTCCTATGGTGGGAGAAGCTTGGTCATCAGAGCTTGCCCTCTCTTCCTCTTGGCGTCCTACCACACAGACAAGCCTGGGTTAGCCTACTAGATGGTTAGGGATACATGGCTGAGTCTCAGCAGATACCAAACTGGTCACCAGACATATAAGTGAAGCTATCCTACATCATCCAACTCTTGAGTTGGCCTAGATGGCCCAGCCAACACACAGAATCATGAAGGGGAAACTTGTTCATTTTTTTATGTCCCTGTTTTTGGGATGATTTGCTATAAAACAAAAGCTAGCTTATGCATTTAATTACCACACCCTTGAGAGGAGCAGTGGAAGATGGGAATTTATTTAGCAGGAGGGTTAACATGACAAAATGCTTAAATGAAAAAGGGATTTTTAAGGCAGGATAGATTTTTGTGATGAAAGTCATGAAAAAGTAATAGTAGCTAACATGCTAGGTACTGGAGTTAAGAGTATCAGTATGGATTATCTCATTATAAGGAAAAATACTGTTATCTCTGATGTACAGATGAGAAGCTGAGGCTCAAGGGCATTAAATTACAAGGTTTCATGGTTAGAAAGCGGGAAAATTTAGGACAGAAATCCTGAGTCTATCAGACTGCACAAACAACATTTTAAACACTAATAACTCCAAGCTTTCCAGCCCAGAAACATTTTTATTGTTGTTTAGTCACTAAGTTGTATCCGACTCTTTGTGACCCCATGGACTGTAGCCACACACTCCCGCCCACCCCCCCCCCCCCCCCCACCCAAGGCTCCTCTGTCTGTGGGATTTCCCAGGCAAGAATGCTGGAGTGGGTTGCCATTTCCTTCTTCAGGAGATCTTCCCAACTCAGGGATCAAACTTGTGTCTCCTGAATTGATAGGCAGTTTCTTTACCACTGTGCCACCTGGGAAGCCCTTCCAGCCTAGAGGAATCTATAAATGGTGGTTCCATAAACTCCAGTGGGAGAGCCATAAAGTGAAGCTAAAACCAAGTCCACCACCTGTCTCCCTCAGATCACATCTCTGATTTCTGGATAAACATTTAGTGCACTCATGCAGTTGTTTCTGCTCCCTGCTAAAATCCCAGTAAATTGCAGCAAAAAAGGAAAACTAAACCCAAAGCAGAAATCAAGGAAACAGGAGATTAAAAGTAGAAACCAGTAAAACCAAAAGCTGGTTATTTTGGGTCAATTTGATAAACTTCTTTCTAGACTGATCAGAAAAAAAGAAAACATCAATTAACAGTATTAGGAATTAGAGGTGACACATCTATAGATTGTGCTGATATTTAAAGGGAATATTATGAACAACTTTGTGCCAATTTTAAAAACATAGATGAAATGAATAAAAACTATGAATATACAAATTACAAAAACTGATTAAAGAAATAAATAACTTGAAGCGCCTTTATATCTATTAAAGGAATCAAAATTGTAGTTAAAAACCTTTCCTCACAGAAAACCTCAGGTGCAGATGACTTCCCTGGTGAATTCTATCAAATATTTAAGGAAGAAAAAAATTCTAAATAAGCTCTTAAAATCCTGAAAATGAGGGAATACTTTCCAACTCATTCTATGACCCCAACATTACCATGATGCCAAAACCAGACAAAAATATTGCAAGAAAGAAAACTATAGACCACTATGTCTCATTTGCAAAAATTCTAAACAAAATTTTAGGAAATTTAATACAACAACATATTAGAGGATAATATATCATGACCAAGTAGGGCTTACCCCAGGAATGTCTAGTTGGTTTTAACATTAAATAAATCAACATAATTCACCACATTTACAATCTGTAAAAGAAAAACTCTATGCTCGTTTTGATAGATGCTGAAAAAACATTTGACCAAATAGCCAATCTGGTAACAACTGTCAGAAAACCAGGAATAGAATGGAACTCCTCAGTCTCATAAAGGGCATCTACAAAAAAATCTACAGACAACATCATACTTAGTGTGAAAGACTGATTGCTTTCCAGACTAAGATCAAGAAGACAAGGATGTCTATACATACCACTTCTATCCAGTATTGTACTGCAGGTACTAGCTAATGCAGTTAAGGCAAGAAAAAGAAAAAGCACACAGATTAGAAAGGGGGAAATACAATTTTCCTTATTTACAGGTGATACATCTATGTAGAAAGTCCTAAATAGTCAACAGAAAAAGCCACAGGACTAATAAGTGAGTTTAACAAAAGTTATAAGGAATATAAGGTCAAAAAACCAAAAAATTTTAAATTAAAAAATTAAAAATTTTTTTTTTTTGCTGCACCACATGGCTTGCAAGGATCTTAGTTCCCCAAGCAGGGATTGAACGCAGGCCCATGGCAGTGAAAGTCCTAACCACTGGACCACCAGGAATTTCAAACAAAAATCAATTTTATCTCTCTATATTAGCAGTGAACAATTGGAAACTCAAAATAGCATTTATGTAAAAATATGAAATAGAGATAAAATTTATCAAGATATGTGTAATATTTGTACACAGAAAATTACAGAACTTTACCAAGGGAAATTGAAGAAGGCCTAAATACATTGAGAGATCTACAGTGTTTGTGAATTAGAGAACATGGTATCATTAAAATAAAATGTCAGCTCTCCTCAAATTGATTTATGGATGGAAGGAAATGGAGCAGGCAGACTCTCTGAGCCAAGGAGAACTTCAATGGGAAAATCCTGAGACTGGCTCTGCATCTCTATCTCCAGTATCAGCCTCAGTCCATCAGCAAGCTACTCTTTAAGGCTTGGCTGTTCCCGATCTTGGGCAACCAGCACTCTTCAGGGGGAGGACAGTTCCCTGGTCACTGGACCCCACTGACCACTCAGACGTCCATTCAGTTTCTGTGCGCCTCCCAGCTCACTGGCCCTCAGGACATCCTTCAATTGTGGCTCAGGAGCTGCAGTCTTCTTGGACTTCTTCCCTGGACATTTTGGCCTTCAAAGGAATTCCTAAATTAATCTCCAGCATCCTTTTCCTAAAGTAGGAAGACGATGCTCCCCTCCAGACCTCTTCCTCTCTTTTCTCTGCCTCTGGGTCTCTGCTCCTCCGTGACTGGAATCTGTTGGGACATGACTTCACTCTCATTTCTGGGTCATGTCCTGCCATTATTTGACTTGGAGTGACTCCAGACTGCTTCTCTCATCCCCCGTACATTCCCACTCTGCCACAATTTGTCCATGATGATGGGTGTGAGAAGCTAAAAAGTTTGTTTGCTCTTCTCCTCAGACTTAAGGTCCTGTGTGGACCATGGCCAACATCTCAGGACCATCTGAGCTTCCTTGTTCACAGCTGAGCAACCGGGAGAGGACTGTCCAAGATGGGGGCTGAACTTTTGTGATCAGCTTGTCTCCTGACCTGCCAAGGGTTTCTCCCTCAGCTTAGCCATCCCTCATCCCATGGGTGGCTGAGAGAGAAAGGTGGGCTGAGGAAGAGGCCATGATTGAGTCTCTATTAACTAAATGGTTTATGGATTCAAGGAGCTTGAGAGGTAAGCCCTAACTTTGCTGTAGCCCAAACCGTGTAATCTGGGCTTCTGGTGCTTGTCTACCATCTGGATCAGGCAGGAAAACTTCCAAGAGGGTAATTCCCTGATGGTACAGTGGATAAGAATCCACCGGCCTATACAGGGGACATGGGTTTGATCCCTGGTCCAGAAACATTCCATGTGCTGCAGAGCAACTAAGCCTGTACTGCACAACTAATGAGCCAAGCTTTAGAGTCTTCAAGCTGCAACTCCTGAAGCCCATCTGCCTAGAGCCTGTGCTCTGCAACAAGAGATGCCACCACAATGAGAAGCCCATGCACTGCAGCAAAGAGCAGCCCCTGCTCACCACAGCTAAAGCCCCCACACAACAATGAAGACCCAGCACAAACAACAATAAAGAAATCATTTTTTTTTTCAAGTTTCCAAGAGGTATTCAGATGGTGCTCCTGACTCCCAGGAGGAGGCAGTGTACGGGTGGCCACACGCCATGAACTACACTCACCTATAGGGCTCCTGCCAGAGTCATCTACTCAACTTCTTGTCCAGGTGAATCTTCAGGCTGTTTTCCAGTTGCCTCTGATCTAATTTCTCCCTTGAATCCCCAGGTGACATACAAAGTCACTTCCTGTCTCCTCAGAGTCAGACCCCGTACTCCTCACAGGGTGGCTTTCTAAAAACCTAGGTTGTTTGAGAGCTCTTTCTCAGGCAACATGCCAGGGTTCTTGTGGGTCACTTTGCCAGCACTTTCACATGGAAATTCCCTGGTTCCCTCAGTGTCCTGTGGCCAAGATTCTCCCTTGCTGCTTTGGCCCCCCACAGAGGGCTCTGAAGGTTCATAATTCCCTGCCAGTTTGCCCCAAGGCTGTCTCTGTACCAGGCGGGCCCAGTGTTGGATGAAACTCTTTGAAAGGTGGTGCTCAAGCTACCAGCAGATCTCAATGCTAGTAGGAGATTCTCCAGCCAGTATGGAGCCTGGTACTTGGGGACAAAGAGGCCACGTTACACTTAGGAATATTGGGAGTGAGAGGATGAAAGTTTTCCTGAGATCTTTGGACCAAGAGTTCCAGCTGCTTATGCTGTAAGTCCTGCTCTGGGAGTTAGGCCTGAGAGACTGTACTTCATCCCGGGGTTCAGAGAAGGACACTAGGCAGGCCCTGTCTGGGGTGGCAGAGTAGGAGAGAGGTTGAATGTAGGCCTGAGTTAGGGGTGGGATTCAAGATCAGAGTGGACTGGGGCTACAGTGGGGATTCTTTAGCCTGAATATGGACTGGGAATGTACTGAATAAGACAAAAGGAGACCCTAGTGGGGACCAGCCACCCAAGGCCAGGACAGTAGCCCCAGGGACCCACTGTGCTGAGAGGGGAGACCCTGAAAGAGCTGGCTCCATTTCTGCTGCAAACAGTCCCTTTGAACTTCGGGACTTGGGAACTGCCCTGGCCTGCCGCCCCTGTGGTTTGTCTATGATGCTCTACAGGGCTTGGGAGTCTGTGGGTGTCCTGTGTGTCCACAAGAGACTCTGAAGTAGTCCTGGAAGATTTCCTTGGTAGTCTGCCTCAGTTGCTTGGTAAGTTGCTTCCTCCTTTTCTCTGTCCTCCATAATTTGGAAATGAGCTCTTTTTGTGACTTGTGTCTCCAGGAGCCCCTGGAGGTCAGGGCTGAGGAAGATAGGCTACCAGCTCAGCACACGTGCTGGCTGAGTTCCCCAGCGACAAGGAACCTCTGAGGGAGGGGAGGTCTCTGAACTGTGGAAGGCAAAGGAATGTGGAGGCCACTGCAACTTCCCAACCTCCCAGACATTGGAAGGTGACTGCTACAATCACCCTATCATGATGCTCCCAGCAGGGATCTTCCACAAACTGTCCTCATCAAGAAGCCTGCCCAGATGGCTGCACAAACAGGATGTATAAACTACGGCTGGGAGCAGGACGGGGATGTGAGGGCTCAGCAGGCTGGGCAGGAGCCACCTTCTCCATACCACTGACTCGAAGATGCTACTTTTATTCCTTGAGGGTTCCTCTCACATTCCCTTCCCTGTAGAATTACCCTCCCATGTCAACCATGGTTGCACGGGGGCCCTGCAATCACAGAATCCATGCTAGGAAGAGGGGGACAAGATAAGAGATTCGTCAATACCTGCTTTCCCAAAGAGCAAGCAGGTCCCATGTCATGCGCACTCCTTTCTGGAAAATTCTCCTAGGAAATCAGAAGACTTGGTCACATGTAGGGAAGGAAGGAGCAAAGAATCTTATAGGAGACTGAGCAAAACCAAATGAACCAGTCTTCTAGATAATTGGGGAAGCTTTTGATGCATCTTTGAATCTAGCACAGCTCTGTGCTCAGTGGCTTATGTATCGCAGATACTTGGTGTTTTTGTTAAAGGGAAAATTTTGTGTAAATGAACAAAGGAACAAAGAATAGATGAATAAATGATTAGGGGGAAAAAAAACTGCCCTCTGAGGGAGGCTCTTGGGAGACTAGACTTCAAGAGCCCCACGCATTAGCATGCAAGGTCAAACAGTGACAATAGACAGGCTCAAGTATGGGATAGATGTGAGGGATGAAGGCCAAGTGTATCTCGGAGGAATCTGAGCCTTAGAAAAGTTAAAACAATCTGTCCCAAATCAGGACCCCGAAGGTCTGCCTCCGGATATCCATTACACTGTGTCTCACACTGCCACCTGCTGGGCAAGACCCACCGGCCAGCTCCACCGTTCTTCCACGCCTAGGACGGACCTAGCAGGGAACCAGCGAAGTGCGGTAGGTTGTAACTCCTTCCTGTGACTCTCTCCGATGAGGGCTTTGCTTTCTAAGAGGATGAGCTCTAGCAGACTGTGGATGTCTACCTGGGTCTCAGGAAAAGGAGAGATTAAGGTTAACCCTGGAGTACTATGGACTGAATAGTCAGAACCTTACCTACCACATGCTCCCTCTTTGTTCCTCTTCCTCCCGCCACACTGATGCTGAAAAACAAGAAGAGAATGAGGGGCTTGGACTCAATTCTTATTCTCCCCTCTTTAGACAAATTATTATTCACAGATAAATCTTTCTACATTGCATTAACAGAGCTCTATGTTTCTATTTCATTCATATATAAAATGGATATATATATATATATATTTTGAAATCTCAAAAGTTGACTGTGTGGGGTTCCCAGTTGATTTTCTTCCATTGGTAGACCTCTCCTGAACAAAGGGACAAACTCTCAGACAGGATTTACTCCAGAAGGTGAGGTTCTGTGCCATGACAGCACTGTGGCTCCAGCGTCTGATTAGAGGCTCAGCATTGCTGTTTAGATCAGCTCTAACACAAAGGAAAGGCTTGGCCAAGACACCTGGATGCAGGGTTGGGGTGGGATATGACTGATGAACCAGTGTTGAGGACTGTTCTTCAGTTTTTCTGAACTCTCTTAATAATCCAATCCATGGCCCCTGAATTGCATGGTTGGGTTTTTTCCCAGAGCCAGTTACAACACCAAACAGATGGTCTGGGGTATTGGACAAAGGCCCCACTAGTCTCTATTCTAGCCTCTCTCTCTCCCACAAAGATGATAGTGTCTTCTTTCATGAGAGTTCTCATCTCAGTTGTTTCTCTGGGCCAACATAGTTAACTTAGAAAACTGGGAAGAGGGACAGGAAAGAAAAACCCTCGATTTCTGCTGGGGGCTCATTCTCAGTTTCTCTAGGGTGGTGGTTGGGGAGTAGGGGATAGCCTCTCAGCCTAGTAGTCCCTCAAGCTTTTCTAAATTCTTCCACTCTTCTCTTGGTCTTTTTTACTCTCCACTCCATATTTTCATGATATCATTTATCTTATGCTATTTCCTATTTCTTCCACCTAGAACTAGATATTAACCGGATCCTTCTTTACCCCTGGGAAATCTCAACTTGAGCTTCATCACTTCCATAGACTTTGAAGCTCTTTCAGTTCTGGAATTTTTTGCTCATTTCCAGGGATTTACACTGAAGTCTTTAGCTCCAGCATCTCCATGTAATCTGTTTTTGCCTTGCATCAACACAGACGCACAACTCATGCTTTGCTCCCTTCATTATTCTCAGAAAAATCCACTTACACATAAAAGAATTAGCAATGCAGCCCTTTTTAAAAGACGGTGTGGGAGTGACCAGAGGGAGACAGGCCCATAAACATATACCATAGTAAACAACTTAAAAATCCTCTCTGATGAATTCCCTTTCTTTCAAAATCCCTTTGCGTTAGTGTACTTCCGAGGGCTCTCGGCTCTCCCTCCCTCACCCCTGCAGTGTCCACCTCGCTGGCCCCTCCCTCCTCTCTCCCAGGTGCCTCCCCTTTTCCCAACATTATAATGCTTCTCCCTTACTACACAGAGCAGTTCCCCTCTCCTAAAGCCCTGCCCAAACCTGCACATGCAAACCCATCCTGATTTGAAGACTAGGTGAGGCCTTCTCTTTAAGCATTTCAACTTTTGAAGGCAGTAGTTGGAGTTACACATGAAAATATACTTCAGTAATTTTGAGTCAGGCTTCCCTTGTGGCTCAGCTGGTAAAGAATTCGCCTGTAATGCGGGAGACCTGGGTATGATTCCTGGGTTGGGAAGATCCCCTGAAGAAGAGAAAGGCTGCCCACTCCAGTATTCTGGCCTAGAGAATTCCATGGACTATGTAGTCCATGGGGTTGCAAAGAGTTGGACACAACTGAGCACTTCCACTTTCTTTCCATTTTGAATCATGCCTAAGGTTATTTCTTCCATGAAGGATTTCTTTATTTTTATCATCTATTTTTTATATTTTTACCACCTTCTCTATTGAAATAATCTCAACATTTTTTTCTTTTGAGATCATGCATTTCACATTGTCAAATTTTCTTTTTTAACAGATTTATGAGGCACAATTGTTTAAAACGTACAATTTGATGAGTTTTGACATAGGCATATACCAGTGAAACCACCACCACAATCAAGAAGATGAGATAATTAGTAAAACTAATTAGTAAAACAAGTTCCAATCAAGAAGTCCAACTGATAAACTGTAATATATATTCCCATACTGGTATCTTCATATGAGATTGAGCAGGCGTGACCCTGCAGAGCCCAGAGGTGTTGGGCTGGGAAGCACAAAGATGCATATAGTAGGACACTGGGACTAATGGTGGAGCCAGCGCTGCCTCCCAGGCCATCTGTCCTTCCTGATGGGGTGCACACACTATAGAGGTCTCTGATTTAATAAATGCACTGCATCCTGAAGAATGGCACTCTGTTCTTTCAGTGTGTTGCCTGGTATATCAGTTGTGCCTTTAGAAGGGCATTTCAGTATTCTGTGAGGCTGGCTGCCTCCAACTTCATTAGGTGATTATCAAGCTATTCATCCCATGACCACTGGCCATCCCCATACCACTTTTACAGGTATGACCCAGCACAGGTCATATGCTATGCTGGGTGGAATTCCATGCCTGTGGATTAGGCAATTCTTATGCCCATAGGTGGAGAAGGCAATGGCACCCCACTCCTTTACTCTTGCCTGGAAAATCCCATGGACAGAGGAGCCTGGTAGGCAGCAGTCTGTGGGGTCGTGAAGAGTCGGACACAACTGAGCGACTTCACTTTCATGCATTGGAGAAGGAAATGGCAACCCACTCCAGTGTTCTTGCCTGGAGAATCCCAGGGACAGGGGAGCCTGGTGGGCTGCCGTCTATGGGGTCGCACAGAGTTGGACAGGACTGAAGCAACTTAGCAGCAGCAGCATGCCCATAGGGGCTCAAAGTAATAGGATGAAGATAATGGGAAGCGTATTGAGAAAACAGCGGGTGTCGTGTATAATAATAGGCAAGATGAGCATCTATATAAAGCAAAGGGAAGGAAAAAGGATTCTGTAGAACCAGAAAGTTAACCCTGTTCTGTCAACTTGGATAGAAGCTAGCCACTTTCAAAGTCTGCCAGTTTTGGAAAATTCCTAAGAATCTTGTCTGTGGTCTGTGGTCCTAAGAAGGACTGGATGGTTGATAGTCGGGAGAAAGTGAGGCGTCTTTTCAGCTGGCAGACGTGTATCCAAGGATAACACATTGGAGGTTTATGCTGTCAGTTTAAAGTGGCTGATGAGACCCTCTCTTTCAAGGCTCAAGGGCAGTTTTCCTTTGATGTCTTTTCCAGAAACCAAATCTCCATATTTCAGATCATGCAGAGGTTGCTTGGAGAAGGCAATGGCACCCCACTCCATTACTCTTGCCTGGAAAATCCCATGGATGGAGAAGCCTGGTAGGCTGCAGTCCGTGGGGTCGCTAAGAGTCGGGCACGACTGAGCAACTTCACTTTCACTTTTCGCTTTCATGCATTGGAGAAGGAAATGGCAACCCACTCCAGTGTGCTTGCCTGGAGAATCCCAGGGACAGAGGAGCCTAGTGAGCTGCCCTCTATGGGGTCGCACAGAGTCGGACACGACTGAAGCGACTTAGCAGCAGCAGCAGAGGTTGCTTAGGTGGGTAGTTTGAAAATTTCTAAAAGCAAGACCAAAAAAAATTTTTTTTGTTTTTTCCAGCCACCGTCTCGTCTCTTACACCCATTTCTTGTACGGCTCTCCCCAAGACGGGGAATGGGGGAAGTCATTTCTTAATCCTATCTGACTTCCTTCTTCTCCAGAGACCCACGCAGAGCGGGTGCAGGTAAATATTTAGAAAAAAAAAAAAGTTGAACCGCATGGCATGGTGCCCGCTGTGCTCGCAGTGGGCTCGCTCTCTGCCAGCCGCCGCTCGTTCTCTCCGCGTGTCCAGCCCGGTGGATCTGTGCCGTGGCATGCACCGCCTCAGTCCTGAGAGCCTGGCCACCATCCAGGACAGGACTCACTGCTTGATGAAGCCAGAGGAATGCCTGCAGCGGATGAGCACATACCCAGCCCAGGTGCGAGCGGTAGTGAAATCACTGCAGCTTCCGGTGAGGAGTGGAGCTCCATGACCCCAACGGGAAGGTGGTCAGGGACACTTTAGTAGATTTTCCGGACTACAAAGCCCCTTGCATCTTACTCTATCCAGGGTCCTCACCATTGAAGAGTTGCTGTTTTCTCTTCTTTTGACTTCCAGTGTCATGAGATGGCATTTATAAGGGAAGGTTTATTCTTGTCTCACTTGCTCAACTGTGGAATGGGCTGCCGTGGGAAATTTGAGTTTCCTGCCTGGGGTGCTGGATACCATCTTGGCGGAGCCGTTGTGGTGGTGGGAAGAGAACTCGCTGCCCCGAGATGCTATGAGTCTTTGGTGCCCGTTGTCCCTATGACGCCGCCAGAGGTACGCAATCTGATGCGAATTTCGCAACTCAGCCTTGAGGTTAGTGATGCAAGTTCATTCAGGAGGAAACTGTGGCTGGTGAGTTGGACCCCTGGATGCTGCTGGGGCTCGGAGGGCCTGACTCACGCCTCACAGCCGCCGCCAGCGTTTCAGAGGGAAGCGATGTTGTCTCTTGTTCCTCTTCCTCCGCTCATCCCCTCAAGGTGGGCGGCTGGTCTTCAGCCTCCTCTGCATTCCACACAACACCTCCTGGGAAACCTCAGCCACACCCCTGGCTTCAATTCCTGTCTCTGTGATGATAAATTCTAACGTTGTGTCTCCAGCCTTGACCTCATCCTTTAGCAAACAGACCAGGTAGCCAGCAGTTTATTGGACATCATCATCTCATCAGCCCTGCATCTCAACACAATGTGTCCCAAACTAAGATGTTTTTCTCCTGCCTTCAACCTAACACCCCTCACCCAACCAGCCACCCCATACAGGAACCTTTCTCTCTCTCTCTCTCTCAAGTACACTTCTCCCTTGCCTCCTCATCTGACATGTTCCACCCTATAGTGCCTTTTTATCAGCCTTTTTAAATGTCAGTTCTGTTGCAACTGATTTCATTATGCCTCCCCAGGGCTGTATTGCTTGGCCTCCTGGCTGGTTCCTGTGTGCCAGCTCCCCCTTTTCTAAGCACTACACTCTGTGTTAGGTGGGTGTGTAAATGGACAAAACAACTGTAGAAGACTAGTAGTATCTATTCAAGTAGACATATGTATACCCTGTTCCGTGCTTAGTTACTTCAATCCTGTCCGACTCTTTGTGACCCTATGGACTGTCTACCCTGCCAGGCTCCTCTGTCCATGGGGATTCTCCAGGCAAGAATACTGGAGTGGGTTGCCATGCCCTCCTCCAGGGAATCTTCCCAACCCAGGGATCAAACTGGGACCTCCTGCATTGCAGGCGGATTCTTTTCCAGCTGAGCTACCTGGGAAGCCCATGCATACCCCATGACCCAGCAATTCCACTCCTAGATATGTACCAAACAGATGGACATCCATGAAAGTACCAGAAGTCAGATGCAAGAAGTTTTATAGCCCCAAACTGGAAACCAGGTGATGCTCATTAATATTAGTAATTGTCGTATCTTCATACAATGGGATATTAACATAAAGATGAAAAACAAACTACTTTTATATATGGCAACATGGATGAGTCTTGAAAACATTGTGTTCGGTGAAAGAAGCCAAATACAATAAAATACGGAAAACTATTTTATGGTGTTAAGATCAGGATACTGTTTTCTCTTGTGATTGGGTAGTTCCTGAAAGAGTGCTATTGGGTTTTTAGTAATTTCTTTCTTTCTTTAGCTGGATGCTGTTTACAGAGGTGTGGTCAGTTGGTGAAAATGTTTGCACTTCTCTGTATGTGTGCTATACTTCAATTAAAAGTTTACCAACACCCACCCACACACCAAAGCAAAATTCCTTCCATGTTCCTCATAACCAGCAGAAACATTTCCAAACCCTAGCAGTACACTCAGTGCCCTCTGTGATACGACCCAGGGCATCTCCCTCCCACCTATGGCGCGTGTGCCATCCACACTGAGTCACACCTGTTCTGCTGGCACATCTCTGGGCCCTTGCTTTTCTAGTTCCTCTCTCAATCTGTTTCTGTGCTGAAAATGCCACCTCCTCTATGAAGCCTCCCTTTATTTTTTAGGCCAAACAGATCTCTCCTGGGCTGTGTTCACATGGCATGCTGTTTTCCCCTCTCTCAGGGCCCTTAGCTCTCTCTGCTTACACGTGTTTCCTTGATTGGTGGTAAACTCTGCGGTGGCAGGAACAGTGTCTCATTCACCTTTGTAAAATCTCCTGGAGCCAGTGTTGTGGCTGCTATAGTGCTCGAGCTAATGAATATCTGACAAGTGATTGAATGCATGCTCTGAGTTAAGCCTCAGTCAGTACTGCCAAAAAGCCAAGACACCCAGCTTGCCTGCAGAAAGCTTTTGCTGAGAGCCAAGTCACTTTGGAAGGAAACACATCCTGCAGTCCTTTATTGGCTGTTGACAGCCAACCAAATGTAAATGTGTTGTGCAGCATTGTGGGCGTGTCCAGTTAGACTGAGCAGCCCCACTAACATGAATAAGCCGTGCAAATATGTGTTTAATGACCATGTTGCTCCGTGTCAAGTCTTAATCCCAGATAATTAGCAGATAGATAATTGGTAGAAGAATGGGAGGTGCCGATGGATATCCCATCACTTGGGTGAAGCTAGTGATCCTCTATGGATTAAGACCCACCCTATGTAAGTGTTGATGGCTCCTATTTGAAATGCTCCTTTCGAAAGGGCCTAGGTCCAAGAAGTGTCAGGAGCTCCAGAATGGGGCGTTGGCATCAGCGCTAATTCCCTGGGCTGCTTCCATTCAAGGTGGGTGGATGGGCCCCACTGCCACCAGCTTAGTGCTGACAGCTCAGAGTCCTGTACTGCCACTGACCTGGTGGGTCGTCTTGAGTAGGTCCCGTCTCCTTTCTTGCCATTTGTCTACTGGCAAAGGGTAGAAGGAATTGGGTGGACATGCTGAGTTGAGAACCCATTGTAGACAAGATTTTCCCTACTCTGCTCCTTCCTGGTTTTGTCAGAGGCGTGGTTAGTTGGCCTGGATGTTGGGGTGCCTTGAAGAGGATGTTCTGGGAGTGAAAGCAGACATCTGAGGTGAGTGTTGACAGTATTGTATTATGTGCATGGTGACCCTGGAGTTGCACAGCCAGGCAGCACTGGATTGAATGACTTTCACCTGTCAATTTAACAAACTAGTCATGCTCAAGAGAATGGAACTTAAAAGCAGCTCTGCTGTGGATCTGGGTGTAGAGGAATGAGCACTTGACTACAAGTCAGGAGGCTAGTTTTGAGGCTGTTATCATAGGAAGTTTAGTGTGAACAGAGTCTTTATTTCTCTGGGATAAATGCCCCTGAGTGCAATTGCTGAGTTGTATGGTTGTTACCTATTTAACTTTATAAGAAACTGCTAAATTGTTTTCTAGAGCAGCAATACCATTTTACATACCCATCAGCATTGTATGACTGATCCAGTTTCTCTAACTCCCTACCAGCATTTGGTGTTGTCACTGTTTTTTTTTTTTTTTTTTGTAGTCACTGTGATAGGTATGTAGCAATATTACATTGTGGTTTTAATTTGCATTTCCCTGTCGACTAATGATGTTGAACATCTTTTCATGTGCTTATTTGCCATCTGTGTATCCTCTTTGGTGCGATATCTCTTTTGTCCATTTTGTAGTTGGATTGTTTCCTTACTGGTGAGTTTGAGATTTGTCTATATATTCTAGATAGGAATCTTTTGTCAAATATGTGGTTTGAAAATACTTTCTTCTGGTTTGTGGTTTGTCTTTTCTTCCTTTTAACAGTCTTTCCTAGACAAATGTTTGTAATGTTAACAGTCCTATTTAACAATTTTTTTCTTCTATGCATTTGTGTCATTTCTAAGAACTTTTTGTTTGCCTAATTCTACATCCCAAAGATTTTCCTCCCATTTTTTTCTAAAAGTTATCTACTTTTACATTTTGTGTTTAAGTCCATTATCCACATAAGGTTAATTTTTGCATAAAGTATTAGATTTAGATTGAGGATCAAATTTCTTTCTTTCTTTCTTTCTTTTTTTTTGGCCTTTGGATGTCCTGTTGCTCCAGCACCATTTGTTGAAAAGGGTGTCTTTCCTTTGTTGGACTGCTTTTTCACCTTTGTCCCAAATCAGTTGGTTATTTATGTGTGGGTCTATTTTGGGGTTCAATGGCACCCCACTCCAGTACTCTTGCTTGGAAAATCCCATGGACGGAGGAGCCTGTTAGGCTGCAATCCATGGGGTCGCTAAGAGTCGGATACGACTGAGCGACTTCACTTTCACTTTTCACTTTCATGCATTGGAGAAGGAAATGGCAGCCCACTCCAGTGTTCTTGCCTGGAGAATCCCAGGGACAGGGGAGCCTGGTGGGCTGCCGTCTATGGGGTCGCACAGAGTCGGACATGACTGAAGTGACTTAGCATTGCATAGCATTCTTTTTCATGGATCTGTGTGTCTGTTCCTCTACTAATACCAATATGGTCTTGAATACTATAGGATATAAGAAGTGTTGAAATTGGTTAAATGATTCCTCTCCCTGAAATGGACTAAATATTCATGTCCCTTCAAATTTCAAATGTTGAAATCCTAATTCCCAATGTGAGAGTATTAGGAGATGGAGCCTTTTGGAGGTCATTAGGTCAGGGTAGCGCCCTCATGAATGAAATTAGTGTCCTTGTTTAAGGACCCCAGAGAGCTCTCTTGTCCTCTTTCCACCATGTGAGAATACAAAGAGAAGTCGGAAGTCTGCACCTGGAAGAGGGTTCTCACCGGAACTTGGCTATGCTGGCACTCTCCCAGGACTGTGAGAAATAATTTTTTTATTGTTTATAAGCCCCCCAAGTCTGGTACTTTGTTATAGCAGTCTAAACTGACTAAAAATATACTCTTTTTTCAAAATTGTTTTAACTATTCTAGTTCCATTGCCTTTACGTATATTTTAGAGTGATCCTGTCTGTATCAGTTAAAACTCTTGCTGAAATTTTGATAGGAATTACTTTAAACCTGTATGTCTACTTCGGGAAAAATCAACTTCTTCATATGTTGAGTTTTCCAACCGTGCATATGATCTCTCTGTTTGTTTAGACTTTCTTTGTTTTTTTTCATCAGTATTTTATACTTTTCAACATACAAGCTCTGTACATGTTTTGTTAGATTTACCACCTGTTTTTTTGAGTGATTATAAATGGTATTATATTTTAAATTTTGGTATGCACACTTTCATTGTTACTACATAGAAATATAATTGTTTGATGTTTGTCTTATAGCTTCTAGACTTTTCTGGACTCACTTATTAGTTCTAGGAGTTTTGTTGTTGTTGTTTCTCCCTATGGAATCCCTTGGATTTTCACTGTAGACGGTCATGTCCTCTGAAAATAGAGACAGTTTTATTTCTTCCTTTCCATTCTATGTAACTCTTAATTTCTAGACTTTTTTTTTTTTGGTACTGGGTAGAACTTCCAGTACTATGTTGAATAAGAGTGATGAGAATGGACATCTTGCCTTGAGCTTGATCTTTGGGAAAAATATTCAGTCCTAAGTATAATGTTAGCTGTAGATTTTTGGTACACATTCCTTGTCTAGTTGAGGAAGAACCCTTCTGTTCCTATATTTTTGAGAGTTTTTATCATGATAGGTATTAATTCTGTCAAATGCTTTTTATATAGTGATATGATTATGTGATTTTTCTCTTCTTTAGTCTATCAATATGGTGGCTTGTAGTAATTAATTTTTGCCTATTGAACTAGCCTCACATCCTCTGAAGTCAACTGTGTTTGGTTATGCTATATAATTATTTTCATATATCACTGAATTCTATTCACTAATATTTTATTGAAGACTTTTCTGTCATTTATGAGAAATACTGGTTTATGGTTGTTGTTTCATATGACCTTAATCTGATTTTGTCATCAGGTTAATACTAGCTTTATAGAAAATAAATTGGACGTATTTTTTCCTCTTCTATTTTTTGGAAGAGATTGTGTCATTGGTATTATTTCTTTAAAATTTTGATAGAATTTTCTAGTGAAATCATCTGGGCCTGGACATTTCTTTTGGGGAGTTTTAAAAAATTATGAATTCAATTTCCTTTATACTCAGAAGGCTATTCAACTTATCTATTTCATATTGAGTAAGTTGTGGTATTTTTTGGTTTTTTGACATTGGTCTATTTTATCTAAGTTGTCAAATTTATGTGTTTTTGGTTGTTTGTAGAATTCCCTTATTATACTTTGATATCTGCAGGGTAGTGGTGATAGCTTCCATTTCATTCCTAAAACTAGTGATTGTGTCTTTTTTCCTTAGTCAGTTTTGTCAGAGGTTTTTCCATTTTAATTCATCTTTTCAAAGAACTAGCTCTCTATTTCCTTGATTTTCTCTATTGTTTTTCCATCTTCAGTTTCAATGGTTTTGACTCTTTATTGCTCCCTCCCACCATTCCCTGATTCCTTCCTTCTTTCCTTCCAGCCTAATAGACCTACAACAGTATGTTAGTTCTAGGTATATAAGTGATTCAAGAGTTCTGTATGTTACAAAATAATGACCCTGATAAGTCTAGTGACCATCTGTCACCATACAGTTATAATATTACTGACTGGATTCTTTTTTTCTATTTTCTTGAGGTGGAGCTTAGGTTATTGATTTGAGATTTTCCATTTTTCACAATGTATGCCTTTAGTGCTATAAATTTCTCTCTTAGCATTTTATTTTTGCTATTTCCCACAACTTTGGGTATGCTGTATTTTCATTTTCATTCACTTCCATGTTTAATTTCTCCCCCAACTTCTAGACTTTCTCTTTTACCCATGGACTATTTAGAAACATATTGTGTACAATGTTTTCCATTCACTGATAAACTAAGTCAATTTCTGGATCTTTCTTTGTCTTGTATGCTTCATTTGTTTTATTGGCAAGCAAAGCCCTATAAGGGATGGCTTCCCTACTCTTCAGACTCATGTCCATCTTCATCTTGACTAATCTGGAAGTAATGAAGTTTATAAGTGTCCTTGTCAGATGCAACCCTTGAAGCCAGTCACCAAAATTGTTCTTTTTAAGATATTTCTTGGTAAGATATTTTAGATACCGTTTAGAGAACTGTTTCTCAGAAACAACCATGATTTTGAAGCATTCAGTGCAAACAACATTCCCAAGATTTGCAGGTTTTCCATTCATTTTAACCTTCTCACATAGAAATGGTTCAAAATTTCCAGAATCTTCTCCTGGATGATTAAGATCCAAATTAAACTTCCAGGTTGACTTCTTGGGCTTCCTTGTCTTTCTTCGGCACCATCTTGAAGGTTGGCCATGCGAGCAGCCCTGAGTCTTTTGACTTCTAGCCTAGTGCTCCTCTAACCCAGGAGCCTCATGATGCAAAGTATTATCACTTAGAAGTTCTGGTGCCCAAATGCCTGGCTTCAAACTGCTCCTCCTGTTCTACTTCACGGTCACTACCTTTCAGGGGAGTTTGTGGAGACTAAAAGCACTAGATAGTGCCCCTCACCCCCCCCACCCCCGCTGCAGCCCACTGAATGTTAGCCATTGTGACTGGTATCAGAGACGGAAGGCATTGTTGTGCCCATTTTATTGTTGAGGAAGTTGAGGCTGAGACTTGCGCAGGTACTGGAGCCAGGATTTGAACCAGTGCATTTGTGACAAAGGTGGGCAACTGCTCAGAAAATAGGAAAGTACCAGTGTTCAGATTTGACCCTTACTAACAGTATATCAGACTCTAGATTCATTCCATGCATTTGTGTGTAGTGGGAGGAAGCCCAAGTTTCCTGAAGATAGATTCAGGAGGAAATCTTCAAACTGAGACCTGAAAGGGCTTACCTGGTGGCTCAGTGGTAAAGAATCCACTTGCCAATGCAGGGGACACAGGTTTGATCCCTCCGGAGTGATCCCACGTGATCCAGAGTGATGCCACAGAGCAATTAAGCCCATGCGCCACCCCTGTGCTCTAGAGCCTGGGAACCACGACTCCTGAGCCCTCATGCCCTAGAGCCCATACTCCGCAACAAGAGAAGCCACTGCAATGAGAAGCGTACGCACTGCAGCTAGAGAGTAGCCCCTGTTCACTGAAACTAGACAAAAGCCTCAACAGCAAGGAAGACCCAGCACAGCCAAAATAAATAAATACAATTTACAAAAAAAGAGAGAGAGAGATTTGAAAGCCACTTACTGAGAAGCGAGGTGTTTGCCAGGGCATGTAACTCACCAGCCAACCAACCTTGTAGTAGTGTTTCGGAAAAGTCATTTATGTTCATTATAGTTTGGGGTTTGGGTGGAAAGCCTGTTTCAGTTCTGGGGTTTTGCTTTCCTATCAGGCCGGCTGCAGGCCCAGACTGGCCCCTGTTGGAAGGAAGTCGGCCCTCCTCCCCTCAAGGAGGAAAGGCCCTCCCGTCTGTGGTCGCTGCATTGTACTTGCTGGATTCCAGGCTGTCAGTCTCATGGAGAGCTCCTGGGACGCTTAGCCTGCAGATTGTTTTGTTAGGTTTCTCCTACAATTAATTTGGAAATCACCCAGCTGCCCACAGCCTCTCCCAGGTGTTCTGTAAACCACAGGCCTGCTCCTGCAGCCTTTGCCTTGGTGGGACCATCGCTAGCTGAAGCTGGGTGGGTCAGGGTGGGGTGATAGGAGGGTGAAAAGAGGCCCATAATGGTAGAGCTCATTTAAAGCCACGTCCCCCTCAGCTTTGGCACTAACCGTCCTGCTTTGTAGGATCTGGAGCAAACAGATCCACACACTTTGCAAACTTTATCTTTAAGCCTCACACGCCCCAGGAGGTAAGTCAGGGGCGTGTGGAGGATCCACCCTACTTAACCAGAAAGGATTTCCCCCAAGCTGCAGTCAAACCAACACGCAAGCCTCCCGTTTCCCATATCCAAGGAGCACAAATCCTCACATGCTTGATTCATTTTACTGTGAACTTTGTTACACCTGGATTGAATCCCTTGCGGACAAAGGTCTGTGACCTTGCGCTTGCCCTCTTTTCTTGGACCTTACTTTTCTCATCTGAAAAAATGCACCTGAAAACTGCTACTTCCCAGGGCAGTTGTGAAGATCTAAAGGAGAGCATATGTGGAAGTTCTTAGTACAGCATGAACAAAGCCACTCATGGATAATGTGAGTTATGTTAGTCAGCTGTGCCATGGCTGAGCCACTTGAAGCTAGGGAAGAGCAATGGTGTGCTGAGAGCCCTGGACAAGGATCTAAGATGTTAGCTCCTTGTACAGCTGTGGAAAGTCACCTTCTTTATTTATGTGCTCAGTCGTGTCTGACTCTTTGTGACCCCATGGACTATAGTCCACCAGGCTTCTCTGTCTGTGGAATTTTCCAGGCAAGAATACTTGAGTGGGTGGTCATTTCCTTCTCTGGAGGATCTTCCCCTCCCAGGGTTGAACCCATATCTCCCGTGTCTCCTGCATTGCAGTGGGATTCTTTACCTGATGAGCCATTGGGAAAACCCAACCTTGTTTTTTCCTTCTATAAATCAAGGGGTAAGATTAGATTACCTTTTAGCTGTATGTTTGTTTTTTTGTTTTTGTTTTTTTAATATAAGAATGGCAAAGGAAATCTCAACGGGAAAACGAAGAATCAATTTTTTCCTGCCTCCAAAAGGGTCACCTTCTTTAGTTAGGATGTATTTGGCTGCAAGTAACAGAGAGACCAAAGATAAGAGGTTTAAATGGCAGGATGTTTGTTATCGCACACAGGTATAATGAATTGTTCCAGGGTTGGTTCTTTCAGTAGCTCAGCGATGTCATTAGGTACCCAGGTTATTCCCACCTTTTGGCTCTGCCATCCTCAGCAGGTTGGCTTGTTCTCTTAGGCTGGTACCCTCCGAGTCCAACATGTCTGTCACACTTGCAGGAGTCACACCCTAACAACATTAAGAGGAAGAAAATGGCTATTTATTTCCCCCTGTTGCTTTAAAAACAAGGAAATATTTCCCAGAAGTCTTGAGCAGACTTTTCTGGACATCTCACTGGCCCGAAAAGTATCCTGGGCCTGTTTCTCAATAATCACTGGCAGGAGTGATGGAATCATCACCATGTCTACCTTAGACAAGTCCAGATTGAGCCAGTGGGCACTCCAATGGGTGTAAGACATCCCCTACAACACATGACCAATTGCAACCTGAACAAAATCAGAGTCTTGTGAGCAGAGAGGGGGCAGAATGACAACTATCAGTATCTGGCACACCTTCTTCTTGAATAAGCCAGAAAGAGAGCGTATTGTTTTACTCCTGTCCAGGGTTGCCCACTGTTCAGTTGTCCTCAGTAGGCTGCATCTCAGCTCTACCATAAAGACCCCTTTGTCCAGTTCCCTTGATAGGACACTGTTCTTTCTTTTGAGCATCAGTACAGAGAAAACGTGAACACACCCCAATGTTGAGTAGTTGTATGAAGCTTGGATGAAATCTAGGATAGAAGCAAAGTGTTACATGGGAGGGGGAAATTTTGAAAATGCTCATATTAAGTATAATTTTCTCATAGTGGAAGAAACCCTTGGACTTCCCTGGTGGTACAGTGGATTAGAGTCTGATGCCAGTGCAGGGGACATGGGTTCAATCCCTGGTCCAGGAAGATTCCACATGCCTCAGAGCCTGCGTGTCACAACTACTGAAACCCATACACCTGTGCTCCACATCAAGCGAAGCCACTGCAATGAGAAGCCATTCCACTGCAATGAAGAGTAGCCCCGGCTTGCTGCAACTAGAGAAAGCCTGCTCTCAGTAACAAAGACCCTGCGTAACCAAAAATAAATAAGTAATTAAAAAAAAAAAAGACCCTTCACAGGGCTGCTCACGAACACACCATGCTTCTAATCTCATTCCCTTGTCCTGAGGTCTGGACCTCTGCAACAGAATAACATGATCCATTCGTATTTGAGCTGAGTTACATACTGGCTGCTGTGGGGAATGAGTGAGGAGAGCAGTGGAGGGATCAGGGAGCTCTGTGTGTGAGGCTGATGCTGTGATCCAGGAGAGGGATGATGGAGGCTCCTGCTAGGTTTTGTCCTTGGAGGTGCAAGATGGGATTAGGTGGTTCCTGGAGAGGTAATGATCAAAGCAAATTTGGGGTGACTGGAACACATAGGAGTGTCTAGGAACAGCAAGTGGGGTGTTGGCTGGAGCCTAGAGGTGTAGGAGGGCAACTGTGGGAGATGAGGCCAAGAAGAGGGTTGGCATAAGGATCATGGAGGGCCCCAAATGCCAGGTAAGGAGTTTGGGCTCTCTGGTACAGACAAAAGGGAGCCTGAGCCCACAGGACTGGAGCTCAGCTTCTGGAAGTGAGGCTGGCAGTGTGGGCAGAATGGGGGGTGGAGGTAACAGCATCCAGGGGCGGGCTTGGCTGGCTACAGGCGGCTGAGAGCGGTGGAGAGAGTTGGGCTGTATGAGGCTGTGCTTCTCATACTTCATCTCTGGTTGCTGATTGCCTCCATGCATGAAAAATCATAGCTGGGAAGCCGCTCCAAGTTCTCAGATAATGAGATAAGCCGATGTTCTGACCAGGGCAGAGATCCACCCTGATTCTGGCTCCCAGTCCCTTCCTCAACCTGGGAGGGGCTGACAGTTGATCCCCAGCGCCTCTCTGACTACTGCCTCTGCACCTGGTTAACCCTTCTGGGCTGAGCTGGAAATCCAAGCCTCAGCTCTCAGAAGAAGGGTTGTGGGGCTGGCAGAGGGGTATGGGGAGCTCCACAGGGAGCAGTCGTCCTTTCCATCCCAGGAGTTCTGCTAGCTTTGGCCTCTACCTGGAGAGAAGAGGGAGGGCCTCCCATCCTCTTCTGCCCTACCTGTCTGCCCTGCTTTTTCTTTAGTTCACTGCTCAGTTTGGGCTGAAAAGCACTAACCACACTGCCTTCCCTCTGGGTAGTTCTAAGCTATGTATTTAACTGATCCCAGGCTCGCTTTACCCATCCATAGAATGGAGGGCCCCCACCCAGTTGCACTCCTTCTCCATCCCTCAACCCCCACCTTCACAACCACCCCCATCTGATTACTTCCATTTCCACATTGCCTTTTATGAGGATGATAATCAAATGTAGTCTCCCTCGAGGGAGGCATAGGTTTTAGTCAGGCTTGGACACTTACAGCTATGAGTTAAGTCACGTGTCCCTTTAGCTCTGTCGAAGCTCTATACACACACATCGTATTCCTATTTATTCTTATTATTGAAAACTCATGTGAGCACTGAGATGAGAGTCCTGGTTCTTCCACCGAGCTGCTCTGTGATCCCGGGAAGAAAATCCAGTCTGGTACATGCCCCTTGTCTGAACAACTTTTCATCAGGGACCTTCCCCGCCCCCTCCAGTTATTCTGTCATGCCAGCCCCAGCAGTCAGCACTTCTCAGGAACAGGATGAGCACAGAAACTGAATTCTCTAGAAAGCTGTGTGTATTGGGGGTGGGAATAGGGGGACTGTGGGGATGGCGGGGGTGGGGGGGATTCATTAGGGCACTCATAATCTTGGGCTGTTCAAGGGACCCTTAAACTGCTTTACTGGAGGATCCTTCAGCTCTTCCTGCTGGCTATTGGGTCCTGAAAAGTGAGCTTTATTTTTCTCCTAAACCCTAACTAGCCCAGACTGGGGGTTAGAGTTGCCAAGCTTAATCCGTATTTAGGCAAATGACTGCTGCTTAGAGGATACAGAGACCAGAGCCCAAGGTCTCCAAAGTGGCTCAGCAGGGAGTCAGGAGCCTGGATTCCTGGCCAGGCTCTGACACCCCAGCTTTCAAGATGGTTTCAGATACACTCTCATTGAAGTCACTGTCACAGTCACACCCATCAGACAGGGAACATGAGATGAGATGCATTCGAAAGGTTAGGATTCCAAGACTGTAAAGTATACCCAAGGGTGGAGGTGAAGGGCTCTACCCCAGCCATCTCTCTCTGCAGCCATCTCTGGTTGGGGTTCTTGCCCAGAAACAGGAAGTTTCTGGAAGTTATTCTGGGGTCTCTGATCAACAACGTACGTAACACTTTACCCCTCACCGACACCCCGCCCCACACTTCTCTAAAGCTTTGCCTCTCTACGTAGGGCAGAGAAATGCTTCAGGTCTTGTTGAAATGCAGTTTGTGTTTCAGTGAATCTGGGTAGAGCTTGAGAGTCTGCATTTCTGTCGAGCTCCCAGGGATGCCCACGCTGGTAGTCTATAGCCCACACTTAGAGCTACAAGGCCTTTGTCTCCTGTGCAGGACAGCAGGGACAGCAAGCCTGCTCTCAGCCTTTCTACTGGCTCTTGGAGAACAGCATCCTGGATTCAGATGACCAAAAAAAGAGGAGTTCAAGAATGTGAGCATGAAAGGGGACCTGCCACCTAGGTTTGCAGATAGTGCAACATAGGCTGGTGCAAGTTCGATCAAGATCTCCAAGTATTTCAGTGACAAAGTTGGGACTCAGGCCTCTTGCAAAGGAAAAACAAAAACTAGAAAAGATACTCACTGAGGTGTTTTCTGTGCTTTCTCTGGGTGAATTAATGTTACCTTGACTCTTCTTTCTGTGGTTGTTGTCTTTTTTTTTTTTTTACAATGAAAGTGTACCAATTTTGTAATAAAAATGTAATTTTAATGAAAACATTCTCACAAAGTTCTTAGTAAATGAGATTATGTTTATGAGTGTTCTGGATAAACTATAACTGTGTACAGCAGCTTCATGTCATGACTGTGGAATTCAGCCCAAACGCTCACGAGTTCATTTCAGCGAGGTTACCCTTACTCTTCCAGGTGCACGGGTCGTCGAGTTGAGGAAGCCGATGCCGTCACCATCCACAGCCGCCGAAAGCAACTTCCTACTCCCCCTTGGCCTCTGCTGTGGGAACGCTTCCCCTAGCGCTGCAGGAATCTTTCCCCTTAAACCGGGGAAGATTCCTTAATCCGTTTTCGTGGTAAACGACCTCGGGCCAAGACTCCTTTTGTTGCTGGTTTCTTAAACTTAATTGCAAGCAAAGTTAATTTGAAAGAAAATAAATGTTACAGCTCTGGGGCGAATTCTAACGAGCCTTGGGAAATTAGAGAAGAACGCATCTAATTACCCACAGCCCGGGGGGCGCCTGCACACTACGCTGGGGGTGCAGAGCCCAGATAGGGGCACACAATTTTTTTGGTTTCAAGATAGGAAGAAGAAAAAAGAAACACACCTCCCGACTCTGAGCCCCTAGACAGGGAGGTCCTGTTTCGCGGTTTGGGGGTTCGGAGAGTTGGACTGTCGCTAGACGCAGCAATGAATGCTCTCAAGGTCCTAGAATCGCGCGGACGGCTCGGCCGCGTGGAGGGTAGACTCGGCTCGGCCCGTCTGTGGTTGAAGCGCCCGGATGGCCCGCGAGCTTTGGGTGCCGCCGGCTGGCAGGAGGCCGAAAAGCGCCGACATTCTCCAAAACCTCGACAGTCCCGCTGTCTTTCCGGGCTCTCGCTGTGCGCACCCAGTTCCCAACTCGCAGCGTCCCCTCTCCCGTCACATACTCTGGCTTTTGGCGCCATCTCACCCGTCGTCCCAGTTTCCAGAGAGAGTTGGGAGTGAAGACGCGTGCACTTTGCCTCTCCATCTTTCTCGTTCACCCGGGTTTTACCTCGACGCTCCAGGAGGCTTCGGGATAAGCTGGCGCTTTTTAATTGTAAAGCCCTTCTTCCCTCGTGTGCCAAGCGCTTTACAGTTTACAGCGTATCTACCTCTCTTGATTCGTTTAACTTCAGGAGGACTCTGAGCGAGGGGTCACAAATTACTACTCACAAATGAGGACCCTAGAGAAGGGACTGGTTAATGGCGCTGTCAAAGCAATGGACTTGCTAAATAAAACACAGAGAAGGGTCAACCACCGCATTAACCGGGCACATAGACTGCCCTTTTCCAGCCCTAATCCCCTAGCTGGGCTTTAGGCAGCCAAGGACAAGACCCTGGCGTGGAAGCCTTTCAATTTCTGACTACTGCCAGCTAAGGAAATGGCAACCCACTCCAGTATTCTTGGCCTGGAGAATCCCAGGGACGGGGAGCCTGATGGGCTGCCGTCTATGGGGTCACACAGAGTCGGACACGACTGAAGAAACTTAGCAGCAGCAGCCAGCTAGGCAAGGCATCCTGATTTCTGCCTGGGAGAGCCAGACTGTCTAGCTGCACATGAGAACCTTTGAATTTCAACCTGCAAGGATCCATAGGGAGATAAGGGAGGCCTAACACCTAGGCATTTCCAAGGTCACAGGGCTAGGTCTGAAATCTGGACCTACTGGTCGTAGGGTCAGTGCTGCAGCTGCTCCCTGCCTCCAGGTGGTTCATTACTACCAGCAGAGTTCAGAAGGACCAGTGTCTAGACTCCTGCTAACACCATAGCCATCAACCACACACTGCTATTGAGCACTTGGCTTGTGGTTAATCCAAACTTGAGCTCTAAGTGTAAAATACACTCCAGATTTTGAAGACTTAGTATGAAAAACATACACTACCTCAACAATTTTTACACTGATTATACCTTGAAATGATAGTTTGGACAAATTGTGTTAAATACAGTATATTATTAATCTATTTCACTTGTTTTTAAAATAAATGCAGCCACCAGAAAAATCTTAGTTACATGGGCAGCTTGCATGATATTTCTATTGGGCAGCACTTTTTAGACAGATACCCGTCTGGACTGAATCACATTCACATGTCTTTGTGAACAGGATAGAGCAATCCACGAAATTAAAAATTACCAGTGGTTTTCAGTCTTCTTTCCCACACTCCCCAACTCTTCCCTAGTAAATTAATTACACAGAAAGAGGCTGCCTTTCTCTTGCCAGAACTCACTTACTCAAAGATCTTTATTAGAAACAGTTCATATGAACACTCAAGTTTATCTGAAACTGCACAACGAGCTTCTGAAATATTTAATGCTTGAAAGTTTTGCTCCAGAATCAAAACTTACAAGATATCTCCTGAGAAAGGTGGGGAAATGGTTGGATTTATTATGTTTTTTCTGATCTTGGTCATCTTGTAGCTTAAAAGAAATAAATGGAAACAAAGTTAAATACCAGTTTCTTTCTAAGCCTGCCTAACTGCCCAGTTTTTCTTTCTTTTTTGCATGAAAAGATGCCAGGGATGGAAGGGCCAGCCCACAAAATGAAAGCCCTCACCAAGAGACTCAAGAGAGTTTTGTTATCTCTTTGACTTTTAACTCACCCATTGGGTCCAGGGCTTAATAAAAAGAGAGTGGGCAATGGACAAATGTATTTCTACCTGCCTCATTGGAAAACCACATTTATGACCCAGCAGTAATAGCTGCCGAATGATCAGCACATCATGCTGAAATTGTGACATAATTGGGGCCTGGAGCTAATCCAGAGTTGCTTGCCATGAGCTCTGTTCCCATTCCCTGGAGTAAGGTTAGGCCTTGGGTGGCCCATCCATGCTGCCAAATATGCAGGGCGGCAGCAGCCCTGATGGGCCCTTAAAGATCATATGGGGCACGGTTGGATTCTACAGCTCTCTTGTATATCACATGGGAACCCTGCAGGGTGTGAGTGATGGAACTGGGTCACACTGTGGCAACCCAGCACAGTCCGGATTCAGAGCCAGGTTTGCAGTTCTCAGAGGCTGGGAAAAGCAGGCCTCGGTCAAGCTAAACAGAGATCTTTCCCATTTTTTAAAAAAGTTACTTCTTTTGCAAATTTGTCCTCCTCATCTTATGTGGGAAGACGCTATAGGAGTCTTTTATTGTAATAAGACAGTCAAAGGCACAAGAGGTCGAACTGTGTAAAAAGAGCTTTGAAAAGTACAGGGAAGAGTGAAATCATGTGATTCTTCACCATTCCTCTAGACTCTGGAGTAGACGCTACCTTGTGCCCCGTTTAGAGCTAAGGGCCCTCCCCGGTTAGAATGTCCAAGGCAAGACCTTTGGAGCTGCGCCTCTATGAGGGTCTCTTGTCCCAGTCCATGGGCCTAGGACGCTTCTCCCCACCTCCCATTTTCAAAGCCGCCCGGTAGGCGCCCGGTGTACGCGGTGCACCGGGAGTCTGCCCCTGTCACGCCGGCTCGGTCCCTGCCACGTGGCTCTCAATTCGGCCCTCTGTCCAGTCCTGTCCTCAGGTTTCGTCGATACTTAGTTCGTAAGGACAGTCGAGGTATCTATGAATTTTCGCCTGTATGCTCCGCTCACATGGCAGACACGAACCGATCCACTGCGCCTGGATAGGCAGCCGCGTGGCGAGCGTGGTAGGCGCCTCCACTGCCCGCTCCGAGCTGCCCACCAGGATTGTAGCAGGGCCCCAGAGCTCCGAACTGGCCGGGCGATGTGCGCCCATAGAAGTCCACCGCAGTCTCGACGCCGCCGCTGCTGCCACCCGCGGGGGGCGAAGCGGGCCCGGCCAACCGGCCAGTCGCTGCGAAGAGGGCCCCGCCGGCCCCTTGCGAGTACGTGCCGTCGGGGCCAGCGTACGCGGCCGCATAGGCGGAAGTATTGGCGGGTCGGGCACCGGCGCAGCCGGCCGGCTGGTAAGCTGTGCTAGCGGCAGAGCCGCCGGCCGAGGCAAAGGAGCAGGAACCGGCGGGCCCCGATGGCGCGGGGCCCAGTTCTGGGCTGAGCGGCCGTTCAGGCACCAGGCCGAACACGCGGCACGGGCCTGGCGAAGCAGCCGGGTAGTACACCGGGGGCGGCGCGGCGAGCGACGGTGCGGCATAGCCTGCATAGACCGCGCCAGGGTAAGGAGGGCGCGCAGCAGGCACCCCACCCGGGAAGATGGCGGCAGCGGCGGCGGCCGCAGCGGCGGCGGCGGCGGCGGCCGCGTCGTGCATGTAAGCCGGGTAAGTGGACAGGTCAGAGCGCTTGAAACGCTTGCGGCGGCGCAGGAAGCTGCCGCTCTCGAACATGTCCTCGGCGTTGGGATCGAGCGCCCAGTAGTTGCCCTTGCCCGGGCGGCCGGCCTCGCGCGGGATCTTGAGGAAGCAGTCGTTGAGTGTGAGGTTGTGGCGGATGCTGTTCTGCCACTTTTTAGGGTTGTCGCGGTAGAAGGGGAAACGCTCGGTGATGAACTTATAGATGCCGCCCAGAGTGAGGCGGCGCTCCGGCGCGTGCGCTATGGCCATGGCAATGAGCGCGATGTAGCTGTAGGGCGGCTTGCCCCGCTGCAGGGGGCGCTTCCGCCGCCGCCCACCGGCGCCGCGACCCGCGGCCTCCGCTGGTACCCCGCCGGCCCCCGCCTCACCGCGCTCCTCCTTCACGGCCGCCAGCGCCTCCGGTTGCGGCGGCGGCGGCGGCGGCCCGCTCTCGGCCGTCATGACGCAGCCGTCCCGCGTCCCCGAGGCGTCCCCGCTGCCTTCGAGGATCGGGCGGCGGCTTTGGGAGCTGCGGGGCCCGGGACACTGGGTCGCGGGGACCAACGCTGGTTCCCTTTGCAAAGAGCTGAGAGGGTCCTCGCAGCTGGCACCGGGAGCTTCCCTGGCAGGGGCTCGCAGGAGGCTTGGCGCCCGCGGTTTCCGGACTGGCGGTCTGCAGACAGAGGTTCAAGTGTCCGGCCTACCGACGGCTCTGCTCGTGTTCTGGACCTCGAAGCCAGGCGCCGGCAGCGACGCTGGTACTGAAACTAGACTCCTGTCTAGGGCTGAAGGGTCCTTTGCGCGCTGGTGCCAGGCGGTCAACGGGTCTGGAATTGGTCCTGGGGCTGAGGCGCTGGCATCAGTTCTGGGCTTCCCGCTGATTCTGAGGATAACCGTCGAGGTCGCGAGTGCAGAGGAGGTTGCGGGCCCAAAGGCCTGAAACGGTAGCAGTTAGTGCAGGCGTGGGCACTGTGTTGGGGGCGGCCTAGGCCGCGTCCCTGAGGCCGCAGCCGCTGAAAGCGCGGAGGGCAAGCAAGGAGTCGAGGCGACGGTAGCGAGGTCGCGGCGCGGGCCAGGCGCGGTGGCCGGCCACTGTTCCTCTCCGAAGGGTTGGCCTCCAGCCGCCAATACTTCTGGCGAGGCGCTCCCCTGCACACACCCGGACCGGCTCCTCCCTCCGCGGGTTTCTCCTCCTTAAAGGCGCCGGGAAGCTCGGGGCGGTGCCGGTTCCCCGCCCGCCCCCTACCCCCCGACTACCCGCCCCCTGGGCCCCGGCGCACCTCCCCAGGTAGGAGCAGCTGTGGCGGCGCGGCGGGAACCACACGATCGGAGCGCCGAAGGCGCTTGGAGATCTCCCCGGCCGGTTCTCTCTGCGCACCGACGGGGAGAAAGAGGCCGAGAGAGGCAGGGACTGTCGGCGCGCAAACTCGGCGCTTCCGGACTTTACCAGCCTGTATAGAAGGCTGGGACCCACAGGTGAAAGGAAGGGCTCGCTTCACTTTTTTGGCTGGAGAGGGTGAGAATTGACTGAGGGGGCTCTTGGTTCTTGTGGGTGGGGGCGAGGAAGGGAGAAAAAGTCCCAAGTGATTGGCTCCCAAGGTCTTTGGGATGATTCTCAAACCCTAAGTCAAGGCTTCCCTGGCCATTCTCCATCCAGTCCCTTGTCTTTCAGACAGAATTCCTAGGTCTTATAGAGGATGTAAGTTGCTACAGTTCCACCGCGACTTCGCGGATTAGCCACCTCACACCTGCCTACGTCTGTGTTAGTGCGTTTCCTCGCCATGTGCCAGAGGCAGCCACTTTACCTCTTTGGGTGCTAGGCTCCTCGACTGTACCGAGGTTTTGTATCTCATGTCCTTCCATTGCTGATATTTAGGGAAACACCGCACTACCCCCACCTCCAATCATTTATCTTTGGGTGGCTCGGGACCCCTCTCTATATGATGGGGAGTGAAGCACAGTTTAAAGAGGATGAAGGCTGGGCTTCTGCCCTCTCGTGGTGATCTCCTCCAGTTCGCTCAGGCCAAGAAGGCTCCAAGCAGCCGAGCCGCTCCATCCCGAAGCGGGGCGGAGGGCTGAGAGAAGTGGGGGCCGGGGGAGGGGGAGCTGTGGCCGTCCGCCGGCGCGTCTCCTTGGAAAGGGGCTGGCACGGGGGACCTGTTTGCTTCGAGGGTGTCTGGTTTCTGAGTTCGTTTTCTGCCACTCCCCAAGACCGAGCTCGGCCTCACCCAAGATTTCCTGCGTCGGTGGTCCCGCAGATCTGTATTCTTTTTATGATCTTTTGCAGGGAGACCTTGGGCCAGTCCCTTCCCACCCGCAAGCCCACAGTTTTCTTTTCTGAGAATTGAAGGAGGAAAAGCACGTGCAGATCTTGGAAGGATAAGGAGGAAGGCTTTTATCCTTAGGATTTCGAGACTCGGTGCCGACAGCCAGAGGCTCCGGCCGAGATGCAGCTTTCCAGCTGCGGATGCAGGGTTGGGGGAACGAGCCGCGAGAGCACGGGCGGCCAGCTTTCAAGGGTTTTAGTCGCGTTCTTCGTGGCAACGAGCTCCGGGCAGACCCAGCCCCACCAAGCACTGGGCAACTGCCTTCGGAAGCAGGAGGCAGAGAGTCCAAGTCCTCGCTCCGCGGATCCGGGTATGGAAGCCAATCGAACAATTTACATGAGGACCTTCCTCCGCGGATGCACACTCGAACGACTGGAGAGGCTTTTCACTTGCTCAAAACACTCCCAGCTTCCTTCTTCCAAAGTAACCACGCTTCGAAAATCCAGGTTTCATCCTATTTTTTTTTCAAAGGGGGAAAAGGTTTAAAGTTGTTAAATTTTAACCAGATTACATCCTAGCAGTCTTTTAATACTGAATTTTATGGTTCCAAGATTCAGATTTCCAAACGTTAAAATTTGGACTACTATCCTAGCATGAATCCCTAAATCAAATAATGTGTTTCGGTAATTCTAAGATTCTATGACCAGTGTCTAAATTCTTTGACTGTGATTATATCTCTATGACTTTAAACTTCTGTTCAGAGTGTAAAAGCATATTCCTTATATCTTAAGATGCTGGGAGTAAGATTTTGTGCCTGAAAATATGATGCCACTGTTGGCAGTTGTAACTTCTCTGTTTTAGACATTTTTGCAGCTCTAAGGTACATATTGCTTAATTTTAATTCCTGTCTAGGAATGTCTGATTGGAAGATTTGGGTCCTATAAATCCACATCTCTCTTATTTCATTCTAAGATATTAGTACTAGATCCACTATTCTATAACTCAAATAATCTAACAATTCTTATAATATTTGTGACCATATGCTTTAATGACTTTTTAAGCTCCAGTTACTATGGTTAGAAGCCTCCATGTCTCAGGATGTTTTGATTCTCATTGTTTTGTGACTGTGGACACACTTTTCTAGAAATCCGATTCGTTTTTCTCAAACTTTTCAGCTACTGAGCTCTGCCTATGCATCAGACCAAGCGTTAGCATCCTGAGATTAGAATTATTAAGACTGTGATTCTAGAATTTCATAAACAAAGAATCCTTAAAATGCTGTTCCATAAATGTTTTATTCTAATAACACATTTCAAAATTCTGTACTTTGAAGATGTAAATTTTGAATTAAAGGATTTGAGTGAACTGGGACAGTTAACCCGTTTGGATCAAAACTATACAGAAAGATCCGCTCAGTGCCAGGCCACTTCCTCAGTTTCCTCTCATCCAGTCTTCACCTCTTCTCTGGGGCAGTGCTCCTTAATATGTATAGGATTAACAGACCCATTGAGAACCATTTGAGAGCTACAGAGTTAGCTCTTGTCCCTTGGAAATCATTCTTTTAGTCCAGCTGGGGTGAGTTGATGTTGATATGAACAGATGCCGGGTGCTTTCCATCCTCTTCTGACTACCTACAGCCCTGAGTGTATCCTCAGCACCTTTTGGAAAAACCTTCCCCCTCACAGGCTATTTTACGTTAAATTCTGGGGGGAGAGGAGGAGTGCTGCTGATCTGTAGAAGATGCTAGAGCTCTTCCCCTGACTACCGAGTTTTGAAGTGCCCTCGGAGAGTTTCGTAAATATAAAGGAGGGGATTCTAGGAGTTATGGGAAATTCCTCCACATCTTTGGACCCAGATGCAGAGGTACCCTGCTCTTAAGGAAATCTTGGAAATTCAAGCTGGAAGGAAACCAGGCCCAGATTGTCAAAGGGGCTTGCTTAAAGTTGTGTAGAGGAGGTTCTACACTGAAAGGGAAACGCAGGTATTTGGGGCCTTACCTCCTGGGCCTGCAGCCTCTCTGTCTTTTCCTGAGTTCTCTGTCCTCACTTGTGCTTAAAGTCCTGGCCCTCACCAGTCTCCTTACAGGGGGACAATGGAAGCCCTAGGCCCAGATGCTTGCCAATCAGATCTAAGAATCTCGGGGCAGCTAGAACACAGGGACTTCTGGATTACTCTGGGACAGTCAGTCAGGGTCAGTGGGTTGTAGGTATGGCCTCAGAGTGCCACAAAGGCAGTCAGTCCTGTGTCACGCTCAGCCTAGCCGCTGGTTGCAGAAGTGGCACCGAGTGAGAGCTGTCACTCAGCCCAGCAGCTTTGAACTATTTGTTGTCCTTCTTAGGCCTCAGTTTCTCCATCTGGGAAGTGCCGGACTTCCTGTCATTTCATTTCCACGGAGTCAAGAGGATGAAGTGGGGCATATCGCCAACCCGTGATCATCTTGTCTTTTAAATTGTTTTCAAGACAAAAATGGTTGTTTAAAAAAAGGCTGCTGGGGAAAATTAAAGTCGTTCCCACTCATACGCGGGAATGAGATGCTGTCCTCAAAGAAGTAGTTTAAAGTAAATTAAATTGTTTTCTGCCCGCCTAGAAGGCAGTATGTGTGTAGGGAGAGTGTTGGAAGTTTAAGAGTTCGCAAGAGTGTGACCTTATTTTGCTCCACGGAGGCGCAGGGACCCCCGGAGCTTAGTCAGGACAACACGGTTTCTAACGCTTTCTCCTGCTGGTTCACTTAAATACCGTGGACAGAGAATTACCATCATCGGGGCAGAGAAACTGGGGCCCAGAGAGGCGAGCTTTCTGCTTCCCTGCTCCTAATCCCTGACTCAAAGCCCTCTCCCAGCGCTGCCCCCTGGTCTCGGAATGGGGAGTTCAGGAGCCGGCCGGGACAGCCCAGGAGCTCCGCGGCGGCTGCAGCGAAAAGGGCAAACCTTCCGGGGGACGCGGACCTGTCCCGCTGCGTACAGCGACTTGGGGTCTGAGTGGAGCCTGAGCAACCCCCGCCCCTAGGTTAGCTCCTCCGCCCTTTCCCAGCCGCTGTGAGCATTCCTGAGCCGAGGACAGAGGAGCTCAAGGTAGATTTTGCTCAGAACCAACGGGAGGGAGCTGGGCTGTGGCTGGGCCCTCTCCTAGGAAAGCTGTGCCCGCCCCCCCGCTACCCCCCCACGGCCGGAGGAGGAGGTGAGTTCTCAGTAGGCTCACGTCCTCCTTTGGGTTCGAGGGTCTGTGGGGCAGGAGTGGCTCTCCAGAATCATCTGGCATCCTGATGTCTTGGGTAATCTGAGCTCTACGTGTGGCCTTGGGACTCGAAGAAGCGGGGAAAATTGTGAATGTTCATTTCAGTGGACAGAGTTCCCGGTTTGCGGTACGATCTCAAAGGGCCGATGATTATCCTCTCCCTCTCAAAGCGGAAATGCACCAGACTGGGTTCAAGTATTGTCTGAGATACAGGAAGAAACAGTGATTTGACCTCCCTCTCTAGGCCAGGCTCAGCCCCAGGCCTTTGATTCTACTCCTTGAGGCCTCCTGCCCCGCTGTGACCATCAGGGCACTTCACCTTGAAGCTATCTCGGCTCCCAGGGTCGGGGCGGGATGCAGACCCAGAAGGTTAGAGCGTGGTGCAGTGCTCAGGCAAAGACCCAGCCCAGCTGCTGGTTGCAGTGCCGCGGGGGCAATAGTGAGGGAGCCCAAAGACACTTGTCTGTGGATGCATGCGTGCATGGGTGGCCAAACTCGCCTCTGGCCTCTTTCCTTCGGGCTTTTTTGGCACTGTTTCTCTGTCTAGCCTGAGGGTGTATATCTTTCTTAGTCTTCTTTCCTTCGCTCAGTCGTGTCCGACTCTTTGCGACCCCATGGATAGTAGCCTACCAGGCTCCGCCGTCCATGGGATTTTCCAGGCAAGAATACTGGAGTGGGCTGCCATTTCCTTCTCCAGGGATCTTCCCAACCCAGGGATCGAACCTGGGTCTCCTGCATTGCAGACAGACGCTTTGCCGTCTGAGCCAGCTTCCGCCTTTCTTGCCTGTCTGTATGAACCGGCCTTCACATCCTCCCTTCCTGGATACCTTTCCCCAGAATCGCTTGGAAGAGAGCCTGCACACTTCAGCCAGGGTTGGGTAGCCCCTTCCCTCCCAGAGGATGGTGTAGACAGTATCAGGGCTGGGACAGACACAGGTTCTGTCCTGATCCTCAGCTTTTCTGCCCCGGCACCTTGGAAGCTCTCAGCTCCCTGAGCTCTGCTGAGCCTGGCTGGGGAAGAGGGGAACACAAAGTATTCAGACTTTGGAAATGTCGAGTTCCACATGCCAGCCTTTTGGAAAAACCTAGGAGTCCAAATAGTCCTCATTAGCACAGTTCTTCTGCTGATTGTCTCTGCACAAACTGGGCTACTTGGCTGCTCAAAGACCCTCAATGACTCCCCTCCTCCAGGGCAAGATCAAGTACACCTTCCCTGGCCTGGCAGGTCAGAGCCCTCCAGCACAATGCAGCCCCTTCCCACCCCTGCTGTCTCCCTTGGTCTTCTCTGTCCTTAGCTTCAGAGGACTCCCTGCCAAGTCTTCTTCCATTCTCTCACATAAGTTCTTGCCCTCAGCCTGGACCGGCCCCCCTCCACTCCCCCATCAGCCCAAATGGGCTGGGAGTCATTGAGGGCCTATTGAGCAGCCAAGTAGCCCAGTTTGTGCAGAGACAATCAGCAGAAGAACTGTGCTGATGAACTGTGCTGGGAAGTCCTCCCTGATCTGCCCAAGTCGAACACTCCCTCTTTCAGCCTGCCCCAGCATGATTGGATTTTGGCACTTGTCACACATTTTTATGGTGTAGTAATTTGATTATGTGACTGTTGTTGTTCTTCTCTGGGAGTTTCTTGATGGCAGGAAGTGTAGTTTCCTGCAACTGGGCACCTGGGTCATCGGCACAGAGCCTGGCCCAAGAAAAAAAATGTGGCCCTGCTGTGAGAGCCAGTTACTCAGAGTCACCCAGGCCTAGGTCAGTTCCTATGTTTACCTCTTCTCAGCTGTGTGACTTTTGGCCACTTATTCACTCAGAACCTCAGCTTTTTGATCTACAAAATGGAGATATACTAATGTCATAAGAGAGCTGTGAAGGTAGGTTTTATTAACTGCAAATACTTGCAAAACTCTTCTGTTTACAAATACGGTTTTAAGCAATTTTGTGCATGAAGTACACTAACATGCCAGGAGACCTGGCAGCAAGTCTCAGGCCTATGACTAACTGGGCACTGGGGGGACATCCAGGAGAACAGGCAGAGCGCTGGCTTTAGAAGGTATAATGACTTGATATGTCATCTAGGCAGGAGGACAGCTGCAAAAAAGCCCAAAAGCAGGGGTCTCACAGGTAGTAGACGGGGCCTAAGGGAAGGTTCAGATGCTGAACAGCATCTTCTGCCCTAGATTCAGGTATGGAGGCCCCTGGGATGAGCCTGGGGCTATCTGAGAGGCACAGTTGGTCCAGCTTGATCCTGCTGGACTGAAGTCTGAGAGTGTCATGGGGCAGCCTCTCCCTCTGGTGTCCTGGTAACTTAGGGCCTTGGATCTGTTATGCATCTCTGGTTTCTGTCTAGGCGGATCTGGCCCAACTTTTTGGCACAAGGGTTGAGGAGAGCTTCAGCATGGAGCTGGGTATATTCAGAGGCATATTCTTCAGTCCTGAAGACATGCCACCCAGTAGGGTAGGAGTCTGGGGGCCATGGGCTTACCCTCCTGATATGGATTTGGACGTTCACCAAGAGTAGGGAAGAGGTGAGAGACTGCTCCTGGGGTCCCTTTAGGGGTTCTCATCCTTAGTGAGTGTTATATGTGGCTCCTTGTCTTCCTTGAGTCCCGGCCAGGCCAAACTGACCCTAGGTGCTGGGACCAAATGGACTGCTGGAATTTAGCACTGGGTCAGTGCAATAATATAATAGCTTCTATCTACAGGCTTCTATCATTTTTTTCCCCCGCTAAGTTCTAACTTTCTCATATATAGCCTATATGTAGTTTGTGGAGCTGATTGTGGTGGCATTTGCTGGCCTGGGATCATTGATGCTTATTTTACTCAATGAGTGATTCATACAGTCCAAACTCAGGTAAGCATCTCTGCCTCCTTCTCAGGTTCACTTTGCTTCCCATCTCCTAGTCCTCTCCCTTGGGAACTGGCTTTTAGTCAAATATGGAATTGAAATAACATAAGCAGACCAACAGCAATGGAGGAAAAGAGTGTGCTCGTCACACCACACCATAGCTCTGTTCAGCATTTTATCAATGATACAGAAGAAGCCATAGAAGGGAAGCTGATTGGGCTTGTGGGCTGACCACACTGAGGTGCTGATGCTGGTAGCTGACAGATGCAAGACTCAGAATAATCACCAGGTTGGGAGACTGAGCCAAAACCAACAAGAAGACATTTAAAAAACTGTTATGAAAACATCATAACATTACAGAAGATAAAGCTGGAAGGAAAAAGTCACCCACATACCAATTACCTATCATTCATCTACTGAGGTTGTTTTCTATGTTCTGTTTTTTTTTTCTCCTTTGTGTTCTTATGCATCTATATATTTTTGCATAGGTGTAACGATAGAGTGTGTATAATTCTATAGTCTATACACAATTCATTTACAATATTTTGTAAACATAACTGCATGTTGCGCTTTACTTCCCATCTTTCATCTTTAGTTGGGAGTGACATGGTCTTGTGCTGATTTAACCCTTTTATGGTAGATAGGCAATTAGGTAGTCGCCAATATCTCTGATACAGGCGATGTGGCTATGTGTTTGTATAAACAACTTGGTGTTTACTTTGAACTGTCCTTAAGATAAATTCCTAAGAGTGAGATTTATGGAATAAAGAATATTTTTGTGTTTTTTAATATAGTTCTACCATGTTGTCTCCAGGACATCTTGCAACTCACCACAATCAAGATAATTAACATGTGCATCACCCCTAAACGTTTCCTTGTGCCCCATGTGATTGATTCATCCACCCCCCACCATTATCTGTAGGCAATCACTGATCTATTTATGTCACTACAGACTAGTTTGCATTTTATAGAACATTATATAAATGGAATAACAGTGTATTTTTTGTCTGTTTTCACTGAGCGTAATTATTTTGATATTCATCTATGTTATTATAATAATCAAATCCTTTTTTTTGCTAGATAATATTCCATTACATGGACATACCACAGTTTGTTTATCCATTCACTTGTTGCTAGACATTTGGGTTGTTTCCAATTTTGGCTCTTTTAAACAAGCTGCTATGAATAGTTTTGTATAAGTCTTTGTGTGGCTAAATACCTTCAATAAATACGTAGGAGAAGAATATCTGGGTCAGATGGTAGACATCTATCTACCATCTGACCAATTTCTTAAATTTTTAAGAAATTGCTAAACTTTTCACAAAGTGGCTGTATTTCTTTTATTTCTGTTAGCAGTAGGTGAGTTTGAATTACTTCATCTGTTCACCAAAACCTATTCGTACAATCTTTTAAATTTTACCCCTTTTAGTATATAGTGGTATCTCATTATAGCTTTAATTTGCATTTCCCTCAGGACTAATGATATGTTTATTATCTAGTGCTGTGTAACAAATTACCCCCAAAATTAGTGGCGTAAAACAACAAATATTTATTCTTTCACAGTTTCTATGGATCAGGAATCTGGGTGTGGCTTAGCCAGGTGTAGTTAGCTGAACTGACCCATCTTAAAATCTAAAAATCTTTAGATTTAAAGCTGCTTTGAAATAGAGCTGGATTTGAGGAAATTGGGGAGAAGAAGAAATGAAAGAACAAAGCGTTGGAAAAATGGACAGAATTGTCATTTTTGACAATTTGACAAAATTGACAATTTGTCAGTTTTGACAGTTCTGGGGGAAAAAAAAAGATTTGTCAAGCTGTAGTTTTCCTACTGGAGAGGAGTCTGAATTTTCCTAATGATTCTGTGAAACGGAACATTTGTTGAACAATGTACCTGTATCAGGCTTTGATGTAGTTCATTTAGTCAGTCCTCAGAACAGTCCCATTTTACAGATTTAGAAATTGAAATCTGGAAAGTTAAGTAAAACTCCACCAAGGCCATAAATCTAAGAAGGATTTGAACCCCCGCTCTATTTCCTATTGAAGCCCATAGACTTTCATTGTGGTACCCTAGTCTGTTCACATGCTATTACATTTTCAGCTCTGCCTCACAGTGTCCTTTGCCTCCAGGGCTCAGAAGACCTCTTGGAGTAAGTTCTAGTGGACAGTAAAATATGCAGGGCCTCTGATCACTCAGTTTTAGCTAACAGCCTGGGTTCTCCTTAGAGACTGAGCTGTGTTGCAAAACCTCCCTGTAGCCTCTACTCTAAAAGGCCTGAGTGGCCTCTGTAAGGTTGACCTCCAACAGTGAAAGACAGTAAGTCTCTACTCTGGCTATCTTCATGAATGATATCTGCCTTATAATGGAAGAGTCACCTGTGGCCCAGCTTGAGATGTCTTCTGCCCAGTCAACACCTCCTATTTCAATGCCCCTAGATGCAACAAATTTTGGTTGTGAAACTGCTTCAAGTTTTAACTTCAAATAGTGAGTGGGTGTATGATCAGGCCATCCAGGATGGCTGTTCTCTCTCTCTACCTCCCCTGCTCAATCAGTCCCTGCCTCACCTATACTCTACTCATCTGACTGACCTTCCCTCTTGATCATAGAACCTAATCAGTAAATGCCTAGGTACTTGCCCGCTGGCCCCAGCTAGTGATTGTTCTAAACTTTAGATCAGAAGGTCTCCATTAGGACAGTTTATCAAAGGGTAGTGAGGGGCACGTGCCTCTGATCATTTCCCTGGTAACCAATGAACCAACCTGATGTCAGTTCCCTCCATAACTGGTAACCTCCCTCCCCCCACGGTAGCAAAGATGGCTGCCTGTTGTCCGCATCCACAAAGGAATGTCATTCCAGGACCATTTTGTGATGAGATCTTCTGTCCAATAAAGCATTGTGTCTCTGTCTCTGAGCTCTTTCTTCTGTCTTGTGGCTGAGCAAGTATAGGGCTTACAGGCCTGCAGGTGCAGCCCAACAGTGCGTTTGAGAAGGTTCTGTTTCCTCTCCAGGCTGCTTATTTAGTCATCGAATGGGAGGGGAAGATTTGGTTGGCTTAATCAATAGTTGTTCTTACCCCATGGAAGAGAAGAATGCAAAGTATGCTCCAGTCCACAAGATTACTAGGCATTGTCTATTGATTAAGTCATTCATAGGTCTTGCCTCTATATGTATGACTAGTTTTTAAGTGTCTGTAAAGTTTTGTCTTAAATAAAATACAAATCCATTTAAAGATGTTACTGAAATGTTGGTAATTTTTTGGACCTGAAATTTATCAATCAATGTTTACCAAAAAATATGTCTACCTTATATGTACATATGTCTACCTTATATGCATTTTGTGAGAACTGTGGAATTTATAGCTGTTAAAAAGTATTCTCACACTCAAAATAATTGAAAAGCACTAAAAGACTCCCTATAGTCTCTCTAGCCAGATGGAGTACTAGTAAACATATTTAACAAACAGTGTGTTGTTCAATGGGTATAAAATTACAGTTATACAAGGTGAATCAGTTGTAGAGATTTCCTGTAGGACATAGTACCTATAGTCGTGCACTTAAAATTTTGTTAAAAGGGTAGATTGCATGCTAAATTCTTATCACACACACAGAAATTAAGGGATATAATGAATCTTTCTGAGTTAACAGATATATCTGTCACTTTGAATATAGCGATAGTATCACAGATATATGCATATGTCCAAACTCATCAAAATAATGCATTAAACATGCACAGGTTTTTGTGTACTTATTGTAGCTCAATAAAACTGTTAAAAAAAAATCAGTAAGCCAGGGGTATTGACCAATTAGAGTAAATGCACTGGACCAGGCCCAATCAGAATGGAAGCCTGCTAGGACAATAGCCACCCCCCTCTTCTTGCTGTTTCAGGCTTTAACCTTTTAGTTACAGAATCTTAGGGGCATTCCAGGGAATTACAGGGGAAGGACAGCTTGGGGTATGGAGGCTCAGCAGTGGCTGTTTATTTATGGGGCATCACAGCATTTCAGTATCTTAATCTCCAGCGGCTGCATGGAGATAGCATACAAAGCCTGGACATGGGCTTGGACTCTTCCTTCCTACACAGCTGACTCTCTGTGGCCACAAGCCCACCTAGTATCAGTGCACTACACCCTTCTGCCCCCAATTTGACTTTAAAATGCTCCATCGTGCCAGGCAAGTTTTACACCCAGATGGTAAACTTGTGGATGGTAAACCCTCCAAATCTTGTTTTGGTTGATTGAGGTTGTCTCCTCACTTCCTGTGTACAAGTGAGCCCTGTGAAGGGAAGGAAGTAGACTTTGAGGTCAGGAATTGGTTCTGGGTTCATATCTCAATTCTACTACTTTTCCTCCTTATACCCCTGGGGGCAAGTCAATGAATGTGGTGGTGACATCTGCCCTGTCCCCTCATAAATCTGTGCTGAGGTTCGAATGAGAGAAGGGAGAGGAGGTGCTTTGCAAACTGTAAAGTATTGGGCATACATGAGTGAGTCTCTGTTCCGTAGACCAAAGGACCTGACTTAAGAATGTTGCTTGTCTGCTTCTGATTGAACCAGGGATTACAGATCTGCCATCTATTTAGAATGTTTCCTGACTAACCTCATTATGTGACTGTGGTATAGCTTTAGCTTTTAATGGACGGGGGAAGATCACTGCAGAAAGTGTGATCTTTCTTTCCTCTTAACCCTATAAAATCAGAGCTGATATGGGCTGCTGCTGCTGCTGCTAAGTCACTTCAGTCATGTCTGACTCTGTGCGACCCCATAGACAGCAGCCCACCAGGCTCCCCCATCCCTGGGATTCTCCAGGCAAGAACACTGGAGTGAGTTGCCATTTCCTTCTCCAGTGCATGAAAGTGAAAGTGAAAGTGAAGTCGCTCAGTCGTGTCCGACTGTTAGCGACCCCATGGAGTGCAGCCTACCAGGCTCCTCCATCCATGTGATTTTCCAGGCAAGAGTACTGGAGTGGGGTGCCATTGCCTTCTCCAGATGTGGGCTGCTAGAGAGTACCTAATTCGTTTTGTAAATGGGGTCACAGGTCCAGAGAGGGCCCAAAGCCACATAGTGAGTTAATGGCAAAGTCAGGACCAGGTGTTCGGTTGCCCAGCTCCTTTCATCACAATATGTGATATATCTCGTGGCAAACCATTCATTCATGTTTTTGATCACTCAGTTAAGTCATTAGTAAATGCTGGGCTCTGTGCTGACGATTTTGTGCGTAGACAAGTTGGATGCAATTCTGTTCTCAAGGTGCTCATGACACTGGGCAGAGAATGTTTTTTCAGAATCCTGAGAGGGGACCAGTGAAAGTTATTTATGTAGGTCCAGTCCATTCTGAAGGAGATCAGCCCTGGGATTTCTTTGGAAGGAATGATGCTAAAGCTGAAAGTCCAGTACTTTGGCCACTTCATGCGAAGAGTTGACTCATTGGAAAAGACTCTGATGCTGGGAGGGATTGGGGGCAAGAGGAGAAGGGGACGACAGAGGATGAGATGGTTGGATGGCATCACTGACTCGATGGACGTGAGTCTCAGTGAACTCCGGGAGTTGGTGATGGACAGGGAGGCCTGGCGTGCTGGGATTCATGGGGTCGCAAGCGACTCATCTGATCTGATCTGGCCTATATATATATAACCCCCCCGCCCCCACCGCCCCAGGAATGGAGGTGGTTTTTTGAGAACAATCAAAAAGTGTGATGAAGGAGTAAGAAGTGGGAAGGAGGTTCAAGAGGGAGAGCACATATGTATTCATATGGTTGATTCATGTTGATGTATGGCAGAAACAATATTGTAAAGCAATTATCCTTCAATTAAAAAAAAATAAAGACAACCACTGATTAAAAAGAAAAGTGTGATGAAGCCCAGAATCACTGACCCAACACCACTGAACAACTAAATATCCTCAACATCTATCTCATCCAGTATTCCCAAGAGCCTTACACTACAGATGGGGTTACTGAAGCCCCAAGTAGGGAAGGGATACAACCAGGAGCACAGGGCTAGAGAGTGCCAAAGCTGCTTTGATTGCAAACATGGTGTGAGTCCGGGGCCTGTGGGTCTTATGAACCAGCTTTTAGGTTGAAAGAACATACATCTTGGTGCTGAGGAGACCTGGGTTCAAATCCTAGGTGTACCATTTCCCAGCTGAGTGATTTTGGGCAAGTTCCTCCTTGGGAGATTGTTTTCTCATGTGCAACATAGAGATAACTTAGCTTGTAGGGCTCCTGTGAGGGTGAAATCAGTGTCTGTGGGGGTGAAGCCGTTAGTGTCCGGCATGTGGTGGGCACTCAGTACCTGTTCCTTTGCTGCCTCCACTAGCCCCTGGTGTGGGCAGCTTGACCAGTAACCAAGGCCTCAAGTACTCCCAGCTCTTTACACCTGCGTCCTGTGTCACATGACAAAGGCTTGGAATGTTTTCCTTGATTGAACAATAAAGAGGGCAGTGGTAAAGGTGAGGTTTGCTGCAGATTCAGGCCTGAAAATTGGGGCCTCTCTCCCAAAGCTCACTCTCTCTCCCTCCCTCATGGGTGGGGCCCAGTCAAAGCTCCTGAAGGCCCAGTTTGGATGCCGGAGACACCTGCCATGCCTGACTGCACGGGGTGTCAGTTCTGCCTTGTCCCTGCTGCATTCCGGCTTCATATGTCAGCACCTCATGAAAATCTTCCAGGCCCTGGCTTTGAATAGCCCCTTGGCTGCCTGGGAGTGAAGAGGCTGGCTCTGTTTTGCCTGTCAAATCATCTGCTTTGTCTGTCTACAGGCAGGTAAGCTGGGTCTCCTTACATAATACCGACTGGGCCATCACTGTCAGGGCTGATTCTGCCTGGCTCAGGCTGAACAAACAGCCATTCAGCCCCACCAGCTGAGGCCGAGGCTGTGCAGTGGCAGGAGCTGCTATTCTCAGGAGCAGTTTAATGACAATCTAAGCAGGTGCCATGCACTCTAGTGAGAATGAGCTAAGCTCCGACTTGCCTCACACGGCCAAGGCAAATCCTCCTTTCTCAGCTGAGCCAAACCTTCCAAAAGGACTCCCATTTTCAATTCTGGGTATGTGATATCACAAGTGGGCTAAGTGAAACAAGAGGCCCTGATATACAAAGAGCCCTCAATATATACAGAGAATCTGATATCCCTGCCACATTTCTTCTTTTGCCTTAACAGCTAGGAGACTTGGAACAAATTTAGTACTAGAGCAATAGTTAACTCATCCCAATTGCCTGGTAACATCCTCTGCTCCTTTTAATTGGTTTCCATCTTAGTCTTTAATCTTTTTTTTTTTTTTTTGGCTGCACTGTAAGACAAACTGGATCTTAGTTCTCTCATTAGGGATCAAATTGTGAACCCTGCAGTGGAAGTGCCGGAGAAGGCAATGGCATCCCACTCCAGTACTCTTGCCTGGAAAATCACATGGACGGAGGAGCCTGGTAGGCTGCAGTCCATGGGGTCGCTGAGGGTCGGACACGACTGAGCGACTTCACTTTCACTTTTCACTTTCATGCATTGGAGAAGGAAATGGCAACCCATTCCAGTGTTCTTGCCTGGAGAATCCCAGGGACGGGGGAGCCTGGTGGGCTGCTGTCTATGGGGTCGCACAAAGTCAGACACGACTGAAGTGACTTAGCAGCAGCAGCAGCAGTGGAAGTGCAGATTCTTGACCAGTGGACTGCCAGGGAAGTCCCTTATCAGTCTTTATTTAATGTATTTTTTATTGTGATAAAATATATACAACATAGAATTTACCATTAGGGGCATTTATTACACTCACTGTGCTGTACAACCTTTGCCACTATCCAAGTTACAGAACATTTTCCTCACCCCACAACAGAAACTGCTTACTCATTAAGCTGTTATTCCCCATTCTTTAACTTTTAAGATATCAAACGATCCTTGTAAAGTGAGTAGAAGGTATGGATTTGAATAAATAAATAAGCAATTCAAATTTCATGTATTAGCTAGACATATTCACTTTTTGTTTTATATTTTTCCACATTCACTTGTGTATCGTTCTCTTTGTTCGATTAGACATTGAGTTGTGGCTCATTTCTGTTCTGCATATGTCATTCCCTATTCCCTTCTTTCTTTTCCTCTCCTCCCCTATCTTCCATCCCTTTAGATTTTCAAATCAACTGTTATCTACCAGTCTTCTATCTAGCAATAAAAATCTGTATGAATTATTTGTGACTTATCTATGAATTATCTGTCTATATATCTATCATTTGTCTATCTTTCTACTCTCCATCCATCCATCTGTGCTTCTCTTTGCAAATCTAGATCATTGGTTCTCAGCCCTGCATATTAGAATCACCTGTTAAGGTTTTAAAACCTACTGATGCATGATCCCATCTTGGTCCACTTAAAATGGATTTTTGTGGGACCTTGGCATCTGCATATTCTTTAAGTTCTCATAGGTGATTCTAGTGCATAGTGAAGATTAAGAATTACTCACCTAAATTAACTTCTCTTAATACTTAACCTTCTGTAGAAACTTATCTCAGTTCTGGTCCTCAGCTGGTCTATTTTTTACATAAATGCCATTGACTACACATAATGCTGTTTAATTGGCCTTTTAACAACATGTGTAAACAAGTTTCAACGTACTTAAATATTTTTCAGGAACATCATTTTAAAACCTGCTGAGGGTTTTATTAACACATATGTTACATTTATTTAATCAGTTTCAAAATTTTGATTAGGACTGTATCGAATCTATAAATGGATTAGAGAAATTCTGTGTATATTTGATACACATTTAATCTAAAATTAAAAACTTTGAACATATACAAAATAAATGATATGATGTACTCTCAAGTGCTCAATATTGCAGACACTGGTGCTCCAAAACCATCAGTTCTGTTCACTTCTGTCCCATCTGTATCCCTATCTTCCCCTACTATCACATTATTTTGGAACAAATTCCAGACCTCATGTACACTCAGTGTAAGTAATTCAATATGTATTTGTAAAAGATAAAACCCCAATATCATTGTTGAACAACAACAACAAAAATACCCAAAAAAGAAAAGCCGTAATAATTCCTTAATATTATCAAGGGCAACTTGATGGCTTATTAAAAGTAAAGTTTCAGATTTCTGATTGCTCATGAACATAATTATGTTATTTTTATATTTTGGGGGGATTTAAACAATTTTTAAAATTGTGATAATACTTGGGATTAGTCTTGATTTGTCTTAAGTCTCATTTAATATAGAAATTTCCACTCTATCTTTAATTTTTTCCTTCGACTTTGTTGAAGAAACTGGATTGTTGGTTTTATAGTGTTTTTCATGTTTTGGATTGTGTTCTTATGGTATAATTTAACATGTTTTCTATCTTCTGTATATCCAATACATTGGTGACTAGGGCTAAAAGTTTACATGACGTTAAAACTTCCAATTTATGAACATGTTTTACTTATCATTTTAATTTAGATTTTCCTTGATGTCCATCAATGATATTTTCTATTTTTCTCCATAAAGATTATGCACATTTATTAAAATTATTTCTAATACTTTGTCTTGTTTGGATAAAATTGGATATGTTCAGTGTTCTTTTTTTTCCTCTCAGCTTTATTGAGATACAATTGACATGTAACATTATGTAAGTTTAAAGTGTACAATGTGATGATTTGATACATGTGTATATTGCAAAATGTTTTTCACAAGAAAGTTAGTAAACACATCACATAATTACCATTTTTTGTTGTGTGGTGGTGGAGAAGGCAATGGCACCCCACTCCAGTACTCTTGCCTGGGAAATCCCATGGACAGAGGAGCCTGGTAGGCTGCAGTCCATGCGGTCACTAAGAGTCGGACAGGACTGAGCGACTTCACTTTCCCTTTTCACCTTCATGCATTGGAGAAGGAAATGGCAACCCACTCCAGTGTTCTTGCCTGGAGAATCCCAGGGACGGTGGAGGCTGGTGGGCTGCCGTCTATGGGGTCGCACAGAGTCGGACATGACTGACGCGACTTAGCAGCAGCAGGTAGTAAGATCATTTAAGATCTACTCCCTTAGCAACTTTTAAGTGTACAATAACGCATTGTTAACTATGGTCACCATGCTGTATATTAGATCCCCAGAACTCACTCCTCTTATAAGCAGAAGTTTGTACCCTTTGACCAACATCTCCTCATTTCTCCCACCCCCCAGCCCCTGGCAACCACCAGTCTACTCTCTGTTTCTATGAGTTTAGCTTTTCTAGATTTCACATATAAGTGAGATCATACAGTATTTATCTTTGTTTGTCTGACTTAAGAAATGTTAGCTGTTTTTAAACTGCTTTTATCTACTTGTTTGTTACTGATGGATAGTAATACAACCTATTTTTTTTTTTAAAGATTGATTTGTATCCAGTAACTGGTTCAATTCTTTTAAAAAATCTAATAATTTGTTCTCAACTTCTTTTCAATGTAGATAATCCTATAATCTGTGAGTAATGACACGTTTATTTCTTATTTTCAAATATATTAATATACATACATATATGAGATATGTATCACCAGGCTTCTCCTCCACCACATCTCCTTACTTGCCCTTTTTCCCAAAGCATCTCTCTGGCTTTTCTCTTACCTGGTTCTGACCTGCTCTCACCTCTCTGTCCCAACCATTCACCAGGTGGCTCCTCATGTGCCACCTCTTCAGGGAAGCTGTCCCCTTCTGGTACCACATGATTGATTTGTTTTTCTGGACTCGACTAGAAGTTCCTTGGTGCCAGGAATGGGTCTGGGTTCACCACTGTGTCACCAGCACTTACTGCAGGGCCTGGCCCAAAGCAGCTGCTGGGTAAATGTTTGCTAAATTGTCAGATAATTGGATGAATGAAAAGGAATGGAGGACACTTGTTGATCACCTTGAATGAGGATTTGTTTGCAGATCAGCAGTCAAATTATTTAAAAACCCAGATCCACAGAGAGCTAGGGAAATGAAGCAAGAGTGACAGGGAAAATGGCTTCTAAAAATACCAGAGCCTCAGGGTCTTATTTTCACACCTGGCCTGGCTAGTTTTGTTTATTCACAATTTTCTTATTTCCATGTAAATCACATCCCTTGTATCAGTCTGGCCTTGACACTATGTCTTCCTGCCTTTGGGTTAAAAAACAAACACTATGGTTGGTGACCTTCTGTATTTAACATGCTGCTATGATTAAGAGCTACCATTTACTGGACCTTACTGTGTCAGGAAGTGTGTGGAGTGCCTGACATCTGATATCTAATTAAATCCTCACTGGTCAGTGCTATTTCCCTCATTTTGTAGGTGAGGAAATAAGTCCAGAGAGGTTAACGATTCATGGTCACCCGGGAACCGAACAGTGAAGCTGGGATTTGAACCCGTGTCAGACCCTTTAGTTCTTCAGTTCTTATCTCCCCAGTTTACAGACTGGCTCCATGTTCATCATCTCAATGGATCCCTGAAGACTCTCATGAAGGAAGGAAGCAGGCCTCTCTAATCCCCTGTGGAAGGTGAGGGAGTTAACGACAAATTTAGAACTTCAGCTCGGTCCAGCAGACCCTGTGCTCAGCCTTTGGCAGGGCTGTGACTGTGGACAATGTGTTTTCCCTCTCCCAAGTCTCGGGATCTTCATCTGTAAAATGGGAATGAGGGTTTCTTTTTCTTCCCCTCACATCAAATATATGCTCTCTTTTCCAGTACTGCTTCTTCAGAAGAGCTCTCTGGCACCAACTACTTGTCCTGCAATTCAATTCAATTCCAACACTGACTACCTGGAGCCAGTGTCAGATTTCCCAGGCTAAAGGCTCAGTCCCAAGACTGCCCTCACTTTGCAAGTAGTGGGTTCCCAGGTTATGTGCCACATCACTTGGCTACAATGTCAGGGTTTCCCACAATTCCTCTCCTTGGGTTTAGTAATTTGCTAGAACAATTCACAGAACTCCAGAGAATGCTATACTTACAACTGCAGTTTATTAAGAAGCATATAAATGAACAGCCAAGTGAGAAAGTACACGGGATAATATCCCAGAGTCCAGAGTTGAGGTGATTCTTTCCCCATGGTGTGAGGGTGCACCACTGCCTGAGTGCCTTGATGTGTTCCTCAACTCAGAAGCTCTCCAGACTCATCTTTTGTTGTTTTTTTTTCCCTAAATAGAGGCTTAGCTTGGCTGGTAAAGAATCTACCTGTAATGCAGGAGACCCCAGTTTGATTCTTGGATCAGGAAGATCCCCTGGAGAAGGGATAGGCTACCCACTCCAGTATTCTTGTGCTTCCCTGGTGTTTCAGATGGTAAAAAATAGAGGTTTTATTACATATAATTGATTGTATACACTCATACAAATCATTGACCAGTGATGATTGAACTCAATTTCCGGCCAATTGCCCCTCGCCCCCTCCCAGGTCAGGGGTGGGAAGGAAGGGCTGAAAGTTTCAACCTTCTCTAATCAACTCTCGTTCTTTTGGGTAACTAGCCTTCATCTGACGGAGAAGGCAATGGCACCCCACTCCAGTACTCTTGCCTGGAAAATCACATGGACAGAGGAGCCTGGAAGGCTGCAGTCCACGGGGTTGCTGAGGGTCGGTCACGACTGAGCGACTTCACTTCCACTTTTCACTTTCATGCATTGGAGAAGGAAATGGCAACCCACTCCAGTGTTCTTGCCTGGAGAATCCCAGGGATAGGGGACCCTGGTAGGTTGCCGTCTATGGGGTTGCACAGAGTCGGACATGACTGAAACGACTTAGCAGCAGCAGCAGCAGCAGCCTTCATCTGAAGCTATTTGGAAGTCTCAAGCATGACCTCATTAGCATATACTCAGTATGGTTGAAAGAAGTAACAAACAACTGCCGTGTCATCCCTATCACTCAGGAAATTCCAAAGGTTTGAGGTGCTCTGTGCCAGGAACTGGAGGCAAAGACCTATTTGGTCTTTACCAGTATATTTACCTTTATACTTAGGGAGTAATCATGCTCCCTACCTGCAGAGTTGCTGGAGGGATGAAATAATAGAGGTAAAGCAGCAAGCAGTCACGATGTGTCCCCAGGAAGCCCAAACCTTTCAGGCAAAGGGAGAGCAGACTGAAAACCACCGAGGTTGGCATGGGTGGGAATTGAGCTGGAGCGTAGGGCTAGCAGTGGGGTAGGACAGTGAGGATGGATGCTCCACAGGCTTATCCTCGATTTCAAGCTGAGATCCACACTGTTGGCTGAGAGAGGTTAGAGCTGAGAAAATGACTAAATCCAAACTGCTTGGATCTCAGCCTCTGAAAGGCTCCTGCCTCTTCCTTCTGCCTTGCTAGTCCCACCTACACATTCTCTCCTGGGACTCACACACTCTATTTCAGGAACTAACCCATTACTTCTCCCAACAGTTAGCACTGGTAGCCTCCTAAGCAGCTCTCAGGATCACTTACCCATTCACTCACTCATTCATTCATTCACCAAGCTCTTCCCAAGCTTTAGGTACCTTGTGCTGGCCTCACTGAACTGAACAAATTATGTTCCCCTTCCCACTAAAGGAGCTACCCATCAATCTAGCCAGCTCTCCGCTGTTAACCCTGTCTCCAAATATCCTTCTACCTTGCTGCCCTCATGAAATTCTATCATTGCCACCCTGTTTCTTATCCTTAAAATCTTTTAAAATTACTCTTCAAAGAATGTTGAATAATATTATTAAGATGGTACTGGCTTCCCCAGTGGCTCAGTGATAAAGAATCCACTTGCCAATGCAGGAGACGTAGGTTCTATCCCTGGGTTGGGAAGGTTCCCTCGAGAAGGAAGTGACAACACCCTTCAGTATTCTTGCCTGGGAAATCCTATGGAGAGAAGAGCCTGGTGGGCTACAGTCCATGGAGTTGAAAAAGAGTTAGCAACTCTTAGCAACTAAACAACAACATTACCTCTTTCCTGAACTTTCAGCTTTAATTTTCTCTGAGAATACTACTTACAGAGTTGGTTTTGCTAGAAGATGGTATAACAAAGTGGTTAAGGGCTTGGAGTTTGAGGCCACCATAGACCACCTGGGTATGGGTCATGCCTGTGTCTCTCACTATGAGACCTTGAGCATGGTACTTAACCTCTACAAACCTCTGTTTTCTTTTCTGTGAAAGTGGAATTATAATACCTAATCCAAAGAGTCATAAGAAGTAGGTGAGAAAATGTTTATATAGTGCTTAGCATTTAATACACGTTGATAATTAGATCTGTAGTCAGAGTGTGTAACATCTCTATGACCTACTTTCTCTGCTTAACTTCAATTCATAAAACTTTTCTGTCTTGTTACTCATTGTTCATGCTCGTTATTTTGAATGGCTGCAGAATATTTCATCAAGCTTCATTGTAATTAATTCAGTCATTTTCTTATTGTTATTTAAATTACTTTCAGTTTTTCTCTAGTATAAAAATATGGTTAATATTTTGGAATATAAAATATTTTTTTAAATAGCAAAACAATTTAGTTAAACAAAATCACTGCAGATGGTGATCACAGCCATGAAATTAAAAGACGCTTACTCCTTGGAAGGAAAGTTATGACCAACCTAGATAGCATATTCAAAAGCAGAGACATTACTTTGCCAACAAAGGTCCGTCTATTCAAGGCTATGGTTTTTCCAGTGGTCATGTATGGATGTGAAAGTTGGACTGTGAAGAAAGCTGAGCACCAAAGAATTGATGCTTTTGAACTGTGGTGTTGAAGAAGACTCTTGAGAGTCCCTTGGACTGCAAGGAGATCCAACCAGTCCATTCTAAAGATCAGTCCTGGGTGTTCTTTGGAAGGAATGATGATAAAGCTAAAACTCCAATATTTTGGCCACCTCCTGCGAAGAGTTGACTCATTGGAAAAGACTCTGATGCTGGGAGGGATTGGAGGCAGGAGGAGAAGGGGATGACAGAGGATGAGATGGCTGGATGGCATCACCGACTCAATGGACACGAGTTTGGGTGAACTCCGGGAGTTGGTGATGGACAGGGAGGCCTGGTGTGCTGCGATTCATGGGGTTGCAAAGTGTCGAACACGACTGAGCGACTGAACTGAACTGAACTGATTTATGTCTCAGTCTTGAGTAAAATTTTGTGATACATACCCTGGATACAAAGATGGTTCAGCCTTGGTCCCTTGCTTCGGGGAGCTCATGGTTCTGAGTGGAGAGACACCTCGGTTATATAAAGCAGGGAGTACTCAGTGCTGTTAGAGAGAGGAACAGAATACAGATGCATGAAATGGAAGGGAAACATTACTGTGCAGGAAGTATTTATAGGTCTGGAAGCTCCAAGAAAGTTCAACTCATCCATTCAGTCGTGCACCCAGCACGTTAGGCACCTCTGCTAGTGGGGTTGCATCCTGCCCTCAGGAACTCATACACTGTTGGACTTTAAAACCGGGACCCTAATCCTAGATAGAAAGGCCACAGAGAGACTGTCAGCTCTTCTCAGAAGCAGAAGAACTGGAGGCAGCCTGCCTGGAGATAGAACTGGAGGTAGAGGAGGTCTTCTGAGAGCAGGGCTTTGGCCTCAGCTCTGAAAGAAGAAAAATGGAGTCCTGGAGGAATTTGCAGCTAGAAGAAGACTCAGGTGGGAGCCCCCTGGGGGGGAACATGTTGGGAGTGATGACAACTTGTTTCACTGCTGTGGTGCAATTGTTATGAGTTCAAGTCCCGATAGAGAGGGAGGAACTCCTATATGAGGACATTTTGCCTCCAGGGAACCTAAACCAACTACCAAGGCTGAGTGCTGACTCCCCAGTCACTTGCGCTCATCAAACCATGGCAGAACTGGACAGCAAGTGACTGCAGCTCTCCCTGAGTGCCAGGAATATAGAAAACTCCACATAACATAGATATACCACCTTACATGTGCAGTTCAGCAGTAAGTCTATTCACATTATTGTGCAATGTATCTCCAGAACTTTTTCATCTTGCACCTCTGAAACTATGTACCCATTAAACAACTCATCATTCCCCTCTTCTCCCAGACTCTGGGAACCACCATTCTCTTTTCTGTTTCTATGGATTTGACTTCTCTAGGAATCTCATATAAGAGGTATACCTTCTTTTTTTTTTTTAGCTTATTTTTTTGGCCACACTATGTAGCATGTGGGATCTTAGTTCCCTGACCAGAGAACTTAGATCCGTGTCCCCTGCAGTGGAAGCACAGGCGCCTTACCACTGGACCGCTAGGGAAGTTCCTCATACAAGTGAAATCGTATTTGTCTTTTTGTGATTGGCTTATTTTGGTTAGCTTAATGTCCTCAAGTTTCATTTGTGTCATAGCCTGTGTCAGGATTTCTTTCTTTCTTTTTTTTTTTTACCAGGTATACTTTGAGGCAAATTATGCACATTGCTTTATGCACATTATATCATGTAATCCTCACAATGGCCTTGTGAGGGAAGTACTAGCCTCACCTTCCCCACATTGAAGATGAGGATATCTGGGCACAGTGAGATTCTGTTAACTGTCTCACGGACCCCTAGCTGGTGGTGGAGCCAGGACTTAAACCCAGGCAGCCCGGCTCTAGAATCCACGCTGTTACCCACTCCTCTGGGTTACCTCTCTCACTGTCTCACTGGGGAGCACAGAGGTAATCAGAGATCAGTGCATCCCAACAGACAAGATACCTGTGTCATCAGCATCTTGTTAAAGGGAAAAGAGCCTTGGGTAAGGATTAGAAGCTTGTGGTGTGCATCTGGTTTTTGCTCTTGATGTTCTGTGACTATGAATGAGCTTCCTCCCCACCCCTGTAGGGTGTCATTTTCCCCATTGGTAAAATGAGGAGGTTGGGCAAGATCATTTGTAAGATGTTCTGTGGGCAAGTGAATCTGGGAAATCTGCTGAGGCTAAATATGTTTCCCTTTAAAAGAGAAAAGGGTGGTCATGGTGAATACATGGTTATTGCAGTTTTCTTTGAGAATCTTTCAGTGTGGGGGAGGAGAGGAAAGGGATTTAAAAATATATTAATTCATTTGGCTGTGTCAGGTGGGGTCTTGGTTGCAGTGCTAGGGTTCTCTAGTTGTGGCACATGGGCTCTAGGGCATATGAACTTAGTTGCCCCACAGCAGTGGGACTCTTAGTTCCTCCTAACCAGGGACTGAATTCGAGTTCTCTGAGTTGGAAGGCAGATTCTTAACCAATGGCTCACCAGGGCAGTCCCAAGGAGAGTATTAAGGCACTTTGGGAGGAGCAGGAAGGCAAAGACCACACTCTTTTTCATAATGTGAAAGAGCATCTATTTTTTTTTTTTTTTGGCCCCTCCTGCGAGGCTTGTGGGATCTTTCCCAACCAGGGATTGAATCCAGGCCACCTCAGTGAAAGCCCAGAATCCTAACCTCTAGGCCACCAGGGAATCCCTGAAAGAGCATCTTGAGGGTGGGGTGCATGGGCAGTTCATCTCTGGATCCTCACTATCCTTGCAGCTTCCTCCGTGTAGCTGGTATCCAGAAAATATTTGAGTATGTCTGAGCAACTGTGTCCAGCTAATCTGAATGCATCCCTAACTTACACACCTTTGTCTCCAGGTGGGGCCTGGAGAGTATTCACAGAAAAGTGGAACTGGTGGGAGCGTAACTCAGGGGTATTGAGGAACTTCTATGAGCTAGGTGCAGTGTTACACATTTATTTTTTTAAAAATATTTACTTAATTTTTGGTTGTGCTAGGTCTTTGTTTCTCTAGTTGTGGTGAGCTGGGGCTACGCTGTAGTTGCAGTGCCTGGGCTTCTCATTGCAGTGGCTTCTCTTGTTGAGGAGCATGGACTCTAGGCACTCGGGCTTCAGTAATTGTGGGGCCTGGACTTAGTTGCTCACCGGCACATGGAATCTTCCCGGACCAGGGATGGAACCTGTGTCCCCTGCATTGGCAGGCAGATTCCTATCCACCATACCACCAGGGAAGTCCCATGTTTATTTTTTAAAGAACAACTTTATTGAGCTATAATTCACATACCATAAAATTCATCCAGGTAAGGTACACTTCAGTGTTTTTGGTGTAGTCACAGAGTTGTGCAGGCATCCCTGCAGTCAATATGAGAACATTTTTATCACTTCACCTAAACCCTGTATGTATTAGCAGTCTCTCCCCATTCCTCCCCACCCCACCCACTTCTTCTACATCCCCATTCCTAAGTTTAGGCAACCACTAATCTTAACTAATAGATTTCTCTATTTTGGACATTTCTTAGAAATGAAGTCATACAATATATGGCCCTGTGTGAACTGCTTCTTTCATTTAGCATAAATGGATGCCTTTGAGATTCACCCATGTTATAGCATGAGTCAGCACTTAATTTCTTTTTATGGTTGAACAATATCCTATTGTATGGAAGTACCACGTTTTATCCATCCATTCATTAGTTGATGGACATTTGGGTTCTTTCTACTTTTTGGCTATTATGAATAATGCTGCCATGAACATTCACGTACAGGTTTTTGTGTGGACATGCTTTCATTTCTCTTGGATATATATGTATAAGTGAAATCATGGGATCACGTGGTAACTCTATGTTACCATCTGACTGCCAGACTATCCTCCAGAGTGTTTGTATCATCTTACATTCACATCAGCAGTATATGAGGGTTCTAATTTTTCCACATTTTTGCCAACAGGTTGGGTTGAAAGGGAGCCCCCTTTCAATCATGTCCATGTCCTAATCTCTGGAACTTGTGAATGTTGGAAAAAGGGTCTTTTCAGATATAATTAACTCCAAGATGTTGAGATCTTGGGTAGGCCCTAAATCCAATGACAAATGTCCTTATGAAAGAAACCCAGAGGAGAGACACGAAGAGAAGAGAAAGCCATGTGCAGAAGAAGGCACAGACTGGGGTGAGCAGCCCAGTTCAAGGAATACCTATGGCCAGCAGAAGAGGCCACGAGTGGACTCAGATTCCCCTCAAGCCTCTGGAGGGAGTGTTGCCAACACCTTGATTTTGGACTTCTAGTTTCGTGAATTGTAACCATCTACTTACTGGGCTCCTGTCTCCAGCCTCTGCCCCCTTAAGTCCACCCCCACATACCAGTTGCCAGAGGAGCTGTCCTAGAGCACAGCTCTGATTATGATACGTCCACCTCAAAAATGTGCAACGACTCCTATTACCCACATGACAAAGTGTAAACTGTAAGCCTGACATTCAAGGCCATCTCTCATCTGGCTCCTTTATCTCTCTCCAAACTCATTTCCTTCTTCCGTGCCCTTCACACATCTTTTGCTCCAGCCAAACAGAACTACTCACTCTTCCACAGATGGACATCTTGCCTTTGTTCTTTTTTTTTTTTTGGCCAAGTAGCATGCGAGATCTTAGCTCTGCAAGGATTGGGGAAGATTGAACCCATGGCCCCTGCAGTGGAAGCACAGAGTCCTAACCACTGGACCACCAGGGAAGTCCCTACTTTTGCCCTTATTATGCCTTCTGCCTGGACTGCATCTTTGCATCTTTGTGGGCTGAAGTGTTTCTGCTCTTCATGGCTTGACTCAGATGTCATCCCTCCGTAAAGTCCTCTCTTTCCTCTCAGCTGGAAGTGATCTTTATTGCACTGTGTGTGTCAGTCCTTGATTTCCTCGCCTGCAGAGCCAGGGCTGCAGTAGTACACATCTCTGGACATGGGGATGAGGGCGTTCACTTCATGGTCTACGAGACTGGTTTTCCTTAGAGGTGTACAGGAAAAACCACCGGTACAGCTCTATGTGGTCATTCTGGGCAGGGCCACTTTATCTCCTGGAGTCCAGATGGATGGTCTTATGAGCTCTTCAAGCACTTTTGAAAAGTGTATTAGCTCCCAAACATAAAAAGAAAACTGCAAATATGAAATTAATAATAAGCTCTAAAAAATTACTTTATGCTGCTGCTGCTGCTAAGTTGCTTCAGTCGTGTCCAACTCTGTGCGACCCCATAGATGGCAGCCCACCAGGCTCCGCCGTCCCTGGGATTCTCCAGGCACGAACACTGGAGTGGGTTGCCATTTCCTTCTCCAATGCATGAAAGTGAAAAGTGAAAGGGAAGTCGCTCAGTCGTGTCCAACTCTTCACAACACCACGGACTGCAGCCCACCAGGCTCCTCTGTCCATGGGATTCCCCAGGCAAAAGTACTGGAGTGGGTTGCCATTGCTTTCTCCAACTTACTTTATACTAAAACGTTTTTACACTAAAATGTAAAATGTTTATGCTAAATGTTTTTATAGTACAATATTTTAAAATTTAACTGGCAGGATAAAGGTTCCAAAGAAGTAATTCAGGTTGTTGGTGGTGATGATGTTGATGATTGATGATAGGTAACATTTACTGAGTGCTTATTGTACTAGGAGAGAAGGCAATGGCACCCCACCCCAGTACTCTTGCCTGGAAAATCCCATGGACGGAGGAGCCTGGAAGGCTGCAGTCCATGGGGTCGCTAAGAGTCGGACACAACTGAGCAACTTCCCTTTCACTTTTCACTTTCATGCATTGGAGAAGGAAATGGCAACCCACTCCAGTGTTCTTGCCTGGAGAATCCCAGGGACGGGGAGCCTGGTGGGCTGCCGTCTATGGGGTCACAGAGTCGGACACGACTGAAGCGACTCAGCAGCAGCAGCAGCAGCAACACTTATAGTAGTCCTGTGAGGTTGTGCTGTTCTCACCACTTCAAAGATTTGGAAATGTATAGCATGTCAACGTCTTAAAATGGCCCCTCTTGCCTGAATTGTCCTCTAAATCATAGAGTACAGGGGCCAAGAATGCCCCAGTGCTATGTCATCTCAGGCCATAACATAGAATAGGTGCTCAGGGGCTACGAAATAAAGGAATGAATGAATCACTTGAGTTGAAGGTCTTCCACAGCATATTAGATGTGCGATGTACATATTTATGGGATGCATTGCCTCCTACCTTATGGGTTTTTTTTTTTGTTCTTCTATTAGTAGGCTCTGATAATTCAACCACTTCAGGTGGTAAGAAGAGTTTAGGTTACTGCTTTGCTAGTAGACTATTGTGAAGATTCATAGGAAAGGAAAACAGAAACAGGAAACTTCTTAATGGTCACACCACCAAGACTTATGGAGACCTGGTGCCTCATTCTGGATACAACAGGTCTATTAGTTGTCCTGTGGAAGTGGGCATCTGATGTTTTTAACATAGTCTATGCAAATAATGAGCAAAAGAGCACTGGGATGGCTACAGTATTATTGAACAAAATAGATTAAAAATTTTTTAATAATTAAAAAAACTTTCACTAATGAAATATTGACTTTTTGTTTTTTTGCCGTGCAACACAGAATATAGGATCTTGGTTCCCTGGCCAGGGATCGAACCTGTGTACCCTGCATTGGAAGCAAGGAGTCTTAGCCACTGGACCACCAGGGAAGTCCCAGATCAAAATTTTTTAAACTTATTTTTTATAAATAAAATTATATATAAGGTCTACAACATGTTTCTTTCGTATATGTGTATACATATATACATGTAAACTAATTATCCCTATAAAATTAATTAACATATACATCACCTCCCATAGTTACCATTTTGTGTAGGATTTACTTTCTTAGGATTTACACTTGGGATTTACTTTATTAGCAAAATTCAAGTATATAATATGTTACTGTTAACTACAGACATTAGTTTTCTAGAACTTATTAGGCTTCTAGAATTTATTCATCTTGTAACTGAAAGTTTGTACCCTTTGATGGAAGTCTCTTCGCCATTCTACTCTCTGTTGCTATGAGTTCTGCTCTTTTTGTTTGTTTGTTTTTCAGATTCCACATATAAGTGAGATCATGTGATGTTTGTCTTTCTGTGTCTGGCTTATTTTACTTAGCTTGATCTTCTACAGGTTTATCCATGTTGTTGCAAGTGTCAGAATTTCCTTTTGTTTTAAGGCTGAAAAAATATGCCATGGTATGTATACACCACATTTCTTTACCGATTCCTCGGCTGATGGACTTCTGTTGTTTCCATGCCTCGGCTATTGAGAATAATGCTGCAGTGAACACTACAGTGCAGACATCTCCACAAGGCAGTGATTCTATTTCCTTCAGATGCACACCCTGAAGTGGGCTTGCTGGATTATATGATAGCTCTATTTTTAATTTTTTGAGGAACCTTCATACTGTTTTCCACAGTGGCTGCATCAATTTACATTCCTACCAACAGAGCACAAGAGTTCAGTTTCCTCCGCATCCTCACCAACACTTTTTATCTCTTGACTTAGATAATAGCCATCCTACAGGTGTGAGGTGTTAGCTCACTGTGGCTCTGATTTGCATTTCTGAGATGATTAGTGATGTGGTGCATCTTTCCATGTATCTGTTGGCCATCTGTATGCCTGTTTTGAAAAAGTGTCTATTCAGGTCCTTTGCCCATTAAAAAAATAGGGTTATTTGCTCTTTTGCTGTTGAATTGTATGAGTTCTTTATATACGTGGGGGTATTAACTCTTTATCAGATATGTGTGTGCTCAATTGCTTAGTTGTGTCTGACTCTTTGCGACCCCACGAACTGTAGCCTGCCAGGCTCCTCTGTCCATGGGATTTCCCAGGCAAGAATGCTGGAGTGGTTTGCCATTTCCTCCTCCAGGGGATCTTCCTGATCCAGGGATGGAACTCACATCTCCTGTGTCTCCTGCATTGGCAGGTGGATTCTTTACCACTGAGCCACCTGGCAAGCCCTTATCAGATAAATGGTTTGCAAATATTTTCTCCCATACCACAGTTTGCCTTTTCATTTTGTTGATTGTTTCCTTCGCTGTGCGAAAATGTATTAGTTTGGGTCTCATTTGTTATTTTAGCTTTTGTTGCCTGTGCTTTTGGAGATAAAATAGATTCAAGTAAGAAGTTTACAAGCGGTAAAGAAGGACAATACATGTTAATAAAAATGTAATCCATCAATAAGTATTAAATTAGGTAACAACTATAAACATGCATATACCTGCAAATAGAGTCCCCCAGTATATGAAGAATAATGGATAGACTAGAGGGGAGAGAAGGACAAGTCTATGGTAATAGTTGGAGACTATTTGTATTTGGAATATCATTTTTCTCCAACTAGTTCAGGCAATTCATTGTTGAAGAAAGAGAGTTAATTGCAGAGCAATGAGTCACCATGGTTTTCAGAAACAGGATGAGGGGGGAATAAGGGCAGAATAATTCAGAATAAGTAGATGGATTTGCAGCACACCTCTGAAGTTGAGAGCTGGTGTGCAGCTGGTGTACAATCATGGGTTTGATAACAAATTGCTGTATTCACATCCTTGGCAGTGGGCATGGGGAATAGCACCTCAATCATCTCGCAGCTTGGGGATTGACTGGAATTTCTTTGGTTCATAGCTGCTCTCATTTTGGAAGGTCTTCTGGTCCCCATGTGAGAGTCCTCGGCCCTTTACTGTGTACCTACTATGTGCTGGGTTCCGGTAGGGTACCAGGGATGTGAAATGAATAAGATAAAAGTACTGACACATGCCACAACATGGATGAATTTCCAAAAAAAAAAAAAAAATCAAGGTAAGTAAAAGAAGCCAGACACAAAAGACCACATATCATATGATTCCACTTATATGAAGGGTCCAAGAAAAGCAAATTTACAGATACAGAAAGCAGATTAGTGGTTGCCTGGGGCTGGAGCTGGGAATGGGGAGTGATGGGCATGAGGGAAATTAGGGGGATGACGGAAACATCCTTAAACCGGACTAGGTGATAGTTGCACAGCTCTGTAGATTTATGTTGTAAGTCTTGAATTATACACTTAGAATATATTAATTTAATGGTGCATAAATTATACTTCAATTCAGTTTTAAAAAAACTCATGAGGTCCCTGCCTCTTCTTCAGGAATATGGACCTTCCTCAGGAAGAGGAGCTGGCAGGACACACACTGGACATCCTGAGGTGGAGCCAGCATGTATCAGACACAGAGCTGGGTGCTGAGAGGAGGAGGGGGCAGACGGGAGATGTGTGCTTGACTCATTTTCACTTTGGGAAATACGTACTGCACGCTCTGCATGTTTTATCCTTCCCCCACCAGCAAATGTTTCATGCCTAGCCTGGGACAGGACCACTAGGACCCTACTTGTGTCTGCAGTGGTTGGTCTATGCTATCCTCATGGTTTTTTGATGGTCAGCCAAGGGTGGGAATTTCAACCCACTCCAGCCAGTCTCAGAACATGGAGGCCTAGAAGGGGAAAGGTCTGTGACTCTGGTTCAGACAGCAACTGGGTGAATTTAAACCCAGATCTCCAGCACCCTGTGCTCCTACTTCTTCCCAGCAGGTCTCTCCGGACTCCTGCATTGCAGGCTGTTTAGGACAAGGCTGGGAGGACCTGGACTTTCTGTTCTGAGATGGTGGAAATCTGGACTTGAGGTCAAGCTTTCTCTCGGGGACCAAGGATCTGTGTTTGCACAGTGGGTGTGAGATGAGGTGAGCTCTCCTGAACACTGATCTTTTTTGAATAAAGGCCTTACTCTAGGGAGCTTGGCAGTTCCAACCTGCCCAGGAGCTTGGGACATCCCAGCCCCTGGGCCAGCTCTTGGAGGTGAGTCACAGGGAAGGAGAAGATAATTCCATTATGGAAGGGGGCCACCCACTGGGGCTTTATTATCCAGCATAATAGAAAAGTAATTGCCTTCATTTATCCAGTGCCTAATATGAACCAGACACTGTGGTAGGTGCTTCCCTGGCTTTATCCCACTTAATCCTCACAGTAGCAGGCAAAAGGTAGGTGGTAGGATTTGTATTTTACTGAAGAGGAAACTGAGGCTCAGAGAGGTGAGGCAACCTAGTATGCACTCCCTGCCCACATCTGCCTGTTGAAATCTTACTCATGGCTTGAGACCCATCTCTGGTACCATAGCTCTCCTTGGAGCCACCTCATTACCTCCACTGTATCTCTCCCCCGTGGCACTCAGGCTGTCAGCTGTAGTTCTCTGACTTTGTGTCCATTTGCCCCACACGACTGGGAGCTCCTGGAGGGCAGGAAGCTGGTCAACTGGGTTCTGTCTTCCCAGAGCCTGGCAAGGCCTTCTGGGAACATGGGTTGGATTGACTCTCAATATACAAATTGAGCCAAGATTTACAGGTTACAATAAGAAGGAAGAATACAAAGTCAGCAATGGTGAAAGTAAGTTGTAATCCTTTTATCCACCCTATGAAGTAGGAATAATGATCTTCATTAAAAAACAATAAGGATAGCATCCCAGAGAGCCTGAGTTAGTTGACTGAGGTCATGCTGCCAGCAAGTAGTGGGACTAGATTCAACCCCTGGCCTGTCTGACTCTGAAGCCTATGTTCTTTTCATTGTTCTGGGGAAGTTACTGGATTTTAGTCTTGTGTCCTCCTTTACAATTTGCACCATATCCATCAACCACCTGTGAGACTGCTTAATATTTGTTCTTTAAACCAATTCATTATTTAGGAGACACAAATTTATTCTAAAAAGAAAGTTTAGATGGAAGCCTAGTATCGTTTATGATAATTAAATTAATTAGTTATTATAAGTAAGTTCACCCCAGTTTCTCCTTTGCTGGTGTGTGCCTTGGCTCTGGGGAATCCAAATCACACCCCCTCTCCCATGTGTTTCACACTGTCCCCACAGTCCCTTTTAAATCTCTTCTCGCCTCCTCTCCTGTTTACTGTCCATTTTCTTACATGATGCTCAGAGTCCTGGAGAGTGAGTATTAGAAAGGACACGGAAAGTTTCATCGTGTCAGTGAGTCTGAACGAGCTTGTGACTTGCTCACAGGCACATGTGAATCAGTGGTCATGTGGCTAAGTTCAGGGGTTTTCACTGCTCACATTTCGTTGACCAGAAGTAGTCACATGATGCCACCTTACTGCAAGACAGCAGGAAGTGTAGACTCCCATGGAAGGAGAGGAGAATCAAATAATGGTGAGCATTAGTAATGCTCCTACAAATCACTCCTCATACATTCCTAAGGGAGGGGTGCCTGCGTACGTGCTAAGTCACTTCAGTCACGTCTGACTCTGTGCGTCCCTATGGACTGTAGCCTGCCAGGCCTCTCTGTCCATGGGATTCTCCAGGCAAGAATACTGGGGTGGGTTGCTGTGCCCTCCTCCAGGGGATCTTCCTGACCCAGGGATCGAACCTGTGTCTCTTATGTCTACCTGCATTGACAGATGGGTTCTTTACCACTAGCACCACCTGGGAAACCCAAGGGAGAGGTACTAAGTATTATTTCTCTCCTATTAATGAGGGAACTGAAGCCCAGCCAGAAGTTGACCAAAGCCACACAGATGTAAAAAGGTGAAGCCAGGATTTGAACCCAGGCAGTCTGGCTCATGTATAAAACCCACTTAGGTGACCTTAGACAGTTGTGCTTCATTATTCCATGTATTATGTTTGCACTGTAAAAATAAACTACTTGCTCAAGATATGACTGAGGAAAAAAACCAATTAATGCCTAACATATAACCAGTTATTCTATTTGTATAAGGTTCTTATGGCTCCTGAAACAAATCACCATAGGCTTGGTGGCTTAAAACAGTATGGATTAATTGTTGTATAGTTCTAGAGACCAGAAGTCAGAAATAGTTTCATTGGATTACTTTCAAGGTGTCAATAGGACTGGTTCTTCCGGGAGGGTCGCGTGGAGAATCCATTTCCTTTTATTTTCTATCTTCTGGAGGCAACCTGCATCCCCTCATTTTCGGCCCTTTCCTGGAAATATTCTAACCTTTTGCTTTCATCATTACTTCCTCTCGGTAGTCAAATCTCCCTCTTAACAAAAATACTTGTGTTTACATTTAGGGCCTTACATTAAAGTACATTATCTGTGTAATTTACTACAAAGATAATCCAGAAATATATCCCCATATTAAGATCCTTAACTTAAACACATCTGCAGAGATGTAAAATGATATTCACAGGTCACAGGGTTGGCATGTGGGCCTCTCTGAGGGCCATTATTCAGCCTGCCACACTCTCTGTGTGAGCTCTTAGTACTTGGATTTCAATTGTCATTGTTTTTTTTCTTGGGGCTGTGAGCACTTTCTGCCTTCAGGATAGCAATCTGTCATTGCTGATTTCTTCTTCTGGAATTCATGCTTCCTGAGGGCAGGCCTGGGGCTGATTTACCTTCCTCTTTACAGAGTTGGACATATACAGATAATACAGAATTGTGGATGAAAGTGATTAAATTGAGTGCACTAAAAATTTCAGAAACAACTGTAGGGAAGGAGAAACCAGTGAATGGTGGTCCCCAATTAACCACCTTGTTTAGGGTGGAGAGAGGGTGACCCACGGTCTGCCAGGGCACACTGCTGCTTTGCCCTGTGCCACTGCCTCATACCTGCAGGTTGAGGAGCTGATAGTCGAGGGGAAAGTTGGCTGTCATCTCACTAACACCTTCGACTCATTGACTCATTCAGCAAACGTTTATTGACTATCTTTACACATTAGTAGAGGAGGAGGCCTTACAAATAGCTGTGAAAAGAAGAGAAGCAAAAGGCAAAGGAGAAAAGCAAAGATATACCCATTTGAATGCAGAGTTCCAAAGAATAGCAAGGAGAGATAAGAAAGCCTTCCTCAGTGATCAATGCAAAGAGATAGAGGAAAACAATAGAAGGGGAAAGACTAGAGATCTCTTCAAGAAAATTAGAGATACCAAGGGAACATTTCATGCAAAGATGGGCACAATAAAGGACAGAAATGGTATGGACCTAAAAGAAGCAGAAGATATTAAGAAGAGGTGGCAAGAATACACAGAAGAACTGTACAAAAAAGATCTTCATGACCCAAATAACCACAATGTTGTGATCACTCACCTAGAACCAGACATCCTGGAATGTGAAGTCAAGTGGGCCTTAGGAAGCATCCTTATGAACAAAGCTAGTGTTTTAATGCCATTCAGAAATGAATTGCCAGTCCAGGTTCGATGCAGGATACAGGAAGCTTGGGGATGGTGCACTGGGATGACCCAGAGGGATGGTATGGGGAGGGAGGTGGGAGGGGGGTTCAGGATGGGGAACATGTGTACACCTGTGGTGGATGCATGTTGATGTATGGCAAAACCAATACAATATTGTAAAGTAAGATAATAATAATAATAATAAATTTAAAAAAATAAAATTTGAACAAAGCTAGTGGAGGTGATGGAACTCCAGTTGAGCTATTTCAAATCCTAAAAGATGATGCTGTGAAAATGCTGCACTCAATATGCCAGCAAATTTTGAAAACTCAGCAGTGGCCACAGGACTGGAAAAGGTCAGTTTTCATTCCAATCCCAAAGAAAAGCAATGCCAAAGAATATTCAAACTACTGCACAATTGCACTCATCTCACATGCTAGCAAAGTAATGCTCAAAATTCTCCAAGCCAGGCTTCAACAATACATGAACTGTGAACTTCCAGATGTTCAATCTGGTTTTAGAAAAGGCAGTGGAACCAGAGATCAAATTGCCAACATCTGCTGGATCATCGAAAAAGCAAGAGAGTTCTAGAAAAACATGTACTTCTGCTTTACTGAATCTGCCAAAGCCTTTGACTGTGTGGATCACAACAAACTGTGGAAAATTCTTAAAGATATGGGAATACCAGACCACCTGACCTGCCTCCTGAGAAATCTGAATGCAAGTCAAGAAGCACCAGATAAAACTTGACATGGAACAACAGACTGGTTCCAACTTGGGAAAGGAGTATGTCAAGGCTGTATACTGTCACCCTGGTTATTTAACTTATATGCACAGTACATCTTGAGAAATGCTGGGCTGGATGAAACACATACTGGAATCAAGACTGCTGGAAGAAATATCAATAACCTTAGATATGCAGATGATACCACACTTATGGCAGACAGCAAAGAAGAACTAAAGAGCCTCTTGATGAAAGTGAAAGAGAAGAGTGAGAAATTTGGCTTAAAACTCAACATTCAGAAAACTAAGATCATGGCATCTGGTCCCATCAATTCACGGCAAATAGATGGGGAAACAATGGAAACAGTGACAGACTTTATTTTTGGGGGCTCCAAAATCACTGCAGATGGTAACTGCAGCCATGAAATTAAAAGACACTTGCTCCTTGGAAGAAAAGCTATGACCAACCTAGACAGCATATTAAAAAGCAGAGACCATCTAGTCAAAGTGATGGTTTTTCCAGTAGTCATGTATGGATGTGAGAGTTGGACTGTGAAGAAAGCTAAGCACTGAATAATTGATGCTTTTGAACTGTAGTGTTGGAGAAGACTCTTGAGAGTCCCTTGGACTGCAAGGAGATCCAACCAGTCCATCCTAAAGGAAATCAGTCCTGAATATTCATTGGAAGGACTGATGTTGAAGCTGAAACTCCAGCACTTTGGCCACCTGATGCAAAGAGCTGACTCATTTGAAATGACCCGGATGCTGGGAAAGATGGAAGGTGGGAGCAGAGGGGATGACAGGGGATGAGATGGTTGGATGGCATCACTGACTCAATGGACATGAGTTTGAGTAACCTCCAGGAGTTGGTGATGGACAGGAAAGCCTGGGGTCAGTGCATGGGGTCACAAAGAGTCAGACATAACTGAGAGACTGAACTGAACTGACATGTTAGTAAGATCTTCAGCTAAGGCAGTCATGGCCTTAGGAGTCTGTTTTTGGTGCCATGTGGAAAGACTTTGGGTCACACCTTTACGTGCCCTGGGCAAATTACCAGTGGATTAGGTGGGCTAGAGTCTTGGGATACCTGGGCTCAAGTCCTAACTGTGCTGCTCCCTTGGAAAGTCATACTCACCCTCAGTGTCCACACAAATCTATGCTACTGCATTTACACATTATTACACTGTAATTATATATGGTTTCTGCAGTCGCTTTCCTGTACTATGAGTTCCCTGAGGAGAAGACAGTGTCTATATCATCTTTGTTTTCCCATTCGTTATCTTGTTGTCATACCTTGTGCATAGTAAACTCTTAGTAGTAGTAATAATGGTATAGTAATGATGATGGTAAAAGTTCTTCACTTACAGAGAGTTAACTGTGTGCCGAGCACTGTTTTATGTGCTTTTGTTGTAACTCATTTAATCCTTGTACCAAGTCTATTAATTAAACTGTATTATTATCTCTGCAGGCAAGAAATATGAAGCCCAGAGAGGTTAAGTAACTCACCCAAAGTCACACAGTAAGTGGCAGAGCCAGTTTAAGTTCCTCTGCCCACAGTTCATGGTATAAACCATTCGTACAACATGACCTGTTTGAAGAATGGAACAAACTGTGAAATGATGACCTCCAAGGTCTCTTAGCTCTGATTTCCCATGAGTCTGAAAGATGCCTCTTAGTAGACTACAAAAAGGGACACCTGCTCTCGTGTGGCAGTGCATACCAGGAAAGCAGGTCCACATTGGTACATGGCAGGTTCTATGCAGTGTAGGAGCTTGAAAGCCCTGAGATAGTTATTTAACCTCCTTGAATATCAGTTTCCTCACAGGGCAAAAGGACAATATTAGCTACATTGTAGCACTGTTGGAAGAATAAATTAAAAATACCAAAAAAACAAAAAACAAAAAAACCCCAAACAAACAAAACCCCAAAGAAAATATCTTATGGAAAGTGCTTAGCACAGAGGACTCTGTTTACAGAAAACTGTGGAGTTTGGAATGTAATTGTTACAGAGTTGGATATGCTTTAGAACAGAGCTTGGTGGGGGATTCAGATGGGTCAGCTTCTCAAAGATTAGTATGAGAGATCATAAAAAATTAAGTGAATTCAAGGGTGGTCTGCTTTCTGGATGTAAGGACTTTGGATGGAAATCCAGCAGGTTGCCTCGGTGTGGTGTGTGTATGTGTGGAGTATGTAGGGAGTCTTGGGGTCGATTGCCGGGAATGGGGTGGGAACATAACTTAGACTGAGCAGAGACCAGGGAGTGAGAAAACATATTCAAATTCCAGCCCTGCCACTACCCTCCTGTATGATGGAACAAGTTTGGAAAGTCACCAATCATTTTTGGATTTCCAGCTCCCCAGTTCCAAGATGAGGGGGTAGAATTTGAAGATCTCCATAATCTTAGTAAATACCACCAGTCTAGAAATTCCCAAGCCAAGTTCTTCAAATGAATGAAAATTCCTCTGGTATCCATTTCTACTGAAAGAGCAACTGTTTTATCTTTCCACTGGCATTGCTATGTATTTAAATTGGATACAAAGAAGAATATAGGCATTTTAAAGGCTTTTGATATACATTTCCTTTTGTTTTCTAGAAAGCTGGTATCAAAACAAATTCACCATGAGATAAACTTTCATGTATTCCTACTTTAAGAGCAAATAGGAGGGGTCCCTAAGGTAGTTAGGGGTTTGAAGCGCAGGGGAAGCTATGCAAAGGAAGTGTCCAGGTGGAGATCTGTCGAACAAGTTAGACTGAGCCAAACGAAAAGGGAATGTCTGTCCTGACAGAGGGAACAGCATGTGAGAAGGCACAGAGGCATGGTAACCTGAGACCAGAAATAACTTCCGTGTGGTTAGAATCTTGAGAGAAGGTGAGTAACACATGGAGCAATATGGTAAGATTTGTATTTTAGTAAGGTCACTTTGGCTTCAGTGTAGAGGACTGAGTGGGGGCAAGACTACAGACAGAGTGACAAGTTAGGGGGCTGCTGCAGTCCCCCAAGTGAGCAATATAGCAGTTGCCAAGACTGGGACAGTGACAGTGAGAACGGAAAACAGACTGAAGGGACATTAAAGAGGCAGGAAGGACGGGACACAGGGATTGCTTGGATAGTAAGAGGATGGGAGAGATGGAAGCCTTAAGGGTAGTTTTCAGGTTCCTCGCTGACCTGGGAAGAACAGAGAGCCTGGACATTGCCGTCTGATTTTGGGACAGGGAAATGATGTGTTTAGTTTGGAACATGCTGAATGTGAGGTTTCTGTGGTACCCATATGAGTGGAGGTGGCCTGTAAATATTGGGATCCATGGAAGAGAGGTCTGGCCTTCATGCAACTGCTGGGACCCGAGGTCTTGGAGGGGATTCAGTCACCAAGTCACCCCTCAACAAGGAACAGAGGGATGCCTAAGAGAGAACCCCAAGGCACACCAACTCCTAAGGGATTTGTAAGGGAGGAGGAGCCTGCAGTGTGACTGCGAAGGAGAAGCCAGAGAAATGGGAAGAAAACCTAGAGCGCCTGTTGTCATGGAAGTCAAGGGAAAAGAATTTTCCAAGGACAGTGGCTGGCAGAATCTGATATAGATAGGTATGACCCTCACACTTTTCAAGGGTCACCTCATTTAATTTTCCCATCAAATTGTCAAAGTGGGGACTTGCATCACGCTGTTTTCAAAGGGAAAACTGAAGAACAGAGAAAATAGGCAAATTTCCCAAGATCATCCAGCAAGCCAGTGGCAGACAAAATTTGATCCCAGGCCTTGATAGGCAGTGTGTGGGCCAAGCAGGAGAGGCTAGCATATAGAATTTTAGTGTGAGCTCCTGGAGTAGGTGATAGAAGTAATTAGTGGCCATCAATCACCATGTACACAGCGTGTGCTTGGCACTGCTCTAGGCCTCGCATGCACTGTCTCTTAGCCTCATTACCACAAGGAGAGGTAATGATTTTGCTTCTAGTGCACAGAGGAGCCTGGGGACCAGAAGCGAAGTGACTTATGCGAGATCACACACTGTGGCAGGTGGCAGGGCCGGGCTGGGAACCCAGGTCTTCCTTATTCCCAGTAAGGATCACAGCTGTTCTTTCCCGAGGAGCAAGGCAGAGTCTCCAGTGGGAACACCTGGAGGCGCCCCAGGGACCCCCGCCCATCCCTCGCCCCCGCGCGCATGCCTGGCCGCTGAGGCGTGAGAGCGGACGCCCGGGGCCCTCGCTCCTGCGGTCCTTGCACAACCTGCCCGGATAAGTGCTGCGTCTCTGGGCAATTATCGCCCTCCTGCCGCCGCCAGGACTGGCCCGGCAGAAGGCCAAAGGCTAAGGGACTCGCAGCCACCCAAGGAGAGCGGTACCCAGCGGTAGGGCCAGCCACCAGCTCTGCGCGCCGCGCGATTGCACAACACCGCCGGGCCTCGGGGACCGAAGGCGGGGAGGCGCGGTGATGTCACGTGGAGCAGCCCCGAAGCCAAGGCTCTCGCCCCTCGCCTCCCTTTCCCCACTCCCTCAGGTAGCAAGCCGTGTGGGGCGGTGTGTACACTGCCAGGTAATCTCCTGAAAGGCATTCTTTTCCTCCTTTTATCTTCATTTCTTCCCTTCTTTTCTTTATCATCCCTGCCATTCCTCCTCTTCCTCCTGCCTTCCTCTTACTTCTTTTCCTGTCCCGCTTCTTTCCTTCCTCCTTCCCTGCTCCCTTCTCCTTCCCTCCCTCTCTCCCTTCCTTTCCTTTCCTTCTTCCCTGCTTCTACTTGCTCCCCTTTTCATTTCTTCACTTTTGAAAATAATTTTTAATTTCTACCTATGTAAAAAAAAGTTGGAGAAGGAAATGGCAATCCACTCCAGTACTATTGCCTGGAAAATCCCATGGACAGAGGAGTTTGGTAGACTACAGTCCATGGGGTCGCAAAGAGTCGGACACGACTGAGTGACTTCACTTTCACTGTTAAAAGCACATAATATAAATTTACCATCATAACCATGTTTAAGTGTACAGTCAGTAGTGTTAAGGACTTTCATGTTGTGCAACCAATCTCCAGAACGATTTCATCTTGCAAAACTGAAACTCTAGATCCGTTGAATAACATCTCCCCATTCCCCCATCCCCCAGCTCCTGGTCATCACATTCTTCTTTCTTTTTCATTTCTTCCTTTTGTCTCTGTGTGCCCTTCTTTCTTTTCCCTTATCTCTCTTTTTTCTCCCCCCTCCTCTTTCCATCATTTCTCTCTCTCTTTCCTTAAAAACCTGGATGGCCCTGCTGCACCCTTGCCAGCCCTCGACATTCTCTGCCAGGGGCTGGGCCGCGAGCCCTGTCATCGAGGCTGTTAGAGGGCTGGTGACTCATCATTCCTCCCAGGGCCAGTGGGCGGCCCCTGGAAGCCTCACCTGGCTTTATGATGGTAGGCAAACATGTCCAGCAAGGAACTTTTGCCAGGAAGAGTTAATTAGAGAGAGGCTCTGACTCCAGGGTCAGGCTGGGAGCCCCTCTCTCCTCTCAGCCTTCCCCCAACCCTGGGGCTCCCCTTCTAGACAGTGCGAGACAGCCATGATGATGGTGATGGTGGTGATACGTTGGCCTGACAAAAAGTTTACAAAGCAATTCCATAGACATGATCTCATTCTTGTTCTCACAACAATCCTGGGAGGTAAGCCTTACTATTCCATTTTCACAGGTGAGGAAACTGAGCCTCGGAAAGGCGAAGGGGTTTGCATATGGCCATGGAGCTGGTAAGTGACAGTATTGGTACTTAGTATCACAAAAACAGGAAAAGATGGGACAGGTCAGAGTTTAAAATATCTTTTAAAAAATTTGTTGCTTCCCCTTTTGTTCATGTAGCACCTTGTTTAGACTTCTTGAGGACAGGCCCCACCTGATGGGTTTCTTCAACACCTGAGTGTTAAGGAGCAGATACTGAAGGAGTGACTGGTGGAGGTATTTGATGGTATGCATAGCAAGTGTGAAAGAGGTGATATCTAGACAGCTAAGAGACTTTTAAAAGTGAAATAGAGTTGCCACCCAGCTGTCCCTGGGTTATCTGGAACTGTGGCTCTCCATCCAGGGAACATACTGAGAGAATAGAGGACTTCTAAGTGTTGATGGAGCCACAATTTCCCGCCTTTCCTGGGTGGAACCTCTGAACAGTTCATATTTTTTGAGTATGTTCCATTTCAGTCTTTTTGTCGTTTGGTGTGAAAATAATTTTGTGTTTTGGGTAATTGTGATAGATTATTAATGTTTACCAATATCCACTTCTCCCCTGTGTCATGCAATCTCCAATCTTCTTGAAAGAGTGGTCATGTGACTATTTTTGGCCAATAAATGCGATTGGAAGTGCTGTTCGTCACCTGTGGAATGGAACGTTGAGTTGCAGGTGCTTAACTCTTTAGTCCTGTCTTCCGCTGCATTGACTAAGGAGGTCACATTCTAGGACATTGGAACTTTATTGGCCTGGGTTCATATCAACTGTTATGCATGCACAGAGCAAGTGAGAAATAAACCTCAGTGATATTAAGCCACTCAGATTTGAGCATTTCTGTTACTATAGCTTAATCTAGCCTATTCTGACCAATACAGTCATCAATACAGCAATCAATCTAACACACTGAATGCTTAGTCAATTTTTTAAACATAACTTTCAACTTTTGAAACAAGATTTATTTATTTAAAAATAGACTTACAGCTGCACAATCTAATAGAAAATACAAGCTTGATTTCCGTTTCTTCCTTATATATATCTTATCACATATATTTAAAAATGTTTTTAAGAGCTTCATTGAGATGTAATTAAAATATAAACTCCACATACTTAAAGTATATAGTTTGATAAGTATTGACATATGTATGTACCTGTGAAAACATTACTGCAGTCATGATAGTGAATATGTCCCTTTCCACAAAAGTTTTCTTGTGTCTTTCTCTGTCCTGTCTCTTCCCACCAGGCCCACCACTGAACTGCTTTTGTCACTAGAGCTTAATTTGCATTTCTTAGAATTTTAAATGGTATCATATAGTATGTGCTGATTTTTGTCTGTCTCCTTATAACTTAGTATAATCCTTTTGAGATTTTTCCAGATTGTCAATAACTCATTCTTTTTATATTGCTGAATACTATTCCATTGTATAGATAGACCACAATTTGTTTATACATCTTCTATTGATAGACTTTGGTTATTTCCAGTTTGGGGATGTTTAGAGTAAAATTATTGTGAACATCTATGTACAAGTCTTTGTATGGGCACGTGCTTCCATTTTTCTTGAAATACCTAGGAAAGGAATGTCTGGATCATATGGTAGCTTGTGTATGTTGAACATTCTGAGAAACTGTCGGACTGTTTTCCAAAGTGATTATAGCATACATTCCCACCAGTGGTATATGGAGAGTTCTGGTTCTTCCACATCCTTGCCAACACTTAGTATGATTAGTTCTTTGGTCTTTTTGTGTGTCTTTTTTCTTTTGAACTTTTAATTTTGTATTGGGATATAGCTAATTAACAATGTTGTGATAGTTTCAGGTGAACAGCAAAGGGACTCAGCCATACATACACAGGTATTCATTCTCTGCAAACCTCCCTCCCATCCAGGCTGCCACATAAGTCCTTTGGTCTTTTTAACCTTAATCACTTTAATAGATGGGCAGTGTAGTTCATTGTGGTTTTTAAACTTGGGATAAAATACACAAAAAACATAAAATAACCATTTTAAAGTGTGCAATCCAGTGGTATTTAGTATATTCATAATATTATAAATCATTGTAGTTACAGAATATTTTCATTATCCCTAAAGGAAACTCCATATTCATTAAGTCACTCTCCAATCCCCTTTTCCCCAGCCCTAGGCAGCTACTAATCTGTTTATTGTCTCTGTAGATTTGCTTATTCTGGATAGTTCATGATGGAATATGAAATAAATGGTGGAAAAATGCAACATGTAGTCCTTTATGTCTGGTTTCTTCCATTTAGCTTGTTTTTGAGGTTCATCATGTTGTAGCATGTATTAGAACTTGATTCCTTTCTGTGTCTGAATAATATTCCATTGCATGTGTATACTATATGTTGTTGTTTATCCATTCATTAGTCGATGGACATTTGGGCTTTTTCTACTTTTGGGGTATTGTGAATAGTGGCTACAAGCATTTGTGTATAGCTTTTAAAAATTGTTAAATTTTATTGTGATAACATTTAACGTGAGATCTACCTTTTAACAATTTAAAAAAATTACTTATTTATTTTTGACTGTGCTGGGTCCGTTGCTTTGTGCAGGTTTTCTCTAGTTGCAGGGAGGGGAGGCTGCTCTCTAGTTGCAGTATGTGAGCTTTAACAAAAATTTAAGTGTATAATACATTATTGTTGACTATAGATACTGTGTATAGGTTCACTTAACATGAGATCTGCCTTTCTAACACATTTAAAAATATATATATTTATCTGACTGTGCCAGGTCTCAGGTGTGGCACGTGGGCTCTTTAGTTGTGGCAGCGGAACTCTTAGTTGGAGCATGTGGGATCAAATTCCCTGACCAGATGTCAAAGCCAGGCTCCCTGAATTGGGAGCTCACAGTCTTAACCACTGGACCACCAGGGAAGTCCTCTAACAAATTTTTAAGTGTATAATAAACACATTTATTGTTGACTAGAGGTACTGTGTCTAGGTTTTTATTTGAACATCTACTAGATAATATTGTCATTTTATGTTAAATTTTTTTTAACACTTTTCCACAGTGGCTGTATCATTTTACATTCCTACCAGTGAGGCATCTGGTAGGGTTCTGCTTTCTCCATATCCTCACAAACACTTGCAATTTTCCTTTTTTTTTTTTTTTGGATAATAGCCATTTTAATGGGTATTAAGTGGCATCTCATTGTTTTGCCTGTTTTTGAAAGACAGTTTCCCTGCGTGTAGAATTCTGGATTGCCTGTGTTTTCTTTCAGATGTTAAAATATTTTGCTGTACTGTCTTCTAGCTTGCATTGCTTTCAACAACAATTTTGCTGTCATCTTTGTCTTTTTTTCCACTGAATATATTATGTATCATTATCAGAGTACTTTCAAGATTTTCTCTTTGTCTTGAACAACTGGGTTATGATATGCCTTTATGTAGTTTTCGTGTTTGTTCTATTTGGAATTTATTTGGCCTCATGGGTCTGTATATTTAGTTTTCAGTACAAATGATTGGAAAGTTTTGGGCCATTGTTTTTAAAACAGATTTATTGAGATAGAATTTGTGTAACATATAATTAAGCCATTTAAAGTGTACAAATAAATGTATGTTATTATCTATGTGTTTGATGCACATCCATCACTACAGGCAGTTTTAGAGCATTTTCATTATGCCAAAGAGAAGCCCTGTTTTTTAGCTGTCTGCTTCCAACTCCCTGGCCCCCCCTCACAACTACTCTGGTTTTTATCCCTGTGGGTTTACTTATTTTAGACATTTCATATAAATGGAATCATATAATATGTGGTCCTTGGCCATTATTTCTTTAAATATTTTTTCCTGTCCCTTACTCGTTCTTTCTCCTTCAGGTACTCCCATTTGTTTTAAAATTATATTTCAGTATAATTAGTTTCTGTTGTAATCCCAAATACATCATTCTAAGATGTCTGTTGGCTCTGCTAGACTGCTAGAGAGATCCTTGGCACAAAAATGTTGAATAAAGTATTTTTATTCTAGATAGCATTATACATGAGTGTTTTAACTTTGGTTTTTCAAAGAAAGCTATTCCTCAGGATATTACTAGTTCCTGCAGTAGAGGTATTCTTTACACAAATAAGCTTGGGAAACACGGGGTGAAATGACATTTGGTATATTTTTCTATTGGATTTCTCAGAGCCTTTTATTTGATAAAATGCCACGGATATATATGTGACATCATCCTGAATTCCCCCTCCCACCTCCCTCCTCATCCTGTCCCTCTGGGTTGTCCCAATGCACTGGCTTTGAGTGCCCAACTTCATGCATTGAACTTGCACTGGCCATCTATTTCACATATGGTAATATACATGTTTCAGTGCTATTCTCTCAAAGCATCCCACCCTTGCCTTCTCCCACAGAGTGGGACTGACCTTTTAAGGGGAAGGTTCTTTGGGCTCCATCTTGCCCATATTACTGTGTGTATGAAATGACTTAATTCTCCCACAACTTTCTCCATTTGAACTGCTGTAAGCTTATAGGCCTATGATATTTTAATCTTCAGTTAATACCTTGAGATTAGGCCTGCCTCTCTCTTCTCATTAACTGTTATAATTAAAATACCACTGCCTAGTTCCACTTCCCTCAAAAAGTGCACACGTGGGCACTGCAGTGGTTAATTTTACATGTTAACCGGACTGGCAGACATTATTCTGGTATTTCTGTGCTGGTGTTTTTGTAAGAGAGAAACATTTAAATGGATAGACTGAGTAGAGCAGATTGCCCTTCATAATGTGGATGGACCTCATCCACTCAGTTGTAGGCTTGCCTAGAATAAAAAGGCTGACCCTTTCCTGAGCAGGAGAGAATTCTTCCTGTCTGACTGCCTTTGAACTGGAACATTGGCTTTTCCCCTGAATCTCAAACCTGTAAGCCTTTAAACCAGAGCCACACCATCAGCTCTCTTGGTTCTTAGGCCTTTGGACTTGGACCAGAACTGAACCACTTGGCTCTGCTTCATCTCCAGCTTGGTGCCTCGCCTTGTAGATCTCTGGAGAACCCTGCCTGATACAAGCAACTGACATCATGTGGCAGGAGTCAGGGATAGGCTATAATTTTTTTGTAATAAGTATGTCCCATGCAATAGCTGGGAGACATTATACTAAGAAGTCATTTATCTGAAATTCAAGTTTATCTGTGTCTTGGGTTTCATCTAGTATCCCTGCCTCCAGATGAAACTGCCCACTGCGGCACTGCACGACCCAGGAGCAAAGTGACAGAACATGGACTTGTGCTCCAAATCTCCATTGCATTGAATCACCAGGGAGAAAAGTTGACCCTGAGGATCTGGTTTCAGGGCAGGTGGCCCCTCCCCAGGAGTCTTCACAAAGAACTCCAGTGCTGGCCACTTAAGAGAATAGTCCCCCGGGGGCTCGCTTTGTGGCTTCTGCCCCACTTGCTGGCACCGAAGAGAATTGTTGCCCACCGTGTAAAATCTGCCTTCCCCTAGGAGACCCTCAAGACTAATTCTGAGATGCTTGGAACACTGTTTAACCTCAGTCATCTTCAGAAACCCAAGCTCCTCAGGGCGATGGGACTCTAATCCCCATGGTACTCTGAACAGTCTCTAATCTGACTCAATTTCCCACCGCTTCTGGTATGCCCAGACCCTTCCTCTGTGGGTTTGGGAACTCATGGAGTCAGTTACACTCTCCAAAACCCTCAGCTTCTTTTTTGACTGTTCACTTCTGTTTCTGTATCAAATGAAAGCTGAGTGTCTACTTATGATTGTCTTCTCAGCCCTTCCCATTGGAGGGTGTTTTTCCTCTTAGATACTGGGTACTGAAGAAGAAGGAGAAGGCAATGGCACCCCACTCCAGTACTCTTGCCTGGAAAACCCCATGAATGGAAGAGCCTGGTAGGTTGCAGTCCATGGGGTTGCTTAGAGTCAGACATGACTGAGTGACTTCACTTTCACGTATTGGAGAAGGAAATGGCAACCCACTACAGTGTTCTTGCCTGGAGAATCCCAGGGACGGGGGAGCCTGGTGGGCTAGCAGCAGCAGAGGGCCTGGAGGTGACGTAGATGGGGTAGGTGAGGTAAGAGTGGTGGATTAGGTAGGGCCACCTTGGTTTATGTTGTTGATTCTAAATCCAGTTCTTCTCCCTTTTCCTTTAAAACTCCACTCCCTTGAAGTTCACATGAACCCACTCTTTATCCCCATTCACTAGTGTCTTTAGCAATGGCATGCTGTCTTCCTCTCTATCCTTTTTCCTGACATCATTACTGGTGACTTCCATATCTATGTGGGTGAGCCATCTAACATGTTGGCCTCTTGGTTTCATGCCTTTCTTTGATTTTTTTCCTTTGATCTGTCCCACCCTAGCCACGCATTCCTTTGTCACACTCATGACTATATCATCACCCGGAACCTAGACATCCTGCTCTCTGACCACCACCTCCTCTCATTCCAGCTCCCAGAGGGTAATGTTTCTACACTGTCTCATCAAGACTTCTAATGCACTCCCCCTCCCACTTTTCACATCTGTCATTTCCCTTAAGTTCTCTGTCTTCCTTAACCAGCAAGTATTTCTGCATTTGTTGCCATAACTATTCTTTTCAGTTCAGTTCAGTTGCTCAGTCGTGTCTGACTCTTTGCGATCCCATGAACTGCAGCATGCCAGGCCTCCCTGTCCATCACCAACTCCCGGAGTTCACCCAGACTCACGTCCATCGAGTCAGTGATGCCATCCAGCCATCTCATCTTCTGTCATCCCCTTCTCATCCTGCCTTCAATCTTTCCCAACATCAGGGTCTTTTCAAATGAGTCAGCTCTTTGTATCAGGTGACCAAAGTATTGGAGTTTCAGCTTCAGCATCAGTCCTTCCAATGAATATTCAGGACTGATTTCCTTTAGGATTGACTGGTTGGATCTCCTTGCAGTCCAAGGGACTCTCAAGAGTCTTCTCCAACACCACAGTTCAAAAGCATCAATTCTTCTGTGCTCAGCTTTCTTTATAGTCCAACTCTCACATCCATACATGACTACTGGAAAAACCATAGCCTTGACTAGATGGACCTTTGTTGACCACTTCTTTTCAAACACTCCTAATTCCCTTATCACACCTTTCTTCATTCTTATTTACTCTCTTTAAAGCCTACATCTCTTCCTACTACATGCTGTAACTCAAGCATAAGAGAAAACACACACCCAAGCCAACTGGCCTCACTTTAAATTTATGACAACGAATCTCAAGTGATCATTCAATCCTGTTCAGCAATCCTACCACCCTTCTCTAGGTGTTCACTTCCCATCCTCAAAGACAGTTTTTTCACATCTTTACTTCCTTCTTGGTAGGAGCCACCCATTCCACACCCCTCTTCCATCTTTGTCTGATCACCTCATCTCCTATTTCATTGATAAAATAAGAAGCAGGTACAAAGGAACACCCTATCCTTCCATCACACCTCTTAATCCATCTGAATTTGTGTTTCTCGTTCCCTCCTGCCTTCATATTGCTATAGTTGAAGTTTCCTTACTTGTACTTGTGAGCGGAATCCTCTGGCCTCTAGTTTTTTTCAATTCTCCCATCTCTGCTGCATCCCCAGTTTCTTTCTCTCCACTCAGTATTTCCAACAAAATTCATAGCTGTTCCATCATTTCCACTCTCTGCAGAGCTGTTCCTTTACCCCGTCTTCCTTCAGCCGATGGCCTATTTCCCTGCTGTCCTTCACAGCAGCCTTTCCCATGGACTTGTCTCCTGTCTCTCCTTCCTCACTTCTGTTTTCTGCTCAGCCCGCTGTAGTGGGCTTATCTTCTCTCCAGTCCACTGTTTTTGATGAGGTCGCCAATAACCTCTGGTGGTCACTTCTCTGTCTTCACTTTCTTGAACTACTTTCTTTACTTGGTTACTGGAATATTGTATGCTTTTGGGTGCCCCTCTGTGGTCTGCTTAGCTAGTGATCTCATCTGCTGCTTGACTTCCAAGTGTCCGAGTGCTCAAAGTTTTGGCCATAGTCCTCTTCTCTAGCTACTACTTCTCCATTGGTGATCTCCTCTGGCCCAGACTTTGAAAACACTCTGTGCAGCCATGTCTCCCCAGACTCCATCTCCAGCTCTGTCTGCCTCTTGGAATGTGACTCAGAAGCATCCAGCCTCATATTGAGTGCCTCCACTTGGATGTTTAATAGGTGTCTCTATCCTGACTTGTCCCAAAGCAAACTCTTGGCTTGATACTCTGACGTGTATCTGTATGACCAAAACTGAGTCACTGAATAATGGTCCCACTGGGAACCAAAAATCATTGATGTGACCTGAGAGGGGTAAATGAGTGAATGAACACATGTAGAAACCACTTCAAGGTCTTCAGTCTCAGCCAGACTCTTAGTGCTACTTGTTAATCTTTGTACCCACTCCCCCCCAACTTCTTTCAACTTTTATTCATATCCCATTTTTAGTTTCCCATTTTCTCTGTGTGGTCTACTTCATGGAGAAATTGAGATCATCGAGTGTGATCGTTCCTGTCTTCCTAAGTTCCTGTTTTCACATCCAGCACTGCTCCCTTTATCTTATTCTCAGAGTATCCTTCCTTCTTTTCAAGCTAATGTGTCCCTCTATGTTCTGGACCTCTTCTATTCTAACTCTCTCTACAACCTTGTTCCAACAATTATCTCCTTTCTCTCCTGTATCTGCCTTTCAGCTGGTTTACGAGTCTTACCAAATTTCTTCAAAGAGTGGTCTAAAATCACTATTTCTACTTCTTCACTGCCTATTCACTCCTCAGCCCACTGTACCCTGTCTACTGCCCCTGCTCTAAGTTTCCCTAAGGATACCAAGAGCCCCTAGTAGCCAAACCCATTAGAAACTTTTCAGTTCTTATCTGATTCAACCTGTCTACTGCACTGGACAGTTGAGGAGTCTCTCCTTTTGGTACTATTCCTTTGGCACATACAACACTGAATTTTCCTGCTTCTACTCTTACTTGTCTGCTTTGTGGGCTCCTCCTCTGTCCTTTCCTTAAATTTTTTGTTCTTCAGGATCTGTTCTTGTCTTGTAGCTCTTGTCAGTCTACAGACTTTCTTTGGGCAATCTCACTCACTCCTGTGGTTTTAGCTACTGTCCATATGCTGAGGAGGCACTGGAGTACATTGGTAATCCTATGAGGTCAGTTGTGGCAGCAGTTGTGGTATTATTTCCATTTCAAAGGTGATACAGTTGAGGCTTAGAGAAGGGAAGAAGGAAGGTACGAGGTTAGAAGCAGAGCCGGGTCACAGGTTCTTTCCCCCACACCAGTTGTCTCCCTAGATAGGACATTCCTGGCTTTTCCAAGCACTGTAAGCAGAGGGCAGCCAGGAGCTTAGTCGTGCACACAGACTGAGATTCCCAGGGGCCCTTCTAGCACAGTCCTGACCAATCTTTCTGCGTGCTTGGTCTCCAAGCCCCTAGTTCCGCTGCTACCCTAACAGCAGCCCTCGATCTGCGCTGGTTTTCGGCTCTCCCTTTGTTCTGATCTTGGAAATACCCTTACTTTCCCGCGACACTTCCTATACATTTCTAATGGCTAAAGCAAACACTACCCGGCATTTCTGGATATTTGGTAGCAGGGAGCTTTGAGAATATTTAATCTCCATCTTTGCCAGTGGCCCCTCTTCCCAGGCTTAGTCTTCATCTCCTCTGCTGCTTCTGCTCCATCTTGGTGTAGTTTCTCCACAGTGAAGGGCAGGTGTGCAGAGAAACCTAGAGGGTTGCCTCTCTTGACCCTAAGGTTGCTGCTGAAGCCATTATGGAAAGATTCAGTCTCAGGGCTGAGAAATTTATAGTTGGGGCTTTCCGAACCTGGGAGGGTGCTGGGCACTGTCCTGGGAGAGGGTGTGGGCAGGCCCTGGGAGGAGGGCCTCACCCCGGCTGGGTCCTCTCTCTAAGACTGCTCCAGGCCTTCAGCTCTTTACTGGCTACACACCCAAGCCCACTCCCCTTGGCCTGACCTAAGACCATTGCCTCCTGGCCCCAGTGACTCTCTAGCCTCACCTCCTGCTTCAACCGACCGTGTGGTCCGCCTGCTGTTACTGAGACACAGCCTACATTTCCTGCCTCCAGACTCTGCCTCTTGCTGTCTCCTCAGCCCAGATTACCCTTTCCCTAATGTCTTACCCCCAGGTCTTCTCTGTCCTCCAAGGGTCAGGTTCAGTATCATCACCCAGGAAGGTGAGGGCGCTCTTTCTCTCCCCTGCTCCTCTTAGTCCGTCTCTGAGCCTTCCTGTGGCCCTCTTGACCCTACTTAACTGTGGCTGGAGTCTGCATCTATATGGTCCTGGGAGACCCTGAACTTGATGGAAGGTGTCCCTTGAGACTGCCCTCCATTTTCTCATCCAGCACTGGGACTCAGGGCTCAGAGGCAGAGGAGGGAACACAGCTTTGCTCTGAATGGAGGAAAACTTAAGGCTTTCATGTTCTGGGTCCTGGGTGGAGGGAGACAAGATGAAGTGTCCTGAAAGACCCGTCAGCCACTGTCACGGCATGGCCCAGACCATGCTGCTCTTTTAACCAGCAGCATCTCTGACAGCACCTCTGAATCGAGGAGCAAATGATCGGGAGGTCCGTTGATGGTGGAGGAATTCTCAAGAGTAATTTTGAGTATGCAGAGTTTTTGCCTTATATGCTGGCTTTACCGCCCCCCTCCCCCCAACTCCCATATCAGGGGTCTCCACCTTAGCACCAGCACCTGGTGTGGGACTTGGAAATAAATGGTTCTTGCATAAATGAATGAATCCTCAAACACTGGAATTAAGAGGAACCATAAGGATCTTTAGATCCATGTTTTATGGAGAAATAAATAATAGTAATAACCTTTTATTGAGAGCTGACTCAGTGGTAGGATCCACGCTGAGTCCTTCACATATATTTATTTTATCCTTTCAGGAGTAATGTGAGCTGAAAGTTATCATCCCTACTTTTTTTTTTAAGGTTAAATTTTTTTTTTTTTTTTGTACAAGGAGCTAGCATTGTTTTGTCAGGTAGGCGTCTTGGATAATCCATTCAACGAAGATCACTTAGTTCTACTTGATGATGCCTATATCCTTCGTGGGCTGATGGAAATACTGGTGGCCCATAGTTAGGCTGTATTTCCTGATCAGTCAGTGTCAGTTTGAGCAGATGCAGTAAGAGTTAGAACTCTGGTTGATTTTTGTGGGTGGCTCCAGAGGAGCTGCTGATGACCTGTGTAACTTTCAGGGGTGCAATAAGGTACATTTGCACAGCTGGTGACTTGCAGAACCAATTGTGTCCAGAGGCCACTGGCAGACCCTAGGCTATACTGCTTCTCATTGCATGTGCAGGAGGTAGAGACCCACAGAAAGACAGAAGCTTGACCTGTCCCCCCAGCCCCTAGAGCTACTTTATCCAAGGCGCCTTCTTTCCTAGTCTTTCCAAGAGCCCTGCCTGCAAGGACATTATGAAGAGGAAAAAAGAATTTGAAGTGCATTCTAAGAAGCCCCTCTGTTCTCTTGCTGTGGAGGGCAGGAGGGTGCACTCAAAGACTCAGCCAGGGAGAAAGACTTGATCTCCTGGGCAGGATCACTTCCCATGGCGACGCCTTCTTGAGTCGAAGCTCTGGTATGAAGTAAGACTCGTTTAAAGCAGTTAAAAGCAGCAATCCCCATTGTGTCGAGTGGTGACAGTATAATCCTCCTTAATGATTTCGTTCCCTCTCCAAACTCCCCTCCATTATGCATCCTTAAAATGTGACTTCAGATGCCTCTGTAGGTTTCTGTAAGTGCAGGGGGATTTGGTGAGAAGGGACGAGGTAAAGACCATCTCTGTTACACTCAAACCACTCAGAGGTGCATCACAGGAAACCCTTTCCCCCACTTTTTTTTCTGGCTAGAGCTATGTGTGTTAAATGAATTTTAAACGAAAATTTAAATTATATATAAAAAGTAGAGGTATTAGTATGGAATATATTACACCTCCATATCCCTATCACCTAGCTTTATTTATTTATTTTTAAAATATATCAATTATTTATTTTATTTTATTTTTTAATATAAATTTAATAATTTTAATTGGAGGTTAATTACTTTACAATATTGTATTGTTTTTGCCATACATCAACATGAATCCGCCACAGGTATACACGTGTTCCCCATCCTGAACCCCCGTCCCTCCACCCTCCCCGTATCATCCCTCTGGGTCGTCCCAGTGCACCAGCCCCAAGCATCCAGTATCATGCATCGAACCTGGACTGGTGATTTGTTTCATATATGATATTATACATGTTTCAATGCCATCCTCCCAAATCATCCCACCCTCTTCCTCTCCCACAGAGTCCAAAGACTGTTCTATATATCTGTGTCTCTTTTGCTGTCTCGCTTACAGGGTTATCATTACCATCTTTTTAAATTCCACACATATGCGTTAGTATACTGTATTGGTGTTTTTCTTTCTGGCTTACTTCACTCTGTATAATAGGCTCCAGTTTCATCCACCTCTAGATGTCCATCAGCAGATGAATGGATAAGAAAGCTGTGGTATATATACACAATGGAGTATTACTCAGCTATTAAAAAGAATACATTTAAATCAGTTCACCTAGCTTTAAAATATCAATATATGGCCAATCATTTTTTTCCTTTCTTTCTTTATTTTTTTTAAATTTTATTTTATTTTTAAACTTTACAATATTGTATTGGTTTTGCCAAATATCGAAATGAATCCGCCACAGGTATACATGTGTTCCCCATCCTGAACCCTCCTCCCTCCTTCCTCCCCATACCATCCCTCTGGGTCGTCCCAGTGCACCAGCCCCAAGCATCCAGTATCGTGCATCGAACCTGGACTGGCGACTCGTTTCATATATGATATTATACGTATTTCCATGTATATGGCCAATCTTGCTTCATTTAGATCCTGTCCACTCTTACCTGCCCCACGCCCCCACTGGATTGTTTTGAAAAAAAAAAAAAAAATCCCAGATATGTTGGAATACATGTATCTTTTATCTCTAAAACATAAAAGGTCTTTTAAAAATTATTTATAAAACCTATCACACCTAAAAGTTAAAAATGACTTAATATCAAATATCCAGTCAGTTATCATATATATATATATATAAAATGTATATATTTCAAATGTATAAATGTTCATAGGGCTTCCTGGGTGGCTCAGTGGTAAGGAATCCACCTGCCAATGCAGGAGACACAGGCTGGATCCCAGGTCTGGGAAGATTCCATACTCCATGGGGCAACTAAGCCTGTGCACCACAACTACTGAGCCTGGGCTCTAGAGCCCGTGAGGTGCAGCTACTGAGCCCACGCATTGCAACTACTGAAGCCGTGCATCCTAGAGCCTGTGCTCTGCAACAAGAGAAGCCAGCTCAATGAGAAGCCTGTGCACTGCAACTAGACAAAAGCCCCTTTAGCAACGAACACCCAGCACACCAAAATAATAAATGAATATGTTCAAATAAATAGATATAAGAATCCAGAGATAGTCTGCACATTGAATTTGGTTGATATATCTCCTGAGTTTCTTCCAATAAATAGAGTCCCTTTCTTCCTCTATTTAAAAAAATTATATTTTGATGAAATTTAGTTGTTTGTCCTATAGAACTTTCCATGTTTTGGATTTTGTGGATTGCATTCTGAGGGGATTATGTATTGTGTTCCTCTGGTCCCTAGGATGAAATCTAGAAGTGTTATCAGGCTCAGGTTTGATTTGGGGACAAGTTTAAAGTTTGTGCCATATACTTCTCGACGCCTCACATCAGGAGGCACAGAGTGTTTAGGTTTCTCTCTTCTTGTCTATTAAGAAGATATTGATCAGCAGGTTGAGGTGTTTTTAGCCTAATCTGTTATAATGTTCCTTGTTGGGGTTTTGCCTAATGATTTTAGTAGTCACTGATGATTGCTGTTATTTAATCAGTGATTTCAAAATGGTGGTATTCTAATTCTGATATTCACTATTTATTAGCTATAATTATTTCATAAAGAAGAGCTTGATCTCATCAACTATTTGGTTACACTGAAGTACAATTCATAAAGGAAAGGCAAGATAAATGTTTGTTTCTTTACCGTTACCTATTTCTGGAATTATGAGTTTATTTTTAAGCATCCTCCAAAGGTGATGCGCTACTTAGGTATTATTGTGTTTTAATTACCCTAAAACTTAGTGGCTTAAAACAACAACCATTCAGTTATGTCTCATTATTTTGGTCCAGGATTAGCTGATCGACTTGTCAGCTCCATATGGTACTGAAGTCACTTGGAGGCGGATTCAGCTCTTGGATGGGCTGGTCTGAAGGATGTGTGATGCCTTACTGGGAATGACTGAAAGGCTGAGCTTTGCTGGGATTGTCAACCAGGATACCTAAAAGTGACTTCTCTAAGATGGCAGTCATGCAGCTCCTTACATGGTGGCCTGTGACTTTCAGAGAGTGTTCCCAACAGAAGATTGAGAGTTTTTCCTAACCTAGTTTCAGAGGCACTTTTCTTAACCTAGTTTCAGAAGCTTCACTTCTGCCATATTCTGTAGTTACAAGTGAGTAAGTACTAGGGCCAGTCCAGGTCAAGAAGAGGGTACTGTACAAGCACATGAATACCATGAGACAGTTCATGAGACCCTCTTACAAATACAGGGAGTCCAGTGTCAGACACCCCTCCTCCCCCACCTGGTATCTTTGAATGCACTTGACTCCTCTCCAGGGAGTCTTGATTTTGGTTAGGAGCTGGCTGCAAGAGACACAGCCTTGCTCCAGGTGTCCATAGTCTCCCTCAAGGTCAGCAGAGTATGGACAGACTCATCATGAACAGAGTCAGTAGTAAGTTACTAAGCTCCTGAAATATTAGTATGCCCATTGCCATCACTGCTAGCATTGTGTAGGCCCTGGCTTTAGATGAACACTTTCATCAGTAACATCTTGGAAAACTTGGCCCTGAATGCTTGAGGACTTGAGAAGGGGTCTGTTCTGAGAGCTTGGACTTCCCTTGATAATGAAGAAGCTGTCAAGCAGGACTTACGAGGAATTTTTTTTTTCTTTGTACATATTTTACTGAAGTATGTATATATGTGCTTAGTCTCTCAGTTGTGAATAGTTGACTTACAACGTTACAGGTGCACAGCAAAGTGATTCAGTTGTACATATACACATATATTGTCTTTTAAATTATTTTCCGTTATAGGTTATTACAAGATATTGACTATAGTTCCCTGTGCCAGACAGTAAACCTTTGTTGCTTGTTGCATATCTGTTTTTTACATTAGAAATTAGCATTCTATTCATACTGAGTCAAACAAGTGAAAGCAAAATGTCATGAATTTTTTAGTTGGGCAAAAATTCATAAGTTTTCTAAAATCACAGGAGTTTTGTGGGCAAGACTAAGAGTGCTGTGGCCATTCCTCCATAGAGATTGCTTTTAATGGTGTAAAATATTTCATCCCATGGATGCAAGATGCTTTACCAAACGGTTTCTCATTGTTGTAGTTGTTTGCGCTTTCTGATGATTTATGAGTAATACTATATGTTTTTGTGCACAAAACCTTATTATCCTATTAAATTCTTCCCTTAAGATAGATTTCCAGGAATAGAATTATTTTTAGCTCTTGATGTATTTTATCAATTTTATTTTCAAAGAAGTGAACATTTTACATTCTGACAGCAGTGTATGTGCCTATTGGCTCTTCTATAACCTCAACTGCATGGAGAATTATTTTAAAATGTTTTTTGTTAATTTAGTAAGTATAAAACTAAAGTTGTTTTCTTTGAATATTTTCTTTTACTATTCTGTTCTAAATTGTTTTCCCTCTTTTGTCAATATTATAAAGGATTCATTTGTTTAATTTATGTCAATTTGGTATTAGTCACTTAAGTGAAATTTAGATTATTTTTATTAGTGCCTCCAGTACAGTGTTCTCTAAAACATTAAAAAAGATCAAAACATTTAACTTCTACTCTTTTCAGAGATGAGCAGCAGCAACATATTTCTTCTTGTATTCTGTACCTACAGGAAATTCCCAAGTAGGAGCAATACCTAATTATATTTAAAATAACCAGAGAAAATGCAAACAAAACAAAAACTCCAGAACATTTAGCAGTAACTCTTTACATGTGTAGAACAACCCAGAGGTTATAAATAGCTTTCACATTTATTATCTCATTTGTTTTTTATATTCAATCCTGGAGGTAGACTGGGAGGAATTCACAGATGAGAACATTGAAACTCAGAACTTAAGTGCATGGTGACCCAACTAGTTAATGGCAGACCTGAATAGAAAGAATCCAGGCTTTCTGACTTCAAATGAATTTGTTCCTTCATTTGTTTAAAAAGTCATTAGTCATCAATTCAGTTCAGTTCAGTCGCTCAGTCGTGTCTGACTCTCTGCGACCCCATGAATTGCAGCACACCGGGCCTCCCTGTCCATCACCAACTCCCAAAGTTCACTCAAACTCATGTCCATTGAGTCAGTGATGCCATCCAGCCATCTCATCCTCTGTCGTCCCATTCTCCTCCTGCCCCCAATCCCTCCCAGCATCAGAGTCTTTTCCAATGAGTCAACTCTTCGCATGAGGTGGCCAAAGTACTGGAGTTTCAGCTTTAGCATCATGCCTTCCAAAGAAATCCCAGGGCTGATCTCCTTCAGAATGGACTGGTTGGATCTCCTTGCAGTCCATTAGTCATAACTTACCATATTTCAGGAAATAAGCTAGGAGCTGGGGATGCAGCCATAAACAAGAACTCACTCTCTTGAAATGTATAGTCTACTAGGAGAGAAGAGCAATTGTCATAAATTAGGAAGCACGGGAAACCTAAACTACCCAGAGAATGGACACTCAGCCCAACCTGGAGGGACAGGAATTAAGGTAGACATCCTAGAGGGGGTCAAGGTTAAAGTAAACCCTGAATAATGAGCTACCCAGGATATGAGGGATGGGGTAGGTTTGATTTAAAGGCCAAGGGAAGTAATGGATTTATCCAGGGGTGATGAACCTTGATTGGATGTGGGTGGTGAGAGAAAAGGATTCATTGAGGATGATGCCCAGGTGTTTAAACTGAGCAACTTGGAGAATGGGGGTAGGGGTGCCACTCACTGAGAAGGGGAGATAGAGGAGAAAGAATTGGTCTGTGTGTATGTTGATCGTCAAGCTCCCCAAATCCTCAGGTATTAATAAAAGCCTTTCCTTTTCTTAGAGGAATCTGTATTCCAATGAAAGAAGCAAAAACAGAAAATATTTCTGACATAAAGTGAGAGGTGCTGAGTGGTAGAGATCTGTGTGAGGTTTGGGGACCACAGAGGAGGGCAGGGCTGTGGGGCAGGAGGAATCATTCAAGGACATTTCCCAGAGGTAGTGATACAAATGTGGAGAAGGCAGGAGGCTTCCATTTAGAAGACATGTGAGTGAATTAGTGAATTTTGGAGGTAGCCGTCTGGCAGCTTCTGTTTGAGGTGTAGGTTATGAGTGGGAGTTCTCTTGAAGCTGGAGAGGTTGGCACAGGACTGAGAGGTATGGACTTCATCTCACTGATGATGGGCTAGGATTTAAAAAATCCTTCTTCCACCACTAGAATATAGCTGTATCTATTAGAATGTGAGTTACACAGGGGCAGATTGTTCAATAGTCTCTGGCACATAGTAGGTACTCAGGAACTCTTTGTTGAATGAATGAGTGGTTGGAGATATTGAAATATTTGCCTCATCTTCCATATTGGTGGAAATTTCTGAACACCATCTATTTCTTTTGACTATATACATTTCAAAATAAGGATTAATATAAAATGTATATACCAAGTTGAAAGCAGATTTTATTCATATATATTTTTAATTTATTTAAAAATAAAGCACAAAAGAGTCAGACACTGGTTACTGACTGAACAACAAGACTATATTGTATCCTGAAAGCAGCAGTTTAAAAGCTAGGTAGGTTTAGTAAGTATTTTCAAGTGTCATTGTTGGAAACATGAATAATACTTAACAACCAATCAAAAGTTATCAACTATTTTCTTTGTACAGGTGAGAAACTGGGGCCCAGAGAGGGAAAGGGACTTGTCCAAGATCACATAGCAAGTTAGAGGCAAGCCAAGAATAGTATACAGATGTTTGACTGTTAGTCCAGCATTTTATTATTCCATGCTGTAGTGGCTAGTGTTTTTCTCTATCCAGAACCTGCTTCCTCCACTTCAGGGAACAGATTTCATCCCTCTCTCCATAGGTGTAGGCATTGACCCAGGCAGGGTCAGTCATTGTAAAGAGCACTTCACCTTCTCTGGCCTTAGTTGGTTCAAGGGATGAGGATGTGATCCAAGTTTGACCAATCAGAATCCTTCCCTGGGATTTATGATTGTGGATCTGGGAAAGGAAAGGATCTTTTCCTTTCTGGAAGTTGTGAGGATATGAGCTCAAAACTAGGATGGATAAGCCTGTGTCATATCAAAAGAATGAAAACAGAAGGAAGACAGGAAGTAGAGGTAGTCCAGATGGGAGTTGAATTACTTATGCTGATTTCCAAAGTGTATCCATCCTGAATTTTTTCTTAGGTGTCTCTTTTTAAAAAAACAGTGATAACATTCTTCTAATAATTACCCTGCTTTTGTTTTTGTTCTTCTTCTTTTACTAAAGCAAGTTGGACTTGGGTTCCTGTCCCTTTCAGCCAAAGCGGCTAACCCAGAATTTTTCAGTAGCAGCAGTATTGGCATTTTGGACCAGATAATTCTGTGTTGGGAGGGGTGGCTCTGTGCATTCCAGGATGTTTAGCAGCACCCTGGACTCTACCCCACTAGATGCCAGCATCACTCCATCCCAACTGTGGCAACCAAAAGTGTCTCCAGTCATTACCAAATGGCCCCTAAGGGTTGGGGCAAAATTGCCCCTGGTTGAGAATCACTGGTGTAGTCTAATACTCATGGTGATTATTACTAAAACAAACAGACAAAAAACCCTAACCAACCAACTAAACAAACAAAGCAGATAGGGAAAACTGAAATTCAGTGAGCTGTGGGACTTTTTTCAAAGTGGCAAAGACAAGACTACTAAATCGGGCAAAACAGATCCAGGAAGTGATACTCCACGGAGATGTTGGTACATGCAAATGTTGGCTCTCATCACTGTTGGAATAATAACAAACTCCACAAAATGATTTGGGATTTTACACATGACACAGGCAGTAACTCTCTACCTAAGAATTCTCACGCACCTCATGAGATGGTGAGACAAAGTAATGCCAATTAGTTTTATTTCTGTTGTTTTAGATCTTTCTGGTGAATGACTTGGAGTTTGGGTTCAGTGAACTTTTTTTACTGGGTGTCTCCAGAAAGCTCACTGCATGCCATCCTAAAGCAGATATCCAGGAAGCCAAACATTGCTACAATTAAAATAATAATGCTTCATTGCACAATAATGATGTGTCTACTTGAGATCAGTAAAATACCATGAAGAATGAACTTCATTTTTGCTGAACTATTTTTTGAGGAAGTGCTCTTCAGAGGCAGGATTGTGAGGGAAAGATTACAGGAATCAAGATTACAGGAATCAAGAGGTCTGGAGGTGAGCCTGACTCTGCCTCTAATGCTGTGCGACCCTGTGCAAGTGTCTGCCTCTCTCTGGGCCTCAGTTTCCTTCTCTGTATATTGAGTAGTTGGATCAGACAAATGCTGAGGAACTTTCTAGCACTGAATTTCAATGATTCTTGTTGGCAGGCATTATGTCATATCCATTTTGGTTCCTTTATCCCCAACCCAGACCTGGTACAGCACCAGAAACAGGTACTAAGCAAATGCTAATTAAATACACAGATAAATGAATTAGGTATGAGATAAATGACAAGGACACCCCAGCTTCCACAGATGGCATGGAATTAGAAGGGATCTTAGAATTAAAAGGGATCCCTAAGCTTATTTAGTAAAGCCCAGCCAAAGCTAAAATTCTCTACCTTATTTCTGACAGATGGATATATCATTTCTGTTTAAATGCTTCTAATGACAGGGAATTCAGTATCTGCAGAGGTGCCGTTTTTTGGGTAGATCTAGATGACTCAGACGGTTACAGCGTCTGCTTACAATGCGGGAGACCTGGTTCAATCCCTGTGTTGGGAAGATCCCCTGGAGAAGGAAATGGCAACCCACTCCAGTACTCTTGCCTGGAAAATCACATGGACAGAGGAGCCTGGTAGGCTACAGTCCATGGGGTCGCAAAGAGTCAGACACGACTGAGTGACTTCACTAAATATTAAAAAGGTCTTTCTTATCTGGAACCTAAATTAGTCTCCTTGTAGCTGTACTTGCTTCTTTTTTTAAAATTAAGTTTAATTTTAATCTAAGAATATATGCACACAACTTGAAAAGTAAAATAATACTAAAAGTCTTATTATAATAAATAAGAGTCATTTTTGACTCTTCTCCTCCTTTCTCATTCCCCAGGGCTGCCCCCTCCAACATCTTATACTCTCTTTTTTCTGTTACTTATATCTGCATTTCCCATTGGTATGCTTATACTGTTATTTCTTGATGACATTGTTGATTTTCTGTTTTAAAGATGAGGATGTAGCCGTCTTAACTAACCTCCACTAACTCCCTCTCCCTTTATCCTCTTCCTATACTATCACAATATTTGCTTCAATCAGTGTTCAGTGTTTTCAAAAGTGTGACTTCATAAATATTGTTTAATGCTAAGCCAAGTAAAATTCTGTTTCTCTTCTTTGTACTTAATTTTTCCTGCTTTGATTAGTTTTCTATGTACTTTTCTCTAGTGATTCTCTAATATTTCAACTGAACTGTAAAACAGCTATCAACACATAATTTTAAAAAGTTTTTATTTTTATCAAAGTTATACAGTTACAGGTTAAGAAATGGAAAGTCAGAGAGGGAAAGGGCCTTGCCTAAGGTCACACAGAAGCTAGAGGGGTAGAGCCGTTAATGCAGCTCAGCACTTTACCAACTACATTTGTGTTTGGAAATATCACTTTGAGTCCAAACTGGTCAGTGGCAGAATGTGTCCCAAAGATAAGGGGTTCCTGGGATGTGACTCATTTTTAATAGACAGGAATAAATCACTTCTCTGCAAAGCAGAGCTCAGCAACTGGCAGGACTGAGTGGGCTTGGCAGCCTCATTGTGAAAGGCCAAGAATGTCTCCACACCCTGTAATCCTGTAAAGAGGGTCTCTACATTTTAAATTCCTAAACAGTGTTACACAAACCCTCCAGGGGCTTAAACTTGACATACAGACAGGTGAGCAGGGGCAGGTAGGTAATCTCCTCACACCACCTCCCTACCTGCTAGAGAATAGGATGGCCTTAATCCCCACCAGGCAGATCTCTTCTTGCTCCTGTTGAGAACCAGGAGGGAAGGAGTGAGAAATGGCCCCAGGCCTGAAGTCAGATCATTCTTATTTTGCAGAAGTAAGTTCTACAATATAGAAAGGAAGCCACTTTCAGAAACAAGCAGAGCAATCCCTGTACAATTAGCACTGTGGAGAGGGCCCCTTTGACGCATGACTGAAGGAGTCGCTTGAGAGCCGCTCCTGAGTCCCTGGAGGTAGCAGGGTCTTCAGCTGTTTTTACCAGAAACAAGGCCGGAGGACTGGACTCCCTGGACCTGTAGGGCAGCACTGCCTGGCATGTGATGCTGCCCGTGCGGCCCCTGAGCTCCCTTACCCTGGTCTCCGCGTGCTCCCAGGCTTTGCAAGGCCCATGGTCTCATGATTTGCAGTCACTTGCAAACCTTTGGAACAGCACAGGATTGACTCAGCACCAGCCGTGGGGATGGACAGACTGCCTGCTGAGGGGACTCACACCCAGAACATCCCAGAGCAGGTGTGTGGAGCTGAGGGGGCGGCAAGCAGCCTGGCCTAGAAGGTGACAGAGGCTTCCAGCCCACTTTGCTGACTCTTGAGTCTACAGTTTCATTTAGGTTGGGAAAGGCTGGTGGTAGAGACCACTGAGCTCTGGAGTTAGAAGAAATCTTTGTGATGTCTCATTAGAGAGAGAAGACTAGAAGCTTAGAGGGGTTAAGGGCCCTGCCTCGGGCTATCCAGTAGATCCAAAGCTAAGCACAGAGCAAAATGCTTTATATCCATCCACTCTTTTGATCATCCCAGCAAGTCTACGAGTGGGGTACTATTGCTTGTTCTGTTTTTGATGCATACTGAGGCTCAGAGTGGTGAAGTAACTTGCCAAAGCCATGGGGCTAGAATGAGATGGAGGCAGGACTTGAATCCAGGCCTCTCTGCCCCTGAAGCCTGTGCTGTAGACTCTAGTGAGATAACAGCCAGAAAGTATCTACTTTAGATAGAAAGTAGAGCATTCCATTTCCCTCTATTCCAGTGTTCACATGTTACTCACCTCTAATTAAAGGAAGAATCTGGGAGGCTGTGGTGGAGCGGGGAGTCAAAAGGTCTTGAGTTCCAAACTCCTGCCATGTGACTTGAAACAGTACCTTCCTTCCCCTCCCCGACCCTCAGTTTCTTCATCTTGGGGGCCATATCCTAAAAGTGTCTTCTGTGCTATAAACGGGGATGGCCATGTGTCGTGGACATACTCCTGTCCAGTCCTCAGTGGCAAAAGGGGAAGGGCCACCAGAGGAGATACTGAGTGGTGGCGCAAGGCCTGGCCTCCCCAGAGGCTAGGCTGCTTCTAGCCCACCAGCCAGGCCAACACAAAACCTCAGCTTTTGTTTGACTTGGCTTCTTGCATCTTGTTTAGTCTGCAGAGCAGGCTCTTTATCCTACTGCCTTTGTCACAGGCCATTACTACGCATATAATCCCTGGGGGCTTACTGCTTTCTCTAGGAATTCAGGGAGGGCCACAGAGGGAGCCCAACTCCTGAGAGCCATCTGTCACCCGCCCCGCCCCCGCCCCAGCCCTCTTCAGAGCAGCCTCAGCTGAGGACCCATGGAATAGTGTGCTCCTGGTCTGTGATTCTGGCTGACCTTGGGCCACTCTCTCTCCCTCTCTGGGCCTCCATCTACCCATCTGTGCACAGAGAGAACTGGTTCAGATGCCCTGGAAGGGACTTCAATTCCCTGAGGTTCAGAAGTACATTTCTATGTGGTTTTTCCCCTTTGAGGCCTCCCTCATCCCTCTGCTGAGCCCTCCCCCAATTCTGAAGCAATTTGTAGCATTTTCACTGATCCCATCCCTGCCCTGAGCCTGGGGCCAATCCCTCTCTCATTCAACCTCCTGCTTGTAAATTGGGGATAATAATACCTGATAACTCACCCTGCTGCTGCGGGGATTAAGTAATTAGTGGTTATTAAGGGATGGAGCAACACAGTGCACTGTTTCCATTTAGGGCAGTTTTCCTCCTCTGAGCTCCTGCTACAATCTCAGAGTTAGTTGAAAAACCCTAAGAGTCTGACTTTTTACTCCCGCTCTATGGATGGAGAAACTGAGGCCGAGGGGAAGGAGTAAGAGTGTATAGCCGCTCTGCAGGGCAGCAAGGACCAGAGCTCAGGGCTCTGGACATTTGTCCAGTGTGCCCCTGTCACACACTGTGGTCGTGGTCCCTCTCCTGGGATGGAAGGTGAACCAGAAGGCTGCCACACCTTTCACCTGGTTCACAGGGGTTCCGCAGCTGGGTATCAAGAAACAAAATTTGGCTTCAGCCAGTCCTGGGTACCACTCCTGGTATCTTGGCTTCCTGAGTGAGCTGGGGCGTGTCACCCCATTCACTCTAAACTGTCAGTTTCTTCATCTGTAAATGGGGATAATGACAACTTCCTCAGAGGTTGTGTCAGGATTGGCCCAGAGCAGGAATTCAGGAAATAAGTATTATGTTATTATGAGGTTGTTTTTGTTGACTGTGGTGATGGCCAGAGCTCACTAGACAGCTGTTTGGCGATACTTTAGGGGCAGACCCTCACTAGGTGCTCCCGTGGGTGACACCCCGGCTGGGGGCTTCCATGTAAGCAGCTCCTTTGTCCTCACCCTAAGACAGCAAGAGTGTTGTTACCCCATTTGACAGAGTTGCACATGGAGCCTCAGGGAGGAAGAGAACTTGTCCAAAGTTGTGTTTGCTTTAGAAGTGAGATATCCTCATTTTTAATCTCTCTTCTTGCCATGTCCAGTTCCTTATTTCCTGTGTGTTCTCCTGTCCTTTCAGTGGAGAAGTATAGGTGATGCCGGCTCATCTGAAGAGCAGCCCAGGCCCTCAGACCTCCTCATTCCCCATCCCCATCAGCACATCTGAACTCAGAGACCAGGCATTTTCTGGGAGACACAACAGGATACAAAAAGCCACTGGGTCTGACCAGACTCAGTGTGGGAGGGTAATACTGTGAGGTACATTTGACTCGGCCCTGAGTATGGTGTCTCCAGAAATAATATTGATGGTAATGGTATCGGCTCCCATTGCTGAGAACTTACTTGGTGCCATGCACAGTGCTAAGCTTCACTGTATCCTTGAGCTCTGTGTCTCGTACTGCTGGAGAGCTGATGTGACCTTGCTCAAGGTCGTACAGCTGGTAAGAGGCTGTGTAAACCCAAATCTTTTGCCCCTATAGCCTGTGCACATTACTTTTGCACTCCTACCCTGCTTAGGGCCTGGGGACCTGGGACTGACTCAGACCCAAATCTGGGTCATCTCAGGTTAAATCCACCCTGCAATTGTCCTCTCACCTGGGGTGACAGACATATACACAGGCAGTCAGTTCATCTTTGAAATGGGAATAGTAATGATCACCTTGCAGGGTTTTGGAGATGAAAGCAGAGCACTTTGAAAGTTGCCTGGTGTATGGTGAACACATAATAAATGGCAGTGATTATTATTATTGACATGATCTTGGCTTCCTACGGGGCCCATGGAATAAGGGGGGTGTTGGGGGTGCAGGGGTGGGGGGGTTCATGTGCTAATGAGAGAGGGAAGCCAGAGGAAGAGGTCATGTGCTAATAGAGGGGAGCATCCTGTCTCTGATGATGAGTATAGGTTGCAGTCAGGACAGAAGCAAAGTAGGGGGCATGGTCATTGTTTCTGAGGGGGTGCCCTGGGTAGAGAGAGCAGATACAGTCTAGGACTCAGAGGGCAAAGCCAGTGGGGAGAGCTGCAGGATTGAGGTTGGTCTTCAAAGGACCAAAGACGGGAGGGGTTTCCCTGAGCAGTGTTGAGCTCCCCAAAACTGGAGGTGTACAGGGAAGCTAACTGGTGTTGCAGAAGGCCTGTTAGTGGCTGTATCATGTGATTTCTAAGGTCTCAGGACAGAAAAGCTACAGGAAGTCTGATTTTGACTCAGCATAAGCAAGAGCTTTCCAGCAGCGCTATCTGAAGGTGGATGGCACTGCTTCAGCGGACGGTGGTGAGGATCACATCCTCGGGAGCACTTGAGCAGAAGCTGGGTAAACACTTGGAAGGAATGTTGTGGCGTGGGTTAGTGCCTCAGATGGCAGGTTAGATTAGGTGACTCCTTAGTGAGAGGTGATGTGACACTGGTGGAAAAGAAGGGGCCAGAGTCCAACCTGAGGTCTGTTCCAGATACCAGCATTCGCCAGCTGGGTGACCTTGGGCTAGAGTCTTTACCTCTCTGAGCTTTTGCTTCCTTACCTATAAAATGAAAATTTTAATCTCTATCCTGCTTAGCTTCCAGGAACGGAGTGAAGGGTCAGAGATACACAGACAATAAAAAGGCTCTGAGAACTCTGAAGGCACTATGAATTATTCTTCTGAGCCCGTGGGGAGATAGGAAGATGGGTGGAGAGGGAAGAGAAATGAAGAGGTGTCTGGCTCGGTGCTGGGTGCTGGGTTGGAGGGGAAAGGAGTTTGTGGCAGATGGTCTGCTCCTCTCAGAGCCGCAGCAAGTTTGAATCTCTTAGAACAGTGTTGTCCACTAGAACTTTCTGTCCTGATGGAAATGTTCTGTATTCGCCCTATCTAATCAATAGCCGCTGGCTACAACTAGCTATTGAACGCTTGAAAAGCAGCTAGTGTAACTGAGGAACTAAATTTTAAATTTTACTTGGCTACAGTATTGGACTGCTCAGCTCTAAAGGAACCTCCTTGCTTCCATCTTCTCTATTCTTTCATCCTAAGCAGGTGCTGTGGCCCTGCACTCCCTGGGCACTGCAGAGGCCACCAAGGTGAACAAGGCAGGGTCCTGCCCTAAAGAGCTCACATCTCCTTCTGGACAGATTGGCATGTACTGCAGACAGAAACTACAGCCCAGGGTGAGGCATATAGCTCTACGGCTGTGTGGGCCTAAAGGGAGGGAGCCACTCACTCAGGGGGTGCTCTAGAGACTGAATATGAAGGATGGCATGGGCATCGGGGCAGGAAAACTTTCCTGTGGAGGGAACAGCATTGGCAAGGGCTTGGAGGCAAGAAAGAGCACAGAATGTTCGGAGAGTGAAGGCTGGTATGAGGATGGAGGAGGGCGCATGTGGCAGGAGTCAAGCCCCAAATTCTCTGTTGCAGTCACCCAAGGTACCAGTGAGCTGATGGGTGGAGGCCGTCAGGGGCAGGCCTGGTGAGGGCCTGGCAGTATTCAGGACAAGTTAAGGAGGTGGCTTTGGAGGGGGTCCCCTCCCTCTGCACCTTACTCAGAGTCTCATCTCCCTGCCTGGCCTTGATGAAAGAGCTCAGGGTCCTGCTATTCACCTTTAACAGAATCCCTGAGAGTCCTCTTCTGAGAACACACCCTTTTTGCCCTCACTCTACCCACCGAAAACTTGCTCATGACTCAGGCTTCTGCATTACCGGGCTGGCCCGTTTCCTCATTTCCCAGGTCCTGAGCCGACAGCCTGGCTGACTTCCTCACTGGAACTCTTGCCCCTAACATTGCCTCACCCAACTCCAACTTCTTGCAGAAACTAGTAGGAGAAAAGGATTAGCCGTGGCCCAAGTTTAAGGAAAGCTTCAGCGAGGGTAGCCTCTGGATGTAGGGCAGCACACATCACTGGCTGCCAGCCCAATACTTGCCTCTTCTTGCTCTCTCTCTCTCTCTCTTTTTTTTTTTTTTTCCAATTTTTATTGGAGTATAGTTGATCTACAATGTTGTGTTGGTCTCTGCAGTACTGTAAAGTTAATAACTTATACATATATATGTATATGGACTTCCCCGCTGGCTCAGACAATAAGGTGTCTGCCTACAATGCAGGAGACCCAGTTTCAATCCCTGGATGGAGAAGATCCCCTGGAGAAGGAAATGGCAACCCACTCCAGTATTCTTGCCTGGAAAACCCCATGGACGGAGGAGCCTGGTAGGCTACAGTCCGTGGTGTCGCAAAGAGTCAGACACGACTGAGCTACTTCACTTTCACTTTTCACACACACACACACACACACACACACACACATATATATATATATAAAACCACTCTTTTTAGATTCTTGACCCATATAGACTATAGATCATTATAGATATTGAATAGAATTTCCTATGCTCTACAGTAGGTCCTTATTAGTTATCTATTTTTTCCTCTGGCTCCCTCTTAATAGAAGCCCCATCACACATACAAGGTCAAATCCATCTGCCCCTGGGAGACTCTGATCTACGCCTCATTCAGAGATGAACCTGATTGGTCTCAGAAAGACTCCATTTCACTTGCTATTGTCCCTGCCTCAACTTGTTGGTTGAGGAAAGGCATGAGATCCAGTTTTGGTGGGTGAAGCACAGAAAATACCTGCTGGAGACAGTTTCAGGAGAAACTTACCCCCACGGAAGAGATATAGTAAAAGTTGGTCCCTCTACTTCCTTGGGTTGATGTCATGTGGATGTGATATCTGAAATCAGATATCGTCACCTTGTTTCTGAGCAGAATGGGGAGTTTGAAAGAACCTGAAGACATCATTAAATCCTTGAATCAACTCACCCTGAAGTCCATCCCATGTGAGATAATACATTTCTGTTATTTGCAGCTAAAAGCTTCTTAATCATTTCAGAGAGATGAGGTACATTGGTCAGGACTCTTTCAGTTTCAGTTGATAGAAACTCAGTTCCAACTGACTTGAGCCAAAGAAGGGAAGTGGTACTGCTTTGCATGATAATATGAGATGGATCCCTATGTGGGCATAGAAATCCAGCAGATTACGTGAATTTAGAAAAATGACTTTCTTCTAATGGTCTAGAGCCTATAGTGACTTTGAGAATTACGATTTTTCTTTGGAAAATGATGTGTGTGTGTGTGTGTGTGTGTGTTCCAAGCATTACCATTTGGAGGATGATGGGAAGAATGAGTAGGCATTTTTATCTCATTCTAGTGGAGACACATGGATGAGCATCATCCTTTGAGGGCCCAAGCCCACACCATGTTTTGCTGGGCCCTACATGGTTATTCTAGATTTAGATTCTTGGAGAGATACTGTCAGAGGGTTACTGTGTACTGTGGATCTCCTTGATTCTGTGTTAGTGCCATCCCTGTGATCAAGGTTGAGCTTTTCCTAGCCGCAGAGGCTCCCCTGGTGAAGGACTGACAAAGTAGTTCCTCTCTCAGACAAGGGAAAGGGAAGTGGTCTTCAAGGCAAGAAACACAAGGAGACCACCTGTAGAGGGTTGATACTACTATGCTTTGGACTCTTGGAAGAGTTCTTTGAAGTTTTCTGGATGCAATTCCATTGTTCTTCCTGACCTTCAATAGAGGCTGGTAGACATGTACTTTGTGGGTAGGTTGTAGGGTGTTGAGGATGGGCTGGGGGTAGCTAGATGGCTTTTTAACAGTTCTCATATGGTGAAGTCCTGCAGTGATAGGTGACCAGAGCAAAGCAAATAGAAGCCCAGCAAGATGCTGAGAGTAGTGGGGAATTGAGACCCTTTGAGATCCATTCCTCAGCCCCTAATAGGCCTCAAAATATTTCCCTTTTAGGCATCGGGGTAGGGTGGGGCTTGAGGGTAGGCACAAGATCTAAGAAGACATACCTCCCCACCCAGCAGCTCCTCTGCCCTCTTACATCCTCCAAAGCCACTTCCCCCTTGGGATCTGAGCTGGGGCCCAGGGTCTCCACAAACTGGGATATCTGTCTTCCACAAGGGGCAGGGATGCCTGTTACTTCCCTTATGCCAAGAGGTTTAGGGACTTATATAACTGTTGAGAAACAAAGCTGATTAAATCATGAGCGTTATATTTTGATCCACACCATGTATGTTTCCAAAATTCCCTTGTAGATACCATCAAGCAAAGTCTGGCAAGTATCTTTCTCATCCAAAGGTTGCTAAAATTGCTTGGTTAGATATGATACAAGAAACCATTTTCTTTCATGTTGTTGGGTTCCTCTCTAATCTTTGCCACTGAGGCCACCAGTTTGGAAGCTTTCTGGGTGCAAGAGGAGGGGGCTGCTCCTTGATCCTTCTGCCTTAGCCTGGTATTCAAGGCTCTTTTTCATAAACTGGCCTTCTTAGACTTAGCTCCAGCTACTCCCCAGCATGTGCTCTTTTTTATTTTTTATTTTTTTGTTTTTTTTTTTTAAAAGCAAAGATGTTTTTATCTTTAAATCCAGAAACCCATAGTTACCCTCCTCCCAGTGCTATTCCTTTAATTTATTCCCTTCCACATCCCAACTTTCCCTTTTCATGTCCAAAGTCTAATAGCTTTTAAAGCCCAGTGGGAATACCACCTGTACTACATAGCCCTGCCAGAGCAGGGACTGGAAACATCAGAGAGACCTCTGTTCAAATCTCAGCTCCACCATTGTTAACCGTGTGACTCCAGACAAGTGCTTCCTCTCCCTGAACTTCATTTTCCTTGTCTGAAAAGTGGAGATATTTGCCTCGTAATCTAATATCCACCCAGCAGCCAGAGGGGTCCCATGAAAATATAAGTCAAGTAATGTCACCTCTCTGCTCAAAATCCCCCTATGGCTCTCATTCACCTGGAGTAAAAGCCAAGTCCTTGCACCAGCCCTCCATGCTCTGACTCCCATCTCTGAATCCCTGACTCCTACTTTCCCACCCCAGATTCCTCACAGAGCCTCCAACATGCCTGGCATTTTCCTGCCTTAGGAACTTTGCACTAGCTCTTCCCTCTGCCTGAAACGCTCCTCCCTGTGAATGCTCTCGACCCTTTCTTCAGTTCCTTCATGTATTTGCCCAGATTTCACTTTCAGGGTAAAGCCTTCTCTGATCAGCCTATTTAAACTTATAAACTCTCCCCTTCTTGACTTCCCTTCTGATTCCCTTTGCTTGCTTTATTCTTCCCATACACATGTCACCTTCTAATACAGTGCATGATTGTCTTATTTGTTATGTCTCCTCCTACTAGAAAGTAATCTTAAGGAGGACAGAGAGTTTTGTCTGTTGAGTTTTCTGATGTATCCTCCAGTGCCCAGAACAGTGCCCTCATAGTATGGCACTCAATAAATATTTGTAGAAGGAATGAGCAAATGAGACAGTGACTGATCTCTGATGGCCTTTGAGCCCCATGAACCACTGAGAGCTGTCCCTGGTGCTGCCCTGGCCCAGCCTCTTTCTGCCCTTCCTGCAGTTCTGTGCTGACCTTAATTTGGTCATTCTCAGCTCTTCTGGCCCCATCTGTATTTACTTCCTCAGCTGCTGATCCAGACAGTCAGAGGGCAGAAGAGGAAAATGCAAGACATAAAATGAAGGGTTTGAGACCCTATGAATTCAGTTCCCAAGGACCCTCAGGATCAAGTCCAGACTCCTTGGCATTTGCTCCAAGCCTCCTCCCTCCTTCTTCAGCCCATCGTGTACTGCTTTCTTCTGGTGCCTGCACTCCCAGTTTCTTTTTGTTCCTTGAACTGTGTTCTGTTATGTTCCTTGACCACCTGTGGCTCCGGGTTTCATGTTGTTCCCACTCCTCCTGATCTTGTCTGCCTAACTCTCAGTCAGCCTTCAGATTTTATTGCAAAGACTACTTTCTCCTGAAGGCCTTGTTTGATTCCCAGATAAGGTTCACATTCCCATGAGGCTCTGATCCCCTACTTTGGCAATAGTTGCTATGCTTGTTATTATTCTTCACTGTTTTCCTTCCCAATAGACTGTGAAGCTGTGAGGGAAGGCTCCAGGTCAGTTTTACTCCCAATGTATCTTTGGAGCTTAGCACAATGCCTGGTACATAGAAAGGGTTCAGTAAGCCATTGCTGAATGAAAGACTGAAGAGGAAGAAGGAAGCCATAGAGGGCAATCAAGAAAGAACACAGGCTCTGGAATCCAGATGGCCTGGGTTCCAATCCCAGCCCTGTCACCCTCTGTCCGTGTGACCGTGGATAACTCACCACCCCTCTCTGACCCTCCATTTCCCATCTCTAAAAATATAGCTAATAAGAACATTGTCATTATGGTTGTAGGAAGAATTACATATGATACTGGATAGATACGTGGTACTTTGAAGATGCTGAATAAGTAGCCTTTACGTTAATGATGAAATTATGGACTTTGCCAACAAAGGTCCGTCTAGTCAAGGCTACGGTTTTTCCAGTGGTCATGTATGGATGTGAGAGCTGGACTGTGAAGAAAGCTGAACGCCGAAGAATTGATGCTTTTGAACTGTGGTGTTGGAGAAGACTCTTGAGAGTCCCTTGGACTGCAAGGAGATCCAACCAGTCCATTCTGAAGGAGATCAGCCCTGGGATTTCTTTGGAAGGAATGATGCTAAAGCTGAAACTCCAGTACTATGGCCACCTCATGCGAAGAGTTGACTCATTGGAAAAGACTCTGATGCTGGGAGGGATTGGGGGCAGGAGGAGAAGGGGACGACAGAAGATGAGATGGCTGGATGGCATCACTGACTCAATGGACATGAGTTTGAGTGAACTTCGGGAGATGGTGATGGACAGGGAGGCCTGGTGTGCTGCGATTCATGGGGTCGCAAAGAGTTGGACACGACTGAGCGACTGAACTGAACTGAACTGAAATTATGAAACAGTAGTAATCATCTTCAGTTTCTGTCTGCAAAGTACTTACAAGCTGATTGTTTTGTTTCACTTTTAGATAGCTCTTGGAGGAAGGAAACTGAGATTAAGAGGTTAAGCAACTTGTTCAAGGTCACCCAGCATTGTGGGATTAGGTGGAGACTGAACTAGGCAGCGTGATTCTGGAGTCCCTCTTCTAGGACCCTGCCAGTTTCTGCTGTTTTTTTGTCTACTTGGGCCCAAATCTTGCTAGATTATAAAGAGCAAACATCATGCCCAGTTTACTACAGACTCCCTAGCCCCCTTGTGTAGAGTCTGACAGAAAGCAGGAAGTTGGTGAATATTTGTTGAGTAAGAAAATGCGTGAGTTTATCCATGACTCTCTGCTCACCCAGACCCTTCTGGCTGCTTAGTTCAGGCAGGACCCCTCTCACTACCTCCCTCTGGATTCTTTTGGCAGGGACAAAGGCAGTGTGCCCTCAGAGGAAGCATCCATGGGTGTCACTGGAGCATGTACCTGGCTCCACTGAGAGACAAGTCAAGTGTCCCCTGGAGCCCTGGCCACCTCTTTCCTAGCACCTGCTTGAGTACCCACTCACCTGTGACAACTGGTCAGGGGCAGTGCTAGAGAAGGCATTGTGTGCAGCCAAGTGCCCTGGGGTCCCCACGCTTGGCTCTACCCAGGGACTCCGGGGTTGAATGCCATTCCTGAGCCTCATGGGCAGAAGTGAGGTAGCCAGGCCAGCCCCCTGGGAGACATCTCAGCCTTGGGTCCTTTGGGGTGAGGAAAACCCTGGGCATTAGTGTGGCAGAGTCCTTGCATGCGAAGGGGCAGAGTTTATAGCAGAAAGTGCATTAGACTTGGAGCCTGAGCAGCTGGATGTAGTCTCAGTCCACAGATGACTGTGTGAGCTTGGACAAGTCATTTAGTCACTCACAAACCCCATTTTTCTCATCCGTGGAGGCACTGATGTGCAGTGGTTACATAGTCCCACATATGAAGACTTGGATTATTTGTACAGAGAAAGGACTCCATAAATGTTAGCCATTATCTGTAAGTGGGATGAAAGTTCCCACATGGCCACTGTCATGTGAGGAAAGATTGGATATCAAAGTCCCTGGAAAGGGCCCAGTCCTCTTGCTTATAAATGGCAAAAGATAATTACAATTTACACTGTCCAAGCCTCAACTCTGCTTTAGGAGCAGAAGATTAAGGTGATCTCTGGAGATTTATTGGCAGCAGCTTTTGTGTAGTGAATCATCCATTTATTTCTATCCATGCTGTAAAGGACTATAGGAAATGATGTAGCCCTAGGGCCATACATTGTAATGATAATGGTGATAATAATAATAATAATGAACATTCACTGAGCACTTATCTATGTCAGGGATTGTGCTGGGTATCATACTTGCTCATTTAATTGTCGTATCATCCCTGTGAGGTGGGCACTAACTCGATCCCTATTTCCAGGTAAGGAAGCGGAGGCACAAAAACAGAAACAACTTGCTGTATCAGTCTCAGTAGGAAACAGAATCAGCCGGATGGTTCACAGAGAGACTTCAATAAAAGGGCTGCTTGCAAGGGACCGGTGATAAGGGAATAAATAAGAGATGTTGAGGTACAGAGGCTGGCCACCATGGGGAGGGGCAAAGGGAGGACCTGGAGTTCATCATGCCCAGAGAGGGTTGGGGCTGTAGGGGAAGCTCCTCAGCAAGAGCAGTCAGTGGTCTTGGAGGGCTGCAGCCACTGCTGGACAGAAGGGGCCCAAGCTGTGGGGGGAGCATGACGGGAGTGTGCGTGGGCCCTCTCTCGTCTCATCTTCTGGTCTCCCGCCAGTTCTCCTGTAGCCAGACCCACTTGGAAGACAACCAGTAAGAGAACCTGGGAGACGCAGTCTATGCAGACCCCAGAGCAGGACAAAAAAACTGTAGAAATAGGATTAAGGGATAGGAAATGGTGCAAATAGAAAACAGTCAGTACATTTGCTTGAAGTCACTCTGCTAATAATATGAAAAAAATTCAGTCTAAATGCTCACCTGTTTTCCTGGTGGTCTAGTGGTTAGGATTTGGCATTTTCACTGCTGTGACCCAGGTCCATTCCCATGGTTTGGGAAATGAGGTCCCACAAGCTGCGTGCTGCAGCCAAAATTTTTGTAAAAATCGGATTGTTTAAAAATAGATAAATGCTTACCAGGAACTGGCAGGTCACATAAGGAAGGCAGGAGGTGACAGTAATGGGCAGGTCACCCATGCTTTATCCAAGAAGGCCTGATGCTATTCAGTTCAAGCCATTTTTTTGCCATCTGGAGAGATAGGCCCAGTGTTAAGGATCTTCCTGTTTTTAAGAGAAGCCGAAAATAGGGATTTCAGTTTAATGCCTTCCATTGTTAACTATTGGCAAATAATCCCAGCTGAAAATTATTCTGGTGAATGAATAAAGAAGCCGTGATACATGCATACAATGGAATATTATTCAGCAGTAAAAAGACATGATGGATGAAGCCATGAAAAGATATGGGGGGGGGGGAAGCAATGTATATTGCTAAATGAAAAAAGCCAGTTTTAAAAGGCTACATACTATATGGTTCCAAGCATATGACGTTCTAGAAGAGAGAAAACCACAGAGACAATGAAAAGATCAGCGGTTGCCAGGAGTTTGTGAGGAAAAAGTATGAATAGGTAAAATGTAAGGGATTTTAGGGCAGTGAAACTATTCTTATGCTGCTATAATAGGGAATACATGACATTATATCTGTCACAACCCACAGAACCGTCCAACACAAAGAGTGAACCCTAATATAAATGATGGGCTTTGACAATAATATGTTGACTTATCAGTGGTAACAAATGTACCACATTGATGAAGATGTTGACAATAAAGGAAACTGGTGAACAGAAGATGGGGGTCGAAGAGGGGGCACATGGGAGCTCTCAACTTTCCACTCAATTTTCTGTAAACCTAAAGCTGCTGTAAAAGCAAGGGCTATTAATTAAAAAAAAATACTGAAAGAGCCCCATGGGCCAAGTATAACATGTGCCTGCTGGACCCAGCTACCAGCTTGGATGGCTGACCTAATCCAACACCCTCATTTGACAAATGGGAAAACTGAAGACCAGAGGCGGGAAGGGGGCCTGCCAGTCTGCAAAACACAATGTGAACAAAGATTCCCATCTCAGGATGCTGGGGATCTTCCCAACAAAGAGGGAGAGAGTCCCCCCCGACCCCCTTGGAAAGGTCTGCTGCTTGTGTAAGAAAAGGCAGCTGAGGAGAGAGAGGCCAGTGAAGCGCTCTGGCCAGGTGGTTGGGCTGAAATGCCCCAGCAGGTAGTGAGAGCCTCCAAGAGCCTCATTGCTCTCAGTGTTTGTTTAGCCAGAGACCAGTCTCCCTCCCAGCTTGGCCTGGATCAGACTCACTGAGTTGGATGCAGAAAAGAGTGGACACTTGTGACCCTTGTATGTGCCTTAGAGCAGGATAAGACTCAGGACAGGAGCTGCTATCTACAGGACCCAACCCTGGAGCGCAGTGACTGTGATGTTAAGATTACATCAAACATTTGAGGAGTGCGGGGCGATTTTCCTGAGCCCCTTTGTATGTTTTATCTCCTCTCGTTCTTCCCTCCCTATCAGGGCGATGAAGCAGATAGGCTATTATTTTGGTTTTATAGATGAGTACATAGAGATGAAAGTGATGTTAAGTATGTTCCTCACACTGACACAGTCAATGAGTGGCTGAGATGGGATTTGAATCCACACATTCTTTTTTTTTTTTTTAATTTATTTGGCTGCGCCATGTAGGATCTTTGATCTTTGTTCAACACGTGGGATCTTTTTTAGTTGCAATCTGCAGGATCTTTAGTTGCAGCACATGGGATTTAGTTCCCTGACCAGGGATCGAACCCTGCCCCCACATTAGGAGCTCAGAGTCCTAGCCACCAGGAAGTGCCCTGGGCATGCTTTTAAATATTAAAAATTATGTTTGGGTAAAGACAAAAAGAATAGAAACACTGTACTCTAGTTGTTAAATGTATTTGTCATAGGAATAGAGGTTAGCATTCTGAAGCTACATGTATATGAGAGTTAAATAAGTGAATGAATTGTGGATAATGGGAGCTGGGTTTCTCACGTCAGAGGAAGAAGTCCCCCATGAGCATAGGGGAAAGACTAGAATGAACTCTGTGGGGATAGAGTTAGAAATCTCAGTATGAATTCATGTCTATTTTAATATATGTACAGATAGACACAGGAACAAATGTAGATACGTGTGTATGCATGGGTTAGCATACTTCAGCATTGCCTTGCTCTGGCTGCTGAGAAATAGATAGTGACACCCCAGAAGCGATGAACTCAGACCTTGGTTCCTAAGGGTCATTCTCCAGTGAAAGGAACCAACCGCCCCAAGGAGAAATGGCCAGTTACAGGACTAAGTCAGGGAAAGTACAAGGTAATTCTAATGCCTAAAGTAGTGTCATAAAGTAAGGAAGTGTGTGTGTGTGTATGTATATGTATGTGTGTGTGTGTGTGTGTGTGTGTGTGTATATATATATATATATATATATATATATATATATAAAAGATGGAGTATGAAAAGAGGACATAGAAGTCAGCCTGAAAGAACTTCCAGTGGATTAAGTAAATAAATATAATACTAAGTTATAACCCAGATTATATTAAAGATCCATGAGTCTGTATTGATATAGACAAATAGTTAATAAATAAGGAAGAGGTGCCAAATCTTCACCATAGAAGAATTCCAGGTAATTAATATAGAAGGAATGAGGAAAGTAGAAAATCACTAGTAGACACCACAGTAGTAACTGCAAGAAACACTGAGTATGGTAAAATTGGTAGGCAAAACTTTAAGGAGAAACAGGACATTTGTATTGCCTCAAGGGGCCTTCCCCAAATGTGGTAGCTTTAACATATGTCCACAAATTCTTTGATATTCTTCTCCCAGAAGGTAGAACTTAATTTCTCACCCCTTGAACTGGGTGTGGAGTGTAGGTTGAACTCAGTCTTTCTCATCTCTGAGTAGGATATGGAAAGGGAAAAATTGTAATGTGGAGAAACCTGGCAGATTCCACCTTAACCAAGTGCTCAAGTTTAACATCACCATTTATAACATGTATATCATACCCTGATATGGGGCTTCCCTAACAGCTCAGTGGTAAGAGGACCCGCCTGCAATGCAGGAGACACAGGAGACTCAGGTTTGACTGCGGCTCAGGGAGATTCCTCGGAGGAGGAAACGGCAACCCATGCTAGCATCCTTGCCTGAGACATCCCATGGGCAGAGGAGCCGGGCGGGCTACAGTCCATGGGGTTGCAAAGAGTCGGACACAAAGTGATGCAATGAGAAGAAAGCTTCATCTTTGTGATATTCTTCCTAAAAACTCATTAGCTCTGTTGTATCCTGAGAAAACATCAAATGCTCCCAAATTCATGGCATTCTACAAAACACATGAGTGGTACTCTTCAAAAAATGTCAAGGTCATGAAAGAAAAAAAGAATCTGTCACGGATTGAGGAGACATTATGACTAAATGTGATGTGTCGCCGTGTATTGGATTTTGGAACAAAAAAGGGACACAAGTAGAAAAATTGGTAAAATCTCAATGAAGTCTGTAGTTATCAGTTTGATACTTTTACAGTAGTTACGTAAGATATTAATATCAGGGAAAGATGCAGTTAATGATGAATGGTAACCCTCTGTTCTGTCTTTGGCAACTCTTACATGAAAGCTTTTCCAAAATAAAAACTTACAAAATATATTTGTTGCACAAAGAAGTTCATAGCCACCACCAAGGATATCTCGAAGCCAGTGAGAATGTGGAACAGCTTTATAGTTCTAACACATCCGGTTCTAACACAACAGTGTTCTAACACAATGCTGACAAACGTAAGCCTTCATTTCTTAGATCTAGTTTATATTATTCCATGTTGATCTTTCTAACAGCCGAGAGAGTGAAGTCAGATGGCATAGATGAGGAAACCGAGACACACAAAATAGTTCCCACTTTCTCATTGAACAGATGCGGGGACTCTATCCCAGAAAAAGGGAAGGATTTGTCCCGGTCACAGAGCAGGTTAGAAGGCCAGTCCAGGAGTAAGATTTCTGGCTCCGCTTTCTTAAAACCATCTTGGCTGCTGTTTCAGGGCAGCTGTAGACAAAGCTTAAATGTGGACTCTTTGGGAAGGCAAAGCAGAGTAATTCTCATCTTGCCCCCACCCCCTTCTCACCTTTGAGTTAAGCAATAAAGCTGAAAAGATCCTTCAACAAACAAATCCCTCCTCATTATAGAATCCACAGGCACATCAGCTCTTAGGAAACCTGCAAGGCAAGCTCTTTAGGAGGGAGGGCTGTTCAAACATGCCTGTCTAGGTGCCCTCTTTCCTGTTCACTCTCAAGAAGACAGAATGTCTGTTTCAGGAGCAGCAGTTCAGTGGACATCTGGGCTCCCAAGCCCCTGTGGTGGACCTGGCTGGGGGCGGGGGCGGGGTAGGTGGAAGCAGTAGGCCTGCAAGGCCAGGATGCACCCTGGCCATGGCACAATCTACACTTTTCTATTCCAAAGTTGAATTCTTTCTCAATGTTGGAAAATGCTCCCAACTGTTGTTGATGGAGAAGGGCATTTGTGTAGAGTCAAGACTCACTGGGTGATCAGATAAAGATCATCCCCAGTTCAGAGGATGAGTCTAGAGAAGATGAGCCTCATTTCTTCAAAGCAAAAGTCAAGCCTCACTGTCCCTTTTAAACTCTGAGAAAACTGGATTAATAAGAAACCGTGTTCCTGAAATCGGGGTCAGGAACTCTGGGCAAGGCCTGGCTGCACCAAGAGGTGGAGTTGCTTTAGAGGAGAACAATGTTTGCTTAAGTCACAGAAAGACAGAGAAAAGACCTCAGTTGGGCATCTTATTTGAGAGATGGAGAATGGTTCCTCTATTTGCATAAACAAAATATTAAAGAAACCTATATCTCAGGGGAAAGGAATGCAATCATTCCAGTAATTAACAGTTCTCCCAAGAAGTGTGGTTTGCATCATACATGATCTTCTCATTTCGATCCTCTTGGTTCCTGGAAAACACAGTGTTTCTTCTCCAGGGCCCCATGGAGGAGAGATGGAGTTGACAAGAAGGCTCTGCATACCTATGATGTCAGAGTCCAAAGTTTCAACTCTTGGCTGATCAGCTTTTAAGATTAGAACATACATCGTGGCTCAGTGAAAGATTCTGGGTGTTGCTGTCTCACCAACCTGGGTTTGAATCCCAGTCCTACTTGGTAGCTGTGTGGCTGACCTTCAGAGAATTGGCTAGCCTCCCTGCGTCTTCAGTTTCTCCTCTTTCAATGGGGATAAAAGCTTCTGTTTAATAGTAATGTTGGGAAAGCCCCCTAGAGAGTTGCATCGTGTAGTAGGTGTTCAGGACACACTATCCTTGAGTATGTCTTGACTGTCTTCTCTCTAATTTACTCTTAAGTAGTCTTGTTATCTAGGAATATGGGTTAGTCAATGATTACTTTGTATTTCCCTCAGGTAAATAAGAACTTCTTTCTTCTTCCTTTTTTTAAAAAAATAACTGCCATATGGAACTATGGAAAATTTGATTTTAATGATGGCTTTCAAAACGTTCAGCAGATTAACTGATACTTTCTACTCTGAGCAAGCTAATCACACTCTCTACCTCTCCTTTGTAGCCATTACCATCATTTTAATTGGCTAATTAATTGTGAAATGAATTGTTGAATGATGATCTGTCTTATTAGAATGTCAGTTTTTAAAAAATATTTATTTTAAAATGTATCTGTTTATTTGCTGTGCCAGGTCTTGGTTGCAATATGTGAGATCTTTAGTTTTGGCATATGGAGTCTTAGTTATGGCATGTGGGATCTAGTTCCCTGACCAGGGATTGAACCCGGGCCCCCTGCATTGGGAGCACAGAGTCTTAGCCACTGGACCACCAGGGAAGCCCCAGAATGTAAGGTTTTTGAAGGCAAGGTTAGTAGGGACAATATCTGTCATGTTTATTATATCCCTCATAGCACATGCTGGCTGGTGTGCACGTGCGTGCATATGTGTGTATGTGTATATAATCCAATAAGCATTTGCATGAACAAACGAATGAATAACTTTGGAACAAAAGTAACAAACAAGAGGAAGATATTTCACAGGATATTATGGAAGATGATAATGCATTCGTTTTTACTTAAGTTTTGACTGAATTGTATATTGCATTTTAGCCGTAAGTCATGAGATGACTCTGGGCATACCACTAGAACTGACTGCTTCAAATCCCAATTTTGTCACTTCCTAGCTGTGTGGCTTTAGGCAAATAAGTCCTTTTATACCTCTGAGCCTCCAGTGTTCTAGATGCAAAATGGAAAATAACATTTAGCTCTGGGCTTCGCTGTGAGCATTAATGCAAGTGATGCTTTAACATAGTACCTGGAGCATCTTATATGTATGATAAAGATAGGACCTTCGAGAGGTAGTGGTTTGTGTGTTAGAGTGCTCGGCTGGGTTCAAATCCTGATTCTATTATTTATTGGCTGTGTTACTCTACACAAGTTACTTAACCTCTTCTGTCACATTTTTTCTTGCATACAAAATGGGGATGATAATTATATTGATAAAATACCTACCTTTTATGGTCACTGTGAGATTTAAATATAATTATTATAGGTAAAATTCTTAGGGTGGTGTTTCATGTGTATGTGTAGATGTGTGTGTATATACAAACATATATATTAGGCATACTACAGGTGTTGTTATTCTTTGGTAGAGTGTGTTTACCCTTTGAGGGTACAGTCATTTTCAGAAGCAACCATTTAAGTGATAAAGCTGAGAAACAGAGTTTTGGGTAAAAATTTCTTTAGCCCTAAGTGTCAGGAGCCAGGAAGTCAGGCATGACTTGGACACTGTTTTGACTCTCGATGAGCCTCTGGCCAGGCTGAAGAGACAGACACACACATATCAGCATTTCAAGAAAGGCCAGCCAGGTGCTTGGAGCGGGAGGCAGGAAGCTTAAATTCTAGTTCCAGCTGTGCTTTGAACTTGCTGTGTGGCCCTGGACAAGTGCCTTTCCCTCTCTGGGCCTTTATGTTGGAAAAGTTAAGTTTGGTGTGATCTGCGGAGCTGTCCTGCTTTGTTGGTCCTTGGAACTTATGATTTTTATTCGTAAAGTTGGTGCTGCTTCCAACAGTTTCCATCTCCCGAAGCCTGTGCGGCCTCTGCAGGAAGGTGTGTGAATTCCACCTGCTGAGAGAATTCCAAACTGCAAGCCTCACCTGCCTGCCTTGAGTAAAGGCCTTTCTCGGGAGTCATAGACCTGTTCCCTCCCTCACTGGCTGTGACAAGGGAGAGCCCGGGCCAGTGTATGGTCTTAGAACCCTATGTGTACAGTACAGAGCTGTGCCCAGAGGTCTACGGGGCTCCTTCCTCCACCTGGTGCTCTCAGATTGTTAGGACAGAGCTGCAGTCTTCCAGTGCAGCATTTCCCAAGCTGAGTTTGCATTCTGTGGGATGTGAGTAGGATTCAGTAACATAAAAGGTGATGGTGAGGTTCCAGCCTCAAAGAGGGCGGCAGAATATTTCATTAAATTTAAATAAGGATCCTCAGGTCTTAGTTACATCTGGAATTTCCTCAAGGAGCAGTACAGCAGGTAAGACAAAGGTAGTCTCTCATAATAAGAGCACAGGCTGGGTTTTGGATCCTGGTTCTTCTCTTTCTAGCTTTTGTGACCACGGGAAAGCTCACTAGCCCTTCTGAGCTGCAGTTTCCTCATTTGTGGTTCAGAGGAAATAAAGTGGAGCCTACATTTCAGGATTGTTGTGAGGATAGAATGCAGCATTGTGTGCAAAAGACTCTGCACAGGGCCTGAGACACGAACACTCAGTACATCATTCCTGTTGTCTCGTTCAGGGGGCTCTTTGGTGGAAAAATAGTTCTGAGCGTCTCTCAGGATGTTGGTGTTCCGTGAACACAGTGTGGCAAATGCTGATTGATCTGCTTGTTTTGTGCTGCGCGGCTCTGTCACCCTGATGTGGGAGGACTCCTGTCAACATCTGCCCTACCTCTTCATCCAGTTGCACTGATCACATGATCAGTGGTAGGGACAGAGTCTGGGCACCCTGTACTGGGTTCTGAAAAGTCAGGTGAGCCCAGAGAAGGATGAGTAGGCAGGTGTGGTGGGAGCCAGGGGCATGTGAGAGGGAATCGTAGAGGAAGAAGGTGGAGAGATGGGCTTGAGTGAAGACCTGATGCCGGGATGAGGAATGTGGATGTTGCCCTGGGCAGTGGGAAATTGTGCTGGGGTATTTGAGCACAGCTGCTTGCTCCAGTGTGCCCGGAGCACTGGCATCTGTCATGGCTCCTCTGCCCTGGGGCATCCAGGGTCTGTCTTGGAGGGCAGCAGCAGGAGCAGTGCACTGCATCAGGAGACAGGAGATATGGGGAGAGAGTTAGCCACCACTCAGTGCTGGGGGCTTGGAACCTGTTGCTTTACCTCTCCGTGTCTCAACCTCCATGTCTGTAAAATGGGAGGAACTATCATTCCTGAGCAGCCTAACCCACGGGGCTGCATACTTTCCTTGAGATAAAGTATTTCAACCATCCCACTAAGTGGCGATGCTACTGTATGCCAGGCCCTATGTTCAGGCCTGCAGAGGGTTAGATGAACAGCATTGATCCCTGCCCTTGGGTGCAGGGTGGGGGCTTACAGTGTGCTGGTTACCATGCAGTGAGATGTGACTATGGCCAAGTTAAACCCTCGAAAGGGCCCTTTGCCCAGTGTGGGGATTGGAAGGCTGTGGGAGGAGGAGGCGTTCACCAAGATTCCTCAGAGGAGGTAGCACCCCTAGTAGTCAGCGGGTAAAGAAGGAAGAAATGAACTTCTAGGCAGAGGAAACTGAATGAGCAAAGGTGAGGAGATACGATACGCCACAGTTTGTATGGGCAGACAAGTAGCAAGTGAAAATATCAGCACATTACGTTTAAAGTGTGGAAGGAGATTAATGGACACTGCTGACAGGAACAGTGCTTGCATTTAAACAGATGCATCACCTAAAGCTAAAGAAGTGAAGCTCAAATAGGATAATTTCAGGAATTAACTAGTATAACGCTTTTTTTTTTTTTTTTTTTTTTGGTCTCCCTTGAAATTGTAGCATGGTGCCTTTGGTCTCTATGATAGGTTACATCAGTGGTGGTGGGCAGACTGCAGGTCTTGAATGCCAGGCTGAGGGGTTTGCTCTGCAGTCTGTAGACTAATGGAAGAATTAGCCACAAAAGCCAGGGGATTTAGAATGGAATCCATGGCATTCTCTGCATGTGTAGGGCTGGCTAGGCAAGGAGGTTCCCAGAAGAAAAACAGAGAGACCTTTGCCCTCCTCTTGCACTTAGGCAAAAAAGTAGAATTAGGATAAGGTTGGCTGAGTGATCTGGCTATTGTGCCTGCCCTCTGGGTGTCAGCAGCCAATCTGCCATAGTGCTGGGGGCTTAAGGCTTGCTGCTCAGGAGGCGGGGTGGTGAGCCCCAGCCACTGCCTGGGCTTTGAGGAGCTCCTGCATGCAAATAAGCCTGAGCCAAGGAATTAGTCCTGTTGTTCCCTGGAGGAAAGGGGTTGAAGGTACCTCCCTAGCTGGGGATGCACACTTTCCAGCCTGCTGCCACTGGTGGAGAATCTCTCAGCCCGTTTGTCCAGACTCTTCTGGAGCCTCTGAGCCTGACAGTTGACACCTTCCATTGTGAGGTCCCTGGGGTGGAGAGAAGCAAGGGCTGGGGCCACGGGGCCTGGGCCAGGGCCTGGCTCTGCCTCTAGCCCGTTGTGACACCTTGGGCAAGTCTCTCCACCTCTGTGAGCCTCATTTCTAGGAGGACGAACATCCTCCAAGAGCACATATGAGCATTAAATAATGTGTTTGGAGAGCTTTACCGTGAAAGAGGTGTCATAATTTTATTATAAGAGGCAGAAGGGGAGAGCAGAGAAACATGACAATAGTTAGAAACGTGAACGCTCCCTTATTAATTTTTTTTTTGAACTTATTTATTTATGGCATACTGGGTCTTCGTTGCTTCACAGGCTTTTCTCTAGTTGCAGCCAGTGGGGGCTACTCTCTAGTTACAGTGAGTGGGCTTCTCACTGCAGTGGCTTCTTTTGTTGTGGAGCGTGGGTTCTAGGCTCTTGGGCTTCAGTAGTCTTGGCTCCTGCACTCTAGAGTACAGGCCCAATAGTTATGGCACGTGGGCTTAGTTGCTTTGTGGCATGTGGGATCCTCCCGGATCGGGGATCTAACCTGTGTCTCTTGCATTGGCAGGCAGATGCTTTTACCACTGAGCCACCAGGGAAGCCCACTGAGTGCTCCCTTACCATTTGATAATCTTAAATGGTAAAGTTTTTAGGAATAGTAAGCCTGTTTTCAGCAGGCTTCAACAGTATGTGAACCGTGAACTTCCAGATGTTCAAGCTGGATTTAGAAAAGGCAGAAGAACCAGAGATCAAATTGCCAACATCTGCTGGATCATTGAAAAAGCAAGAGAGTTCCAGAAAAACATCTACTTCTGCTTTATTAACTATTCCAAAGCCTTTGACTGTGTGGATCACCACAAACTTTGGAAAATTCTTGAAGAGATGGAAATACCAGACCATCTTACCTGCCTCCTGAGAAATCTATATGCAGGTCAAGAAGCAACAGTTAGAACTGGACACAGAACAACAGACTGGTTCCAAATCAGGAAAAGAGTAAGTCAAGGCTGTATATTGTCACCTTATTTAACTTATATGCAGAGTACATCATGAGAAATGCCAGGCTAGAAGAAGCACAAGCTGAAATCAATATTGCCGGGAGAAATATCAGTAACCTCAGATACACAGATGACACCACCCTTATAACAGAAAGCGAAGAAGAAAAAGAGCCTTTTGAGGAAAGTGAAAGAGGAGAGTGAAAAAGCTGGCTTAAAACTCCACATTCAGAAAACTGAGATCATGGCATCTGTGCCCGTCACTTCATGGCAAACAGATGGAGAAACAATGGAAACTGAGAGACTTTATTTTTGGGGGTTCCAAAATCACTTCAGATGTTAACTGCAGCCATGAAATTAAAAGACGCTTGCTCCCTGGAAGAAAAGTTATGACCAACCTAGACAGCATATTAAAAAGCAGAGACATTACTTTGCCAACTAAGGTCCATCTAGTCAAAGCTATGGTTTTTCCAGTAGTCATGTATGCTGCTGCTGCTACTGCTAAGTCGCTTCAGTCATGTCCAACTCTGTGCGACCCCACAGACAGCAGCCCACCAGGCTCCGCCATCCCTGGGATTCTCCAGGCAAGAACACTGGAGTGGGTTGCCATTTCCTTCTCCAATGCATCAAAGTGAAAGTGAAGTTGCTCAGTTGTGTCCGACTCTTAGCGACCCCATGGGCTGCAGCCCACCAGGCCCCTCCGTCCATGGGATTTTCCAGGCAAGAGTACTGGAGTGGGTTGCCATTGCCTTCTCCAAGTCATGTATAGATGGACGATAAAGAAAGCTGAGCACTGAAGAATTGATGCTTTTGAACTGTGGTGTTGGAGAAGACTCTTGAGAGTCCCTTGGACTGCAAGGAGATCCAACCAGTCCATCCTAAAGGAAATCAGTCCTGAATATTCATTGGAAGGACTGATGCTGAAACTGAAACTCCAATACTTTGGCTACCTGACTCGAATAACTGACTCATTTGAAAAGACCCTGATGCTGAGAAAGATTGAGGGCAGGAGGAAAAGGGGAACGACAGAGGATGAGATGGTTGGATGGCATCTCCGATTTGATGGACATGAGTTTGAGCAAGCTCCAGGAGTTGGTGATGGACAGGGAAGCCTGGCGTACTGCAGTCCATAGGGTCGCAAAGAGTCAGACAGGACTGAGTGACTGAACTGAACTGAAGTATGTTTTGGTTATGTTTTTTAAATTAACTGTATCACTTAAAGGCCTACACTGAAATGTTTATGGACAAAAATATATGATATTTGAGATATGCTTCAAAATAAGGAAAGGAGAAGACTGAATTGCCAGAGCAATCTTAAGAAAAAAGAATGAAGTTGGAGGAACCATGGTCCCTGACTTTAGACTGTGATCCCACGAAGCTGCAGTAATCCAAACAACATGATACTGGCACAAAACATACACACAGATCACGGAGCAGGATAGAGAGCCTGGAAACAAACTCAAGCACCTACGGTCAAGTGAGCTATGACAGAGGAGGCAACAGTATGTAATGGGGAAAAGACAGTCTCTCAAAATAAGTGGTGCTGGGAAAATTGAACAGCTTCACATAAGAGAAAGAAATCAGAACATTTCTTCACACTGTATGTGAGTGAAAGCCAGACTCTTTGCGACCCCATGAACTATGCAGTCCATGGAATTCTCCAGGCCAGAATACTGGAGTGGGTTGGGTAGCCTTTCCCTTCTCCAGGGGATATTCTCAAGCCAGGGATTGAACCCAGGTCTCTCACATTAAAGGTGGATTCTTTACCAGCTGAGCACAAGGGAAGCCCTGGGGGCTCAGAGGGTAAAGCGTCTGCCTACAATGTGGGAAACCTGGGTTCTATTCCTGGGTTGGGAGGATCCCCTGGAGAAGGAAATGGCAATCCACTCTGGTACTCCTCCCTGGAAAATCCCATGGACGGAGGAGCCTGGTAGGCTATAGTCCACGGGGTCGCAAAGAGTTGGATACGACTGAGCGACTTCACACTGTATACAAAAATAAACTCAATATGGTTTAAAAACCTAAATATAAGAGCTGAAACCACAAAACTAGAAGGGAACATAGGCAGAATACTCTTTGATGTAAATCATAGCAAAATATATTGATCTGTCTCCTAAGGGAAAATAAAAGCAAAAATAAACAGATGGGACCTAATTAGACTTTAAAACTTTTTATTATGGTTTATTGCAGGATATTGGATATAGCTTCCTGTGCTATGTAATTGGACCTTATTCTTTATCCAGCCTATATATAATAGTTTACATCTGGTAGTCCCAAATTCCCGTCTGTCCCTCCCCTGCCCCCTGTCATGGCCATCACTGATCTCTTCTCTCTGTCTGTGAGTCTGTTTCTGTGTCATAAATAAGTTTATTTGTGTCATAGTTGAGATTTTACATATGAATGATATTGTATGGTATTGGTCTTTCTGACTTACGCCACTTAGTATGATAATCTTGAGGTCCATCCATGTAGCTGCAAGTGGCCTTATTTCATTCTTTTTTATGGCTGAGTAATATTCCACTTGGAGAAGGCAATGGCACCCCACTCCAGTACTCTTGCCTGGAAAATCCCATGGACGGAGGAGCCTGGTAGGCTGCAGACCATGGGGTCATGAAGAGTCGGACACGACTGAGCGACTTTACTTTCACTTTTCCCTTTCATGCATTGGAGAAGAAAATGGCAACCCACTCCAGTGTTCTTGCCTGGAGAATCCCAGGACGGGGGAGCCTGGTGGGCTGCAGTCTATGGGGTCCCACAGAGTCGGACACGACTGAAATGACTTAGCAGCAGCAGCAGCAATATTCCACTGTGTGGGTGTGTATACACACACACACATATAGATACATACACCACATCTTTATCCATTCCTCTATCAATGGGCATTTAGGTTGTTTCAACGTCTTACCTATTGTAAATAGACCTGTATGAACATAGGGGTACATATAGCTTTTGAAATTATATTTTTGTCTAGATTTATGCCCAGTAGTAGAATTGCTGGGTCATATGGCAACTCTGGTGGACTTCCTTGGTGGTTCAGACGGTAAAGCGTCTGCCCAATGCGGGAAACCTGGGTTCTATTCCTGGGTCAGGAGGATCCCCTGGAGAAGGAAATGGGGACCCACTCCAGTACTCTTGCCTGGAGAATCCCATGCACAGAGGATCCTGGTAGGCTACAGTCCATGGGGTTGCAAAGAGTCAGACATGACTGAGTGACTTCGCTTTCACTTTTCACTTTCATGGCAACTCTATTTTTAGTTTTATAAGGAATCTCCATACTTTTCTCCATAGTGGCTGCAATAATTCGCATTCCAACAACAGTGTATCAGGGTTCCCTTTTCTCTACACCCTCTCCAGCATTTGTTATTTGCAGACTTTTAAACCATGGCCATTCTGTCCAATGTGAAGTGGTACCTTATTGTAGGGGACCTAGTAAAACTTTTGCAAAGCAAAGGAAACCACTGACAAAATGAAAAGACAGCCTACTGAAAGGGAGAAAATATTTGCAAAGTTATGATTGATAAGGGGTTAATATCCAAAATCTATAAACAGCTCATACAACTTGATATATAATGTCCCAATTAAAAATGAGCAGGAGACCCTGAACAGACATTTTTCCCAAGAGGTTATACAGGTGGCCAACAGGCACATGAAAAACTGCTTAACACTGCTAATCATCAGAGAAGTGCGAATCAAAACACAATGAGATATCATCTTCAGTTCAGTTCAGTCGCTCAGTCGTGTCTGACTCTTTGCGACCCCATGAATTGCAGCACACCAGGCCTACCTGTCCATCACCAACTCCCCAAGTTCACTGAAACTCACGTCCATCGAGTCAGTGATGCCATCCAGGCATCTTATCCTCTGTCGTCCCCTTCTCCTCCTGCCCCCAATCCCTCCCAGCATCAGAGTCTTTCCCAATGAGTCAACTCTTTGCATCAGGTGGCCAAAGTATTGGAATTTCAGCTTTAGCATCAGTCCTTCCAAAGAATACCCAGGACTGATCTCCTTTAGGATGGACTAGTTGGATCTCCTTGCAGTCCAAGGGACTCTCAAGAGTCTTCTCCAACACCACAGTTCAAAAGCATCAATTCTTCAGTGCTCAGCTTTCTTCACAGTCCAACTCTCACATCCATACATGACCACTGGAAAAACCATAGCCTTGAATAGACGGACCTTTGTTGACAAAGTAATGTCTCTGCTTTTGAATATGCTATCTAGATTGGTCATAACTTTCCTTCCAAGGAGTAAGCGTATTTTAATTTCATGGCTGTAATCACCATCTACAGTGATTTTGGAGTCCACAAAAATAAAGTCTGACACTGTTTCCCCATCTATTTCCCATGAAGTGATGGGACCAGATGCCATGATCTTCATTTTCTGAATGTTGAGCTTTAAGCCAACTTTTCCACTCTCCTCTTTCACTTTCGTCAAGAGGCTTTTTAGTTCCTCTTCACTTTCTGCCATAAGCGTGGTGTCATCTGCATATCTGAGGTTATTGATATTTCTCCTGGCAGTCTTGATTCCAGCTTGTGCTTCTTCCAGCCCAGCGTTTCTCATGGTGTACTCTGCATATAAGTTAAATAAGCAGGGTGACAATATACAGCCTTGACGTACTCCTTTACCTATTTGGACAAAGGCTAATAGATTTTTGCCAAGAGAATGCACTGGTCATAGCAAACACCATCTTCCAACAACACAAGAGAAGACTCTACACATGGACATCACCAGATGGTCAACACCGAAATCAGACTGATTATATTCTTTGCAGCCAAAGATGGAGAAGCTCTATGCAGTCAGCAAAAACAAGACTAGGAGCTGACTGTGGCTCAGATCATGAACTCCTTATTGCCAAATTCAGACTTAAATTGAAGAAAGTAGGGAAAACCACTAGGCAATTCAGGTATGACCTAAGTCAAATCTCTTATGATTATACAGTGGAAGTGAGAAATAGATTTAAGGGACTAGATCTGATTGATAGAGTGCCTGATGAACTATGGATGGATGTTTGTGACATTGTACAGGAGACAGGGATCAAGACCATCCCCATGGAAAAGAAATGCAAAAAAGCAAAATGGCTGTCTGGGGAGGCCTTACAAGTAGCTGTGAAAAGAAGAGAAGCAAAAGCAAAGGAGAAAAGGAAAGATATAAGCATCTGAATGCAGAGTTCCAAAGAATAGCAAGGAGAGATAAGAAAGCCTTCCTCAGTGATCAATGCAAAGAAATAGAGGCAAACAACATAATGGGAAAGACTAGAGATCTCTTCAAGAAAATTAGAGATACCAAGGGAACATTTCATGCAAAGATGAGCTCGATGAAGGACAGAAATGGTATGGACCTAACAGAAGCAGAAGATATTAAGAAGAGGTGGCAAGAATACACAGAACTGTACAAAAAAGATCTTCACAACCCAGATAATCATGATGGTGTGATCACTCACCTAGAGCCAGACATCCTGGAATGTGAAGTCAAGTGGGCCTTAGGAAGCATCACTATGAACAAAGCTAGTGGAGGTGATGGAATTCTGGTTGAGCTATTTCAAATCCTGGAAGATGATGCTGTAAAGTGCTGCACTCAATATGCCAGCAAATTTGGAAAACTCAGCAGTGACCACAAGACTGGAAAAGGTCAGTTTTCATTCCAATCCCAAAGAAAGGCAATGCCAAAGAATGCTCAAACTACCGCACAATTGCACGCATCTCACATGCTACTAAAGTAATGCTCAAAATTCTCCAAGCCAGGCTTCAGCAATAGGTGAACTATGAACTACCATATGTTCAAGCTGGTTTTAGAAAAGGCAGAGGAACCAGAGATCAAATTGCTAACATCAGCTGGATCATTGAAAAAGCAACAGAGTTCCAGAAAAAACATCTATTTCTGCTTTATTGACTATGCCAAAGCCTTTGACTGTGTGGATCACAATAAACTGTGGAAAATTCTGAAAGAGATGGGAATACCAGACCACCTGACCTGCCTCTTGAGAGAAACCTATATGCAGGTCAGGAAGCAACAGTTAGAACTGGACACAGAACAACAGACTGGTTCCAAATAGGAAAAGGAGTACGTCAAGGCTGTGTATTGTCACCCTGCTTATTTAACTTATATGCAGAGTACATCATGAGAGATATCATCTTACACCTCTTAAAGTGTCTATCATTAAAAAGTCTAAAAATAACAAACATTGGCAAGGATGTAGAGAGAAGGGAACCATAGTACACTGTTGGTGAGATTGTAAATTGGTGCAGCCATTGTTTAAAACCGTATAGAACAACCGTATTTAGCAATTCCACTGCTGAGTATATATCCAAAGAAAATGAAAACACTAACTTGGAAAGGTATGTGCACCCCAGTGTTTATAGCAGCACTGTTTACAATGATGAGATATGGAAACAACCAAAGTGCCATCCAATGGATAAAGAATGTGTAGTATATATACATAAGAGGGGCCTTCCCAGGCAGCTCAGTGGCAAAGAATTGGCCTGCCAATGCAGAAGATGCAGGAGATGTGGGTTCCACCTCTGGATTGGGAAGATGCTCTGGAGAAGGAAATGACAACCCGCTCCAGTTCTTGCCTGGAAAATCCCATGGACAGTGGAGCCTTGAGGGTTACAGTCCATGAAATTACAGAGAGTCAGGAACAACTGAGCATCTGAGCTTTAGTATACATAATAGAATATTACTCAGCCATTAAAAAGAATGAAATTATGCCACTTGCAACAATGTGGATGGACCAAGAAAGTAGTATACTTAGTGAAATAAGTAAAACAGAGAAATACAAATACTCTGTTGTCACTTATATGTGGAATCTAAAAAAATAAGAGAAGTGAATGTGTATAATAAAACAGAGACAAGCCCACAAATACAGAGAACAAACAAGTGGTTACCAGTAAGGAGAGGGAAGTGGGAGGGGCGAGATAGTAGTTTGTGTCTCTTAAACCCATACCCCTATGTATAATATAAATAAGCAACAAGGGTACATTGTACAGCACAGGGAAATATAGCCATTATTTGGTAGTAACTTTAAAAGGTATATAGTCTATAAAAATTTTCAATCACTATGTCATAAACCTGAAACAAATATTATGAATCAATAAAAAAATAAAAAGGGAGGTAGGAAGAAACAGAGAAGAGGATAGGGATGAGGGAGGTGGAAAGAAAGTGGCTCCAGAGGAATGGGAAGGAGGCTGGAATGTGGTGAAGTACAGGAAGAAGATGAATCGAGGGAAAAAAGAGGCCGCAGAGGGCATGGGGTGGGGAGAAAGTGAGGACGAAGAGCAGAAGCAGTCAGCCCCACTTCTCTTTCTCTTCCTGGTCCCTAAGGGTCAAAATGTCTCCAGACACCTCAGCCGCTGGTTGTGGAAGGTTGGGAGATGGGGAGGCCAAACCCACCTCCCTGGGGTTCCCATCTTTTCCCAGCAACCAGAAGCAGGTCAGCACTGTGGGGTGGACAGCGCCTGACTGGGCGGGGCACTCACTCCTAGATCCCTCTGTGAGGTGCTGGGTTTGAGCCCCCCCAGTCCAATCTTTAACTCCTCCCTTTTTGGCAGCTTTCTCAGCTGGCTTGGGACCTGATCTAAAGGACCAGGCCAGGGTAGGGCTGGGGCATGGTTTCTCATGGGGCAGGGCCTGACACATGGAGGGACATCTTTCAGGACCACCCCAGGTACCAGGGGTTTCCTAAGAACTATGAGAGGAAGACCCTTCTTGCAAAGGCTCAGGGTGCTTGGAAAGATACAACAGATGGACATGAAACCCTTGGAGAACAGTAGGAGGGATGTAGACTAAGCTCCAGCATGCCTGGGGGTCTGTTCTTGGAATCTCACTGAAACGCAGCCCTGCCAGTCACAGCTATGTGACCCTCGGCACTTTCTTCACTTCTCTGGGCCTCAGTTTATACATCTGTAAAATGCACATTATACTCTCTGCCCTTCCTGGGCTCAGGAGCTTTTGAACACAGCTAGGATGGTGGATGTGGAAGCACTCTGTGAACTCTGGCACCCTCTATCCATGTGCACTCACACCCCTGGATTCCAGCCTGCGTGGCCAGGGTGTTGAACTGTGTTTTTCTGTTGGGCTGTAGTTTTTATCCAAGGATTACATGAGAAACCTCCACATGAGGGCAGTCTCTTGACCTTCTTAAGTTACTGTTGACATTTTATCTCTTGTTTTGTTCAGTGTATGAAGACATACTTGCTCTGTTATTTTTAGAATATAATATGAGGGAAACATGTGTTTTTCTTGAAGAACAGATTCCTTTATCAGAAAGTGAAAATTATGTAATCCATCCTTATTTTCTTTTAGTCTCAGCTACTAGGAAGATGAGAGTAAAATTTAAGCTCAGTAACAACAATATGGGGCTTCCTAGGTGGCTCAGTGGTAAAGAATCCACCTACCAATGCAGGAGACACAGGAGACATAAGTTCTATCCCTGGGCGAGGAAGATCCCCTGGAGAAGGAAATAGCAACCCATTCCAGTATTCTTGTCTGGAAAATCCCTTGGGCAGAGGAGCCTAGCAGGCTATAGTCCTTGGGGTTGCCAGTGAGTCAGACATAACTTAGCAACTAAACAGATAACAATATAGGTCATTTTTATACATTTTCTTCCATTTCTTTAAACCTGATTTTAATTTGCTGCTGCTGTTTCAGATTGAGTTGATGCCAAGCTGATCCAAAGATGAGAAGCATGCTAACAAACCAGAAACACTCCATTGCAGTCCTCAAGAGCAACACTGTTGAATAGGGAGATAGAACACATTTCACCATCTTGTATTAGTTTCCTGTGGCTGCTGTAACAAAGTACCACAAACTTGGTGGCTTAAAGCTGTAGAAATTTATTCTTTTATGGTTCTAGAGGCCAGAAGTTTCAAATCAAAGTGTCAGCATGGCTGTGCTTCCTCTGGAGGCCCTAGGAGAGAATTCATTCCTTGCCTCTTCCAGCTTCTGGTTGTTGCCAGCACTCCTTTGCTTGTGACTGCATCACTGCAACCTCTGCCTCTGTCTTCACATCACCTTTCTCTGTGTCTTCTCCTCTTCTGTCTGTATCAAAACTCCCTCTGCCTCTCAGGAGGATACATGTGTTTATGTGTAGGGTCTACATAGATAATCCAGGATTAAGCTCCTCCTCTCAACATCCTTAACTTAATCACATCTTTTGCCATGAAAGGTAGTAGTCATGGGAAATTAGGAAATGGACATATCTTTGGTGCACTCTTGAGCCCACCATTCCATCTGAGAACCCTAGATTCATGGGCTCATCCACTGCCTCTCATTCATTGTGTAACGCATTGGTTAGGAGAAAAAGCTCTGGGTTTTTGGGTTCCCATCATAGCTCTGTCATTGGCTGTGGGACTTTGGGAAAATTCCTTGATCTCTCAGCACCTCAGTTTTCTTGCCTGAAAAATTGTGGATAGTAGCTCTCTTGTAGGGTTTTTATAAGGATTAAACAAAATGCTCTGTAAAAACACACAGCAATAGCACCTGGCCCATGGTAATCACTCAATAAATGTTAACTACTATTACAGTTGATGGTTTTAGGATATGCCAGGGACGGGGGAGCCTGGTGGGCTGCCTTCTGTGGGGTCGCACAGAGTCAGATACGACTGAAGCGACTTAGCAGCAGCAGCAACAACTTCTTTAATATTCCTGCTTTCAAGAGGTGAGGCTTAATTCTCCTCTGGAGTATTGACTGGACCTAGTGCCTCACTGACAATGAAGAGAATAAAGCAGAAATAACAATGTGACTTCAAGATCTAGGTCATAAAAGATGCTGTGGCTTGGCCCTTTCTCCTTCAAATCACTCACTCTGGGGAAGCCAGCTTTTATGTCATAAGAACCTTGTGGGAAGGAACTGAGGTCTCCTGACATCAGCCCACAGTAAGTGATTTCAGAAGAGGATCCTCCAGTCCCAGCCCAGCTTTCAGATGACTGCAGCCCTGGTCCATACCTTGATTGCAATCTCACGAGGGACTCTGAGGCGGACTACCCAGCTCTTGGCTCTCTGACCCACAGAAACTCTGAGATAGCAAATGTTGTTTTAAGCCACTGAGCTTTAGGGTAATTTGTCATACAGCAGCAGCTAACTGATAAATTAGTTATTTATTATTTAATCTTTAAACATTACTTACCTATTGCATGCCAGGCAAGGGAGATTATACGGTTGGCAGAATATCTGCTTTTAAAGAACACTCAGTCTAGTGGGGATTGGAGGGAGGCATGGAATATAAAACAATGTTTGCAATGGAGTGTGAGACAATGCCTGTGTGGTCTGTAGCACAGACAAGGTAGAAAGATGCTTTCTTAAGACAGCATTCTATAGAGGGGGCTGCTGATCTGGTTAGGCCTGGCTGGAATATCAGAATATAGGCTGAAGTTCAGGCAGAATCCAGTCAGTGTAGGGATCTGTATCTAACTACCCGGAGGGACTTTGCGAAGGAAAAAAACCTCAGTAACTTATTAAAATCCCATACTAGAGCTAAATATACACCTATCCCATGATCCATAAATTCTACTCTTGAATATAAATCAAATAGAAATGTAGCTCACCCAAAGATGAGATGACTCATAGCAATGTTATTCATAATATCTGTAAACTGGAGGTGTCCTAGTGTCTATAAACAAATTTCAGTATGTTCACACCATGGAATGTTTCTCAGCAGTGGCAGAGAGCAAACAACTGGTATATACAATAATGTGAATGAATCTCAAAAATATGCTGAACAGAGAAGCCAGGAATATATCGTATTTAGAGGAATGTTGTTCAGTTACTCAGTCATGTCTGACTCTGTGCAACCCCATGGACCGCAGCCCTCCAGGCTTCCCTGTCCATCACCAACTCCCAGAGCTTGCTCAAACTTATGTCCATCGAGTCAGTGACGCCATCCAACCATCTCATTCCTTGTCATCCCCTTTTCCTCCTGCCTTCAATCTTTCCCAGCATCGGTCTTTTCTAATGAGTCTGCTCTTTGCATCAGGTGGCCAAAGTATTGGAGCTTCAGCATCAGTCCTTCCAATGAATTTTCAGGATTGATTTCCTTTAGGATGGACTGGTTTGATCTCCTTGCAGTCCACGGGACTCAAGAGTCTTCTCCAGCATCACAGTTCAAAAGCATCAATTCTTTAGCACTCAGCCTTCTTTATAGTCCAACTCTCACATCCATACATGACTACTGGAAAAACCATAGCTATGACTAGACGGACCTTTGTCGGCAAAGTAATCCCTGCTTTTTAATATGCTGTCTAGGTTGGTCATAGCTTTTCTTCCAAGGAGCAAGCAAGTGTCTTTTAATTTCATGGCTGCAGTCACCATCTACAGTGATTTTGGAGCCCAGGAAAATAAAGTCTCTCACTGTTTCCATTTTTTCCCCATCTATTTGCCATGAAGTGATGGGACCAGATGCCATGATCTTAGTTTTCTGAATGTGGAGTTTTAAGCCAACTTTTTCACTCTCCTCTTTCACTTTCATCAAGAGGCTCTTTAGTTCCTCTTCATTTTCTGCCATAAGGGTGGTGTCATCTGCATATCTGAGGTTATTGATATTTCTCCCGGCAATCTTGATTCCAGCTTGTGCTTCCTCCAGCCCAGCATTTCTCATGATGTACTCTGCATATAAGTTAAATAAGCAGGGTGACAATGTATAGCCTTGACGTACTTCTTTCCCAATTTGGAACCAGTCCATTGTTCCACGTCTGGTTCTAACTGTTGCTTCTTGACCTGCATGCAGGTTTCTCAGGAGGCAGGTAAGGTGGTCTGGTATTCCCATCTCTATAAGAATTTTCCAAAGTTTGTTGTGATTCACACAGTCAAAGGTTTTAGCATAGTCAATGAAGCAGAAGATGTTTCTCTGGAATTCTCTTGCTTTTTCTATGAACAGTTCTATGAAGACTTACATGACCTTCTAGGAAAAAAAGATGTTCTTTTCATCATAGGGGACTGGAATGTAAAAGTAGTTAGTCAAGAGATACCTGGAGTAACAGGCAAGTTTGGCCTTGGAGTACAATGTGGAGCAGGGCAAAGGCTAATAGAGTTTTGCTGAGACCACACTGGTCATAGCAAACACTCTCTTCCAACATTTATAGGAATATATAAGCATATACCAAAATCAAGATAAAAGACATTTGCAGTACTTTATGCATTTAATACCTTAAATAAATGGACTACTGAAAAAGAATGAAGCATATTATTAGGCAAGAATTACATGTATTTTAACATATTTATCATACATAAGAGTATATGCAGTATACTACAAATCGGTGATCTCTGACATAAATTTTCAGCTCCTTGTCAGAGGGTCTCATTGGCTTAACTGTATGGCTAAGACAGCAATTCCTAACTGGTGTACACTGGAGTACCACAAAGGTGTGAACTCAATTTCAGCTACAGTAATTCCAGATGTGGTTGGAATACTGAGCTGGAGAAATTATAGGATCAAGGGTAGCCGGAGTACAGCTCACTGGGAGTAAGAAGTAGGGTCACACACAAGAGCTCTTCTTTGTGGGTATGTAAGGGCTTACGGGGCTTCCTGGGTGGCGCAGTGGTAAAGAATCTGCTTGCCAATGTAGGAGGCACAAGAGATGCAGGTTTGATCCCTGGAGTAGGAAATGGCAACCCACTGCAGTATTTTTGCCTGGAAAATTCCATGGACAGAGGAGCCTGGTGGGCTATAGTCCATGGGGTTGTAAAAGTCAGACATGACTTAGTGACTGAGTGCACGCGCACACAAGGGCATACAGCCTGGTAGCCATCAGTCCTGTTAAACAATGTCATGATGCTGAGAGACCAAAAAGTAAATGCTGCACCCCTGGGATACAGTATAATCCCTCAGCTATGCCTCTAGAAACCCTGTAGTTGAGAGTATGTCCCAGTCTCCAAAGATCAAGAACCACTTAACTATGGGAGGGCCTCCTTTTGAATCCGTTATGGGTCTGCCTTGTTCCACCTATCTTTCTCTGGACTCCTGTGCCACCTGCAAGTGGGGGATGTTTTCTTGTCTCGTGGCCTTATTAATATTTGAAGACCATCTTTAGGCTTATCTTATAAGAGCTTGTGACAAGTGCAAGCCTAGGGCAGTGTTCCTAGGGAAGTGTGTTTCCTCTGTTCATTCTTCAAATCCCGGCACCCTGCTCCATGCCCATATACTGGGTTATGGAATTCCCATTTATCCTGAGGTTTCTGGAGAGCCATGGAAAGAAAGCTTTTGAGCAGTAAAGAGACATGATTAGATTTGTATTCTTAGAAACTATCATGGCTGTCATTAATGGAGTGTTTCCTGTGTTCCAGGTGCTTTAGGTATGCATGGCCACAAGAGTGCTCTGGCTGCGGGGCGGACAGTGGATTGGAGGCAGTCAGGAGGTGCAGGCAGACCAGCCAGAGCTGCTGCTGGGTGAAAGTGGGTGAAAGCCTGAACCAAGGCAGTGGCCCCCCAGTTGGGAGAGGTGTTCAGGAGGCAGGATTGCCTGGGGACTACCTCAGAGGAGTGAGGAAGGAGAGAGAGTCTGGGAAGGACTCTTGAGGGTCTGGCTTAGGTGACTATGGAGAATTTTGGAATGAGTGGCATTGAGGATTCTCAGTATCCTATAAACCCAGTTCCCAAAAGTTGAAGGGGCCCTAGAGACTACCTAGTCTCATTCTATATCACTTATCTCTGATAATTCCCAAGCTGACTGTAGGTAGGCTATGGACATACCATTTCTTATGGTTTGGGAGACTATTTTTATTGTATTAGTAAACACTAGCCTGTGAGACCCATGATTTTATAGGTTTTATTGCTTAGCAAAAGGCTAAAGAAGCTATTTCAATTTAAAAAGTAAGTTTATAAAAGGAAGAATATTGTCAGTAACACCACACTTACAAGGTGGCACCAGTAGTAAAGAACCTGCCTGTCAATGCAGGAGACGTAAGAGACATGAGTTCAATCCCTGGGTTGGGAAGATCCTCTGGAGGAGGCCACAACAATCCACTTCAGTATTCTTGCCTGGAGAATCCCATGGACAGAGGAACCTGGCAGGCTACAGTCCATAGGGTCACACAGAGTTGGACATGCCTGAAGCAACTTAGCACGCACGCACAGAGATATGGCTGAAATTAGGCATGAGTGAAGTTCAGGGTACCTGCCACCACCTGGAGCACTAATCTCCATAGGATGCTATGTAGTGAATGCCCGTATTTCCCTGTGGGACCCACCTGAACGGAGCCTAGCTGTCCAATCAGCTCTGGCCGATCAGCCTAGGGGAACCCACAGAGACATCTCTGAAGTCGCCCTCAAAGGCAGATCCGGCTTCTCCTGGTTAAGGATTTGATGGCTGCTGTAAGAAGGCAGTGACGATGAACATGCTGTTCCCCAGAGGCCTTCAGGAGCCTCTGGCTCAGGGAGGTGAACTTGTCCTTACCCGCCTGCCCTTTGTGCCGGTCTCTGCCTCGTGCTCAGAAAAGACTGCTACACGCAGGCTGGAGCTTCACGTGAGGATGCAGGGACTTTGTCTCAGGAGGCGCTGTAAGGGATGGCACGCGTGGTGCTCCTGGGACCCCCGAACCACTCACTTGCAGGTGGAGGGCGGCCCTGGGCACCCTGGCCATTGGACAGTGCATTCTTGCCTAGATGAGGCCTTCCCTGATGGGCTGGGCCTCCCTTTGTGCCATTCCCCAGCACAATGCATGTAATCCTGCCGACCTGCCCAGCAGAGGCGGGCAGGCAGGAGCAGCTTGGTTTCCTGTCTTGTTGAATGGCTTGAATGGGTGCTGGGCCGACTCTTAATCCCCCAGTGGCTGACTGTGCTGGCAGCGGGGTAGAGGAGGAAGTAGAGGAGGACAGCCGCTCTCTTGTCTTCTTTCCAGGCAGGAGGCTGGCGTAGCCCTGCCCGGCACAGTTCCACCTACGTTTAAAGGCAAGATGTGAGACCAGCCGTCGGGCTGCTTGCCAGAGCCCGTTTAGAGCGCTCTGCCCTTCTCCAGCACTGTCCTTGGCCAGAGCTGGGTGAGCTAGGATTACAAGCAGGGAGCTCAGGGTGGAGGAAAGGAGCTTCAGGACCCTAGCATGTCAGAGCTGGAAGCAGCCTTAGGGATTCCACTCCACCCTCTCTTTTAGAGATGGGGAAACTGAGGCCCATACAGGTCAGGGACATGTTTAAGGTCACACAAGAAAGGGACAGTAGCTGACTTCAGCCGGGTGGCCTTTCCAGTGGACACCAGTTGTTTCCTAGGCTGCTTCTTGGAGCATCTGCAACTACTGGGAGACATTTAGTGCTCCTGACAAAGACTTATATGGTCAGATGTGCTGGGAGATGCTGCCTGGGGACCAAGTACATGGAGGAGTGGAGGGCATGACAGGTCCTGCAGGTCAATGTTAATGCCGCCCTTTCCAAATATACTTGGCAGTGCAGTTCTTTTTTTCAGGTGGCACCTTTTCTCACATAGAAGTAGTACCTATTCTAAAGCACACCATCTGGAAATTCTGCACTAGTCCATGCTACAGACTTTCCAGAAGTGATGATGAAGATGGTGAGGACACTTCTATTTAAACTCTGGAGTTTAACCCATGTGGGAGCCTGTACAATGGGAGGGATCGCCTCTTAGACTGAGACTCACCTGGTGTTGAGCATCTCTTATTAACCAGGTGCCTTCCACCTCCCTTATCTCTGCTGAGCCTCCCAATAACGCCTTTAGAAAGGTAATAGAATCTCGACTTTACGGTTGTGAAAACTGTGACACGTGAAACCAAGTTAGTTGCTTAAGGTCACACAGCCAGCAGTCAGTGAAAGCAGGTTTTAAGCCGAGGTCCGCCTGCCTTCAATTTAGTGCTCCCACTCTTTTGCTGTGCTCCCATCTCCTTTTCCCCTACAGTCTGATAGTGAGAAGCAAATACATCAGACTAAAAAAGAAAGGAAAAATGCCTAGGTTCATACCCTATTCCACTCTTGATGCATTGTGTGACCTTGGACAGACCTTGTCCCCCCACTGCTCCCCCCCCTCAGCCCCTCCCCTTACCAGTCCCTGGGACTCTCTCCTGCTTCGGCATTCCATGACCCATTCCATGACCCATTCCACGACTCTGGTCTCAGGCCCGCAAAGGTCATCCTGTGGGGGACAGTCAGTCCAGGAATGGGTGACATGAGGCTGAATTCATGTGAGTTCAGGCCAGGCCAGCCGCCTGCCTGAGAAGGCGGAGTGTGCCGACTCACTTCTGACAGCTTGTGAGAGCCATGGGAAACTGTCACCCAGGGCTCAGGGATGGAGTCAGCCCTGCATGATGCTGGTTCTCAGGAGCATGACCTGTGGCACTCTCACATGTAATGACCTCCTTAATGGGTGGTGGAGAAACTTGCAGGACTGGTGAGGGTGGGGCCGGGAAAGGGGCAGGCAGGCATTGTGGCATTCTAGACCTGACCTCAGCTCACTTCTTATAGTCTATATTTGTCACCACTTAACCAATTGGTCCACCTTCTTTTATTTTAAACTAAGGCGATTGTCTTAGTTTAGGTTATCTGAGAAGGAGACTCTAAAACAAAGATTTGACTTAGACTTTGTCAAGGCTTTGTCTAAGACTCTAAGGCAAGTGGTTTCTTTGGGATGGGATCCCAGGAAATGCTGCCAGGGAGCCTGAAAGTAACGCAGGGATGGAAATGACATAGTGAATGACATGCTCTCCAGCAAGTGGCCCCTGTGAGCAGCTGGAGCTTGACTGTCCTGCAGGCTCTGGGAATGAGTGTGTATGGCCTCGCGGTTGACCTGTCTGAGGGGCGAGACAGTACCCCCCAACTCGTGTCAGCCACCGATGGAGAACTGCTGCCAGGGAGGGACTGTCAATTCCCCAGCATATCTGGCCTGTGCTGGGAATGGCCAGTAGAGAAGAGCCCCCCGGCAGAGTGGCAGGAGCTGTGGGCACGTGGGCGGGGAACACAAAGGACTGGTAGGCCGAAGCTGTGACTCCTACACCAGAGAAGGGGTCTAAGTGCCTCCAGAGTTTGCTGGGGGGCAGGGGATGGGAGGATGCTGAGTAAGTCAGTTGTCCTCTTGGAGTTTCAGTCTTTTTGTCTAGCAGGTGAGAAGGGAGCCCCTGCCCTGCCTATCACACACAGGGCCAAATCATAAATTGTAAAAAGATGATGCATATTTATTGGCCTTAGCTTCACTTGGCTCAGCAGTAAAGAATCTACCTGCCAGTGCAGGAGACTTGGGTTCCATCCCTGGGTCAGGAACATCCCCTGGAGAAGGGAATGGCAACCCACTCTAGTATTCGTGCCTGAAGAATCCCATGGACAAAGGAGCCGGGTGAGGTATAGTCCATGGGGTCACAAAGAGTCAGACACAACTGAGTGACCAAATACCACCACCATCGTGTATTCACTTTGCTCCCTGTGTTTCTCATCATCTGCCTGTCCCCATTACCGCACACCAGTTCTCAGTCACTTCAACTGGGATTGTGAGCATTTTGGTCATTCCTACCCTTCCTCTCCCTTGGAAAGCATCTATCCTCTTTAGAAAGGGAAAGGACTTTAGATTTAGAAATTAAGATTTTAAGCTCAAGAGGAAGCAGAATAATATGGAATTAGGAGGCCAGAAATATTCCTTTATTGAAGACCTACCATATCCATAGGCTGAGGGTGCTCAATGATGACACAGTTCCCAAAGGAGCTCTGTGTCCATGGTAGAGGGGGCAAGCCCCTTGTCCTCCTGTGGCTTCAGTCTCCCCACCTGTAAAATGGGTCAGGCAGTTCCTGCAGTCCCTTCTAGTGCTATCATTTTTTACTTTAAGTAAAAAACCCCCAGTCTTCTCAAGATCTACAGCTTGGGGTCAGTGGAGGAACCAGAGGCCAGGGCCCCTCTGTGTCTGGAGGTGATGGGTGGAGGCAGGGAAAGATTCACTCTGAGCCCTCCAGGGAGACCGCCATCACGCCTGGGCTCCATCTGCCATGAGCACTGTGTAAGCTCTGCAAACAGCGGCTGAAGATGGTGGATTTGGGCAGCATTAAGCTGTATTAAGTTGAGCTGTTTCTACAAAGAGTACATTTTAGGATAAACATGGCACCAAAGATACGCTAAGAGGATGTAGCACTTGTATTAATAAGCAGTGGCTTCATGCCATGCGCAGCACCTGGTGCAGAGAACTGTTCCCTGACTCCACCCACCCACATGTTGGACTCTCGAAGGAAAAAATTGCACAGCATCTCCTTCCCCTGTTTCTTCTAGGATGAAACACCTCTTGAGGCCCTAGGCACATGATCCAGGCTGAGCCAATCAGAGGACTCCAACCTCCTGGCTACCATGATTGGGTCAGTGATGACCATGTGACCCAAACCAGGCAAATTAGAGTCCTTTTCTTGGAGTTTCTTTTAGCTAGTTGGAAAGAATTCTCTCCTGGTATGATGGAGATGTGAAATTAGAGCTTGTGGAAGCCATATCCTCACTCATGGTGAAGCCTGTCTGTGGCAGGATGGAATGAAGCCAACAGTTAGAGATGAGAAGCTGAGAAGACAGTGTCTTGGTGTCTGAGTCCCTGGTCCCAGACCTCCGAGGCCAGCTCTACCCTTGCCCTTATTGGTTACTTAAAACAATAAAATGCCTTCTCTACCTAAGCCTTCTTTGTTAAGAAACAAAACTTTACTTGAGCTTTATTTCTCTCACCCCTAGGCAAGAGAATCTGAAATGAGACCAGAACCTTCCGTTTATTGAGTTTATTGTGTGCCAGGAGCTTTTCACTGCATCCCCTTAGGTAATCCTGCACACAGCCACGTGGGCCATGATTATAATGCTCATTTCACAGATGAGGAAGCGGCGATGCAGAGGGTTGAGGGACTTACTGAAGGTCAATCAACTGTTAGTAAGTGGCCAAGCATGGATTCAGACCTAGGTCTGGCTAACACCAAAGGCTGTGTGCTTAGCCCTTTTGCCACAAAACTCTTTCACAACCTTAAGCCTCTCTGGTTTTCATCCTCTGGGCAGCCGCCTTCAGAACAGTTTCCTTGACTTGACATTTTGTGTCTTGGTTTGCTGGGTATGACTGAATTGCAAATAAAATTAGCACCGTAAGTAAACTTTTGGTATTGAGGTCTTATGATTGCCCTCGGCAGCTTAGAGTCAGCCTCCATGTTTGATTTCTGCTCACACTTTCACCAAGCTGAGCAAACGCTTTTTAATCAACATCCTTGGGAGTGTGACATTTCTGATCCTAGGAAATCCTAGTCTTAAGAACTGCAACCAGTGTTGTTCTCTCCAGAGGCTTAAAGACATAACTTGCCAAGGTTGCCCAGCTTGTCAGGGCAAAGCAGAAATTGGAGCCCAGTTCTGCATTTAGTTTATTCCTTTTCCAATAAATTTCTGAGTCCTTACAGCCCTCAGGCTTCCCCCTCTGCCACAAGACGCTTGTGTCCAGACCCAGGTGGCAGTGATACTGATGCTATCAGTGGTAGAGGGGGCTGCAGAAAGCCCCACCTCCTTGCTTTTAACCAGCGAGAGCTTGAGTTTCCCGCATTAAAACCTCCCATGGGACCTTAGACAAGCCTGTGGACAGGGAGTTGGGGCAGAGTAGCTGCCTTTCCTTCCAAAAACAGAGGGTTCCCTTGAAGCCAGTGTAGACTGGAGGCGATACAGGAGAGCTCAGGGCTAGCCTTGGCACTGGCAGTGACCTTGAATCTCTAAGTCCATCAAAAATAGCCACTCTTATCAAGCAGCTTTGAATGTGCAGATGTTCACAGCTGTTGAATGAAGTAGGTACTGTAGTCACCCCACCTGACAGTGAATCTGAGGCACAAGGCAATCAATAGCACATCCGAGTCAGTGCGACCCAACTAGCAAGTGACAGACTGCGAGTAGAAGCCAGGAAGTCTTATTCCAGAGTTCATTCTGTTAGCCACCCCACTGTTTCATCTCCCTTTTGAATTGTGAATCAGAGTGTTTGTTTAGTCTCTATGTCACATCTGATTCTTTGTGACCCCATGGGCTGCAGCATGCCAGGCCCCTCTGTCATACTCACCAAACAGTATGATTCTGAGGTTGAAATCACAAATTTTGTATTAAGATAAAACCAGAGTAAATTTATGTAGTCTCCTTCAAAGGAAGCTCGTGTGGCTTCTTTTGTAAGAAAAAGGAAAAAAGTCCCATTCTCTGCTATTCAATGGATGAGCATTATCTCAGCAGGGTCTTTCCCAGCTCATTACAGGTTGCAAAGTTAACTGCAGTATCTCTGAACTCAGAAGGTCCTCTGGCAAGGCAAAGAGAGTTCTCTCCCATTTTACTGATGAGAAAACTGAGACCAGAGTGGGGAAAAATAGTTGTGACATGCATGTGTGTATATATGTGTGTTTGTTCCTGCGTACATGTGTAAGAAGGGCCCTGGGTGCTCCCGCAGCCCTGGACCCCAGCTGTGAGAGGAACTCATAGCTGTGATGCTTGGAGGGAAACGTTCCAGCTCACTGCCCATGTATGGAGTCACTCAGACTTAGCTAAGTACACAGCAGTTAGGAGCCTGCGCTGCAGCAGTTGAAATCAGCGGGCAGGAGAAAAATGTGGGTGTAGCTCCCTTTCCGCTCCTCCCTTCCCCTCTTCTCCCCTACTTCTTTCTCACAGGGTGGAACTGCCTGGAACAGGCCTGGCCCAGCCCATGAGCCTGCACACGCAGCATCCAGGAATGACTGCAGGGAGCTCAGGGGCACATGTGGGAACATGCTTATTTACTTATGTATGTATGTATATATGTATGTATATACATGTGTGTACATACCCACATATGTGTGTACATGCACATGTGTACATACGTGACTTTCTAGAACGAGTACTCAGGAAAGGTCTGGGACTCTGGGTTCTGACTCAGCCTCTGAATCTCTGGTGACCTGTGAGCCTCGTCTCTCCATCTGTATAATGGGCACAATGATGTTTGCCTCCCAGGGCTGTTACAAGGATCTAAAAAAAGAAGGCACGTCTAAGAACTCAACCAGAAGGAGCCTGGGAGGCAATTAGCCTAATGCTCACATTTCAAGACAGAGCTGCTGAAGCCCAGAGAGGGACCTGGAGCAAATTAGACACAGATGGCTAGAACACAGGCCTCCTGACTCACCAAGCACAGCCCTGAAAAGAGCAAAGTGCTGTTTAAGGCGAGTTCTTGCTCTTGCATTTGAGCATCCACGTGGATGTGATTTTGAGACCAGAATGCTTTGTAAACAGCATTTATTAACACAAATTCGCATGTACTGTGCCAAGGTGGGGAGGGTCCTCTTTCTTTGTGAAATATTAGCTCAGATAGACATACAAAAGACTGTGAATCTGTGCTTAACATATTTGATCTGCTTTCTGCCTACAAGTTCGTACTAAGCCCTTGCATATCTGTCAGGCTTTTTATTGACAGTGTATCAATTCAGCTTTCCCTAAAAGATAAACTCCGAAATAGAGGCAAGGCAGCTGGGTTTTAGGGCCACTAGGAGTGTTTGCCTAAGACCCTGACCCTGGGCTTCCCCATTTGTAAACTGCCAGGCTTATGCTCATTGCTCTTCTTGGCTCCCACCTTCCCTGGCCCCTCAGGTCCGCCCCAGCCTCCACTTCCTCCCTCCAACTCTCAGTTTGCCCTCTTCCTGCAGCTTTCCATACACACGCCCAAATGTCTGTCAGCTTGGGTGCCCCTCCCAGCAGGAACCAAAACTCCAGTGCCCCTCACAGGACCCAGCCCGCAGTCACTGCTCAGGAAGTGGGAGGGATCCCAGGTAAACTTGGAGTTGAGGCATGCAGGTCACAGGAGGAAGGAAGATAGTATGTAAAGCCCTGGGAAAGCCAGCATTCCTTTGCCTCTCAGCTCCTGCCACCCAGCCTATGTAGCAGGTGGCAGAGTCTCCTACTAATGATCACACCTGTCTATTTCACATACCATGTGCCAGGCACTTCATATATGTTAATTCTAATAAAGATTGAAGGCAGGAGGAGAAGGGGATAACAGAGGATGAGCTGGTTGGGTTGCACCACCAACTCAATGGACATGACTTTGAGCAAGGTCCGGGAGATGATAAAGGACAGGGAAGCCTGGTGTGCTGCCGTCCATGGGGTCGCAAAGAGTCAGACACGACTGAGTGACTGAACAACAACAATCTTAATCAGCTCTAATCCCATTTTCAAGATGGAGACCTGAAGCTCAGAAACCTCCATTTATTTGCTTCAGGGAGAGGAAGTGGGATTGGACCTCAGGTCTATCTGATTCCCAAGGCCATGCTTATTCTGTGATAAGACAGACGTCTTCCTGATGCTCCCGGGAGACTTGGGACTAGGAGATCACCCTCTGCAGGGATTTTTTCTTATTATAGAGGTAGGGAGGAGAGGCTCTTCCCGGACCCTGCCTCTTCATGGGCTCTCCTTCATCCTCTGACCTCGGTTTTCCTATGAGTACAGTGAGGAAAGGGACCAGATCCACCAAAATTTATCAACAGTTCTGACAGATCATCCACTTTCACCACTCAAACTTTTAGGAGCACAGACAAGGAGGCAGTGGGGCAAAGGGAGGACCCAGTGGTAACAGCTGTCCTCAGAAGGGGACAGGGAAGGACTCAGGCTGCCTGGGATGGTGACAATTCACCTTTTTGGTCCATAGCCCATGGAAACTTGGAACCCAGGAAGGCTTGCACATCTGATGAGCTGCAGAATCACCAGGGATACTTGCTAAAATGCGGATTCCTGGGTTCTGCTCCTGGAGGATTGGGGTGATAGGTTTGGGGCAGGAGGAACAGGATTGTGCATTTTTTTCCTGATCATTTCTGTTTCTTTTTTAAAAAAATTTTATTGAAGTATAGTTATTTACAATATTTGTTAATTTCTGCTATATATGTGTACTCAGTTGTACACATATATATTCTTTTACATATTCTTTTCCATTATAGTTTATCACAGGATATTGAATATAGTTCCCTGTGCTATATATGGTAGGACCTTGTTTGCTGCTGCTGCTGCTAAGTCGCTTCAGTCATGTCCGACTCTGTGCGACCCCATAGACGGCAGCCCACCAGGCTCCCCCGTCCCTGGGATTCTCCAGGCAAGAACACTGGAGTGGGTTGCCATTTCCTTCTCCAATGCAAGAAAGTGAAAAGGGAAAGTGAAGTCACTCAGTCGTGTCCGACCTTCAGCGACCCCATGGACTGCAGCCTACCAGGCTCCTCCATCCAGGGGATTTTCCAGGCAAGAGTACTGGAGTGGGGTGCCATTGCCTTCTCCTAGGACCTTGTTTATCCATCCTATATATGCTAGTTTACATCTGCTAATCCCAAACGCCCAATCCTCCCCTCCCCTACCTCCTTCCCCCTGATAACCATAAGTCTTTTTTCTGTGTCAGTGAGTCTGTTTCTGTTTCATAGATATATTCATTTGTACCATATTTTATTTTTTAAAGTTTTGAAATATTTTTTAACATGGCAGTAAGTTTTTACCACAGAAAGGATACTTGTTTATTTGTTTATTTTTGGCCACACCATGCAGCATGTGGGATCTTAGTTCCCCAACTAGGGATCGAACCCACAGTCCCTGCACTGAAAGCACAGAGTCTTAACCACTAGACCATTAGGGAAGACTCCCATTTATGTCATAGTTTAGATTCCACATATAAGTGATGTCATATGGTGTTTGTCTTTCTCTTTCTGACTTACTTTGCTTTGTATGATAATCTCTAGGCTCATCCAAGTAATTGCAAATGACATTATTTCAGTCTTTTTATGGCTGAGTAGTATTCCATTGTGTGTGTGTGAGGGTGTGCCTCTTCTTTATCCTCTCGTCTGTCAATGGACATTTAGGTTGTTTGCATGTCATGGCTATTGTAAATAGTGCTGCTGTGGACATAGAGGTATATGTGTCTTTTCACATTGTAGTTTTGCCTGGGTATATGCCCAGGAATGAAATTGCTGGATCATATGGCAGCTCTGTTTTTAGTTTTCTGAGGAACCGCCATACGGTTCCATGATGGCTCTAATGTACATTCCTACCAACAGTGTGAAAGTGTTCCCTTTCCTCCACACTCTTTTCATCATTTATTATTTGTAGACTTTACTGATGGCCATTCTGACCAGTGTGAGATGGCACCTCACTGTAGTTTTAATTTGCATTTATCTAATAATTTGTGATAGTGAGCATCTTTTCATGTGTCTAGTGGCCATCTGTATGTCTTCTTTGGAGAAATGTCTGTTTAGGTCTTCTGCCCATGTTTTGATTAGATTGTTTGTTTTTGTTATTGAGTTGTATGAGCCCTTTGCATATTTTGGAAGTTAAGACCTTATTGGTTGCATCATTTGCAAATATTTTCTCCCAGTTTATAGGCTGTCTTTTTATTTTGTTTATGGTTGCTTTTGCTATACAAAAGCTTGTAAGTTTGATTAGGTCCCATTTGTTAATTTTTGCTTTTATTTCTATTGTCTTGTGGGACTTACCTAAGAAAACACTGGTATAAAAAAAACAACATTGGTATGATTTGTCAGAGACGGTTTTGCCTGTGTTCTCTTCTAGGAGTTTTGTGGTGTTATGTCTTATATTTATGTCTTTAAGTCATTTTTAGTTAATTTTTGTGTATGGTGTGATGGGGTAGTCTAGCTTAATTGATTTACATACTGATCCTAAAGCAGCCAGGTAAACCAGGAATTTTACAACAACTCTTTTAGAGAGAATAAAGGCAAATAAAAGAAAACAAGTCAACCCTAGATATATAAATACAAAAGAAAAGATATCAAGAAGCAAAAAGAATCATACATATATATTATATACATATATCATATCTTCTTTATCAATTCATCCGTTAATGGGCCTTTATGCTGCTTCCCTATCTTGGCTGTTGCAAATAATGTTGCTGTGAAATTGAGGTGCATGTATTTTTTCAAGTTAGTGTTTTCGGTTTTTTTGGATATATACCCAGGAGTAGAATTGCCAGATCATATAGTAGTTTTATTTTTAGTATTTGGAACTCTGAGGGGTATTAACTGGAAGGGGGCAAGTAGTCTTCTGTCGTCTAGGTAATAAGGCATAGACACAAGTATATATATTTGTGAAAACTCATCAAGCTGTACGCAAGTAATGCACTTTACTGAGAATGTATTATACATCAATTTTTTTGACATTAAAAAATAGTAAATAGTGGAAATCTCAATGAACTACAGAATGCTGCCATCAAGCAAACTGTATTCACTTACAGAATGCAAAACTAGAATTTTAGTTATTGACAGATAGCTCCTTCTTGCAATTCCATACTGCTGCTGCTGCTGCTAAGTTGCTTCAGTCATGTCCAACTCTGTGTGACCCCATAGACAGCAGCCCACCAGGCTCCCCTGTGCCTGGGATTCTCCAGGCAAGAACACTGGAGTGGGTTGCCATTTCCTTCTCCAATGCATGGAAGTGAAAAGTGAAAGTGAAGTCGCTCAGTCGTTTCCGACCCTCAGCGACCCCATGGACTGCAGCCTACCAGGCTCCTCCATCCATGGGATTTTCCGGGCAAGAGTACTGGAGTGGGTTTACACCTGGAAACAAAAAACCCTTATAAATAACTCTTAAGTTAAAGAGAAATCCAAGTGGAAATTATATTATTTAGAACTGTATGATAGGAGCACCATTTCTTAGTTCCTAGTACATAGAAGGAACTTAAATATTTGTTGAATGATCGGATATCAGATCTGTGAGATGTTGCCAAGGTAATACTCAGAAGGAAATTTATACCATTTACTGTCCTCACTATTAAAAGAGAAAACTTTAAGGAGTGGAATCACCAAACTTTCAATCCAAGAGGCTAGAAAAACAGTAAAATAAACCCAGAGAAGTGTAAGGACGAAACTGATAAAGTTAAAAGGAGAAATTATTGAAAAAGAAACAACTAAATCAAGCCAAAAAACCCAGTACAAATGATCAACAAAACAAAAGCCAGTTCTTTGAAAAGCTGATAAAATAGTTTGGTCTTAGGGATAACTAAGGGGGAAAAAAAACACAAACAACACCAAGAACAAAAATAAGGGCAGGGGTTAAAAGAAGATCTGACTATAGACATAGAAATTGAAAACTGTAGAAAACAAGCAGTGCGGTAACTACGGTTACCGCATAGGTAACTAAGGAACTTAAGGATGGGCATGTCCAGTGAGCTTCCTGGAGTTTCCTGTCTCACTGAGATTCAAAGTAATAATTGCAGGAGAGGGATGGGGGGCCGGGTGAAATAGGTGAAGGGGGTTAAGAGGAAAATTTCCAGTTATAAAATAAACAAGTCTTGGGAATGTAGTATACATAGGGAATTTAGTCAGTAACATTGTATGGTGCCAGAGGATTACTAGACTTACTGTGGCAATCAATTTGTTTTAGATATAAATGCCTAACCACTGTGTTGTACATTTGAAACTGATGTAATTTTGTATGTCAACTATACTTCAGGTATACAAAAACAAAAAGCAAAATACAAACTGGTTTGCATCAGATGAAGTTCCCTTTATCCACCCCCAATATTAAAAAAATCACAACAAAATGGTGGCAGAATCAGGCAAGAAAAGCAGTGCAGTCAGGGGTTACAGTGTGTGTCCTTGAAGGGCAGAAGCACAGGTCCCAGACAGGGTGTGCAGGGCCTCCTGGAGACAGCTCAGCCAGCCAGACCTCCCATCCCTGCACTTGTTTCCTCTTTGACCTAAGAGAGCTGGCACTCTGTGCAGAGATCTCTGGGCTGTCCTCGATCTGGCTGTTTCACCTCTAGGATGCTTTGGATGTGTAAGGTCCCTCTCTCCAGCTGCCCCAGGGCACTTACTCCCGGGGTGGTCGGGCTCACTCAGTGGGAGGTCGGGAGCCGCCACACCCAGGACCTCCTCCTTCCTCCTGGAAACTGTTTGGGCCAGGGACCCAGGCCAGAGGAATCTAGGGTGGTGAGGATTCTGGCCCTCAACTGTTGAGAGAGAGCAGCCACATCATCTCCCACAGTTTCGCTCTACTACAGAACCCATTGAACAATCCCTACTGTATGCCCTTCTCTACCCATGCCCGCCCTGTCTCTTCCTGACTGAGCCTTGCCAGTGGTATGTTAATAAATGTTTAACAAAAACTCTCTTAAAAAAAGATACTGCATAGATATCTGTGCATAAGTTTATATTTTCCCGATATAAAGGATGTATGGCATACAATTTACAAATAATAATATGAAATACTCTTTTTTTGTAAATTCCATGCACCTTAACTTTAGTGCTGCTCTTCCTTGGTGGCTCAGTTGGTAAAGAATCTGCCTGTAGTGTGGGAGACCTGAGTTTGATCCCTGGGTCAGGAAGATCCCCTGGAGAAGGGAATGGCAACCCACTCCAGTGTTCTTACCTGGAGAAGTCCATGACAGAGGAGCCTGACAGGCTGCAGTCTATGGGGTTGCAAAGAGTCAGACACGACTGAATAACTAACACTTTCACTTTCATTCCTTGTGAAATCCACTATTAGTGTGTACAACTCTATGAACAATAATAGTATCACAAAATCACACTATAAACAAATACTTGATTACCATAGGATTCAGCCAAGAAGTCACTCATGTCACAGAGTCAAGTTCTTTCATAAATGTTGGCTGGTATTTTCATTTATATTAATGAGTAAGACAAAAATGAAATAATGAAGAATAATTCATAGAACTCCACTTATTCATCAATGACAAATATTTTGCTGAATCAGATAATAGTTTGAGTATTAGAAGTATTTCCTCATATTTTGGTGCTATTCATAATGTTTAAAAAACCATAGACATGACTGTCTTTAAAGTTAATCTGCATTATTAATTTTTTCTCCATCACTTTTTAAAGTCCAGAGTCTAAACTCTAGAAAGCAACAGAGCGTTACACCAAGTCCTGATTTGGATTACTTGCCCATTTCCGTGGTGTAGACACTCCCACCACTGCCAGTTTCAGGCCGCAGACATGGTGTCGCTACAGCATGGAGTTGGGGGCAAATGTGTGGATGCAGACCATATGGTTAACAACAGATGAGAACAACCTCAGGGACATAGGTCACAGTGAAATAAAGTAAAATAATGTGGAAGTGATTAGTATCGAGTATTACCTTTGTTTCAAATCTTATTTATGAAATTACAGGTTCATATAATTTATTTTTAATAATGGCTATGTTTAGGCACCAACACTCGATATCCCTGAAAATCTAGCAGTCCGCTCTCACGAGCTGGCATGCACTGGCTCTGGCATGCCAGGTGTCCTCACTCTGATTCTGGGTCCAAACGCCACCTCCTCCTTGATGTCTTCCCTGATTAATTCAGGCAGAAGCCTTCTCTTTCTCCCAGTTGCTCTGAGGATGGGCACCAGGTCTGATTTACCTCTGTCCTTCAGGGCTTGGTATTGAGGAAGCATGTGCCAAGGCCACATGTTGAACCAGTCCTCTCCACCCCAGCTCCAGAGGCCTTCTATGACCTGACTCTCCTGGGCATGGTCAGCACTCCTTCACTCTGCCCCTTCAGCTGTCCCTGTAGGCCACATGGAAACTGTAGGGACAGGTTCTCAATGACAGGGCAGCCACTTGGCCTCAGTCTCCCTATATGTAAAGAGGGGATGGAAAGAAGGAAGCGCAGTGATATTCCTTCCAGTCTCTTTTTCTTAGGCATATAGTTATGGGCTGTTATTAATACATTCGGTCTGGGCATGCTATTTTTTTGTGTGTGTCTTATGGTTTCTCAAGTAGTATCATAAGCAATTTTCACATTCCTGTATAGTTTTCAAATTTTTCGCTATTCGTGAATGCATAATATCATATTTAATTAAAATTCACCTTACCTTTCCTTTGAGAAATTTATACAGTTTTTGTTTTCCGTGTAGAACCAGTTTTACCTGATCATCACCAGCATTGAGTGTTTTCATTTCATAAAATACATGCAAATTTAAACATCACAGACTTTATTATTGTTTAATGTGCTTTTGTTTTGGTTTCCAGTGTTGTTGGACATTTTTCTGTCAACTATCCCAGCACCCCTTTTTTGTCTTTTAAATTTTTATACAATTTTTAAGATTACAATCCATTAACAGTTATTGTAAAATCCTGCACTCTTAAATAGCACTGATCACAAAGCAACTTGATTCTTAGTGTCTTGTGTCATTACCAACACCAGGAGCTCTGGAATGTGTAGACTTCAATCCAGAGTGTGATTCTGAGTGAATACAGCTGTCATTTGTACTCTTTTGGACATTTCTCCTGTCAGGCTGTTAAATATTGCTTTTTCCTAGGGTCAGTAGGCCAGCTTCTTGAGTCTTTGTTTGCTTCTACTCTAAAAAGCCAGACACAATAAGGACGCTTGTTAGAACTGCCTAGAAGAGAATACCCTGGGCATTGGAGCCCAGTTGCTTCATTGTGAAGAAGGTGCCTGTCATGTGGTATAGCCGCCCAGAGGCCTTACAGGTTTATATCCTAACTCCTGGCTGGCGTCTGCGAGTCTGACGATGTTGGATCAATGATCCCAAGAAAGAGGAGTGACCGTGTTTGGTTTTGTAAAAAATCACACCGGGAGGACAAATGTGGATAGCAATATGTTTACATGTGCATTCAGCTTGACACTTTATGAAGCCCTTGAAACATGTCATAGATCCTCACAGCACCTGTATGGGGTAGTCATTGCTTTAACCCCTTTATGAACTAGGATGCTCAGGCCTGACGAGATTCTCTGACTTACCCGAGATCCCTCAGCTAGTTTGTGGGGGTTGGCCATGGACCTGGGGCTCCAGACCCTTTCTCCCTACCTAGATGCAAGGTCTGCGTGACTTGAGCTCCTGTGTGTCTGCTCCTTCACATGTTCGCTCATGTTCAGAGTGCAGGATGTGGGGAAATTGCTCTTAAGTATTAATACAACAAGGGAGAACCAAGCAGGTGAGCTCACTAGGTCTTTTGTTTGGGATGGTACCTGTTTATCTAACTGACTCTCCCCAAATCACTAACAATGTCTCTGCAGCCAGGAGACAGGCCACCCTGTACTTGAGACATGGGCGTCTCTTTTTGGAATTCATAAAGTCATGATTCAGTCCATCCTGGTGCCTTGTGTTGGACAAATTCTAGAAGAGAAGGGTTACTATGGGGAAAGAGTCACTAATGGCATCCTGGGACACACATAGTGACTGGGATTTCTGACGGCAGGGTGGTCTGTGAGCTTCTGTGGCACGTGAAGGATTCCCTGTTAAGTAGCCCTCTATAGGAAAGGCATTAGTCCCAGTGTAGTGAGGACACAGCATACAGTAGGGCATGTGGGCTGTGGTCACATCAGAGGGACTTCTCCCAGACAGCCCAAGACTGGAATCTTGCGTGATCACCTGTGTGACCCTGGGCAAGTCTCTCAACCTGTTTTGCCTGCACCCAGGAGACCCGGAAGTGACCAGGAGATTGCCCACCACCCACCTCTCCCCCATAACCAGGGGAAACCAGGGATACAGAGGTGTAAACACTCCAGCTCCTTACCCTTTACTAGGATGGCTCTGGGGTGTGACTTTCACCAGAATTCCCTTGAAGGGTGAGCCAATGATGTTTGATAATTACCTTTGCTGGGCCCCCTTTCCTCTCTGATCCTTCTTCCGCATGTCCTTATCAGTTTGCTCCAGATCTCTTCCTAGTAAATCACTTGCACATGACTTCTCCCACCAAGGTTGCTTTTACAGAACCTGATTTAAGGGGCAGCCGTGGAGATGCTGCTGTCTTGGCTGTAAGATAGAACTCAAGCAGGCTCACAGAGACTCCACTGTTTTTCTGTCACTCACTTTAAAAAGAAATCTGCTAGGGTTTTGAAGGGAGAAGGAATTGGAAAAGGTGTAAGCTTTCAGTTATAAGTAAGTACTAGGAATGTAATATATAGCATGATTAATTAATATTGCTGTGAAAAGAGTAAATCTTGAGTTCTCATCACAAGGAAAATTTTTTTCTTTTATTTTGTTTCTCCATGAGATGTTGAATAGTCACTAAACTGATTGTGGTAATCATTTCATTATATATGTATGTCAAATCATTACGCTGTATACCTTAAATTCATATAGTGCTGTAGATCAATTATATCGCAATAAAGCTGGAAGACAAATACCAAAAAAGGAAACTGCTAAAAGTTTAGCCTTTCAATAAAGCATTAAGCAAACTTTTTTTTTAAAGCTCTTAAAAAATTTACTTTTGTAGTGTTTTAAAGGATTTTTCACACACATGGTTTCATTTGAGCCTCATTACATTGCTGATAGAGGAAGAAATTAGTATATCTCCTTGCTCAGATGAGGAAATTGAGGCCCAAACTGATTAAGTGAATTGCCTGAAGTTACCCAGACATACAGGGCAGAATCAGGTGTAGCAGCCCAAGTTTTCTATGCCCTGGTGTGTGTGCCACAGGGCCTTGTTTTCAAAGAATTGTGGATGAATTGTTTTCACTGATTTTTAATAGAGTTTGTTTGCATACTTATAAATCCTTATGTAATGTTCCCAGAGGTTGGCTCAACCCATTATTTTTAAGAAAAAAACCCTTTTAACAAATTTTCCCATTAAAAACATAGTGTGTTCTCACTACATAAGATCTGGGATATGCAAAAAAAAAAGCAATATGAAAAAACTTTTCATAATCACTATAGAGTGTCTTTTAGTTTTCTAGCATTTTCTTCTATTCCTTTCTTTTTCTATGCATAGTTATTTCTTTATGTGTTAAAAACTTAGAATAATTATTCTTGGTTACTACCATACTTTGCCAATGCACAATCATCTTTATTGATCTGTAAATGCCCCTTTCTCTTTTCCTAATCTCCATGCTTTTTTTCTACAAGATGAGCTTGGTATATCCGGTGCTAGAAAGTAAAGCAGTGCTCAAAAAAAAAAAAAAAAAAAAAAATGATGGGGGGAAGTCAAAAGGACACGGGAATCAGCTTGAAGAGGAGCCCGCCAGCCAATCTGGGATAATTTGAGCATCAAAATAATTAAGAAAATAAGGAACAATAAACCATTGAAAAATAGGATTCTGTGAATCTGTACTGATAATAAATAGATCAATAATAAATGGATGAACAAACAGAGAAGAGGAAAGGGCTCTCGCTTACAGTAAAATGCCAGCCAGTAAATGTGAAGAGAATGTTAGGGTTGGAAGATTTTTGTTTTGCAACCGTCATGGTCAAGCTTGATTGAAATAAGAATCATCATGCTGACACAAGTTCTTCAAGCTTAAATGAAAGGATGCTGCTTAGTAACGTGAAAACAAACGAAAGTATAAAACACACTGGTAGTTCCCAGGAGACCTCCCTATAGTTATCTTCATTCCGGACTTATCTAATCTGTTGTGAGTGAAAACTGATGGACTCTTTTAAATTCTACTGAGTTTAATTATCCATTTATTTCTGGCATCTCTAGCTATAAAATAAGGGAAACAGTGTTGGATCTCTCTAGTTGCTATAGGGTTGGGTGGCCAATCTCCTCTCTGCCCATTCCTGCTAATTCAAATACCACTCCCCTCACCCCCATCAATGTAAACAGCCTTGTTTTCCCAGATAGTATATTCTATTGTTTTATTTTGAATAATAGGTAAAAAGAGAGAACATATTTCATTTTGGATGGTGGTAAACATTTATTAGAAACTTCCCAAGTTATTTTTAAGTTTCATACAATTTGGAAAGAATCAAGTCCAAGTCAGGGAGACAGAGCTTTGAGAGCTGTGTGTGGGTTTAAAGAATGTTTACCCAGCCCAAGTAAGAATTATTTGACACTAAAAGATTCCCAGGAGTGGCCACAGGGTTGGAAAAGGTCAGTTTTCATTCCAATCCCAAAGAAAGGCAATGCCAAAGAATGCTCAAACTACTGCACAATTGCACTCATCTCACACGCTAGTAAAGTAATGCTCAAAATTCTCTAAGCCAGGCTTCAGCAATACGTGAACCATGAACTTCCAGATGTTCAAACTGGATTTAGAAGAGGCAGAGGAACCAGAGATCAAATTGCCAACATCCACTGGATCATTTAAAAAGCAAGAGAGTTCCAGAAAAACATCTATTTCTGCTTTATTGACTATGCCAAAGCCTTTTTCCACAATAAACTGTGGAAAATTCTTTAAGAGATGGGACTACCAGATCACCTGACCTGCCTCTTGAGAAACCTATATGCAGGTCAGGAAGCAACAGTTGGAACTGGACATGGAACAACACACTGGTTCCAAATAGGAAAAGGAGTACATCAAGGCTGTATACTGTCACTCTGCTTATTTAACTTATACGCAGAGTACATCATGAGAAATGCTGGGCTGGAAGAAGCACAAGCTGGAATCAGGATTGCTGGGAGTAATATCAATAACCTCAGATATGCAGATGACACCACCCTTATGGCAGAAAGTGAAGAGGAACTAAAAAGCCTCGTGATGAAAGTGAAAGAGGAGAGTGAAAAAGTTGGCTTAAAGCTCAACATTCAGAAAACTAAGATCATGGCATCCAGTCCCATCACTTCATGTGAAATAGATGGGGAAACAGTGGAAACAGTGACTGACTTTATTTTCTTGGGCTCCAAAATCACTGCAGATGGGGATTGCAGCCATGAAATTAAAAGACGCTTGCTCCTTGGAAGGAAAGTTATGACCAACCTAGACAGCATATTAAAAAGCAGAGATATTACTTTGTCAACAAAGGTCCGTCTAGTCAAGGCTATGGTTTTTCCTGTGGTCATGTATGGATGTGACAGTTAGACTATAAAGAAACTGAGTGCCGAAGAATTGATGCTTTTAAACTATGGTGTTGGAGAAGACTCTTGAGAGTCCCTTGGACAGCAAGGAGATCCAACCAGTCCATCCTAAAGGAGATCAGTCCTGAGTATTCATTGGAAGGACTGATGTTGAAGCTGAAACTCCAGTACTTTGGCTACCTGATGTGAAGAACTGACTCATTTGAAAAGACCCTGATGCTGGGAAAGATTGAGGATAGGAGGAGAAGGGGACGACAGAGGATGAGATGGCTGGATGGCATCACTGACTCAATGAACATGGGTTTGGGTCAACTCCAGGAGTTGATGATGGACAGGGAGGCCTGGCGTGCTGCAGTTTATGGGGTCGCAAAGAGTCGGACACGATTGAGTGACTGAACTGAACTGAAAAGATTCCCTGTGCCCTGTCTGCATCACCATGTCCTGCTGCAGAAGGTCAAGTGGCCTTGCACATAGGCGCATTCCCTGCATTCCTGATCCAGGGGCACACAGGTTGGGGAGTAGCCATTGGGAATTAGGACCAGAGGCTCATGGTTCTTGTCAGGGTAATTCATACTCCTCCTTAAAAGGCTGAAAAGCAGAAGATTGGGGCTTGCATCCATTTTGAATAGAGCTTTAGAAAAAGAAACAGGGAGGCCAAGGTCTAGCCATCCTTAACACCAGTGACCTCAAATGACATTTACATAGTATATGATGGTTTATCACCTATGTCTCATCAGTCTGCTAAAGAGAAAAGGGCTGTCTCTCGAAGGCCGAGTTTCAGCCTCATCTACGGACTCCTTGGGTAAACTTGGGCAAGTAATTTGTCTTTTTTTGGTCCCAATTTCCTCATCTGTAAAAGTAAATGGCGGCCTAGGTAATATCTAAGCTGGTCCCTGGCTCTTCCTTTGTAACCCACCTGACAACTCTAAGTAGATAGGGAAAAGAGCATTATTCCCATTTTATAGATTAAAATGACTGAGGCGCACCGAGTGGAAGCGTCCTGGCCAAAGCTGCAGTGTAAGCGGGTTTGAATTCTCTAACTCTTCTGTTGTTTCTATTATGCCGAAGACCCCAATGCAGAGTTGTGATTGGAATTTTTTGTACTCCTTCACCTGTACTCCTGCAAGTGAAGGAACAGTGTGGGTGAAGGCCCAGAATCCTGTCTGTGTAGCCCAGGCACATCTGCTTACCCCTCATGTTCCTCACTTTCTCTTTATGGTTTTAAGAGTTGGCTTATTGATGTTACATAACCCTGGTTTTCCAGCAACACTGAAAGAAGGGCCCACAGACAGACAGATCGTCAGAAATAACCCTGGAATGACAAGAATGCAGCCATCTCTCAGGCTTGTTGGCAAAAGATGTGCTGACTGATTCTAAGTGCTGAACTCAGAAGCCCCCCAACAGGCCAGGTAAACAGCAGCGACAGTACTTCACAAGATGGGAACTGTGCAGCCACACACCACTCTCTGCTGTGAGCTTCACCCACGTCATCTCATTTGATCCTCATCGCAGTCCTAGTCTCTACTTTACAGAGGAGAAGACAAGGTCTCTTCAAGTTGGGGAGCTTGTCCAGAGAGTCTCTGTATATGGGTTGGAATTGGGGTGGAATCTGAACCAGGTCCATCTGTCTGTCTGCAAGGATAAGGTCTATTTTTGTTACCCCATGACCACATGCTACCTTCCACAGAATATTTGCAAATCTGTAGGTGCACACACACAAGATTTAATGTTCATCTGATGAGGAAAATGGTAACTGGTGGGCATGGAAAAGAGGGAGATTTCCCTTCCAGTATTTATCCTTTACCCTTACAGTGTTGACCCTGTATGCATGCATTACCAATTCAAATGAATTCATTAAATTTAACAAAAAGTGATCTGTGTGTTAGTTTCTTGTGGCTGCTGTAACAAATTACCATTGCCTTGGTGGCTTAAAACAGCAGGAAGTCTGTAGTCAGGTGTTGCAAGGCCACACTCTTTTCTGAAGTTCTCGGGAGAATCCATGGCTTGCCTCTTCCAGCTTCTGGTGGCCCCAGGCCTTCCTTAACTCGTGGTCACATCGCACCAATCTCTGTGGTCACATTGCTTCTTCCTCCTTTTCTCTGTGTGTCTGTCTTATAAGGATGCATGTGATTGCATGTAGGGCTGTCTGAATAATCCAGGATAAATTCCACCTCTCAAGATCCTTAATTTATTCTTGTCTCTTGCTACACAAGAGGCACCAGGGATTAGCATGTGGACATATATTTGGGGGGTCAGCTTTCAATACTTAGGAATTAGGAAGTAAATCTTTAGCCCTTCCTGGCAGAGGTTATTTTCCCCTAGTGTATCCTTTTGGATAGGATGCTGGTGTCTAAACAGTCTAAGCAGTTGTTGATTTGAAGCTTATCTAGCGTGTTTCTGTGGCTTTCCTGGAGAGTTATATGCCCAAGCTTGGGAGTCAGCCTGGGTGGGTTCTGCTACCAGTGCCTCCATTTGCCACCTGGGGGGACCTTTAGGAAAACCACAGGCCCATTTTGCCAGATTCATATTCCTAAAGTACGATTCTGATGACAGTACATCTCTTCCTTCAGGCCTTCAGTGGCTCCTCAATACCTGCCAAATGAACTGCACACCCCTTGCCTTAGCATTCAAGGCCAGATCCCTCCTTCTACCACTCTTTGGCCCTCTGCATCCCTTGACTGTGTATATACCAGGCTTGGCTTTGAATCACAAGCCTCTCCACTGGTCTCATCCACCCCCAGTGAACAGTGGCTCCTTGTGGGTAGGAAACAAGCATCTTCTGCATGATCAAAGCCAGGAACAAGAAATGACCTAGGATAAGGGTTCAATGGTGTGTGTGAAGTTGAATTTATGTAAAAATAATAGAAACTATACTAGAAGGACCCTGAGTGGTTGTGTGTTCAAAGTCCTTCCATGTTATAGACAGGGGAACTAAGACCCAAACTAGGAAATTACATGTTCTAGCCCAGTCTTTCAGGAAAACTTGAAGGATTAGAATAAAAAATGGAAAGGTTCCATTTGGGAAACTATTTATTTGTAATGATGTCAGATGGCAAAGAGCATGCATTTCATGGTCAGGTTTGTCTGTTTTAAAGAAAAATACAAACAATTTGGTTTCTTTCTTACTATTCTCTGGCCATCACCAGCAAATTTCAACCCTAGTCTTATACGTGTCCTGGTTAGACTTTTCTTTATACTTCACTCTAATTTTTTCCTAATGTTTTCTTACTAAATTTAGAGCCTGAACTGGCCCCCTCCCCCTGACTCAAAGTTTTGAAGCTATTTTTTTAAGAGTCCCACTTTCCCAGGGCAAACACAGGCAGGCAAATGAAAGCTGCCCCACAGAGCACATCCTCCTAGCTGGTAACACCTCAGAGTGGTAGACCAGTCTTCACCATCATCCGTGTCATTTGGCAAAGCGTATAAAGGGAGATGCAGCGAGGCAGAGCAGAACACCTGTGGCCATTGTGAAAGCCAAAGCCCCCTTCCAGTTCTGCATGCTTTTTATTCTGAATGTGCAGCATCTGTCAGCCACAGGTGGACACCCAACAACAGAGAGCCCAGCACTGGGGCTCAGACAAGCTGACTGAGGAATTACAAGGATTTTGTAATAAGAACCCATTCATTTTGTCAAGTTGAAAGAAAGAAAGAAAAGAAAGAAAGTGAAGTCGCTCAGTCGTGTCCAACTCTTTGTGACCCCATGGACTGTAGACTACCAGGCTCCTCCGTCCATGGAATTTTCCAGGCAAGGATACTGGAGTGGGTTGCCATTGCCTTCTCCAGGGGATCTTCCTGATCCAGGGATTGAACCCCAGTCTCCCGCGTTACAGGCAGATGCTTTACCACCTGAGCCACCAGTGATTTTTTGTCAGGTTGAAATATCTTCTAATGGCACACAGGCAAAGACAGCTGTACTTTGGTTTAACAATTTTTTTTAATGTGGGCCATTTTCTTAAGGTCTTTATTGCCTTTGTTACAACATTGTTTCTGTTTTATGTTTTGGTTCTTTTGGCCATGAGGCATGTGGGATCTTAGTTCCCAGACCAGGGGTTGAACCTGCACCCCCTGCACTGGATTGCCAGCGAAATCCCTGGTGTAGCATTTTATATGGCATTTATGCCTGCCTGAAAGCAGGGTGCAGGTCTGCACGGCGAGGGGCAGGGCCAGAGATTAGGATGCCAGAGTCCAGGGCTGGGATTCTGAGCTCTCACTTACCAACTTTAACTTTGGGGCCCACAAAGCAGAGTTCATCCCTCTCTGTTGTCATAGAGCTTCTATCTGAAGCTCAGGTGCATGTCACAATAGACCCCTGAATGTGTCATGTCCCCCAGGTCCCACATCGGGTTGAGTCTCATTCTGTCATTCCCTTGTGGAAGCTGGGCGCTGAGAAGACACCAGAAGACCAGAAGGGACTTGTGAGCTTCATCACATGTTACGTGCTTTGACGTCCTTTGTAAAACGGCTCAGGAATGACATGCACTTCTGAAACTCACCCCTCCCATCCCCCAACACACATACGCACACCCTTTGCTGGCATGCGAAGCGTGCTTAGAAAGGGGAAGAAAAACCCAAACCACAAAACTCCACATTCCTTTTGAGGGCTGTATGTGTACACACCCTAGACCTCTGACCCTCTTTGCCTGCTGAACGGGGGTTTTTGAGGCTTTAAGTCAGGAGTCCTGGACTGTTAAGATCCCACTTTACCAGGTCCCAGGCTTATGGTTTCAGCATTTCCCCTCTTGGGGGTTCTGTTTCTTCATCTGTGAAATGGGGCTAATAAACCCTGGTCCTGTCTAACCTCCCAGGATTGTAATAAGGATAAAACAGAATAAAAATGGGGTGAAAATTTGGAAGTATGAGGCTTCATTACACTGTTTCAAGTGGAAATAGTCTACTTTCTGTTTCTGAGGTGGTGGGTAGAATTAGGAAAAAACAGAGGACAGGCTGGAAAACCAACTGAATGTTCCCCAGAGACTCCCACCCTCCTCTTAGCCCTTGCTAATCCCTTCAGCACTCATCCAAACAACCTTTGTCTTCCTACCGAGCACAGGGTTTCCCTTCACTCTAAAGATGACGAAAGCAGGAAAAGACAGGACACACAAAATCAAGTGTGTCTAGAACACCATCCACATCCTTTTCTCCTCAGTTCTGATAAAATGTTTATACCGCTGAGAAATGCATTCAGATGAGCACTTTAAAAATCCTATGTCAGAAAGAAAAAAGACATATGGCTAGAATTATCTGAAACAACCATAAAAAAAAAAAAGAAAAGAGTCTAGTAACAATTCACCATACCTCCAAATCTGAGGGAAATTGCTGTTAATTATAAGGCAGACAGAACTGGATGAAGAAATCTATTAAAAAAAACAAAGAGTCTATTAAAAATGGCAGAGAGAGTAGGAAGGCCTGGCATTGTATAATGTAGATTCCAAGTGGTTGTTTAAAGTTTCTATTTACAAAAAGGAGAAACACAGAAGTACTAAAAGAATGAGTGTGTGTGAGTGTATAGGAGGCTATTTCTATAATTTTGGAATGGTGAAAGTCTTTCTAAGAATAACTCAAAGGCAAAAGCATAAAAGAAAACATAGATTTGACTTATTTTTCTATGTAAAATTAAAAATTTTAATTTATTAAAAAACCATAACATCTCATACATGGCTGGTGGAATTTTTAAATGATGTGGCCATTTTGGAAAATAGTCTAGCAGTTTTTAAATGTAGAATTATCATATGACCCAGAAATTACATTCCTAGGTATATACCCAAGATAAATGAAAATACACATCCCCACAAAAACTTGCTACTTGAATGTTCATAGCAGCATTATTCATAATAGCTAAAAAATGGAAACAACCCACTTGACTATCAACTGATATAAATCTGATCTGCCATACCATAGAAGGGGGTATTATTCTTCCATAAAAGGAATAAAATAGTGATACCTGGTACGACATGGATAAGCCCTGAAAACATGCTGATGTATACTAAACGCCACCAAAGTCTCTACTTTAAAAAGGGTGAATTTTATGGTATATGAATTTTCCTCAATAAAGCTATTATTTAAAAACAAACATAATGGCAAAGCTAATGACAAATAAAAAATTGTAACGTTTCACAGAGATGGGTAATATCTATAACACATGAGTGCTTACATACAAATTTGAAAATAAAAAGGCCATTAAAATTGGCAAGAACTAAGATATGCATTTCATAGGAGAAGCAACACTAAAGGCCAATAAGCATTTTAATATTTATGCTCATTTTGGAATTTTGATGTTACTGTGATTATTAGACCTGCTGCTAGATGTTATCATTTAGCATGTTAATAGTAAAGTCATATTTTACTATGTCATATTCGGAGAAGGGCTCCTCAAGCTTTGTCAGAACATCAGTGTGTCTATGGCCCAAAAAGAGTTAGGAATCCCTGTACTACAGGAAACAGGTAAAAGAAAGTATGGCATATTTGTATAAAATAGAAATGCTATATGGCCATTAAAACTGAGTTTGTAGGTGGAATGTAGAGGAGTTGGAACTCTCAGAAGTCAGGAGAGAGTTTAAATTGGGGTGACCATTTTGGAGACTTTTTTTCTTCAAATGCTGAATATGTGCATATCTATGACCTAGCAGTTACACTCCTAGCCATGTATGCATCAGAAATGCACACATATATTCACCAAAAGACATCTACAGAATGTTCATGAACAGCTACAACAGCCAAAACCTGAAAACATCCCCTGTGTCCATCAACAGCTGAATGGATAGATAAATTGTGATGTATTTATACAAAGGAATATTCTATGACAGTAAGTGTGAATGAAATGTTGCTGTATGCACTGACATGAATTAATCTCATTCATATACTGTGGAGTGAAAGAATACAGACCTAAGAATAAACACTGTGTAATTCTATTATTAGTATATAAATAACGTGTAAAGATTAAAAAAAAAAACAGGCAAAACTCACTAGAAATTAGAAGTCAGGATCACAGCTTCTTTTGCAGGAGAGGAGAGAGCGTTTAGGAGACACTGGGAGACAGTGAAAGGTTTTTGGAGTGCTGGTAGTGACCTGTTGCTTTATATTCAGTTCAGTTCAGTGGCTCAGTCATGTCCGATTTGTTGTGACCCCATGGACTGCAGTATGCCAGGCTTCCCTATCCGTCACCAACTCCTGGAGCTTGCTCAAACTCATGTCCATCAAGTCAGTGATGCCATCCAACCATCTCATCCAACCATCTCATCCTGTTGTCCCCTTCGCCTCCTGCTCTCAATCATTCCCACTATCAGGGTCTTTTCTAAGGAGTCAGTTCTTCACATCAGGTGGCCAAAGTATTGGAGCTCCAGCTTCAGCATCAGTCCTGCCAATGAATATTCAGGACTTATTTCCTTTAGGATGGATTGGTTTGATCTCCATGCAGTCCAAGGGACTCTGAAGAGTCTTCTCCAACACCACAGTTCCAAAGTATCAGTTCTTCAGTGCATAGCTTTCTTTATGGTCTAACTCTCACATCCATACATGACTACTGGAAAAATCATAGCTTTGACTAGATGGACCTTTGTCGGCAAAGTAATGTCTCTGCTTTTTAATATGCTATCTAGGTTGGTCATAGCTTTCCTCCAAGAAGCAAGTGTCTTTTAATTTCATGGCTGCAGTCACCATCTACAGTGATTTTGGAGCCCAGGAAAATAAAGTCTCTCACTGTGTCTATTGTTTCCCCATCTATTTGCCATGATGTGATGGGACCAGGTGCCATGATCTTAGCTTTCTGAATGTTGAGTTTTAAGCCAGCTTTTTCACTCTCTTCTTTCACTTTCATCAAGAGGCTCTTTAGTTCCTCTTCGCTTTCTGTCATAGGGTGGTGTCATCTGTATATCTGAGGTTATTGATATTAATCCCTGCAATCTTGATTCCAGCCTGTGCTTCATCCAGCCTGGCATTTTGCATGATGTACTCTGCATATAAGTTAAATAAGCAAGATGACAATATACAGACTTGACGTACTCCTTTCCCAATTTGGAACCAGTCTGTTGTTCCATGTCCAGTTCTAACTGTCGCTTCTTGACCTGCATACAGATTTCTCAGGAGGCAGGTATGGTGGTCTGGTATTCCCATCTCTTGAAGAATGTACAGTTTGTTGTGATCCACACAGTCAAAGGCTTTGGTGTAGTCAATAAAGCAGAAGTAGATGTTTTTCTGGAATTCTCTTGCTTTTTCTATGATCCAGTGGATGTTGGCAATTTGATCTCTGGTTCCTCTGCCTTTTCTAAATCCAGCTTGAACATCTGAAAATTCTTGGTTCATTGGTACTGGATATAAAAGTAGATTCAATATATGGAAACACTTTGAACTTTACACTTATAATTTTTGCATATTTTAGATTTTTATGTTCTACTTGAATCAAAAGTTGCTTAAAAATGACACTGTAGAAAATTTCAATAACATGGAAAGATATTCATGGGATATTATATTAAAATATAGATTAATACAGGTGAAAATTATATGTAGAGTATGCTACCATCTTTCCCTTCATGATCATCTCACATATATTTTTGTAAAAGCATAACATATCTCCAGGAGGATATACAAGTGAATGATGGGAGTAATTGCTTCTAGAGAGGAGACTGGGAAAGATTTATTTTTTACTTTATGCCCTTTTGTAATTATGTGCCTATGTTGGCTATTTAATGCAGAAATAAATTAATGATAATGCAGATTATTATTTCATTTCTGTGATAATAAAGGTCTGGCACTAGCCTTATCGAAATGATAACCATGTTTACCTCTGCGTGATGGGATTATGGATGGTTTATCTTTATTTTTTTTTTAAACATATCTGTATTTTCTCAGTCTTCTAATGTGAACATAGTTTTTTGGTTTTTTTTTTGGCTGTGCTGTGCATCTTGTATCTCAGTTCCCCTACAATGAAAGCCTGGAATCCTAACCACTAGGTCACCAGAGAACTCTCAACATGTATTTATTTTGATAATAAGAAAGTCATTAAACTTGTTTTTGTTTGTATTTTAACTGGACCATGTGGCTTGTGGGATCTTAGTTCCCCGATCAGGAATTGAACCCAGGCCCATAGCAGTAAAAAATGCTGAGTTGTAATCACTGGACTGCCAGGGAAGTCCCTAAACTTGTTTTTGCAGTTCAGTTTTTTAATCAGTGTTATTGAAATATAATTTGCAGACAATCAAACACAGTGATTTTATGTAAACAGTTCAGTTTTACAAAGGTGCACCTCCTCATCATCACTCAATTAAGACATAGAGTTTCCACCTCCTTGAAAGTGTCTCTCTGTCCCTTTGCAGTCAGCTTCTCCCCCTCTTAAGGAATCAGTCATTAATCTAATTTCTTGTACCATATAGCCAAGTTTTATCTTCTCTAGAAGGTCACAGAAATGGAATTATACAGTATGTAATCTTTTGTGTCTGGCTTCTTTCACTCTGTTTGAGGTTTGAGATTAATCCATGTTTTGTGTGTATCAATAATTCATTATAATTTTTTTAAATGAACAGTAATGTGCTAAGCACTTACTGCTTTCTGACCTGTAGAGTACAACCCCATCTACACAGGAAATAATCCTCCACAGCCTCTCCAGGCAGGGCTACTGCATGCCAGCTGCTGGCTTACACCCTCCACGTCCTGGAGCAGAGACAGCAGTAACCCCCCTTCCCCAGCCCCTCGGCAGCGCCAGTCTCAGGTGAGAGCCACCCTGCTCCTTGCTATTGTTTTGCAAGTGACAGCCTCCGGGGCAAATGGAAAACCATCAACCTGAAGGCTGTCAAGTGCAGACAAGAATTCCTTTCTTTGTCAGGCTGGGTGGTCTCTGTGGCTTCATCATCAGCCTGCACAAAAGATGATAAGCATCATGTGTGCTTGTAGAAAAACTTCGCCACCACCCAGCGACTCTAACCGCACTCCTTTGTGAGGCTAGGATTAGCCCGTGTGAGGCTTCCCGTGACTGTGTACAAATGTCAAATTGCAGCCGCAGGAGGGCATTCAGAGGTCGTTCAGTCCATTTCTCCCCATCGCAATCCCGACCACCTGCATGCTTCGTGAAATATATGTCCCAAAATCTTAGTCATAGACATCTAGAAGGTCCCTTAGAGATCAACTGGTTCAACCCTCTTGGGCTTCAAAAAAGGGTCCAGACTTTCCCAGGGCCACAGAGCACAGGACAAGAACCCCTGTCCTAGGATGGGTTTCCCTTCCTTCTGGGGTGCTCTTTCCATTACCCCAAGCTGCTTTTGTTAATAAATGAACCCCCTGCCCACCCTGCCCAATAGTACCATGTAAAGTGTAATTTCTAACTTTTCAACGAAGATGTGCATGAGTGTGTGTGTGTGTGTGTGTGCGCGTGTGTGTGTGTCTGTGTGTGTCCCACTGGCTTTGCATAGGTAAAGGCTTGCACCTGTGGTGAGTATGGCAGGCCAACCGCCAACCTCATTTACGGAGTAGTTTGGTGCCCTCTACTGGTTACCAGTTACACCACCACCAACAGCTTACCCTTTCCGGGGCGCTTACTGTGCAGGACATTCAGTGTGTGGCATTACTGCTAATTTCAAATTCAAAAAACAGGCCTCCACTAGGCAGTTCTATGCTTATTTTATAGATGAGGAAATAGAGGCTCTTAGAAGTCAGATATTCTGCCCAAAGTGTCTGAACCTGGATTCAAACCTAGCCTTGTGGGATCCCAAGTTCCTTCCATGCCTCTGTGTCAATACCATTTGTCGCAATCCTGACACTGTGTGTAGCACATTCCCATTAAAACAACCTGTATATCCCTCAAAATCTGCCAGGATGTGGATGTTAATGCCTGTTTACACAGTGGGGAGGCCTGGGCTGCAACATCAATGACATGTCCAGGGTTCATGTCCAGTAGACCCCGTAAACTCACTGCCAGGCTGCTGCCCAGGAGAAGCACACACAGGGTCCACAAGGGAACTTCTTCCCGGGGCAATCTTCATACAGGAGAGGGGTTGGGAGACCGTGTTTCCACCCAGGGAACCTATCTGTATTCCAGGCCCCAAGGGACTCAAAGGTAGAGAAAGCACATATTCAACTTGTGGGGAACCCTATCCACTGGATTCCAGAGCCCCTGGTGTGGTGTGTGTGTGTGTGTGTGTGTCTGTCTGTCTGTCTAGTGAGTGAATGGATAGACGGAGTGGCTGAGTGGCAGAGGCTATGCAGGTCAGGGGTGGTCAGGCCGGTGTATTGAACACTATAAAGAGATTGATTTCAGTTTAGTTTGAAGAATCTGTTCCTATCAGTTGCAGCAGTCTGCATACAGAGATGGCTAAATTCGTAGGCTTGGGGTCCAGTTCCCAGATATGCAAGCAGAAGAGTTAAGATGACCCCAGCAGAGATGTTGTAGGGATTTCCAGCCCCTGTATGATATTTTCTTTTTTAAATTAAAAACTATATATTTTAAAATTTACTTTTTAATTGAAGGATAATTGCTTTACAGAATTTTGTTGTTTTCTGTTAAACATCAACATGAATCAGCCATAGGTGTACATATGTCCCCTCCATCAGCATCAAGATTTAGAAATTGGATGATTTCACATAAAAATCCCAATTTTTAGCTCCTCTTTAACAGAGTGGGAGGCCTGGCTTCACTGGCCCTGCTGCACTCCTTTCACGGCTGTCCCCTCATTTCCCTGTTGTCACCCCAGAAATGAGGATGACTGGGATGCCATTTCTCATTGTACATTGCTGTTTTTTTAATTATAAAAATAAAACATTTTTTTTTAGTTCTTTCTGAAAAAAAGGAAAAATAAAAGACCAAGTCAGCCAGTCCAGGTTCGATGCAGGATACTGGATGCTTGGGGCTGGTGCACTGGGACAACCCAGAGGGATGGTATGAGGAGGGAGGAGGGAGGAGGGTTCAGGATGGGGAACACATGTATACCTGTGGTGGATCCATTTCGATATTTGGCAAAACTAATACAATATTGTAAAGTTTAAAAATAAAATAAAAAATTTTAAAAATGGAGCCCAATATATTTATCTGTGAAAGTGAAGAAACTTGTATACATTTAAAAGGCAGGTGTTCATTTTAAAGGTTTACATTTAAAAGGTTGGTTTTCCTTGCCAGCCTGGACCCCAGGACAATTTGTATTTGCTGCCCTAGAGTGTCTTTGGCGTCTCCTTGTTCCTGCTCTGTGGACCTCAGGTCAGATTCTCACCTGATTGCCATTTGGGTCTTCAGCTTCCAAGATGAGGGGCCATTGGAATTGCCATGAGTGTATTCCTGGGTCTCATGGTATATGGTAAGAAGAAATCCTGCCCAGTGAGCTGCTGTGAATTTCCAGTTAAGTGAGATGATAAAGGCCTGGCAGACCACATTGATGCCTCTGCCCAGGGAAACCCTCCAGAGATGTAGTGGCTTCATCACGACTTTTCTGAAGTGGCCATCCTCCCAGCACTTTCCTCCTAGCCCTTCCCTCCCCAACCCAGCCACATAGATGGTGCTCTGGTTCCTGGAGTGTTGTTCAGAAGTGGGAACATGCTTCGGGTCTGGTCTGAGCAGCTCAATCAGCAGGACAAACCTCTCCCTCAGTTCAGACACGCTGCTTTGATTCTTGTCATCTCAGATCACATCCACTCTTTTCATCAGTCACATCACATGCTGATCCCCACTGAGTCTGTGAGACACCAAGACTTTCAGATTGCTTTTTCATGAACCTTTGTCAAGAGAATTCTACCCCTACCTTAACTGAAAATCAAAGACAGTGAAGGTTGAGCCTGCAGGATATCATCTAATTTCAGCTCCCACTTATGCAGAAAAAGATCACTTCATCAAACATCCTGAGAAAATTGTTGAAATGAGGAAGTTCACACTAACACACTGAGTATTTTACCCATAGTTCTGCTCCTCCAAGAATGGATCTTGATTTTGTAAAACAAAAAACCCCAAGTACATTAACATTCTTCCTAATTTAATATCATTCATAAGTTTGATTAGTATGATTTCTACATTTTCATGCAGGTTAGTATCACATTTTAGATATTCTGCTTATTAGAGTCACTCATCATTGTAGAAAACTTAGAAAATACAAAAGCATAAGGGAAACAATTAGAAAACTGGGATATCTATGATATAAAAACTTACAATTCAATAATAAAAAGACAAATAATTCAACTTTAAAATGGGCAAAGATCTTGAATAGACATTTCTCCCAATAAGATATGCAAATAGCCAATATGCACATGAAAAGATACTCCACATAATTAATCTTTAAGGAAATGGAAATCAGTTTCTTGAGAGGAGCATCATTAATTTGTTGCTGTATTCCTGGTCCTCAGCATAAGACCTCGCTTGGAGCATGGGGTCTTAAATTTGCTGATTGAATGTATGAACAAATGCAAGAATGAGTGAGTGTATGAACAAAAGAATTGCAGGGAGGGAAATAGTCCAGAGGCAAGAGGAATGCAGGACCAGCCTAGAAGATAGGAAGACAGAGCATAAAGTTCAGTGAAAATTCATGGAGGGTGAGTACCCCCAAAGGCAGCTGGAACAGGTGATGGGGATTAACTGCAGGCTTGGTGTCAGATGCTGCAGTCCATGGAGTTGCAAAGAGTCAGACATGACTGAGCAGCTGAACTGAACTGGGGTCAAATGATTTTTGAGCAAACGGTTAAAGATGTACTCTTTTCTTGGGGAAGTGCCACACTGTGCAGCTTGTGGGGTCTTAGTTGCCTGACCAGGGATTGAACCCAGGCCCTTAGCAGTGAAAGCATATGGAGTCCTAAGCACTGGACCACCAGGAAATTCCCTAAAGCTGTACTTTAGAAAAATGAAACTGTAAGACCAAGTATAAGATGGGTCAGAAGGAGAGACTGGGAGACCAGCCTGGACGCTGTTCAGGCAAAAGGCAATGGGAGCTGAACTAGGCCTGCAGTCGGACCAGAGAAAGGATGGAAGCCAGAGACACTCATCCAATTTCCAAACATTATAAAAACTGTAAAAACAAGTGTGTCTCGTGACAAATAGTTCACTGTTCAGTGGGACTCCAACTATTAGAGGAAGTACTTGCCAATAAAATTTAAGTGGTTTGTGGTCTGAAGTTGCAACCACACTTTTTATAAAGGTAATTGAAAGGAAAACAAAAACTCCAATTGAGGGTAGTAAGAAAACAGGGAACCACAAGACTATCACCCTATTATGTGGATTGGAGTTCATCCACACAATGAAGGAGCCCTGGGTCACATTCATCCTCCTTTGGCCCTATTTAAGACTGGCAACAATAACTCTCAAACCAGGCTTCAAACAGAGACAGCCCTGTCTGTTTCAAGCCATGAAGGGCATTGCAGGGACTATGTATTAGGGTATTAGCCATGTAGAGTATTGCAAGGACCTGGTTTCTGATCCCAGCTGTGAATGAGTACTAGTGGAGAAGAGGAAGACATTGTGTTAATAATGTTGAGACTTAGAGTTTAGTGGTTGAGATTATTGATATCAGGGCTGGGCTGTGCCTGGTTGAACTCAGCTCTGTCACTAGATTATGACCTTGAATAAATTATTTAACATCTCTGTACCTTATAATCTCATCTATAAACTGGGATTAGTGAACACAATCATTGAGTAGCTACAAAAATTAATAAATTTTATTTTTTATTTTTTATTTTTTTTATTTTTTCTTTTTTTATTATTTTTTAATTTTTTTTTTACATACAAAAAGTAAGCCTTGAAGCTTAAAATTGTAATTATGTTTTTTGCTTTTTATCTATAAAGAATTTCTTTTTTTTTTTCTTTTTTTTTTTTTGTCTTTATTTTTATTTATTTATTTATTTATTTTTAAAGATTTTATTCAGATATACACATGCTCCCCATCCTGAACCCTCCTCCCTCCCCCCTCCCCATACCATCCACCTGGGCCTTCCCAGCGCACCAGCCCCAAGCATCCAGCATCGTGCACTGAACCTGGACTGGCATCTCGTTTCATACATGACATTTCACATGTTTCAATGCCATTCTCCCAAATCTTCCCACCCTCTCCCACAGAGTCCATAAGACTGTTCTATACATCAGTGTCTCTTTTGCTGTCTCATATACAGGGTTATCGTTACCATCTTTCTAAATTCCATATATATGCGTTAGTATACTGTATTTATGTTTTTCCTTCTGGCTTACTTCACTCTGTATGATAGGCTCCAGTTTCATCCACCTCATTAGAACTGATTCAAATGTATTCTTTTTAATGGCTGAGTAATACTCCATTGTGTATATGTACCACAGCTTTCTTATCCATTCATCTGCTGATGGACATCTAGGTTGCTTCCATGTCCTGGCTATTATAAACAGTGCTGCGATGAACATTGGGGTACATGTGTCTCTTTCCCTTCTGGTTTCCTCAGTGTGTATGCCCAGCAGTGGGATTGCTGGATCATAAGGCAGTTCTATTTCCAGTTTTTTAAGGAATCTCCACACTGTTCTCCATAGTGGCTGTACTAGTTTGCATTCCCACCAACAGTGTAAGAGAGTTCCCTTTTCTCCACACCCTCTCCAGCATTTATTATTTGTAGACTTTTGGATCGCAGCCATTCTGACTGGTGTGAAATGGTACCTCATAGTGGTTTTGATTTGCATTTCTCTGATAAAGAGTGATGTTGAGCATCTTTTCAAGTGTTTGTTAGCCATCTGTATGTCTTCTTTGGAGAAATGTCTATTTAGATCTTTGGCCCATTTTTTGATTGGGTCATTTATTTTTCTGGAATTGAGCTGTAGGAGTTGCTTGTATATTTTTGAGATTAGTTGTTTGTCGGTTGCTTCATTTGCTATTATTTTCTCCCATTCTGAAGGCTGTCTTTTCACCTTGCTAATAGTTTCCTTTGATGTGCAGAAGCTTTTAAGTTTAATTAGGTCCCATTTGTTTATTTTTTCTTTTATTTCCAATATTCTGGGAGGTGGGTCATAGAGGATCCTGCTGTGATGTATGTCGGAGAGTGTTTTGCCTATGTTCTCCTCTAGGAGTTTTATAGTTTCTGGTCTTATGTTGAGATCTTTAATCCATTTTGAGTTTATTTTTGTATATGGTGTTAGAAAGTGTTCTAATTTCATTCTTTTACAAGTGGTTGACCAGATTTCCCAGCACCACTTGTTAAAGAGATTGTCTTTAATCCACTGTATATTCTTGCCTCCTTTGTCAAAGATAAGGTGTCCATATGTGCGTGGATTTATCTCTGGGCTTTCTATTTTGTTCCATTGATCTATATTTCTGTCTTTGTGCCAGTACCATACTGTCTTGATAACTGTGGCTTTGTAGTAGAGCCTGAAGTCAGGTAGGTTGATTCCTCCAGTTCCATTTTTCTTTCTCAAGATCGCTTTGGCTATTCGAGGTTTTTTGTATTTCCATACAAATTGTGAAATTATTTGTTCTAGCTCTGTGAAGAATACTGTTGGTAGCTTGATAGGGATTGCATTGAATCTATAAATTGCTTTGGGTAGTATACTCATTTTCACTATATTGATTCTGCCAATCCATGAACATGGTATATTTCTCCATCTATTAGTGTCCTCTTTGATTTCTTTCACCAGTGTTTTATAGTTTTCTATATATAGGTCTTTAGTTTCTTTAGGTAGATATATTCCTAAGTATTTTATTCTTTTCGTTGCAATGGTGAATGGAATTGTTTCCTTAATTTCTCTTTCTGTTTTCTCATTATTAGTGTATAGGAATGCAAGGGATTTCTGTGTGTTGATTTTATATCCTGCAACTTTACTATAATCATTGATTAGTTCTAGTAATTTTCTGGTGGAGTCTTTAGGGTTTTCTATGTAGAGGATCATGTCATCTGCAAATAGTGAGAGTTTTACTTCTTCTTTTCCAATTTGGATTCCTTTTATTTCTTTTTCTGCTCTGATTGCTGTAGCCAAAACTTCCAAAACTATGTTGAATAGTAATGGTGAAAGTGGGCACCCTTGTCTTGTTCCTGACTTTAGAGGAAATGCTTTCAATTTTTCACCATTGAGGATAATGTTTGCTGTGGGTTTGTCATATATAGCTTTTATTATGTTGAGGTATGTTCCTTCTATTCCTGCTTTCTGGAGAGTTTTTATCATAAATGGGTGTTGAATTTTGTCAAAGGCTTTCTCTGCATCTATTGAGATAATCATATGGTTTTTGTTTTTCAATTTGTTGATGTGGTGTATTACATTGATTGATTTGCGGATATTGAAGAATCCTTGCATCCCTGGGATAAAGCCCACTTGGTCATGGTGTATGATCTTTTTAATGTGTTGTTGGATTCTGATTGCTAGAATTTTGTTTAGGATTTTTGCATCTATGTTCATCAGTGATATTGGCCTATAGTTTTCTTTTTTTGTGGCATCTTTGTCAGGTTTTGGTATTAGGGTGATGGTGGCCTCATAGAATGAGTTTGGAAGTTTACCTTCCTCTGCAATTTTCTGGAAGAGTTTGAGCAGGATAGGTGTTAGCTCTTCTCTAAATTTTTGGTAGAATTCAGCTGTGAAGCCGTCTGGACCTGGGCTTTTGTTTGCTGGAAGATTTTTGATTACAGTTTCAATTTCCGTGCTTGTGATGGGTCTGTTAAGGTTTTCTATTTCTTCCTGGTCGAGTTTTGGAAAGTTGTACTTTTCTAAGAATTTGTCCATTTCTTCCTCGTTGTCCATTTTATTGGCATATAATTGTTGATAATAGTCTCTTATGATCCTTTGTATTTCTATGTTGTCTGTTGTGATCTCTCCACTGTCATTTCTAATTTTATTGATTTGATTTTTCTCCCTTTGTTTCTTGATGAGTCTGGCTAATGGTTTGTCAATTTTATTTATCCTTTCAAAGAACCAGCTTTTGGCTTTGTTGATTTTTGCTATGGTCTCTTTTGTTTCTTTTGCATTTATTTCTGCTCTAATTTTTAAGATTTCTTTCCTTCTACTAACCCTGGGGTTCTTCATTTCTTCCTTTTCTAGTTGCTTTAGGTGTAGAGTTAGGTTATTTATTTGACTTTTTTCTTGTTTCTTGAGGTGTGCCTGTATTGCTATGAACTTTCCCCTTAGGACTGCTTTTACTGTGTCCCACAGGTTTTGGGTTGTTGTGTTTTCATTTTCATTCGTTTCTATGCAAATTTTGATTTCTTTTTTGATTTATTCTGTGATTTGTTGGTTATTCAGCAGCGTGTTGTTTAGCCTCCATATGTTGGAATTTTTAATAGTTTTTCTCCTGTAATTGAGATCTAATCTTACTGCATTGTGGTCAGAAAAGATGCTTGGAATGATTTCTATTTTTTTGAATTTACCAAGGCTAGCTTTATGGCCCAGGATGTGATCTATCCTGGAGAAGGTTCCATGTGCGCTTGAGAAAAAGGTGAAATTCATTGTTTTGGGATGAAATGTCCTATAGATATCAATTAGGTCTAACTGGTCTATTGTATCGTTTAAAGTTTGTGTTTCCTTGTTAATTTTCTGTTTAGTTGATCTATCCATAGGTGTGAGTGGGGTATTAAAGTCTCCCACTATTATTGTGTTATTGTTAATTTCTCCTTTCATACTTGTTAGCATTTGTCTTACATACTGCGGTGCTCCCGTGTTGGGTGCATATATATTTATAATTGTTATATCTTCTTCTTGGATTGATCCTTTGATCATTATGTAGTGACCTTCTTTGTCTCTTTTCACAGCCTTTGTTTTAAAGTCTATTGTATCTGATATGAGTATTGCTACTCCTGCTTTCTTTTGGTCCCTATTTGCATGGAAAATCTTTTTCCAGCCCTTCACTTTCAGTCTGTATGTGTCCCCTGTTTTGAGGTGGGTCTCCTGTAGACAACATATGTAGGGGTCTTGTTTTTGTATCCATTCAGCCAGTCTTTGTCTTTTGGTTGGGGCATTCAACCCATTTACGTTTAAGGTAATTACTAATAAGTATGATCCCGTTGCCATTTACTTTATTGTTTGGGGTTCGAATTTATACACCATTTTTGTGTTTCCTGTCTAGAGAATATCCTTTAGTATTTGTTGTAGAGCTGGTTTGGTGGTGCAGAATTCTCTCAGCTTTTGCTTGTCTGAGAAGCTTTTGATTTCTCCTTCATACTTGAATGAAATCCTTGCTGGGTACAATAATCTGGGCTGTAGGTTATTTTCTTTCATCATTTTAAGTATGTCTTGCCATTCCCTCCTGGCTTGAAGAGTTTCTATTGAAAGATCAGCTGTTATCCTTATGGGAATTCCCTTGTGTGTTATTTGTTGTTTTTCCCTTGCTGCTTTGAATATTTGTTCTTTGTGTTTGATCTTTGTTAATTTGATTAATATGTGTCTTGGGGTGTTTCGCCTTGGGTTTATCCTGTTTGGGATTCTCTGGGTTTCTTGGACTTGGGTGATTATTTCCTTCCCCAGTTTAGGGAAGTTTTCAACTATTATCTCCTCAAGTATTTTCTCATGGTCTTTCTTTTTGTCTTCTTCTTCTGGAACCCCTATGATTCGAATGTTGTAGTGTTTAATATTGTCCTGGAGGTCTCTGAGATTGTCCTCATTTCTTTTAATTCGTTTTTCTTTTATTCTCTCTGATTCATTTATTTCTACCATTCTATCTTCTAATTCACTAATCCTATCTTCTGCCTCTGTTATTCTATTATTTGTTGCCTCCAGAGTGTTTTTAATTTCATTTATTGCATTATTCATTGTATATTGACTCTTTTTTATTTCTTCTAGGTCCTTGTTAAACCTTTCTTGCATCTTCTCAATCCTTGTCTCCAAGCTATTTATCTGTGATTCCATTTTAATTTCAAGATTTTGGATCAATTTCACTATCATTATTCGGAATTCTTTATCAGGTAGATTCCCTATCTCTTCCTCTTTTGTTTGGTTTGGTGGGCATTTATCCTGTTCCTTTATCTGCTGGCTATTCCTCTGTCTCTTCATCTTGTTTAAATTGCTGAGTTTGGGGTGTCCTTTCTGTATTCTGGCAGTTTGTGGAGTTCTCTTTATTGTGGCTATTCCTCGCTGTGTGTGGGTTTGTACAGGTGGCTTGTCAAGGTTTCCTGGTTAGGGAAGCTTGTGTCAGTGTTCTGATGGGTGGAACTGTATTTCTTCTCTTTGTTCAGTCGCGCTGTGGGGAGGGAGGGAGGGATGCTGCAAGCAACTAACACTGGCGTGCGCTCGCAGTACCTCAGCCACACTGGGTCTGCCCCCGCTCACTGCGCGTGTAGCCTCTCTGCCCACACTGCTCGGGCTCTAGGTTGTTCCGCCGGGAACAATCCGAAGCTGGCCCTGGGTTGCATGTACCTCCCAGGTCCAAGCCGCTCAGGTTCAGGCACTCGGGTAGTCCTCAGAGGCGCAGACTCAGTTGGGCCTGAGTATTGTGCTCTTCCCAGGTCCGAGCAGCTCAAGTGATGAGGTGTTTGGCGAGCGCCAATGCTGCGACTTATCGCCTCCCCGCCACTCGGTTATCTGGGCACAAAACCGGCGCACCTTCTTAGGCAGATGTTAACCGTCCAGACCCCCAAGAAGTTTTAGTTAGCAAAGAAGCCTGCCTACAGTTTTATAGATAATGTCTCTCTGGGGCTGCGATTGCCCCCTTCCGGCTCTGGCTGCCTGTCACCGGAGGGGGAAGGTCTGCAGCAGGCTATCTCTGTTCAATTCTTTGTTCTGTGCGCGGGCCTGGCGGTGTCTTAGGTTGGGGCTGGCTTTTCGCGTGGTAGATATCCCACAGTCTGGTTTGTTAGCCCAAATTATTTCGCTCAGATAGTACTCAGGGTATTCAGGCCAGATTCTTACTCTAAGCGATGCAGCCCGCGCTGCGCCTCCCTGCCCAGCCCCCGCTTGTTAATCAATTAATAAATTTTAAATGCTTAGAAACACCTACTATATACTAAGCACCATAGAAGTGTTTACTGTTATTATTATTATTGCAAAAAATAATGGCCAAAACCAGGCAACAGTGGAGTGGGCTGTTCTGAAGTGGAGTGTTTCCTGTTTCCACAGGTGTATAAACACCAGGGCTGAGTTGGTTGTTGGGTTCTGCTTTGGACATTGAGTTTTCAGTGCTGGTGAGGTGAATAAACCTCTGAGTAGGTTTATTCAGCATTATTCATTCTGTTTATTTAATTCCACAAACATTTAATGAGCAGCTACTCTGCAGATGCTGTGCTGGCGATACTGGGATGAACCAGAGGGTCCCAATTCTCAAGGACCTGATAATTTAGTTAAGGAGGCAGGTAGGTATCACTTCTTATGTGGAGAAGCCACAATACCAGCACACATGAGGTTGACAGGAGCCCAAGGAAGGAGACAGGGCAAGTTTCCTGGAAAAGGCAGTAAGAAGCAAGGTCCCTTGGCCCACATTCAGGACCTGGGGAATGCAGAGTGGGAAAAGATCTGCCCTTGCTGGTCAGTGGGTGACTAGATTTTGGCTTTCAGCACTGATAATCATCTTTCCTAGTTCCTGTCTTTAGTTGAATTGTTTGGACCCTTCTACTTCTTATTGCTTCTGGAAAGAATATTGTTGTTAGTCTTTAAGATGTTTTCTAAATCCCTTTGCATATACATTTTATTGATCAAGGTTTCAATATGATGGTTTTGCCTCAATCGCTTTATCTTTTGGTTCAGGGAGGTTGAAATCTTAAGTTTTTCCAGAAGGGTGTCAGTTACAGACAAAGGAGACCGCGTTTCCTGGGTTACTAAAGCAATACAGCTTAGGTCTGTAGGATCAGGCTAATTTCTGTGTTCCTGTGTGCTCATCCCAGACAGTTACCCAACTTGGTGTGCTCCTTACCACGGATGTTCTACGATTATAAATTTATGCCAGTGATGTTCAAAGTGACCACATTAAGAGGTAAAGCCCAGCAATCAGGGGTAAAAATGCAAGTAAGAAAGAAAGCCACACACATGTACTATTTACTAGATGATACTGACAAATATGTTCACATCCTGTCCTCTCAGGCATGAATAACCCCAGTACTGCTCTCAGAGAGGAGGTCTACCAGGAAGTGCTGCCAAGGTTTTCATCCCCCTTGCTGGCTTCCATTCTTACCTGCCTGCTCCTTATCAAGCTCTGTTAGGGCTTTCAGTTCTTCCTGTGCTTTGTTCATAACTCCTCTTTCAGCCAGGATCACAGTTGGTCTGGGAGGTGAGAGGCACAAGCAGGAATACAGATGTAGTCATAGATTTCTCCTGACACTGAATGGGGTGAGGCAAGAACATATTTACTCTATTCTCCTGCTTGCTTTCCTTTTGTGCCCCCACCAAGATGACTCACGCTGTTGTGCTCTGGGCAGGCCCTGCAGCCTTTGTCACTGTGTGGGATGTGCAGATTGGGGCATGTACTCCTCTTTTCTCTTAAGGAGGAGCCTTGGTTTAGCTTGGTTGAGGCTTCAGCTAACAATTCAGACCCAGTTACACTAAACTTGCTAACAAAGGTCAGGAAGCCCAAGGAGAGGGAGCTACCAGTAAAAGGAAACCCAAAAGGTTGTCAAGAGTTAACGAAATACCAGGACTGGTACGGCATCTGAGCTATGGTCCATGTCTTTCAGCATTCAAGCTTGGAGTGCTTTCTTGGGGAGGAGGCTCTAGGGGCTAATTCTTCTCAAAAGGTTACCTTGGGAGAGAACAGTTATCTTGTCCCACACAGAAATATCGCAGTCTCAAAAGCTCTTTGTCTTTTTTGTTCAGTCGCTCAGTTGTGTCTGACTCTTTGCGACCCCATGGACTGCACCTCGCCAGGCTTCCCTGTCCTTTACCGTCTCCCGGAGTTTGCTCAAACTCATGTCTACTGAGGCTCTTACAGCTGCATAGTCTGCTGCTGCTGCTGCTAAGTCATTTTAGTCGTGTCTGACTCTGTGTAACCCCATAGACGGCAGCCCACCAGGCTCCCCCGTCCCTGGGATTCTCCAGGCAAGAACACTGGAGTGGGTTGCCATTTCCTTCTCCAGTGCATGAAAGTGAAAAGTGAAAGGGAAGTCGCTCAGTCATGTCCGACTCTTCGCGACCCCATGGACTGCAGCCCACTAGGCTCCTCCATCCATGGGATTTTCCAGGCAAGAGTACTGGAGTGGGGTGCCATTGCCTTCTCTGGCATAGAGTCTAGGGGGGGTCATTAGGGTGCTGACTCTCAAAATGTGCTGCCCATTAGAATCATAGGGGTGGGGGAGAGGGTGCTTTATAAAATCCTAATACCCAGATCCCACTCTTGACCAATGACATCAGACTGTGTTTTTCAAATTCCCCAGGTGCTTCCAGGGTGCAGCCAAGTTTGAAAACCTGTGGACCTGACCCTTACTATTAGACCTATGGTTGGTGGAGCTGCAACTCAATTAGGGAGCTCATTAGAAATGCATAGCTCGAGTCCCACCATGGATCTACTGAATCAGAATCCGCATTTTAAGTGGATCACCAGGTGACTTGTATGTGCTTTACAATTTGAGAAGCAGTTACCTCTCTTCAAACATTGGGCAGTTGGCAATAAGGGGCCCAAATTCTGTCTACTCACTGGAGCTACGCAGTAGCTTTTCCCTTAGGGGGCCCTCACATTCCACTTTACAGAGTGTGACACCTGGATGGATTCATTAACTTCATGACCTGCCTGGGCCCAGTCAGAATTTGAATTTTTAAAAAACTTGTTATGAAATTTACCATTAGTAACATGTAGTACATTCACAATGTTGTGAAACTGTCACAACAGAACATTTTCATTACCTCCAAAGGAAACCCCACACTACTTAAGCAGTCACTTCTCATCTCCTCCCCTCAGTCCCTGCCAACCACTAATGCTTTTTATGTTACTATGGGTTTGCTTATTCCAAATGTTTCATATAAAAGAAATGCATAATATTTTCAAGGTTCATTCGTGTTGTAGCATGTGTCAGTACTTCCTTTCTATGGCCGAATTATTTTCCTTGTATAGATATGCCACGTTTTGTTTATCTGTTTATCATTTTACGGACATTTGGGTAGTTTCAGTCTTTTGGTATTGTGAATAGTGCTGCTATGAGCACTTGTTTGCAAGATTTTGTGTAACACCTGTTTTCAGTCTTTGAGGACTTCAGTTCTTTCTATCCAGGAGTGAAATTGCTGACTTACGTGGTAATTCTCTGTGTTTAACTTTTTGAAGGATAGCCAAACCCTTTGCCACCAGCAACATTGTTTTACATTCCCACTAGGACAATGCCAATTTTTCTACATCCTTGCTAACACTTGTTATTTTGTTTTCTTTTTTCTCTTAATTCTAGTCATGTAATTGATGTGAAATGGTCTCTCACTTCACTTTTGACCTGATGCTTTTCCGTTTCCATTTCACTAATAATATCTTTTCATTGTGCTTGTTTGGCCATTTGTAGAAAAATATCTACTTAAGTCCTTTGCTCATTTACAAACCATTGTCTTTTTGTTACTTAGTTGTAAGAATTCCCTTTTTAGATACAGGTATATCACTTGCTTTTCAAGTTTGCTTTATGTCATTTTGCACTTATGAAAGACCTTCACTAGTACCCATTTTTGCATTAAAAAAATTAACTTGTATTTGAGTATAATTGCTTTACAATGTTAGTTTCTGCAAAATGAATCAGCTATCCATATACATATATCCCATCTTTTTTGGGTTTCCTTCCCATTTAGGTCACAGCAGGCATAGAGTGGAGTTCCCTGTACTGTACAGTAGCTCGTTAGTTATCGTAAGTTATCTATTTTACACACAGTAGTCTATATTTGTCAATAGCAATCTCCCGGTTCATCCCTCCCTCTCCCCCCTTGGTATCCATTCCTTTGTTCTCTACATGTGTCATGTTTGGTTTGCAACGAGCCATTATAGAGGCAGCACACTTTGAGAGAGTGACACCAAGCAGCTCCTTCCCCTGGATCTACCCTGAGCACCTTGGCATCCAGTCACCGTAGCTGTGAACTGTCTCTGCGCATATGTGCTTTATCTTCACTTATTTTGTGCATACGCATTCATTAGCAAGATATGTTCTAAGCTAATTGCTTCTTTGCTTTGTGGCATTTTGGTTTACAACAGATTTCTTAGGAATGCTCTACTTTTGGATAGGGGACATGGAAACCTGTATATGATTTTCCAAGTATCTTCTCCCATTCTGTGAGTTGTCTTTTCACTTTCTTGACAGTGTCCTCTGATGAACAAAGATTTTTAATTTTGATGAAGTTAAATTTAACTGATTTTTCTTTTGCTGTTCATGCTTTTGGTGTCAAATAGAATTTGAGATTTTATCACCTGGACAAAATCAATGGCTAGGGAACAATCTGAGGGAAAGGCAGTAGTGATGGCTTGAGGTTTCTGTCTCCAGTTCAACCAGAAAATCTCAGCATTTATATGCTTTATATAAGGTCTTTCAGCTTGAATATACATATAATTGATAGAACCACTAACTTAACATTTCTCAAACTTTAATCATTGAATATTAAGGGAAACTGCAGTGTGCCAGCTTGCTCTAAAACCTAGTCCCAAATGGTATAGATAGTATTTAGAACTTAATGTTTGCTGGCTTTAGTTAAGTTTTATTTGTAATAAAGAAAGAGCATACATTTTAAGAAAATCATGCAATGTTTCTTTTGCTAAATTTTCCACACATTTGGGAAGTTAGGATTTGGCTCAAATTCCAAACCCTCTGTCTGCTTGGTGGCGGCTCATCCACACTGAAGAAATATTCTAGGAAAAGATAGCCGAGCTCATGCTTACCAGCGTTGGGTACCTGGTGATCTGCATGACGTCATACAGCAAGTGAAAACCCAGGTGTTCTTGGCTGTTTAAACCAAAATCTAAAAAGACCCCGTTCCCCTAGGCCAGGCATTTAATGTATTCAGACCAATCATCTATTGATCTCTCTTGAATTGGCACTACTGTTACTACTAGCTGCCATCATTTTGGAAACTTTCTGTGTGCCAGGGATTGTGCTAAAAGGCTACATCTAATCCTCCCAACAACCGTGGAAGTGGTTCTGTAATTATCCTCATTTTACTACTGGAGAAACTGAATTCAGGTTAAATAACTTGCTGAAGTTACGCTGACGGCAAGTGTCAGGGATAGGGTTTAACCCAAGTCTGACTCCAGTTCCAAAGAAAGGCAATGCCAAAGAATGTTCAAACTACAGCGAAATTGCACTCATCTCACACGCTAGCAAAGTAATGCCCAAAATTCTCCAAGCCAGACTCCAACAGTACGTGAACTGAGAACTTACAGATGTTCAAGCTGGATTTAGAAAAGGCAGAGGAACCAGAGATCAAATTGCCAACATCCACTGTATCATAGAAAAAGCAAGAGAGTTCCAGAAAAACATCTACTTCTATTTTATCGATTATGCTAAAGCCTTTGTGTGGATCACAACAAACTGTGGAACATTCATAAAAAGATGGGAACACCAGACCACCTGACCTGCCTCCTGAGAAATCTGTATGCAGGTCAAGGAGCAATAGTTAGAACCGGGCATGGAACAGTGGGCTGGTTCCAAATCGGGAAAGGATTATGTCAAGGCTGTATATTGTCACCTTGCTTATTTAACTTATATGCAGAGTGCATCATGCAAAATGCTGGGCTTGATGAAGCACAGACTGGAATCAAGATTGCAGGGATTAATATCAATAACCTCAGATACACAGATGACACCACCCTTATGGCAGAAAGCAAAGAGGAACTAAAGAGTTTCTTGATGAAAGTGAAAGAGGAGAGTGAAAAAGCTGGCTTAAAACTCAACATTCAGAAGACTAAGATCATGGCATCTGGTCCCATCACATCATGGCAAATAGATGGGGGAAACAATGGAAACAGTGACAGACTCTATTTTCTTGGGCTCCAAAATCACTGCAAATGGTGACTGCAGCCATGAAATCAAAAGACTCTTGTCTTGCTGCTTGGAAGAAAAGCTATGACCAACCTAGATAGCATATTAAAAAGCAGAGACATTATTTTGCCAACAAAGTCCGTCTAGTCAAAGCTATGGTTTTTCCAGTAGTCATGTATGGATATGAGAGTTGGACTATAAACAAAGCTGAGTGCCGAAGAATTGATGCTTTTGAACTGTGGTGTTGGAGAAGACTCTTGAGAGTCCCTTGGACTGCAAGGAGATCAAACAAGTCGATGCTGAAGGAAATCAGTCCCGAATATCATTGGAAGGACTGATGCTGAAATTGAAACTCCAATACTTTGGTGATCTAATGCGAAGAACCGACTCATCGGAAAAGACCCTGATGCTGGGAAATATTGAAAGCAGGAGGAGAAGGGAACGACAGAGGATGAGATGGTTGGATGGCATCACCGACTCGATGGACATGAGTTTGAGCAAGCTCTGGGAGTTGGTGATGGACAGGGAGGCCTGGAGTGCTGCAGTCCATGGGGTCACAAAGAGCCGGACACGACTGAGCGACTGAACTGAACTGACTGAACTACCAAGGGAAACTATTATTTTAGAGATGACCAGGTTCTGATCATTGATGTCTCACTGGCTCTTGCGCTGTATTATAAACCAGCAGGTAGCTTCCGCGCCAACGCGTGCGCAGACTTCACCCTCCGCCCTTTCCTTCCCCACTTCCTTCTCTAATTGCGCAGGTGCGCTCCCGATAGGAGGCGGTGCTGGCGACTCCGCGAAGGGGAGCCTTGGGCACGCTTTGGGCCAGCAGTGCGCGTGCGCGGGGCTAGAGCCACCGACCGTCACCGGCGGAGATGGCCGCCGCCGGGGAAGCTTCGTCGGAGCCGGCGGCTTCAGAACAACCAACGGAGCTGTCTGCCTCAGTGCGGGCGAGCATCGAGCGGAAGCGGCAGCGGGCGCTGATGCTGCGCCAGGCCCGGCTGGCGGCCCGGCCTTACCCGGCAACGGCAGCTGCAACTACTGGAGGTTTGGGCCCTTGGCGGCGCCTGCCTCTTCTCTTTTCTGGGGGACCGGGGGCCGCATCCTGGATGGGGCGTCCCTCTCGCGTCTGAGTGCGGACGCTTGTGCAGTCCCGGGTAGGGGCGGGTGGAGGGGGTAGCGGAGGGGGTAGGGAATCCGCTTGTCGGAGATTGTCACTGCGGACTGCCCAAGACCACAAGGCGACCCTGACTCCCAGCCCTGGCCTTTCCTCCCTGCCTTGGGTGGTCCAGCTACCGTCCTTAGTTTGGGGATACAGCCTCCCTCGCCGTCTGGAGGTGCCAGCCAGTGTCTTAGCTCTCCCTCTCTGCTCTCTTCCTGCAATTGCCACGGGTCCCAGGGGGTGGTCTTTGTGTAGAGCTTTTAGACCTTATAGCACATTTGAGTAGTAGTCCTGCACCAGCTCCTTCGTGCCTCCGTATAACACGGGCTGATACTCAGTGCTTGCTACGTGCTGGGGGCAGACAGACACTAGCTCCTGCCTTCCTGGGGGGAACAGAGTGGCACCTGTTGTGCTTCACGTTTTTCAGCTTGGCTAATTTGATTCAAACAGCTAACCTGGAATTATTTAGGGCAGGGCTTGTTATCCGTATTGTACTGAGATGATAATTGAGGATCAGTAAAGGAAAGGGGGTTTGCTCAGGTTCATCCCAGTAAGTGCAAAGGCTAATCAGGACTAGAACTCGGGTCTAATCTGACCCTGGATTCAGGGCCTTTCCTTGCTCACTAGTTGCCTCTGCTATACTAGGCATTTCTCTCACTCTTAGGATGAAGGGCTGTTATTCTTGCTTGGATTTCATCTTTTTTCTTAGAGCAGCACTTGGCTGCCTATTTCTTTGCCTATCATGTAATTCTCCAGTGGGGGTCAACTAATCATTTTCCCCAGAGAAATACAGTTTGGTTGACATGTGGTTCTTCAGCACTGCCTCTGTAATGTGAAGCACCTGTGTTCGTAAACCTGTGTCTAAACCTACTTGAGCAGTTGAGCTCGGTCAGAAGTGTGTCATCTACTCCCCCTTCTCATCAGCCAGAAGAAAGGCAGAGTGAAAACAGCTAGCTGCATGTCTATATTCATTCATACTGACACTGAATCTGCACATTTTGACCACTTTTAAGCATTCTAGGGTCAGGACAAAATGTTCTTCATCTGCATGGATTAATTCATGTTCATGATTCCATATAGATTTCTAAAATGTGTAAAATGGCTATGGAACAGGGGTGCAAAGTAGAGCATAAAGTGGTATTAAATGTCTGATAATGGAAAGCAAGGCAGCATGAATATCTTGTAAGATGTCTTGGGCATTTACCAAAGAACTGAATTGTGTTGTTGCATTGTAGACAACCTGTGCTTCGAGTTAGTTAGGTGCTGAGATTTTTGTTCTTTGTAATACTTTTATTTCCATATGTATAGTTTTCATACTCTGTGTGTGCTATGACATATGCCTTGAAAAAGACCGAGAACTTGCTTAGAATGTGTTGCTAAGAGTAGTGCTAAGGTCCTGGGGAAATACAGGGCATAGCAGTAGAGATAAATGGGGCTTTGTTTTTGGCATGATTTAGTATCGCTCAGGATCCTGCTCTAATTATAGTCTTAATAACTACAGCTTCCCTTCTTCTTATAACATTCATGAAATCAAAATCATATTCTGGTACATTTTCTATCCAGTCAGTAAATATTCATGGAATGCTAAACTATTTTTCAGAATGACAGAGATAAAAGTGCTCAGGCTGATGCAGGGATATAAGGAGATAAATGGGCAATATAGTAAAGTATGAAAATTGCTGTTAACTGTAGAAACAGGCTTATTATACTCTAATCCCTTTATATAATAGAAAAAGAAATTGAGGCCAGGGAAGGTGCGTGATTTAAGCAAAATAATACCTCTTTGTCGTAAAGAATTAGTTACACCATACATTAATGTAAAATGCACTTATCTGAATTTTACCTATGTGAGTGCTCATGTCTAATACCACGGCATCAGTGTAGTGTACTGACACTTCCAGAACCTTAGGCGTTTCCCCACTGTCACTTCCTAGTCAGTTACTCACCCTCAGAAGTGACTACTCTTCTGACGATTTGATTAGTACCATCTGTTTTTGAACATTATATAAATGGAACCATACAGTATCTGGCTTCTTTTGCTCAAAGTAACACCTGAGAGCTTCATCCCTGCTGTTGCATGTGTTGGTAGTTTGTTCATTTGTATGTTCTATAGTACTCTTTTATGTTGTTACATTGTAGTTTTCCACTTCCTTTTGATGGAAATTTGGGTTCTTTCCAGTTTGGAGCTATTAAAAGGAAAACATTTGTGAGCATTTTGGTATATGTTTTATGGTGGACATATGCACACATTTCTATTGCGTATATACCTAGAAATGTAATCCTGGCTTCTAGGGGAAATGTATATTTAGCTTTAGTATATGCAGAATATATCATGAGAAACGCTGAGCTGGAAGAAGTACAAGCTGGAATCAAGATTGCCGGGAGAAATATCAATAACCTCAGATATGCAGATGACACCACCCTTATGGCAGAAGGTGAAGAAGAACTAAAGAGCCTCTTGATGAAAGTGAAAGAGGAAAGTAAAAAAGTTGGCTTAAAGCTCAACATTCAGAAAATTAAGATCATGGCATCCGGTCCCATGACTTTGTGGCAAATAGATGGGGAAACAGTGGAAACAGTGGCTGACTTTATTTTTTGGGGCTCCAAAATCACTGCAGATGGTGATTGCAGCCATGAAATTAAAAGACGCTTACTCCTTGGAAGGAAAGTTATGGCCAACCTAGGCAGTATATTAAAAAGCAGAGACATTACTTTGTCAACAAAGGTCTGTCTAGTCAAGGCTGTGGTTTTTCCAGTAGTCATGTATGGATGTGAGAGTTGGACTGTAAAGAAAGCTGAGCATTGAAGAATTGATGCTTTTGAACTGTAGTGTTGGAGAAGACTCTTGAGAGTCCCTTGGACTGCAAGGAGATCCAACCAGTCCATCCTAAAGGAGATCAGTCCTGGGTGTTCATTGGAAGGACTGATGTTGAAGCTGAAACTCCAACACTTTGGTCACCTGATGCGAAGAGCTGACTCATTTGAAAAGACCCTGATGCTGGGAAAGATTGAGGGCAGGAGGAGAAGGGGATGACAGAGGATGAGATGGTTGGATGGCATCACCGACTCAATGGACATGAGTTTGGGTAAACTCTGGGAGTTGGTGACGGACAGGGAGTACTGGCGTGCTGCAATCATGGGGTCGCAAAGAGTTGGACACGACTGAGGAACTGAACTGAACTGAGGCATTGTCAAACACTCATTATATCAATTTAGAATCTTACCAGCAATGTATGACAGTCTCAATACCACATCTTCATTTGGTATTGTCAGTCTTTTTCATTTTGAGTATTCTGGTGGGAGTGGTGGTATTTCATTATGGTTTTAATTTGTATTTTCCTAATTTCTAATGATAGACATTTTTCTTGTGGTTACTGGATATTTGCATGTTTTCATTTGTGAAGTTTCTCTTCAGGTCTTTTGCCTCTTTTTAAGGCTCTGTTTTTCTTTTACTGAAGTGAAAGTGTTAGTTGCTCAGTTGTGTCCAGCTCTTTGCGATCCCTTAACAGTCTGTCAGGCTTCTCTGTCCATGGGATTCTCTAGGCAAGAATACTGGAGTGGGTTGCCATTCCTCTTCTCCAGGGCATCTTCCTGACCCAGGGATCAAACCTGGGTCTCCTGCATTGCAGGAGGATTCTTTACCATCTGAGCCACCAGGAAAGCCTGTTTATAGGATTTCACTGTATATTCTGGATATGAGTCTTTTGTCAGATATACATATTGCAAATAGCTTCTGCCAATTTTCATCTTGTCTTTTTACTCTCATAATGGTGTCTTTTGATGAATAGAGGTTCTAATAGTTTTTTTTTCTTTATATATTTTATTGAAGTATAGTTGACTTACAATGAATGTTTCAGGTGTACAGTGAGGTGGTTCAGTTATACATATACCCGTGTGTTATTTTTCAAGTTATTTCCATCATAGGTTATTACAAGGTATTGAGTATAGTTCTCTGTGCTGTACGGTAAACCTTTGTTGCTTGTTGAATATCTATTTTTTTTAAAATTAGAAATCTAGCATTCTGTTCATACTAAGACAAGCAAGTGGATTCAAACTGTCATAAACTTTTTAGTTAGGCAAAATTCATGTTTTCTAAAATTATTATACATACTGTTTATATATTTGTATATAAAAGCTTTTCTACTACACTTGATAAAGGCTTGAAAAAGAACATAAAAAAAAGATGGAGAAATTGGAAAATTAAATGAAATGGGAGCACCGAATATGAAATAGAAGTGTGAAACAAACTTGATAAAAGTAAAAGATCATCATTAGTCCAGTTGTTTTTAAACATGGCTGCTCATTAGAAACATATCTGGAGCTCTGGCAAAGAATAGCAATACCTGGGCATTTGTATTTTTCAAGAAATTCCAAGATAATTCTGATATATATCTGGATTTCAAAAAGTGATTACAGGTTTTTCTATTAAATGGTAGTTAGGGTGATATATGGAGAAGGCAATGGCAACCCGCTCCATTACTCTTGCCTGGAAAGTCCCATGGACAGAGGAGTCTGGTAGGCTGCAGTCCATGGGGTCACGAAGAGTCGGCCACGACTAAGTGACTTCACTTTCACTTTTCACTTTCATGCATTGGAGAAGGAAATGGCAACCCACTCCAGTGTTCTTGCCTGGAGAATCCCAGGGATGGGGTCTATGGGGTCACACAGAGTTGGACATGACTGAAGTGACTTAGCAGCAGCAGCAGGGTGATATAGAATTCTATTATTTTTCTGTTGCCCAATCATGATACAACAGTATTGAGTAATAGTTACATAATCACAGTAGTAAGAGATGTTTGTCAGTTTTCACAGTCAATAGCCAGACAAAAAATAAAAAATAGTTACAGTTGCAAGCCATAATGGGAACAAGATTAACTTAACAATATAATTACATACAACTTGGGAGGTCAAGCAGAGTGATGTGGTAAGTGGAAGTGTGTACATGAACATTTTCATCTGCCTAACCAGTCTGTCTTTTGCTTGATGCATTTAATCCATTTACATTTAAGGGAATTATCAATATACATGATCCTATTACCATTTTCTTAATTGTTTTGGGTTTATCTTCTGTAGGTGTTTTCCTTCTCTTGTGTTTCCTGCCTAGAAAAGTTTTTTTAGCATTTGTTGTAAAGCTGGTTTGGTGGTGCTGATTTCTCTTAACTTTTGCTTGTTTGGAAAGCTTTTGATTTCTCCATCAAATTTGAATGAGAATCTTGGTGGGTAGAGTATTCTTGGTTGTAGGTTCTCCCCTTTCAACACTTGAAGTATATCGTGCGGTTCCCTCTAGTTTGTAGAGTTTCTGTTGAGAAATCAGCTGATAACCAGATGGGAGTTCCCTTGTATGTTACTGGTCACTTTTCCCTTGTTCCTTTTAATATTTTATCTTTGTCTTTCATTTTTGACATTTTGATTACTATGTGTCTTGGTGTGTTCCTCCTTGGGTTTATCCCGCCGAGGACTCTGTTTCCTGGACTTGGTTGACTATTTCGTTTCCTATGTTAGGGAAGTTTTCAACTATTATCTCTTCAGATAGTTTCTCTGGTCCTTTCTCTCTCTCTCTCTTCTCCTTCTGGGACCCCTATAATGCGGATGTTGGTGTGTTTAATGTCCCAGAGGTCTCTTAGGCTGTCTTCATTTTTTTTTTTTTTTTTTTTCCGTTCTGTTTTCTATATTCTGTTCTGCACCAGTGATTTCCACTATTCTGTCTTCCAGGTCACTTACCCATTCGTCTGTCTCAGTTATTCTGCTGTTGATTCCTTCTAGTGTATCGTTCATCTGTGTTCATTTATTTTTAGTACTTCTGACTCTTTGGTAAACCTTCCTTGCGTCTTCTCCATTCTTTTTCTGAGATCCTGGATCATCTTCACTATCATTCTGAATGCTTTTTCAGAAAGCTTGCCTGTCTCCACTTCATTTAGTTGTTTTTCAGGGGTTTTATATTGTCCCTTCACCTGGGACATAACTCTTTTTCATCCTGATTAACTTTTTGTCATGTGATTTTTGTTCTAGCCGCTGTGGGATTGTGGTTCTTCTTCTTCTGATGGTCTTATACATGTGTTCCCTGGAGAAGGAAATAGCAACCCACTCCAGAATTCTTGCCTAGAGAATTCAATGAACAGAGGAGCCTGGCAGGCTACAGTCCACGGGATTGCAAAGAGTCAGACATGACTGATTGATACTTTCACTTTCTGGTGAATGAGGCTAAGAGGCTTCTGTAAACGTCCGTCTCCTTGTGGCTTCTTTGTCTTTGGACATGTATTTTTTTTTGGTGGGTTCTAGTGTTCTCCTGTCCTAGTTGTTCAACAGCTAGTTGAGATTTCGGTGCTTTTGCAGGAGGAGATGAGTACACATCCTTCTACTCCACCATCTTGTTAAAATTTGAAGTTATAATAATTTTCAGTCAAGTTCAATTAAACAGTTTTTCTCTTATGGTTGATACGTGTATGTCATGTGTAAGAAGTTTTTGGCTACCTCAAGTTCATAAAGTTATTTTATGTTTTCTTCTAGAAGCTTTATTTTACCTTTTATGTTCAAGATTGTGATCCATTTCAAAATTGTTCTGTGTCTATTGTATGTGATAGAATCAAAGTTCATTTATTGGAATGACCATCTTTTCCTCACTGTTTTGTAGAAGTGCCTTAGTCATAAATTCTAGCATCATTTATTGAAAATACTATCTTTTTCTCACTGAATTGCCTTGGAGCCTTTGCTGTAAATACGTGTAGACCTATTACAGGACTCTATTATACTGGTCTCTTTGTCTTTGTTTCAGTACTACGCTGTCATAATTACTGAAGCTTTGTAGTAAATCTTTAAATCTGGGTAGTGTAAATGCTCTAGTTTTGTTCAGGATTATCTTGGCTATTCTGTGTTCTTTGTATTTACATATAAGCATTAGATCAGCTTGTCAGCTCCCATTATTCCTCCCCACCCACAACACACACATGCAAGCACCTACTAGGGTTTTGAGTGGGATCACATTGAATCTTTAGGTGAATCTGGGGAGAAGTGACTTTGATTTCTGTTAGTGGTGTTTTTGACGTTTTACACGTCTATTCCTAGGTATTATTTCTTGACTAATTGCAGATTCCTGTGGATGTCCTCTATTACACAATCACATCATCTGTGAGTAAATGCGGATTTACCCTTTCAGCCTTTACGCTTGTCTTGTTCTCTTGCCATATTACGGTGACTGGGGCCTCAGTATAACGTTGAATAGAAGTGATAATAGTGGACATCCTCGTCTTGTTTGATATATATTACATTTTTGAAAGTTCCTGTTTATACACAAGGGAGCATATGGGCTTACCTGGTTCATTTCTTGACCACTTCTTAACTTTTATAGGCATGGCTAATGTAAAAGCAGCCCCAAAGATAATTGACACAGGAGGAGGCTTCATCCTGGAAGAGGAGGAGGAGGAAGAACATACAGTTGGAAAAGTTGTTCATCAACCAGGTAAAGTGGGTTTTCAAAAAACAGATATCTAGATTGGTCATTTTGAATAACATGCGTGATTTTTTGCAAACTGATGTTAAAAAATGACACATTTAGTCAGTGAGCAAGTTGACTTTATAAGAATGATGAAATTTGGCAGTTTTGCTAGTAGATTAAAAATTAAACAAATTTGGCAGATTCATTTAAAAATGTGGTTTATATGCTTAGAGTTGATGCTCTCGGTCTTATAATAGACAAGTTGATAGAATAAATACTTAAAATTATCTTGATAGGTTGAAATGGGGGTCTTGAATGCAAGAGATAAAATTTAGCACATTCTTTCTTATGTTTAGAGGAAAAGTGGTTTCCCCATTTCTCAAATATTCTTTCAGGGCTTTCTTTTTAACGGCTACATAGTATTCCATTTGATGGCTGTACCATGGTTCATTGAAATGCAGCTCTTTTGTTTCTTTTCTCTATTCTAATAATTATTACTGCAGTGAATATATTTGGAGATAAACTTTTGTCCAACTCTCTGATTCACAGCAGTAGGGTAACTGACCCAAAAGTATGTATACTTCCAGTAAAGTTTACATATTTAAAAAAAAGTTAACATGTATAGAAGCAGTAAACAACCTAAAAGCAAATAAACAAATGGATGTATTTTTCCAAATGAATTAACACATATTGAAGAGGGGGAGGACAGAAGGAGCTAGTCCAAATGATTTATGAGCATAGCATTTGACAGTGTATCCTCAGTTTGAGATAGGTGGGGTAAGGGGAAAAACTACAACATTCCTGAACTCCTAGAGTGATATGAGGGAAGCAATTTTGAAATTATTTTAGACGTATTATTGGCTCAAATAGACGAATGTATTTCTTGATGTTGGGAGCCAGGGTTCTCATTGTGGAAGAAAGGACATACAAACGTAGAATGGGAGAAGGCAAGAAAGAACCCTATGGAAATGGATCAAAATTAGATAGATTAAAATCATGGGTATGAACTCACGATTTCTGAAACATGTATATCTGTATGTATAAACTAATAAATGTACTCAGTAAAGTTTCAGGAAACAAAATCAATACACTGAAATCTGTTGCATTTCTGTACATTACTAGTGAACTATCAGAAAGAGAAATTAGGAAAACAGTCCTATTTACAACTGCCTATTTATCAGAAATAATAAAATACCTAGGAATAAATTTAACCAAGGAGGTGAAATACTTGTACACTGAAAACTGTAAGACAAAAATGAAAGAAATGGAAGAAGACACAACTAAATTGAAAGACATTCTATACTCTTGGGTTGGAAGAGTTACTAATCTTAAAATGTCCATAGTACCTAAAGCAATGTACAGAATCAGTGCAGGCCCAGCCAAAATTCCAATAGCATTTTCCCACAGAAATAGAAAAAATTTTAAATTCATATGAATAATGAAAGACCCTGAATGGCCATTGAATCTTGAAAAAGAAGGACAGAACTGGAGACCTCATGCTCCCTGATTTCAAATTATATTTCAAAGCCATCATAATGACAATAAGTATGATATTGGCATAAAAACAGACACATAGATCAGTGGAACAGAAGAGAGAGCCCAGAAAAAACCTACACGGATGGTCAGTTAATTTATGATAAAGGAGCCAAGAATATACAATAGAGAAAGGACATTAATAAATGGAGTTGGGAAAACTGGACATTCACATGGAAAAGAATGAAACTAGGCCACTGTCTTACATCATACAGTATAACTCAAAATGGATTAAAGATTTAGATGTAAGACAGACCGTAAAACTCCTAGAAGAAAACATGAAAAGCCCCTTGACATTGCTCTTGCTAATGATATTTTTGGATATGACACCAAAAGCAGAGGTGATAAAGGCAGAACCTTCATAATTGAAAATCTTTAAATAAATTATAGCTGATATATTTTTAAAAAATTAAGGAAAAAACCCAGAACTGTTAAACAAGTGGGACTGCATCAAATTAAAAAGCTTCTACATAGCAAAGGAAACCTTCGAAAAGACCACCTACTGAAGGAGGGAAAATATTTGCAAATCATACATCTGATAACTTGGATTTTGTTAGGGTTTGGAGATTAGTGAGATTAAGAAGTGCTAGAATATTAATTGACCTTCTTGTATTGGAAGTAGGTAAGGAGAGGCAGTGATAGGAATATGTTGAATGAATTATGAACAAATGACAACTCCATTTTTCTTCCCACTGGGGTTAGTGGTAGTTCTCAGAGTTGGGGCTTGGCAGTGGCAGTCATCCTAAAGACTTATTAGTAAAACTTTCATATTTGCTGATAAAAAGAAAACAGTTCTATAGGATAAAGATCCTTAGCTAGGTATTTGAAATCTTTTAAAAAAATTCTGCTTTACTTTACCTGGAGTAGTTTCTGTAGTGGGTGTTGAGGTTGTATAGCTAAGTACAATCTCTACCCTTTAGAGATTTTCAATCTAGTAGTGGAGACAGATGAAGAGGAAGCCATTTACCCTGTTGGTAGGAGGTGGAATGGAGTTTCCCACTTGAAAGTGAATTCTGTATTGTCTCTCTTTTACTCTTGTTTTGCTCTTTACTGTTCTTTTCTGTGTTGTATGTTATGTCCCTTATGTGTAAGCAGCTCCCCCATCTTGCTTCCGCCTTGGGACTAATCTCTGTACTCTCAGCAGTACTGTGGTGGGCTGCATAATGGCCCCCAGCAATGTCCACATTCTAATCACCCTGGAATCTGTGAATTTACTACCTTACAGAGTGAAAGGCACTTTGCAGATAAAATTAAGGTTAAAGACCTTGAGGTGAGGAGCTTATTCTGGGTTATCCAGCTGTAATCACAAGCATCCTTAAAAGTAGGAGAGAGGCAGGAGAGAGTCTGGGGTGGTGTGATTATGGAAGAAGTCATAGTGATATAAGAAGCTACAGTTGCTGGCTTTGAAGATGGAGGAAGGGAGCCGTGAGTCAAGGAATGCAGGTGGCCTCTAACTGGAAATGGCAGGGTGGTAGATTGTCCCTCCAAAACCTCCAGAAAGGAGTGCAACTCTGCCAACAACTTGCCTCTAGCCCACTGAGACCTGTGTCAAATGTATAAACTACAGACTGGGATAAAATAAGTTTGTGTTATTTTAGCCACTAAATTTGTAGTAATTTGTTATAGCAGCAATACAGAAGTATTAATAATACAAGTACTTTACATGTGGTTTGTGTTCAACAATACTGAATGAGTTGATAATTTTTTCCTTTATATTATTTCCTTTCTCATTTCTTTTTTCCTTCAAAATTTTTTTTAATAAATGGGAGATTACTTAAAGTTTTATGTTGTCTTATGTAAATATTTGTATCAGTCATAAAATACATTTGTAAGCTAATACAAATAAAGGGAAATGTATTCTAATTACACAAAAAAAGGAAACTTAAGAATGAATTTTCCATTCTTTAGGACCTGTTATGGAATTTGATTATGTTATATGTGAAGAATGTGGTAAAGAGTTCATGGATTCTTACCTTATGAACCACTTTGATTTGGCAACTTGTGATAATTGCAGGTACTTATTTTTATTTCAGAGCATGTTCTAAATTACTAAAGTTTAACATTTGCATGTAGGTTTAGGGCAAAATAATGATTTGCTCCATTTGGATTCAGCATTTTCATAATAATTTTGTTTTTCGTTTTGGAAGTTTCCTAAAATTTCTGTGTTTTTCATTTTGCCAAAAAAATACAGGAAGCCTATGCTTAGCAGTCATGCCATATCAATAGGAAGGATGGCCCTGGGTCTGCCGTGGATACGTCCTTTTGCTTTTTTCTTTAACCATCTCCTAGTAGCAGGTTCCTAATCCTTCTCTTACCCCACCCCTAAGGATCCATTTGTTTTTTTCTTTCTTTGACCACCGTGTAACCACCTTGGTCAGAGGACTGGCACCTTCATTGAGAGGAGGAAAGTATAACCACTCTCCTGGTACGTAGAACACCTCTTTCCGTTCATTTTCTGTTCTTCTGAATTGGCAGGGAAGAGAATAGATGAGGAAAAATCAGATTCCTCTGTCATTCCCTTTTTTCTCCTAGCCTTTATTTCTTTTTTTATATCACCACAGATTATCCCTCACTACTCTACATGGTTCTGTCCCTACTGCTTACCTCCACAAGTCCTGCGTTGGTGTCTTTCACACCTGAAGATCCCACCTTGGATTCTCACTCAGCCTCTTATCTGCTCCCTGTGCCCACTTATATGTTCTGCCCCAGATCAGCTGCTCACATGCCTGGTGGACCTGCCCTTTCAGAGTCCCTGCTGCAGACATTGAGAGCTGGCACCATTGACTTGTTGCCAAGTAGAATCCTTAGAAGATAGAATGAGAGCTATTTCTGATCTCATGATCAGTGATGGGAAATGTTCTGGTATCCCTTGGAATTATGAATCATAAACTCTGTTCCCAGTGTTTATGCATAACAATGTCATCGATGCATACAGTGGTTAAGGTCCACAGTATTATCTCTTTAAAGTAGATAGCATTCAGGAACTAGGAAGAAAGTGAAATGAAGTCACTCAGTCCTGTCCAACTCTTTGTGACCCCATGGACTGCAGCCCACCAGGCTCCTCCGTCCATGGGATTCTCCAGGCAAGAGTACTGGAGTGGGTTGCCGTTTCCTTCTCCAGGGGATCTTCCCAACCCAGGGATCGAACTCGGGTCTCCTGCATTCCAGGCAGACGCTTTAACCTCTGAGCCACCAGGGAGTTACCACATATAACCTTTTTCCATGAGAAAGTGGAAGCCAGTGATTATCAACTGAAAGTTATGTAGTAGTCTGCTGGAGCAGGAAACGGCAACCCACTCCAGTATTCTTGCCTGGAAAATTCCACGGACAGAGGAGCTTGGTGTGTTCCATGGGGTTGCAAAGGGTTGGATATGACTGAGTGACTGAGCACAGCACATGTAGTAGTCTGGAAAAATATTTGAAAAGGTTAAACATAATTAGGGATATAGCCATCCATTCTGTTTTTTTCCAACATCTTTGACAATTATAGAATTCATACAATGATAGTTTTCCTTCCTTTGGTTTATACTTCCAAACTGTTTGGTCATCTTAAAGTTATTCTTGATTATTAACTGTCCTCCCCCTCCCCTCTCCTGTCCTATACCTGCCTCTTCAGGATTCACTGTTGCAGTAAAGGGCAGCTTCACTCATTGGTTGTTTCTGTATTCCATGTTTAATTCCAGATCTATTTGTTTCTGTATTTAAGGTCTTAAACCATATCCTGAATCTGTTCATTTCTCATTCTCTGTACAGTTATGCCTTAGACTGGTCCCCTACCAGCTCTTACCTGGATCACCGCAGTGGTAGTCTTCTAACTGGCCTCTTCTCCCACTTTTGCACCATTAGTCTCTTCTCCTATAGCCTTTTACTCAAGGCTTTTTAACAGTTTCTAATTCATTCAGATTCAACAGTACATGAATCGTGAACTTGCAGATGTTCAAGCTGGATTTAGAAAAAGCAGAGGAATCTGTATGCAGGTCAAGAAGCAAGTTAGAACTAGACATGGAACAACAGACTGGTTCCAAATCGGGAAAGGAGTATGGCAAGGCTGTATATTGTGATCTTGCTTATTTAACTTATATGCAGAGTACATCATGCGAAATGCTGGGCTGGATGAAGCACAAGCTGGAATCAGGATTGCTGGGAGAAATATCAATAACCTCAGATATGCAGATGACACCACCCTTATGGCAGAAAGTGAAGAACTAAAGAGCCTCTTGATGAAAGTGAAAGAGGAGAGTGAGAAAGTTGGCTTAAAACTCAACATTCAGAAAGCTAAGAGCATGGCATCTGGTCCCATCATTTCATGGCAAACAGATGGGGAATCAATGGAAACAGTGACAGACTTTATTTTGGGGGGCTCCAAAATCACTGCAGATGGTGACTGCAGCCATGAAATCAAAAGACGCTTGCTCCTTGGAAGAAAAGCTATGACCAACCTAGACAGCATATTAAAAAGCAGAGAGATTACTTTGCCAGCAAAGGTCCATCTAGTCAAAGCTATGGTTTTTCCAGTGGTCATGTATGGCTATGAGAGTTGGACTATAAAGAAAGCTGAGCATTGAAGAATTGATGCTTTTGAACTGTGGTGTTGGAGAAGACTCTTGAGAGTCCCTTGGACTCAAGGAGATCCAACCAGTCCATCCTAAAGGAGATCAGTCCTGGATATTCATTGGAAGGCCTGATGCTGAAGCTGAAATTCCAATACTTTGGTCCCCTGATGCGAAGAGCTGACTCATTTGAAAAGACCCTGATGCTGGGAAATATTGAAGGCAGAAGGAGAAGGGGATGATAGGGGATGAGATGGTTGGATGGCGTCACTGACTCGATGGACATGAGTTTGAGCAAGCTCTGGGAGTTGGTGATGGACAGGGAAGCCTGGCGTGCTGCAGTCCATGGGTCACAAAGAGTCAGACATGACTGAGTGACTGAACTGAACTGCACTGAATCCATTCAGAATAAAATTGTCTTCACCATCGCTCACGAGACCCTTGCCTATCTCTGACTTTATCTCCCATCACTCCTCACCATCACTGAACTTCAAGCATTCTGATCACACTAGCCCTCTTGCTGTGAACTCTATTTGCAAAACATACTCCTATCCTAGAGCTTTTGCATTTACTCTTCTCTCTGCTAGAAATATTTTTTCTCTAGCTATTCGGAATGTTCTCTGACTTCTTAAAGGCCCTGCTCAAATGTTCCCTCACCAATGGCCTTCTCTGATTACCCAGTCTCTGGAAATTTCTATTCCTTTACCGTGCTTTGTGTTATAGTACTTTTATCTGTCGTCATGTTTGCTTATTGATTGTCTTTTCCTAAATAGAATGTAAGTTTCATGAAAACAAGGTTTTTTATTTCCTTTATTCTGAGTGCCTTAAACAGTACCCAGCATATAGATGGAGAACAAATGAATGTGAAGAGCTGTGTAATTGTCTGTGTCCCCATTTTCCCTGGGCTTTCAGAAAGAGCCAACTGGAAACTCATCTGTGCTTGGTGCAGTTGGACCTTGTGTCCTTGTGGAAAAGAGAAACTTAAGTAAAAAGAAATTCTTAAAAGGTTAAATAACATGGATCTGTTGCTGACACAGCTTCTCAGAATTAATATTTTCCTGTTGGAATTCTTATGCTGCTAATTTGACCATGAGAGTTTTAGGAAAAAGCATTTATATGTTTCTTTTGGCATGTATGCCCCTAGGTTTTGGGGCTACTTGAAAATTTATTTACTTTATGTAATGGATTTAATCTGTTTTCAGAGATGCTGATGATAAACACAAGCTTATAACTAAAACAGAAGCAAAACAAGAATACCTTCTGAAAGATTGTGATTTAGAAAAAAGAGAACCAGCGCTTAAATTTATTGTGAAGAAGAATCCTCATCATTCACAGTGGGGTGATATGAAACTCTACTTAAGATTGCAGGTCTCTAATAAGTTATATTCAGTCATTTAAAATCTTGGTTTAGGTGATGTTTTAACAACGAACTAGCTATTATTAGTTTAGTTTTTACTTACCGACTTAAAAAGATCCTGTTGTTTTATTGTTTTGCGTGAGTCATAGTCATACATAATGACATTAAATAACATGTTTACTTATTATGTTTTTTGATGTAGCACTTTGGAGCAAATATATTACTTTTGGGTCATGTTAGAAGTACAGTTTGGAAACTACAGAAAGCTTGAAGTAGAGATGTCAGCCCGTGTTTCCCTTGCCCACCCACCCCTCAAATAAAATCATAAAAAAAAAATTCAGGAATTTCCCAAATGCCTAGAATCTAACTCCAGTTTTCTTCATCTATCTCAGAATGGCACAGATACCATAATCCTCTTTTTCATGCCGTTATGTGAAAAATACCGGGAGGCATTGCTTTAGAGCATGGTTTGATTGGAATATACTAGAACATCCTGTGTGTTCTAATAACGAAGCCACGTGTAAAACCAAATGTATACTGAATTTTCACTAAGTATTAGACACTGTTGATTAAAAGATTCACTGTTATGTACCACTGAAAATGAAAAAAAAATACTGGTATTTAGACAAACCCAGTGGAGAAGGAAATGGCAACCCACCCCAGTGTTCTTGCCTGGAGAATCCCAGGGACGGGGGAGCCTGGTGGGCTGTCATCTCTGGGGTCGCACAGAGTCGGACACGACTGAAGTGACTTAGCAGCAGTCCCTCTCTTATCACTTGGTGCTTTTATTTTACTGAACTAATGTCATTAGACTTACTGTAGTTTTTTTTTTTCCCCTTTTGCTATAAGTCATGCTTGTGTGTACTTAAAAAGGAAAATGCAGCTACCACAGATTTATTAAGGTATTCCTAAACTTCCTTACATTCAGAGTCCAATTCTTCTGAACCACTTTTTGACTCAGTTGTTAAAATACCATTAAGTACATTAGTGATGCAGCATTTTCAGGGATGTTAAATTGTGGAAAATGTGATATTAGAATTTATGAAATAACAGTATATATCACTTTGTGTTAAGAAATTTCAGTTTGGCTTTATTGATGGACATTTTGGTCCCCTTAACATATTGAGAGAGATACCTTGAGCAAGTTCTCAGTGTGTATATTATTTCCCTAAATGTAAATAAATGTTTGCAAGGAGTATTTCTATGTATATACTCTTTATAATATTTAATATATTATGTATTATAGATATATAAAATTCAAAGGTTTTAAACTAGAATAAAGACTTTTTAGATCATTCAGCTACAAAAGTTTAAAAAAATTCATATTTTGAAGATCAAAAATTAGTTGAATGGATGTAAACTGTTATTGATTCAGAAGTAGAGTAGCATTGATTGATTTCCTATGATGGGAGATTTTTAGAGATGACCTCATATTTAGATCTGCTATGGCTAATTGGTTAGCAATTGTTTTTTTTGGTGATCCTGCCAAAATTCATCAAATTTTTGATTCATGTGAATACAAAAAAGCAATTGCACTCAGAGGGCAGCTTTATTTATATATACACAGGCATCCCTGGTTCTATTGTGCTTCACAAATACGTAATCTGATTCATCATTTATTTACTGAGGGTTTGATAAGTTTAGATATAGATATTATTAGAGTTTTTTTCTTATCAGTATTTAAGATCTTTTAAATTTCAAATAAATATTTATAAAGTTTCACTTGATTATTCTTTGAGACCTATGGATTTAATAATTATAACTATTTTACAGCAATGAATCACAACTAATTTAAATATGGATTCTGTATTTCAGATTGTGAAGAGGTCTCTTGAAGTTTGGGGTAGTCAGGAAGCATTAGAAGAAGCGAAAGAAGTTCGACAGAAAAATCGAGAAAAAATGAAACAGAAGAAGTTTGATAAAAAAGTAAAAGGTAAGTGGCTGCATTTACATCATGAAGGACTGTGCTCTACTGCTTTGCAAAAAGCCTTTAGCTAAGTTCTTCCAGTTTAAAGATATAATTGAATTTTATTTTTTTCCCCATAAATTTAAGAACAAAAGGCTTAAAGTTTGGGTAGGTTGGTGTTTGAGAGTCTTAAGTCCAAATTTCACAATACTGCGATTCTAAAAAAGCATGTAAGCCCTCATCTTAAAGTGAATCATAGTTTTGTATAGGAATGGTAGTAGGGTCAGGGATGTGCCTCTGGTTAAAGATTTGGCATTAGTTCAGTCTTGAATATGACCCGCAGGGTTATCCAAAGTGAGATTTCTACCAGGAAACCTCTCTAATTGCTTAACGTGAAGGAGCAATGTCTTTAAGTCTTAGTCATCTAACTTCACAACTAGAAGGTGCCTTCTAATGTCAGATAGTCTGTCTAATCATTTTTATTTTTATATGAAAAAAAGTTCTGGAAAGGTAGAGTGACTTGTTACATAGTTTCTGGAAAGTTGGGACTGGAGCCAAGATGTCATGACTGAGAGTCTGCATTCATTCCTCTGACCATACATCTGTCTATCTGTGTTACTCTCCATTCCTTTGTCCATCTGCCTCTGTATTTATTTGTCCATCCATCCATGCATATGTGCAGAAGTCTGTCTATCCATCTGTCCGCCAGTGTATCCAACAGTTACTATGTCCCAAGCACTGTGCTGATACAAATGCTGAAATCACAGGTTATCAGAGGAGAAAAACTGGTAAAGTCGTCATCATGTGGTAAATACTGTGACAGTGATGAGCATAAGCTGTTAGAGGAGCGCAAAGAGCACTTGTTGCTGTGGCACAGAAGCCCCAAAGAGAGTCTTAAGTAAGTAGGCATAAATGTTCTTCAGTAACCAGAGTCCCACTCTGGTGTCTAGTTTATATAGATAGCATGTATTCTGTGTATATACAGGGTTATACATATACTAAATCGATCCATTTAAAATGAGTATTTTAGCCATCATAAGTAATTTTGCTTATTTTTTAGGATTTAGAAGAGGTTTTGGAGGGTGAATGAAGATAGCTGAGATGTCTTAAAAACAAAAGAGCCAAAAAAAAATTGAATGTCAGCCTACTTTGTTTCTTCTTATTGTGAGGGACTGCTTTCCACCTTTTCAGTATAAGAGTAATTCATGTGCAGTACAGAGAAGTTAGAAAACTACAAAGAACTTATAGCCCATAATTATACTACCCAGAGACAGTCATCAGTAACAGTTTAATGTCTGTTTTTCCAGTTCTTTTTTATGCATAGGCCCTTACATTTTTTTTTTATAAAAATGGAAGCACCATTGGACATTTATGAAATTCATAAAGTTTATCGATCCTTTATCTCTGTATCTCAGTTTCTTCAACTATAAAAATGACGATAATACCACCCACCATATAAAAGTTTTTGTAAGGAATCAATGAGACATTATATGTAAGTTGCTTAGACAAGAACTAGGGCAGAGTGATATCCCGTAGGTAATATTACTGTGCGATATTATACCTGTTATAAGAACGTGGCAGCTCTGCATGTGCTGCTTTAGAAGAGCACTCTTTAGAGAAAAGTTTCATTTTTTCCCCCATAGATACGATATAATGGAGGCAGGTAAAAAATTCACTTATATATCCTTGGACTTGTTCATATATTTATCAGTTATTACTTTATTCTTTGATTATGGGATGGGAAGAAGAGTTAGGTGTGTTTCAGGTTTCCAATTTGACATTCTTAATTTTGATTACAAATGAAAATTTTGATATATAAATTGATTGACTTAACAGTGAAGAATAAAAATCAAAGTTGAATTTAAAAGAAGTTAAGACATAATCTCATGATAAATACATCTTTATATAAATTATAGTTACTTAACATACTTCCTAAATCAGAGAGTAAGCACATTTTTCTTTCTTTGTAGAGAGCTTTCCTATAGCATACTGTGCCATGTAAGAGGATTTCATTGAAGGATCATCCCCACATTGGCCACTGCTGTACCACCATCTTCCAAAATACCTGTGGGGCCAATTGAGAGGATTTGGAAAGGCTTCTTTTGAATTTGGTCCTTTTCTTTAATCTCTTCCATGTTTTACCCCAAGCCTTCCTCTCTTCCAGCATCAGGGAATCCCTTGATGGGAGGGGTAAGGTAACAGAAGGTACCTTAAGGGGTGTGAAAGAGGAGGGCATATTTATAGACTAATGATATATCAGCCTAAGGCTTTTGTTAACTCCAGCTCCTTGAATCTTTTCAGCTCTTCCCTTTCAGCTGCCTCTTTAAACCACTTCCCCATGGTCTTTTGGCATAGACAATAATATACAGATAAAGGAATTAGGAACTTGTACCTTCAGAGTAAAATACTTTTTGAAAAGGGTCTGTCTGTAATTTTACTTAGATACTGTTTCTGTAGTTTGGTCAAGATGTCCACTAAAGGCGGCTGAATTCTGATAATTTGACAACAAAAGGCATCTGTTTAATTTCTTTATTTTTTTAATAAAACAGTTCTATTAAGATATTCACACCTACTAAATACCATGATTAGAACATTTCTTTCAAGATTTACACAATTAGCCTAGATAATTTTTTTTAAAAGTATAAACTCAAATATAATTGGCTATATTTCTCACTATGTTAAATTTCTGCTATTAACCACCAGATGAAGTACTATGCATTTTCCTCATCCTTGAAGAGTTTGGATTTTCCCTGAAGTTTTTCCTGGAGCTCTTAAGACTGGTTTCTTTAGTTTATTCCTTGTTTGGATGAAGCATGTTTTTTGAGGAAATTTTTCCAAGTGGTTACTAGAGGGGTATATTTTCCAAGACCCTGTTAACAAATCTAAGAATGTTTTTCTGTTTCTCTTGCATTTGAAAACCTGAGTTCCCTCTGAGTTGTATAAGCATTGTTCCATTGTCTTCTGGTGTTTAATGTGCAGAGGTCAATGCCGTGCCTTCTTTAATTATGGCTTCTTCTTGTTGATTTGCTTTAGAAGTTGGTGGATATGTTCCTGTCCTCCTGACTAGGCCACAGAGGGCTGAGAGTGGAGTAGACACTGTAGAGATTAGACACAAGGAGCTTACTATGCAGTTTGCTCAGAAGGCTCAGGACAGAGAGGAATAAAAGCAAGTCTAAAAGTTTTCTTAGTTGAAAGAATTGGAACCTGGTTCCTCTTGATCTTCTGATTTTGATCCACAAAGAAGCTGACACAAAGTTTACTTCTTTATAGAAAGGTAAGAGATTACATTTACCTGCTTTAGAATATGGTCTTCTACTTTAGCAATTTGAGAAAGAATTGATCTTAACTAGAGAAGAAAATTATAGATGGTATATAAGGGGGGTGTGTGTGTGTGTGTGTGTCTGTATAAATTTAGATAAAGTGAAAGAGAATTTTCTCGTTGGCAAATTCAAATTGTTCAAATTCGCATTGACTCTCTTAGATCTGAGAAGGCAGAAGTAGAAATGATGGCATTACTGGTGCTTAGTTTAACTAGATTTTTATAAAGGCAATGTGTGTTGGCCTTGATATTGGATGGAAACTTTGGTGCAAATACACAGAACATTCTGGGTTTGGATGGCTCCTTTCCACAGATAAGGTGGCTGTAAAGTTTTTCTTTAAAGTTATACTCAGCTTTCTCTTAATACTGGTAGAGGTTCAGTTCAGTTCAGTTCAGTCGCTCAGTCGTGTCCGACTCTTTGCAATCCCATGAATTGCAGCACGCCAGGCTTCCCTGTCTATCACCAACTCCCGGAGTTCACTCAGACTCAGGTCCATTGAGTCTTCTTAAAAAAAAAAAAAAAAAAAAAGGATTAATTTTCATTGTTTGTTAGTGTGCACTTTTTTTCCCCAAAAGAAGTGGGTAAGAAAATCCCATGTGGGGCTCCTTCTCAGTTTGTGAAAAATACCTGGTGGCTCAGACGGTAAAGCGTCTGCCTGCAATGCGGGAGACCAGGGTTCGATCCCTGGGTCGGGAAGATCCCCCGGAGGAGGAAATGGCATCCCACTCCAGTACTTTTGCCTGGAAAATCTCATGGACAGAGGAGCCTGGTGGGCTCCAGTCCATGGGGTCGCAAAGAGTCGGACACGACTGAGCGACTTCACTTCCACTTTTTTCACTTTCTCACTTTCTCAGTTTGTGAACATTTTACGTTCTGGGCCTGTGGTTATATTTATGGATATTTTGGGGCTTCTCGGAAGAGTTTGAAAGACAGAGTTTCCTATCCTTGGTTTCTGGAGGACAAAGATCAAAGCTTCTTAAGTTTTGTTATTTCTTGGCGATTTTTCCCCCTCTAGTTACTGGTGGGCACCCTGTGTCAAAACTTCCTGCCCTCCCATCAGGTATTTAGCTGTACGTGGTCTCCCTCCACTAATTATTTTATTGTAAGTCTACCTCCTAAGCAGCTCTGGGCTTCTTTGAATACAGGCTGCCTCTTTTGCAAAATTAAGATATTAAGCTGGATGAAATACAAATTTTAGAGTGGTATAAAATATATTTTTCACTGAAACAAGCATTTAGGGGAAAATGCCTTTGGGTAAAAAATAGAAGCGGTCTCTGAAGCTAATCAGTAGTAGCAAGACTGATGGTTACCATGAACATTTTTGTAACCTTCCAAGAGAAGTAGTCCACAGTTTGCTGTGTTGTGAAATTCTAGGCCAGCAGGACCAGGAGGTGGCAACATGGCAAACTGCTGTTCTGTTCGCCAGTCTCAGGCTTTCAGGCCTGCTTGGCACATCCCTTTCCACCCCCAGGGTTTCCCTAGCTCTCCTGAGGCCTAGCAGACCTTTTCTCACTCTTCTGAAGTCTCTGACCTTACTACCCTCTTTTCAATCTCAGCAGTAGTAGTTGACCTCTACTTTCCAAAGTTTTAAGTTGCTTAAATGAAGTAATGTGAAAAGCTATTACTAATCTGTAATCAAACAAATGTTTTATTTCACCAGATGTTGACATTTTTCCACTTGCTTTTTTCTCTTTCGTTCACACACATATTTTGCTGAACCATTTAAGAGTTATTTGGAGACATTGTGATTCTTAATACTTCAGCATTTATCTACTATAAATGAGGACATTTTTCTACTGACTAGAAAATACCACACTCAAACTGTACATTAATACAACACTGTTACCCAGTATATAATCTACATTGTCTTTCCCCAAGTGTTCCAATGTCCTTTATAGCTTTTCAGTTGTTGGATCCAGGGGCCTGTCAAGGATGATGCATATCCAGAGTCTCTTTTTTTCCTCAGCCTTTTTCTTTTACAATTTTTGAAGAGTCCAGGCTACCCATTTTCCGAAATGTCCCTCCATTTTATTAGCAGCTTGTTTCCTCGTGATTATATTTGGATCAGTCACCTCAGGAGATGCGTGGTATCACTGCAGTATCTGCCAGATTTCCCCATTATAAAGGTACCCTTTCCCCTTTATAATTAATAGGAAATCTGTGGGGTGACTCTTAACACTATGTGAATTTCTCATTCCTTAAGTTTCATTCAGTGGTTTTAGCACACAGGTTGAATCTTGTCTGAGTCAGTTATTATTAGGGTAAATATAAATGGTGACTTTCTATTTCTGTTATTTCTACAGTTCTTATTTGGTTTCTTTTGGAAAGAAGAGCTTTTTTTAGTAGCAGTTGGAACCAGGATTCTTATTCTCAAGTCAGTGGTACAGTGTATCCACTCCTTGTTGTTTAGTCACTTAAGTTGTGTCTGACTGCAACATCAGGGACCGCAGCACGCCAGGCTCCTCTGTCCTCCACGATCTCCAGGAGTTTGCTCAAGTTCGTGTCCATTCAGCCAGTGATGCTATCTAACCATCTTATCCTCTGCCAGCCCCTTCTCCTTTTGCCTTCAGTCTTTCCCAGTATTAGGGTCTTTTGCAATGAGCTGGCTCTTCATGTCGGGTGGCCAAAGTATTGCAGCTTCAGCAGTAATCCTTCCAGTGAATATTCAGGGTTGATATCCTTTAGGATTGATTGATTTGATCTCTTTACCATCCAAGGGACTCTCAAGAGTCTTCTCCAGCACCACAATTTGAAAGCATCAGTTCTTTGGTGCTCAGCCTTCTTTATGGTTCACTCTCACACCTGTACACAATTACTGAAAAAACCATGGCTTTGACTATACGAACCTTTGTTGGCAAAATGATGTCGCTGCTTTTTAATATGCTGTATAGGTTTGTCTCCACCCACAGTGATTTTGGAACCCAAGAAACAAAATCTGTCATTTCTTCCACTGTTCTCCCTTCTGTTTGCCAAGAACTGATGGGACTGGATGCCATGATCTTTGTTTAACGTGTTTCAAGCCAGCTTTTTCACTCTTTCACCCTCAAGAGGCTGTTTAGTTCCTCTTCACATTCTGCAATTAGAGTGGTATCATCTGCCTATCTGAGGTTGTTATTTCTCCTGGCAATCTTGATTCCAGCTTGTGATTCATCCAGCCTGGCATTTCACATGATGTACTCTGCGTATAAATTAAACAAGCAGGGTGACAGTATATGGCCTTGTTGTACTCCTTTCCATTATTCATCTTAATGCCCAAATTTGGCCAGTGGACGTCCCTTCAATGTAGCTCCTGTCTTTTAAAAAATGTTTTTATTTGGAAATGATTTCAAACTTACATAAAATTGCAAGGATAAGAATGGTACAAGGGACACCCATATATTCTTCACCTAGATTTACCTATTATTGACACTTCATGCCATTTGCATTCTCTCTGCACATTTCTTTTTCTGAACCGTTTAAGAGTAGGTTGTGTACATTGCCAGCCTTTTTTATCCCTAAATACTACAAATGCGAATTTCCTAAGAATAGAAAGATTGTCTTATGAAAGTATAGTATCTATATTTTTACTTAGTCATCCAATTATGTCCTGTGTAGTTTAATCAGTTTAGTATAAAATCTAGGCTAGGACCAGGTATTGGCTTTAGGTACCAAGTCTTTCTAAATTTCTTTATTCTGGAGTATTTTCATAGCCTTATCGTTTATGACACTGGCATTTTTGAAGAAGTCTTTCCCCTTCCTCTATCTTTTTTACAGTAGTATTTTCCATGTGGGGTTTTTCTGATGTTTCCTGATGGTCAGATTCAGGTTATTCATTTCAGGTTGGATAGTACACAACTGATGTGACTTTTCCAGGGTATCATGTCTGGAGGCATGTGATATCCATCTGCCCTTAGTGGTGATGTATTTATTTTTTATTAGATAGGCAAAAGTCCTGTAAGACCATGTAAGTGCCTGCTTCTGTTCAACACTCCCCTTAAGTTTAGCATCCATCCATGGGTGGTTCTTGCCTGAACCTAGGATGATGGTTGCAAAAACTGTTTTCTAACTTCAGCACTCATTCCACATTTAACAAGTTGGAAGTCAGCCCTGATAGCATCCTCTCCCCTACTTATTTTTTACTGGTATGGATTCATTAATTCCTGTTCTTCTCAGTGGCTTTTGGTTAATTTCTGTCCTCAATTATTTTGGTGGTCAAATTGCCTCAGATTTGGGCCAACAGAAATATCTCCAGACTAGCTTTTGTGTCCTTTTGGCATGTCTTCATCATTCTTTGAGCACATCTTTCTAGCTCAAAATACACATATATGTATCAGTTCAGTTGAGTCACTCCGTTGTGTCTGAGTCTTTGCAGTGTCCATCGAGTCAGTTATGCCATCCAACCATCTCATCCTCTGTCATCCCCTTTTCCTCCTGCCTTCAATCTTTCCCTCCTGCCTTCAATCTTTCCCAGCATCAGGGTCTTCTCCAATGAATCAGCTCTTCACATCAGGTGGCCAATATATATACATTATATATCTATAATGTATGAGTTCACACCCAGTTCTAATCCAAAATTTAGGGTTTATTCTGGTTTTCTCCCTTTCCTTATTTGTAACTCCTTTCTCTGACAGTCAGAATCCTGATTTCCCTTATCCTTTATAATATGTGTAGTTCTTTGATTGGTGCTCCTGAATGTAACTAATTCCCCTTCATGTCTGCCTCCTCTCTAGGAGACCCTCCTTATTTGGCTTGGGCTCTGCCCACCCTACCACAGATGCTCACTTTACCTGTTACTCCTCATGGCTTTAGGTCTAGATTTTTCAGGTGGAGAAAGAAGTGGCAAAAAAGGAGACAGCAGGTTTTTATTAAATTTTTTTATTACTTCCTTTCTAGCACAAGTCTTTTCAGGACTGTCTAGTGAGTATTAAAGACAGGCTTTGTTCCTGTCGTTATAGACCTTGAGAGGTTAGTTGAAGAATGGGAAGAAAAGCCATAAAGTCAGAGTAAAACATTATGTTCAGTTGTGACAATTATGGACAGTAAGGTAGATTTTTGTTAAGTATTCTTTTAGTGTTAAGAAAACAATTTTCTTCTCTCTCAATTTCACAGAATGCTCAAATGGGGCAGAGGTTAGCTTAGTGATTGGCATGCAGTCACATTTTGAGGGATTTTCTTCATTGGGTAGTAAAGGAAAAGTGGCTGGAATACATCAGAACGAAGTTGAAAAGTAGGTATTGGAACTTGAACAGAAACATCTTCTTGTCATTATTTGAAACCATGAGGCATCTGTGCAGTTCTGGTTAGCATACTATTTTAAAAATATCCCACTTTTAAAATAAAATAAGGTTCTTCAGAATATGGGAGGATACAGGAATAAAGATTAGAGTTTAGACCATGATAAACTATCATGAAGTGTACGCACTGAAGCTTGAAAGCAGCCTGAAGTAGAGCGCTTTTCATACCGGAAGTGTATGAAAAGGCAGCGCATCTTAGTGGTGAAGAACATGGACTGAGCTGGACTGTGCCTCTGCCTGTTTGACCTTAGGCACAACTTATGTAACCTCTCTGTGCGCTAGTTTTCTCATCTGTAAAATTGGGAAGATAGTTGTACTTATTACAAAGTGTTGTGAGGATTGAATGTGTTTAAATAAAGTACTTAGAACAGTGCCTGATACACAGCCTTATTTGTTTGCTTATCCGTATGATCTAGTAAAGGCTAAACATAAAAAGATTCAAGTGGTATTTTGATACTACTTGCAGTAAAATGGATTAAAGAAAATGTGTGATTACTTGGTGTACTTTGATTTTTAAGGTTGAGATTATAGAAGGTAATGATCATACTCTCCCTTAGGTAGGGCAGCCATCAAAGACAATGCTGGATCATTGGTCAGAGTAGAAAAAATTTGCTTTTTTTATTCATTAAACCAGAAACTGAGATGTTATTAGCTTATTTTCTAATTAACACAAAGCATTTGGTAACATGCAGTGTGAACTTTAGAATGTCCTGGTTGCTTTTCAGAGCATCCAACACAATTCAATTCTTTGTGAAAATGCTGTTTTGTATGATGTAGTAGGAAAAGTTCTCAACAATTGAAATACATGACCTGGGTTCCCCTGCTATTCATTGTTCAGTTTTCCTACTTGCAAAATAAAATGAAGTAAAACAACTCTATAGTTCTTTCCAGCTCTTAGTAGCCAGTGATTCTTTTCTTTGTTGTACTTTGTAACAATTACTGTAACAATTACAATTTGTCTCCTAAAATACTGCTGTCATTCCATAAAATAAAGAATTCAGTAGATATAAGGTCAGTTGCAGAAGCAGCTTTTCTAAGATGAAACATCAGCAGAGTGGCTGGGTTCTTGGCTTTCTAGTTTTCTTGCAGTTTGACTTGCCTCTTAGAGAAGTGGCTCCTGACTATGAGGAACTTAAATCCTTATCCTCAGTTGTCCCAGCTGATTCCCCTCTCATTCTTTGGCATCCTGTTTTCCATAGTCAGCTGCTTAAACTATTCTTTGCCTGTCTTCTGAATCTAGTTTCTTGCTGTTCTTCTAATCCACATAACTCCATTTCTGAACCTCCTGTTTCAAACTAAAACCAACAGTGACTTGAAAGATTCCACAGACCAAACTAGTGAGCTAGGAAAGTAGGCTTGCCAAAACTGTATCATTAGTTTTGACTTGTTATAAAATTAAGGCATAAACCATATTCGGTTAAACACAGCTGAAAAGCAATGGATTTTTAATTCAGCTGAATAGCACCACTGAACAATTGGCTTTTATTTTTTCCTTAGAATTACGGCGAGCAGTAAGAAGCAGTGTATGGAAAAAGGAAACAGCTGCTCATCAACATGAGTATGGGGCTGAAGAAAAGCTAGAGGATGACATGTACCGGAAGACTTGTACTGTGTGTGGCCATGAACTGACATATGAGAAAATGTGATGTTAAGTGATCTGTTCTACAGTGTGGAAATTTAGATTGGTCCTGTTCAAAATTCACCAAAATGTAAAGTCTTCACAAATGAATGAAACACTTGTATAAATAATGCTCCAATAATTATGTATGTTATGGCTTAACAGCAAGTTTCAGTTAAGGTCCAGCAGGTCTGGTGGGCAATACACTGAGTGTGTGACCATTTTTTCTATAATAAGGCTGGGAGCTGAGCAATAGAATGGGTTTAAAAGTGTTAGCTTAGAGCTAAAACTGAGAAATAACGACCAAGGCAAACCCTCGATTGAGGTTAAGAGGAAGAGCTTTTAGCAGTAAAGGCAAAAGCTGGCCGAGCTGGATTCATATCCCAGGAACCAGCAGGGATGGTGGTAGACCACTGCACCCCAGACCCTGGGCCAGGTCTTCTAGACCATGTCTGTCTCTAAGTCAGGGTGCGAGGGAGCTTTGCTGGGACAAGTTTTCTGTATCCTTAGGGTTTATGATAGATCTTAATATCAGTGTCTGGATATCCCTTTTCAAATCTGGGTAAAATAGAAAAACATCTAAACTGTTTGTTGATCAAAGGTAATGATAACTTGTTAACATTTACTGAGCATGTTCCATGTGTCATGCAAACAAACACTATGCAAAGTGCCTTACAGGTATTCTCATGTAACCCTGGGAGGGAAGACCGCTTGCTTCTATGTTTATGTAGCACTTCTAAAGGAATGGTAACCTACAACCTGACATCACCCCAGACATTTGGATCAAGTTTCAATAGTCGAATATTACCCTATCTTGTCAAATGGGTTACAGGGTAGTTACCTGGTAAGAGCAATTGATCCCAAGTGCTTGATTAACGGGTGTATGCATTTTTTTTTTTTTTATAAAAACAAATTCAAGATAGATAATTTCAAGTTGTTCTTTGACAGGACTTTTTATCTTACTGCTACAAATAGGAAGTTTTTATACATTTTCATGTTTTTCTTCAGATCAGCTCTTGGAGATTATGCTTGAAGAAGGGCAAAAGTCAAAACAAGTCAAAGCCAAAGACTTGAAACTGTAATTACTAATTGTTCCTCTATAAGTATTCAATACAGAAATGTCTAATATGTTTTTCGAATGTTGATTTTTTTCATGTGCTATGCTGAATATTACAGCTCAGTAAAAACCAATTCTGAATGGGCAGCAAGACCTTCTTTGGACTAAACAAAAAGCTTCCAGCAAGTAATTAGGGGTTCAGGCTGCTGACCACTGCACTGGGAGATAAGGAACCCTTGAACCACCACATGGACATAGTTTCAGATTCCATTTACTAGCTGTGGACCTTGGGTAAGTTATTCAGTGGGCCTGTTTTTATCTGTCATATAGGCATAATAATCTAATGACTGTCATGATGATTAAATATGGCAAATCTATAGCAAATGACACGTAAGTTATTAATGAGCATGTATTATCGAGACCAGTATAGCTAAGACTTGTCTCCTTGAGGTGGGCTTCCAGTCAGTCGCTCTTTACCTTCATCAATTTAAGACAGTCCTGGTGTCCAGATATCATTGACAGCCAGATATGCTCTACTCAGGTCGCCAAGTTCTGTCCTCATCATTCATTTTCGGATATAACTGTAGATTATTAGTAAGTTATAGAAATCACTGCTAAGTACTTTTCAGGAAAAGCAAGCAAACTTTATCTTCATTTGAAGTGCTGAGTAATTCCTGTGAGATTTAGAGTCAAGGAAAACAAAAATTATGTTTACTTGGACAAAAGCATGTTAAATGGCATCAGTGTAGTTTAATATTGATTTATTGCAAGGTGCGATGTACAGTGTGACGTGCCATTCTTTTGTCTCTGGGAGCTTCATTTTTGGGGAGAGCAATTGTTGAATGTTTGTTTCTTCAGAATTCAATCTCTGGTTTGGTTTTTCCATACACCTAGTTTGCCAGACTGGATCAGAGCAGGGTCACATCAGTGAGCAGTTGTTAGAAGCAACCATTACATGTGAAGAGAGGGTCTAAGAGAAAGGAGGTGGATCAAGTAAAAGTGTAAATAGCCACACTTTGCAATACATTATGAAAGGATCACAAAGCAGCTTCAGGGTCAAAGTTACCAAAGCCTTAAATGGTTATCCTTTAGCTTCTTGAGGACAGGAGCTGTTTCTAACTCATTACATAGTTTGTGGGAAGGAGGAACAGGATAAACAAAAGAACATTAGCTAAGCGCTTGGCTTTTAGTTCCTGCCAGTAACTTGCCGTGCACCTGTAATCTTGTGATTATTTGTCTTAAATGGTATGGTGTTTTAAAATCCTAGGAATTTCCATCTACTGAGTAGACTATATTCTGTAGCCATTAAGTATATGGTAAACCAAAGAGACCCCATATATTATGCACCATAAACTTATGATGTACAAAGTTTAAAAAAAACACCTATATTGTATAAATGAACAAAGCTACTTCAGTTGTGGGATTATTGCTAAATTTTTTCAAAGGTTCAATTAAATAAAAACTAAAAATGCTAGAAATGTGGAATGTCAGATAACCCCTTGTTATTTTACAATGTACTTTTCTTATCTTAGTTAAGCCTCAACACCATATAGGAAACAGGTTTAGGAATTAGTAGTTACTTGGACCAGATTCCACAGAAATAAAATCCAAACCTACATCTAACACTAGGCATTAGTCAGTCTAGCTACTTCTAAGTCACAATTTAACACGAAATTCACTATATGAGCTGGGATAGATCTGTCTCAGATTTGAGATCACCAGATATTCTAAGATGATAATTCCAAACTTGTCTGCATATTGCAATTACCTGGGAGCCTTAAGAACTACCAGATATGTCTGTGTTTGAAAGACTGTGGTTTAATTATTAATTTAAAAATAACTTTAGAGAGCCCCAGGTGATATATGTTCAGATTTAGGAATTGCTACTCTGGTAACTTTTTAAATAGTATCTTAAAAATACTACAGTAATTAAAAGTATTTTGAAAAGAAAATTTCAGATGGAGGTATTTTACAAAGAAACCACTAAAGTAGACTGAGATGATAAATCATGAAATACCAAAGTTTAAAAAACATTTTTAGTTTTATTTCAGCCATGTTAGGTTATTACCCATGAGCTGTGAAAAGCTATGCTACTTGATAATAAATTCATCAGTTCTATATACTACTTGGTAAATAAGCTTGACCCTCTAGTGTTTCACATACCTCATATTAGTTATCTTTTGTGCCTTAAGGAGAAAAAAAAATCAGAGAAAAGTTGTATTTGTCACATATATGATACATCCTATGTATTATCACATTATTGTCATTAGGGAATATCTGCTTTTTAGGGGAAACTAAGGGTAATCAATACCATATTTCTTCACTGTCCTCCTCTCTCTGTTTCTTTCAGAAAGTGACAGGATGCTACAAGAAAGCAAGCATTCAAACAATCAAAAATAAGACAGATTATTTTGAGATCTTTTAAAAAAATCTTGAAAGGGAAAAAAAAAATGACCCTTAGGCCTGCAGGGCACAGAACTGCTGGAACACAGCCAGGATGTGAGGGTCTAATTCAGCAGTGAAGAGCAGGTTCTCCAGGGTCACCATGTACTGCTGGATTATTTGGTGATGCTGTAGACACAGAAAAGGGCGTAAATGTTTAGGTTAGGAAAATAGCACATAAGCAATCTCAGAGAAGATTCCCCTAAAGCCCACCCACATTGTGGAGTGATGCAAAAGAGCAGAGAAAAAAGTGGTTTAACTGGTAGGAATAACAACCCTGGAAAACCCGAATATTGAGAAAATGTAGGGGGAAACGAAAAAGAAAAAAATGATGGTCAATAATTTAAAAATTCAGTTCTGGTCTGTTTCTATGCAACTCATAATTCAAAGCAGTGGCAGCAGCACCTGCTACTATTCTAGATGACTTCAGCTGGTTCTTTGCCCTAATTGAAAGTGAAGTCGCTCAGTCGTGTCTGACTCTTTGTGACCCCATGGACTGTAGTCTACCAGGCTCCTCAGTCCATGGAATTTTCCAGGCAAGAGTACTGGAGTGGGTTGCCATTTCCTTCTCCAGGGGATCTTCCCAACCCAGGGATCAAACCTGGGTCTCCTGCACTGCAGGCAGATACTTTACCATCTGAGCTACTAGGGAAGCCCTTCCCCTAATTAGGACAGACTATATAGTATGACTTTTTTAAAGTTGCCCAGACAAGGAATGAACTATGAAAAAGAAATTTTGGAAATCATTTCCTTTTTTGGTTAGGGCATTAAGCAAAGAGATGTGTTAAGAAAAAAATATTTAACCTATTTATATTTCAGAATTACCCAGTGATCTGTTAAGTATTCCACAAAACAGGAAACCCAAAACTCACTGTTTTTTTTATCTTTTAAAATAGAGGTCATCTGTTTTACTGAAAATCAGTGACTTATTGAGCCTAACTGGAAAAAATTGTCAGAAAAATCAAAGTTTCTTCTACATGTACATATATAAACTTTAATATACTCAGATTCCTATAGGATCAGGCTTTACTCTAGATTTTTCAAGGAACTTTTTTCCCCCTTTAAGCCTTCTGCTTTAATCACTCTTGTCTGGGACAGATAAGGACTTGCTTGGGGTGTTGGTGTCTGAGGATACCACTCTACTTCAAATCTTTAACTTAAATCTAACAGAGGATGTGTTGCAGTCTGCTTTCTGTAAGAACCTCAGGGAACTATTAATAGCGCCTCCAGAAGCACTGTTACCATTTGAACTTTGGATTTATAGAGGTTCTTAAAATCTTATTACTCTTCCCTTAGCATTTTTCTATTTTATGTTACAGCCAGGCTCTCCAACAAAGAGAATGGCAATTAGGAGTCTGAGTGATATAGAGCCGATTTTAAGCCTAAATATTCTGATGAGCAATGGTAGGAACAAATGGACACTAACTAAAGGGCTTTACAGGTACTATATAACCTAACAAACTTTATGCTTTTTTTTAAAACGGAGGATCCCTGTGGCTGAGAATGTGCTGTGTTTAGTGGCTCAGTCATGTCCAACTCTTTGCAACCCCACCAGGCCCCTCTGTCCATGGGATTTCTCAGGCAAGAATACTGGAGTGGGTTGCTATTTCCTTCTCCAGGGATCAAACCTGGGTCTCCTGCAATGCAGGCAGATTCTTTACCGACTGAGCAACCACTGCTTAAGTCATGTCATTTTGAAGCTCTATTATTTACAGATTGCATTCTAACTGAGCTAGGAGAGAATTCCCATGGCTGAGATTAGTGATGTTTATTATTCCTAATCAAAGTTTTCCACAAACCTGTAGGAAGATCTGTTGGAGCCTCTCTATACAGTTCTTATACCATGGTGTTAACACACTGGTCCCGTCAGTTTCACAGCGTACTAAGTGCTCAGTCAGGATCATGATAAAACGCTGGAAATAGGGTACAAAGTTCCAGAGGTGTTAGTAAAAAGTCTTATACTTCAGAAACAATCACACTTTTGACCAAGAGACCTCAAAGGTATTGCTTGTTTCACCCTGTCTTTGTGGTGTGTATCCCTCTCATGATTCAGTAAATACTGAAGTGTAGAAAGGCAGACCAGTGGTAACATGAGTTGTTTAGTCTTTAGTCCCTAAGTTGTTTTTGACTTTTTGCAACCTCATGGACTGTAGCCCACCAGACTCCTTTGTCAACGGGATTCCTGGGTAAGAATACTGCAGTGGGTTGCCCTTTTCTTCTCCAGGGGATCTTCCCTTTCCAAGGGGTCAAACCCACATCTCCTGCATTGGCAGGAAGACTTCTTTACCACCGAGACACCTGGGAAGCCTGATGAGGTGAGCAGCACATCATTTTGGCAATACAAAAGTAATCTAACCGTTAATATTTAGATTACTAATGCTAGTAATTCTTCTTAGAATCTGTTTTAAGGACATAATCAGAAATGTTAACAGGAATGTATACACAAAAATCTTCAGGACGGAAAGCAATCATCTAAACGGATCTACAAGTACTTAATAATAGCATCCCCCATTTTTTTTTAAGCAAGAAGAAATATACATGCTAATAACAGAATTACCTCCAATTAGTGAACTTTTATTTCCTGTATAAATTTTTATACATTTAAGACCTTACAGATAAGCATGTATTACTTCTAATGATTAAAAACATTTTTTAAAATTAAAGAAATATACTGGTTTTTTTGAACCTATCAATGTCCCAAGTCACGATACCTGAAATATGACAAGGAAGAGATTCTTTTGTTCACTCTGAGCAGATTCCACTTTTTCCTGCAGTCTTTCTATTTGTTCTTCAAGAGCCCCATCTTTCCTGTCACTGCTTCTGTCATCATCATCACTTCGCTACAGAATGCAAAGGAACAAAAAGAAACGACCATTTAGAATTCCAGTGTATTAAAACCCCAACAAGCAGACCTGAGGATTTTACTGTGCATGATCAAATACTATCTGAAGACTTGCATTCCACAAGAAAAGAACCAAACATACAGGCAAACATCCAACATCTTGTAAGTGCTTATCTAGGCCAGGGAAATTCAATGGCACTTGTCCTGGGTAATGGCATTGGGTTTCCTATATAGCAGAATGAATTATGCCTTTTACAGGATAGTCCACTCAAGGAGGAAATGTATGTCACAGTCTTCATTCAAAATGAAAACAGCTTTGGAAAATGTACAGTTGATTCTTGTTATTCACGATGGTTGTTTTATGAAATTGCTGTGAACTCTGAACAGTGAACTGTTGCTCCTAGGAGAAATATAGGGCTAGGGTCTTGGGAACCTCTCATCACAAAACTTTTTTGTTAACATAAATCTGCACTGCCCTCACAATAGCCACACGTGACTACTGAGCACTTAAAATGTGGTTAGTGTGACTAAGGAACTGAATTTTACATTGTATTCAAATTTTATTAAAGTTACATGTGGCTAGTGGTTATTACATGGACACCACATATCTAGAGAACAGGGTGGCGTGAAGTCAAGTCTCTGGAGTAGGTACACGTATAAAATGGGGATGATGCCATTTACCTTAACAGTGTCTTAGGTTTGTGTAAGTCATTAAACTTGCTTTTACCTTTTTCTGGTAAATGTGCGTACCACTGGAAAACTGTCATGAAGAACACCAGTACTATCTGCTAAATCTCAGGATACCTCCAGCTCACTGCTTCTGCCCCACATGACTACAACACTAAACATACTAATAATACGAGGAGTATTTTATGGGTCCGGGAAAGACTGTCTCCTCTTGCCCTGCTCCCTCCCCACCCCTGTACCAGGGAAGGGGTGAACACCATCAGTCTTCTCTCTCTTTCCCTCTTGCATCACAAACTTTTATAGAAACACAAGTGTCCTCCTTCCTTCTCCTTCGGGAAGGCAATAGGATGGTAAAGTATGGAAAAAGCAAGCTTTGTGGCTTGCTAAACAGGTTCACCATGCAGGAAAACGAGAGCAGCAGACACCAGTCCTTCCCTTTCCTCCATTTCTACAAACAGCTCTGCATGATTTGGTCTCAAAAAAAAAGCTCCCATCAAGGCAGTAATATTCTCAATGATTTCTTATTTTCTTTGACCATTTACAGTCGACACAAGACTTACCCGTTTGTGTTGTCTTGCGAGTTTTTCTTTAGCCTCTTCTAGCTCTTTCTGGATCTTCAGAACGTGTTTGTTCATCTTGCGAATTGTGGAGTGCAAGATTTCCCAAACAAACAATCTTAAAGTAATAAGGCATTTGGTTACTGTATGTTAAACCATAAAGAAAATAAGACCTCTCAACTTTTGTAATCTACACATACTTAAGGTCTGATATAGCCTTCTATTCTTTAGGCAGAATAAGGTATATTTCTCCAGCAAGATAATTTTTCCTGTACTATCAATCATGCACACAATCTAGCTCTACCCATTAGATTCAGATGAGCTTCCTGAAGGCAATACTGGGTCCTTGTCATTTTTCTTACGTTCTATACTTCCATCCCCTACTAGACACACATAGAACATATGTGTACACAGTCAATGAAATGGCAAACCAGAAAAAACACCGTAGAAACAAAAATACATTTTTCTCTCTTTTGAGTGTAAACACTATGTATTGTGGTTTTTTTGAAATGGAAACCTAATCTGAGGCTCATTCACATGCTTTATACTAGCACAAACTCAGCCAATTCTCTTGGAACGTGTAAGAACCTCATTAGTTGATAATAGCTATCAACTGCTGGGCCTTTAGGAATGAGATACTTAGGTCAATTTTTCAAACTACTCAAGTACCAGGATCACCTGTAGGTGCTTTAAATGTTTATTGCATAAATATGAGTGTGTTTTAAGTAGCTTCTTAACTCCTTTTTATGTCTACAACATTATGTCTCCTAACTCCAGGATATACAGCACAGAAGAGTACTTCCTTCTACAAGTTTTAATCTGGATGATGACAGTTTAAGTGGAATATAATAAAACAAGGTCTAGAATGTTAGCAAACAGGGTAAAGGAGCAGAGTACTTTAACTCTGCATCAGTCAGCTGGTCAGGAAAGGCTTTGCAGAATTAGAGTTGCAGACTAACTGTTTACAACTAACTAGTTGTAAACCACTAAAGATGATGGCTAACACATACTTGAGTGGTCAGTTTTCTGGGATGCCACACATCTGAGAATATCCTTCTGTTGCTCTCATTTCTGAGTGCCAACTTGGCTGGTATGATAATCTTAGACCACACTCCTTCACCCTAAAGATTCAGCTGAGTCCTAAGCCAATAACAAATACAGTGAAGAGGATAAAGGTTGTGATGGATATTTATGTCTTTGCAAGTAATGGGTTTCCTATTTTGTGTCATCTCCTGTTGTCCTAGTCCTGATCAGGTATAAACCCTGTGGACCCTGCTTCATGTATAAGAACCAAACTTAATGAAAGTCTCTTTCCTTTAGGAGGAATGAGTCAAGAGAGAATTTTCTGTGTATTACATCTAGGATTTTTATGACTGAGACCTCCTTCCCCCAGTGGCATTCAGGTGCCCACAGGCTTTCCTCAATCCCTCATAATGTGCACTTAACCTACAATGGACTGATTCCTGCCAGTTCCTAATGTGAGCTCCTGCCATACAGCCTGATCTCCCCACCCACAGTCTGGATCCTCTGTAAGCATTTCCACTTCTAAGTCCTACTTCACCTTGTGTGCGTCCCTGAGAGACGCTGCAGCCAGACTGGTGTGTGTGTTTCCACTGTGCAGGACTCTCTGCCACGTCCAGACTGCACCACTGTGATACGAGTATTAACCTGGTCTGAACCAGAACTTGGAGCTCATGTATAAGAATTCTTAGAGAATAGGAACTTTGTAAAATTACCCATTTTACCTAGTAAAGTCACGAGATAATTCTGAAGAGAAGATCCAATTTGCTACTGCAGCACAGTCAACAATCTGTGTACGAATCATCTTATCTACTAGTACAGCAATCATCTACAGTCAGAGGAAAGAAGTTATTCAGGTAAGTCACAGTTATATGTAGGCCACAATAATCCCACTGCTACAAAAGTTAAAATAGGATCGCTGTGAACATTCAGTAGCTATGGAACTGAACAATTTGACCATTAGGTCTCAAGATTTGTTTTCCCTTCTGCTTGGCTCTGGTACTTTTTGTAAGAATACAATAACACAAAGACTGAGCAAAAAGAAACTGTGAATGTTAACACTTAAGACATACTGACCAGATATTTAGTAATACATCTTTTGTTACCTGGATGTTATTGACTGTAGATGTTTCAGTATTCATTTATATAATAAACTGCTGGCCACAAGCATTAGTTAGTGCAAAAATATCCTGGTTAATAATGTGTCAAAGTTAACCCTAAAGTTTTATCGTGAAAAATGTCTTAAATATACTCCAAAGTTTATTTTAATGCCTCTTTATAACACATGGTATTAAAATAGTACACTGAGATTTGAGAAATCTGGGGCCTGTTTAAAAATAAAACTGGATATAAAGAACTATTTCCTACCCAATTGGAGAACCTTCCAAGAAATAAGCATTCTTACTTAAAATGTGTTGAGATATTATAATATCAAACCAAATCGTAACACTTGCTCTTTAAAGAATGACTCAAACATCATTACTTTCACAGCACTAAAATTATAGATTTAAAAACTGTTTGAAGGGCACAGTCAAATTTCGTGTTCTACAACTAAAACAATGATATCAAGTGCCTTCTTTTTATAGCTAAACAATCAGCATCTCAACATGTCTAATTAGTTTTTACCTGTGGATGGTTCCGCCAGACCTCAAACATGACTCTTAGAACATGTAATTTTCCTTCATCACTTTCAGCTAGGGTTTTGAAGACTTCATGAAACCTGTTCATGGTTGGCGGGGGTGGGGGCAGAAACAGCACATATAAACTTATTGAGCATCTTAATATTTTCAAAGCTTTACAACGTTACTCAACTTCCAGTGCAGTATATAGATACAAAATAACCAAACATCGTTAACCGTTAAAGAATATAAAAGGTATGATTAGGAATTCAATTTGAATGGCATTTGTCTCAAAATCTTAGGAGAATTACAAAATACTATCATTAGCCAAGGACTCTAGTTTACTGTGTATTTAAGGATAGATGAGGGCTAAGGAATAATCTCCTAACACAAGTATAGTATTTTGCCTGCATCTGTGGTAGCCCTGCAAGTCTCATAGACTTGGAAGTTGAGACGGGGTGAGGAGTCTAGTTTCTCTGCCTGATTGGGAAGAATATATGTTCCTTCTTCATTTAGACTGTATGATGAGTTAAAAAGTTCTGTCTTTAGATGCCAACCTTTGGGTGGCTCCCAAAAATGCAGCTGGCTTTCAATTCTGCTCACCCTCTTTTTAAGAAGATCCTTGGACAAGCTGCGTTTGACTGTCCTATGGACCCAGGTTTTTGTTTCTCTAAAGGTTTATGTGAAAAAATGTACACTTTATATATACATGCAAACCACAGACAGGAGCCATAGGATGGGAATTTTAGCTACCACAAACCAAAACCCATTGTATCAAATGATATGATACTATTAAGATCTTTATATTCAATAATCTTAAGGTAAAAACTACTACACCGCTGGTATTCATCCAGCAAAGTTTTAAACCCTCAAGAGAGCATGTGTGTTCTGGTTGTACTTACTTCGCAAGAGCACTGAAGGAGTGGCTGAATGACTTGGCTGCTAAGTGTAGCAGAGTCTGTACAAAGACTTCTATTTTCAGTGGGTTAAAGCTGAATCCTTCATCTGAACAACAGTCCACAGTAAAGAGAGTTAAGAAGATTAAGTATAGCAATTCTTTGGCCCCTAACCTGTATTGCTAAACAGATGGCACACTCATATCCAAATACTAAGTCCCACGTTCAAGCAATGTCTCAGAGAACTAACAGACAATAAAAGACCATCACTGATTAATCGCATATCCTCAAAATATAAAACTAAGCATGACCTTAATTCTGAAGTTTTGGGGGATTGTTTCCCAAATTCTTCTATATGATCCATTTCTTTTTACAAATACCACATAGATTTCTTTGTTCTTATCTCTCTACATGGTGGCAAGATAATATAGTAAAAGAAAAAAATACAGTAAGCCCTTTACACTGTAGGTCCATGTCCTAAGATGTCTGACAATGTCTAGATTTTAACACTCTGAATTATACTTTCTAAATATATTCTAACAATACAAATTTCTTAGAAAAATATAAACAAAATCTGAGTAATACTCTAAACACCATTAATATTTTAAGTCATTTTTCTCTGCACCTCATTATGTACAGATCTAACAAAATTTCCCTCCTAAATGGTTACACCATTGTCCCAGTAGACTTTATCGGTTTCACTAATTTGTCTTTTTTTGTTTGAGTTATTGTAGTTTCCAAGATGTTTTAATAGATGACAAAGCAAGTCCCTCTCATGGCTTTTTGTCTTATATTTTGTTGATGATAAACTTATAGTTCAATTTGGAGATAACATCCAACTTTATAATACACCAAGTCTTCCTGTGCAGGAACCTCTCTAAAGTGAAAGCAGGCAATGTTTAAGGGAACAGATACCTGTGTTCTGGGGAATAACTGACAGGCTGTCAGGCTAAACAAATATCCTGTATGAGAATTATGTTTCTACTTAAACCTAGCCCATACATAGTTCCATTCAACAAATATTTAACTCCCTTACCATCATCATCATCCTGATTAGGATTAGGGACGTCTTTCAGAATGCTGAAGATTTCATCATTGGTTGCTTTACTTTTAAAGGCAACAGCTAAACAGAGGGCAACTGAATGTCCAGGAAGAGAGTCTAAGCACAGAATGCAAAGAGTTAAATAACTGAAAAAAAAAAATCACTTTCTTTTAAAACAGAGTACTCTCTATCCTAAGGTCAATATTTACTCTGTGTAAAGATAACCACATATGAAAGTTTCATTCAATATGTCAATGGCTTTTCACCTAAAATAAGGCGTAATAGGTTTCTTGCCTCAATATTTCCTTAAGAACATGGAGCTAAGTGAAATTCAGAGTGTGAGGCAGGTATGGATCTTCCTCAGGAAACACAGCTGCAACTCTCCTTTGATGGTCTCAAATCCCTAGGCCTCTGTAAGCTGAAAGGCTGAGAATCAATGTATTTCTCTTTCATTTTGGTCAATGCGCCTCCTTTTCCCTAATACAGTGGAAACTAAGTTTAGGTTTGAACAAGGTGAAGGCTGCCAACTTAAGACAGACTCTTTGCTTTTCTCTTTTGCTGAATCCACATACATGAATCTACAAAAGCCAGATGCTCGTGTGCTGTGACTCCATGTTTACTGTTGGTTAGTATCTGTCAGGTCCTTACTGTCTACTATCTGTGCTAATACATATTGTATGGCATCACCAGAGCAACTGGAAATCTACTTTTAATGTAAGATAGACAAAGAGATAGCAAAAAAGGCAGTTCTGACACAGAATATGAGTTACTAAGCACTTGGAATGAATAAAGTCAGTTCCAACAATTCATATGTACTCTACTTTTCTTGAAAGTGGGAGAGAAAGGGAAGAAAATTCCTCCACCATCGACAAGTCTACATTCTAGGTAAGGAACCAAGATACTCACATAAAAAGTAGCCAGAGAGTAACATGAAACTGGCTTGCTAAAGGTTAAGAAAATATTTACAAGAGTGGAGCTTGGGCTAGATCCTGGAGAGAGAACAGGAATCTGAGAACAGAAAGGGATAATGGTACAAACAAAGGTAAAACCAAGAATGAGAAGCATGGAAAAAACAAAGGAAGTGGGCTTGGCTGGAGTGGAGATTCATTTGAGAAGAAGTGACAAATCATAAAGTAGAAACAACAGTTAGGTGGGCCTTAAATGCTAGGCTGAAGGCTGAGTTATTTCTGTGGGGAAAAAAGAAAGCTCAGTGTTCAACAGAAGTCTGAACTCTTTGATATCAAAGATGTATCTTATGGTTCTCTGAGCCAGCACAAAGCAGAAATCAAAACGTGGCACTTGTAACTACATCAAGCTTTGCTCTTTGCAGAAAACACAGTGATCAAGAACAAGGCTGCTCAGTATTTAAGTCTGGGCTTTACCTCTTTGAAGCCATCCCCTCATTGTAAACTGGTGTTAAAAACATACCTATTTCTCAAGACTTGTTTTAAGGAATAAGTGACACAGTAACACAGGAAATGGAATACTCAGCACTGGAACCGAGTTTTGTTTCAAGGAAAACAGGTGTAGTCTGAAGTGCAGGTGGAGAAGCAGGGATGCAACATGACAAAGCAAGGGAGAGGAGTGAGTTTTAAGATACAAAGAACTGCTACACAACATGAAGTGGAAGGCTCACAGAGGAGCTGAGTTCAGTGCCATGTAAAAAGACTAACTTGGTAACTCCACACCTACCTCTCTACCACTGCTCACCGGCACACAACCTTCCCTCCAGGAAGTGTAAAGCACAATATGGCGTATCAAATTAAACAGTCCCTTTGATTTACAGTCCAAATCTCAGAAGTGACGTGACCAAAAAGAAAAGTATGTTTAAGAATTTACTTCTAGACTAGGGGCACACTGCAGGTAAAACACAGTCTCTATGTGCGCCTATGTTCCACACCTGTACTGTTAGCAGACGATAAATCAATGCATGTAATCAAAATTGCCATGACAAACACATACGTTCATTTTCGTAAGTTCTGGCTATAAATTCATCTTGCTATACTTAAAAACACTTAAAATGTCATGAATAAAACATTATGAACAATATTAAAAACAGTTACAAGACAGTAATAACTAAGTAAATCACAGTAAATGTTTAACATTATGACAGGGCAAATAAAACAAGAGGCTGGTGAGAGATCACCTTGCAAACAGAGAAAATATAAACCCAAGAAGAGAAATAATTCACTTTCTCCACCTTAGATAACTGACTTAATACTTGCATTAGTACCTTTGAAAAACAGGATTCATTACTTACTGCTACTTTCATCTCCATATTTGTAAATGCAGGTTGGGTTTGCAGGACATAGAGCTGAGAAGGTAGGAGGGACAAAATCTAATATACGCTGATGGTAAGACAACCTACAACACAAATAAAAGCCTCAGAAAATACCATTCACCAGTTTCATTCTTTGGTAATAACCAACTTTACTCAGAAGATAACACCCTGCACTCAGTTGACAACCAAGAAGTAAAGGGGCAACAAGTCGTTTTAACTCCTGTCTGGCCAGCACACCAGAACTCACGTCTTCTTCAGAACTTTCTGGTTTGTACCGAGATGTGGGCCAGTGGGTCCACAAGCCGGGTGGCCAAGGATGTGAGGTGGTAATGGTAGGGTGGGATGAGGTGAAGGAAACAGTTTTGTATGGTTGGGAGATTGGTTATATTGTAATAGATAAATACTTACCAAGACTGTGGGAGACAAGTTTCTTAATGTCTGCCAAGGTATTTAGAAATCATGGCAAAGGGGAAGGCAAGGAAGAAAAATGATATGGTGGGTTGGAACTGGAAAGATACACACATCTAGGTGGATATAAAAACAGATGTATGTATGTATGAGTATATGTGTGCATAAATATATTCACTATGCTTGTCCATCTAGAGGGCAGAAACCCAGTAACACCCAATAGCAATAAACACATCAAGTGTCCAGACCTTGCTACTTAAATACCACGCTCCACTAAAAGAAACTCCGCCTCTTTGAATGAGTAGATGATTCCAGGAAAGGGGCAAGGAAACGTAAGAAGAGCCTGGAACGTCTGTGCCAGAAATAAGGAAATGCTCAATGAATGGAGGGGGAACATTAAAGAAAGGAAAAAAAGACACAGAAGGCACAAAGGACTCCCAGTGGACAGATCAGGGGCAATCTGAGCATCAAATTAGTAATGACAGCAATGAACTATAATCCACTGAATGAAATAGTCTCTACTGACATAAACACAGGAATTAATAAACAGGTGAAAAAGGAAAGCTCGCTCTTACAGTAGAAAGCAAACTAATGAATGTAGAAAGAATAGTGGAAAAAGGGAATCATCTGAGGATCATCATAGTGGTGGCAAATAAAAGTACGAGTTGCAGTGGAGATCTGATGTAAGACGGGAGTGTTACCTCAGGATATTTCCCACAAAATATTAATCAACTACAAAGGGAAAAATGGGGAGCTTGAGGTTGAGAAGCCTGACATGGCCATATAATCAAGATTAACATCTTTAGTGCTGGACAATGCGAGACTTGAGTCCTGAGGATGCACCAAGGCAACACAACGAAGTAAGGGCTGCATTCTTTAAAACTGACAATGACGTGAACGAGAAAGAATAATAGCAGTTCAAGGTGAAGGAATCAGAAGAAAATGACAATTAAATGCTATACATGCTCCTGGATAGAATTCTGGACCAGAAAGGAAAAAAATATTGTTGGGGTGGTTGGCAACATTTCAGCAGCATCTGTGGACTGCACACTGGTGTGACTGTGTCAGCTCACATCCTCATCTGGAGAGCTGTGTGCTGGTCATGGAGAGGTGTTTTTTTGTTTGGGGGAAATATACAACCAACTATTAAAGGGTGATCAGACATCATATCTACAACTTGTTTTCAAGAAGTTCAGAAAAAGACCAATATAAACGGTAGATATTATACAGAGGGAAAAAGGACTAGGCATTAGAACAAATGTAGTAAAATGTTAACTAGGGGATCTAGACGAAAATGATACAGAGTTCTATTTTGGCAACTTTCCTAAAATTTTAAATTATTTCAAAGTATATTTGACAAAAATAAACTTTTTGACTTAATTCACATAGAATCCAGATGGCACGGCTGCCCTAATTTTTCAGCCTAAATCTGAAAGGGAAGAAAGACAGGTACTTGGATTTTAATCTGGACATACATTCAGATAAGGGAAACCTCCCCCACAGAAATGAGACAACCTAAGCTAAGGAGAAAACACAAAGAACTTACCTCATACATTTTTCTAGAACTTCTCTTACAAACTTTGGTTTGGGACTTTCTGGATCTTGAGTAAGACAATCTGACCTAATGACAAAATACAGTTTTACAAGTTCTTACAAATAATCCGCATCTATATCTACCTTGTATTTAGCTGCAAATAGTTCCCTTCTACCTAGATTATTTCATTTATATATATATAAAACTAAATCTTTCAGATCACAAAAAAGATTGCTTTTATATTATAGTTTTAAATATTACTTTTTAAAATGGTAAACTGTAGAGAAAAGACAGATATAACACTACTTACCAATCTTCCCAGCTCCAACGGAATTGGAAGTTACTTAGATGATGGGAAAACCAATTAATAAACCTACACAAAGAAGGGGGGGAGGTGGAAAAGGATGAATGGTTGCAGTTTATAATAGGAATTCACATAATTCTTCAGACAAATAAGACCCTATTTTCACCCTACCTATAGCTGTTACTTTCTCCTGCCACCTACCCTTCTCTGTGCAAATCCTGCAACTCATCATCTACTTCAAAAAAGTAACAGTCCCCATCTCACTCCTCCTAACAGTGCTATCCTTTTCAAGAGAATAACAGATACGACTCAAGTGCCTGTTTTATATCAAGAACCTTATATATGTTTATATTATATAATTTAATTCTCACAGTAACTGCTGAGGGATATATTATTCCATTTAATTGACAATGAAACCGAGCTGTGAGGTGCAAAAAAAGATTAAAAACATTTTATAAATGCAAGAGCCAAAGCACAGTCTTTCATTATCATACCATGCCCTTTTTACCACAAACAACAAAACATACCATCAAAGGCCCTTTTTCTCTTAAAGACACCCCTGATCTAACTAGATAAGGATCACTTTAGTATACTATATAATGCTGTGAAATTTGTAAGAGCCCAGTAAATACTTGCTGAATGAATGGCATAGTTGGAATGCCCAGAGCAACTGGTAGTTTATTAATTAGACTGGATAAAACCTCAGCAGACACCTTAAAGCATATCCCTATGTCCCTATAATTTCAATCATTAAAACTACTCAAGATAATAGGTCAACACTCAGGGTAGCCTTTTCTGATAGTTTTCAAATACTGCATTTGAACAATGGACATGACAGATTATGGAAAATATGCACTATCTGTTCTGAGCTAATTTGGGAAAGTGACAGAGTAAGAGAGCATATTAGCTAACAGAGGCAGTAAGATCTCACCCAAAAGACAACAGTGGGCATGCCAATTAACACGGCTGTAAAAATCCAATATGGTCTTTTGTATAAACCAAGTCTTGAAGTTGTAGTCATAGAGAAGTTAATTATTTTAGAAACAGACACTATCTATAAACAAATACATAATATATAAACATAATAAATATACAGGATTAGACTCTGCTTCTACATATGAATTAGCATAAAGTCTATTTTAAAAGCTTACCTACCTAATACAAAGGGAAAGTGTAACCATACCAAAGCACCAAACAAATAAGCAATGAAATTAAAGAAAACTTCAGCAAGGGTATCATTTCATATTGAAAATTAAGACTAGAAAGTGAAATGCTATATTACAACAAGTATGAGCTTTATTATATATAGGATTATTTGGAGGAGGCAAGAAAGAAAAACCAACTTGGAAATTCTTAAAAGGGCAAATATTTTTCTGATCAAATACTTTTATAAAGTATAGGGAGTAGAAGCTGCTAACACTCTATAGAAATAAGGCAGGGACTTCCCTGGTAATACAGTGGCTGAGACTCCACGCTCCCAATTTAGGGGACGTGGGTTCGATTCTTGGTCAGGGAACTGGATCTCACATGCAGCAGCTAAAACCCTCCGCAGCCAAATACTAAAAAAAAAAGGCGGGGGGGGGGGGGGCAATACTATACCTGTCTACACATGTAGTATTCATTGTGTCCAAACGCATATATAACATTTCAGTTGCCTGTGCAAGCTGTGAATTTCAGGATAAGGAAACCATACCCTCTTTGAAAATAAATCTGTGATAGAAAAAACGAGTAACATTTCCTAGAAGTCTATGAAATGACTAGTAATTCTTTTCAAGTAACTGATCTTTGAGGTATCAATGATATACAGTAACACCTGACCTTATACACCTACGAAATCAAGATAATAAACATTTACATCACCTCCAAAATTGCCACATTCTTCTTATAATCCATCCTCCCTTCTTCCCATTTATGCCCCCAAGCAAATATTGGTCTGTTGTCATTACATTATTTGCATTTTCTAGGATTCTGTGTAAATGGTATCATATACTATAAATTCATATTTGTTTAGCATCTTTTATTCAACATATATTTTGCAATTCACTCATGTTGATGCCTGCATTGAAAATCTGTTTTTTTTTTAACCTGAGTAGTATTCCATTGTATAATTGTAACAAAATTTGCTTATCCATTCATGTATTGATGGATATTTGGACGGTTTCCAGTTTGGGGTTGTTACACATAAAGTTATAAACATTAATATTCTTAGGCCAACAGTCAAAGAGTAGAGTGGCTGACTATATGGTATATGTGATCTTTAACTTTTAAAGAAATGCCAAACTGTTTTCATGAAGTGATTTAAACCTACCAGCAGAAATATTTAATAATCTTGTAAAGCCAGGCCAAATAGAGTATGTTTAAAAACAAAGGAAAGGATACAACTTGGGGTAGAGAGCCAGGCTGAAGTTTGCACAGTTCAATGAGAAGTGTCGTGTACATCACATCGATATGAGGCGGTGCCGGAAGTTGAAACAGCTCTGCAAAGATCACCTAAAAGGGAATCACAAGTCAGCACTCAATTCGACAGCTATCCATGCATTTCTACTATTTAGAAAGACCTCAGTGTTCTAAATTTTGTGATATTCATAATTTTAAAAAGTAACTTTCTAACCTTAAAAACTATGCTCTCTAAAACACAAAGACCTATGATTGAATACCATAATGAAGATTCCTTATCTCTGTAACTCAATCAATAAGAATATGCAAAAATTAATGCTTAGCTGATATTTCCAGAGAATTAAATTTCAACTGTGAAAGTATCAGAGTTAGTTCAGGGAGGTAGTTTACTAAGGACTCATAGAACCATCAGAATTTCAGCTCTATAAGAAATAAAAGCCTTCTGTAGACTCTGAGGATGGGATCAGGAGATAGTTAAGTCATTCTGCACAGTTAGTACCTTTTTGGTAGTCCCAGACATTTTGGCCATGCTCTTGTTCAGAAACTTGTTTTCATCCTCCATATATAATTTGTGGGCCACATACCTAGACTTCTAAAGCCTAGTTCGCATTCCTCCTCCTCACTCCCATCTCCCACACTTTTGTATGAATTTCTATACATTTTGCAGATTTTAAAATGTGACTTACGTTTTGCACTTCAATTGACATGTCAGTGAGTGAAACCCATTAGCCTAAGCATGCTCTCAAGTTTTGTAAAGACAGAGCAGATGCACTGTCTGTCTACAGTGCCCAGATGCACTACACCACTGTTCACATGGGTGGAGTATGAATAAAAAGTGAAGTAAAGAATACACTGTAATTATGTTCACGCTGAGCATTTTAACATAAAGGAATAATATAATTGACAGTTTGACTCATGTATCAAGTGAAAATACTGTTTTTTGGGAAATAAATTTCTATAAGGTGTTCAACTGTACTAATATCCTCCTCTATATGAGTTAATATGAAATCAAAAGCATTATCTATTCTTTTCACTTCCAAAACAATTGGCTCTTTTGATTTCTAAGAATAAATAAGGATTCGTATTTCCCTACCCTTGTGATACAGGAAATAATATACTAGTCCAGACTACGATAGTAGTAAGAAACCAGGTAAATACAGTTAAAAAATGGGTTATCTGCCTAAAGAATATTATAAAGTATTTAAGCCGCTTATACATATGTTCCCTGGAAAAGGAAATAGTAACCCACTCTAGTATTCTTGCTTGGAAAATTTCACGCACAGAGGCGGCCTGGAAGGCTACAGTCCATGGGGTCACTAAGAGTTGGACAAAGCTGAGAACAGACATGTGCACACACACACACACATCTGTTAAGTGGACAATGTACTGCTAGAGTTACAGGTAACTTACATTATCCATGATAACTATCCTTGAATGAAGACATACTATATAAATAAATTATATGCAACTCAAAATTTTGTTTGGTTACTGGGCTTAACCTCCTCTTTTCTCTTGACTAACATGGTTAACAGAGCTCCAAAACTGAAAGCAATTTCCTCTTTTCTCTGTTAATTTTCATTGTCTGACAAGCAGCAAGAACAATAACAAAAGGCTAAAAGTAGATTACACTTTACAGTCAACAGAAAGATTCTGAGACTTTGAAACAAGCTCCATCTTGGAATGCATACCTCAACTATGTGGTAATTCAAGGGGATCTTGTTCTTCCCAGGATAACTCACTAGCTGTGCAGCACTGTAAAAAGTGTAATTTAAGTTTAGTGAGTATACACAGATATATGAAAAACTAAATAAGCAGTTTCAAAAACAGAGTGTGTAGATATAAAGGAAATATTTTCTGAAATGTTCTAGATTTCAGTTACTTCACCTAACTACAGCACAAATTATTTTTTCTACCCTAAGGGAAACTCTTTAATGTATATCCAAAACTCCTTGAAAGATCAGAAAGAATGTAAATAATAGTAAGAAGTACATTCAGGTCTACGAACTTAAAAAGTTTTATATGGTAGACTATCCCCAAAATGCTATATTCCTTTCCGTCTTAAAATCCAAACTGAAACTTTCCAAGGTTTTAGAAAACATTAAAAATAAACTTTTCCAAAGCTTGATGTCTAACTGCTATGAAACAGAGCAAAACCATTAGTATTCATTTATTCCTGCAACATTCATCCCCAAAATAGCTTGTCACTCAAATTAATTTATCCAGAACATATGGCAAATATCCACATAAAAAGAGCAGGCATCATATGCATAACACTGTAAAGCACTACAGTACTACTCAGCATCCAGAAAGTACTATTTGAAGGTGAAGTGCCGCCAGAAAGCAAGTCAAGTGTTTTCGAAATTGGTCTTAGTGAGACGGAAACCAAGAAGAGGAAGACTTTCTTACTCTTAACATACATTTTGCTCCTTGAAAATCATCAAGATTGCTACTTTTTCGCCACACTAGTAAAAGTACCACGAAAAGCATCTTACCAAGTCTTCCTTTCCTTCCAATGGGACTTAATGATGCAGTGAAGATTCTCTTCTATTACAAATCTTTCCACTGAATGACTCCCTGGCATTACAGGACCCTGGAACCAAAACAACAGCTATATACTACAGACCCAGACAAATATTTTTCATTTAACAAAATATATAAGAGCTTATTATGTTCCAGATACTTTTTATATTGGATGCTGAGGATAAAAGTTCACAAACATGAAAGCTCTGTATTTCAACAAATTTTATTTGTGTTCACCTACCTACAAGAGAACTAGAATATCAGTTATAGTTTTTCTTCTACCTGACACTACTATCTCTGCCCACCTCAAGTCTTAAATGATTAACTAAATCATTAACTTAAATGCAAACTAAATAATTTTTTGTATATTATTGGCCATTGATTTATTTTTTTACACAATGTGACTGGATTACTTCCATAAAAAACATGGAGAGGGTGCTTCCATGGTGGTTTGGTGGTAAAGAATCCACCTGCTAACGCATGGGACATGCATTTGAGCCCTGATTCGGGAAGATCCCACGTGCTGCAGAGCAACTACGACCGCAACTACTGTTGTGCACCACCACTACTGAGCCCAAGCTCTAGAGCCCAGGAGCGGCAACTACTGAGTCTATGTGCTGACTACTGAACCCTGCATGCCCTAGAATCTGTGTTCCGCAACCAGAGAAGCCACTGCAATGAGAAGCCCGAGCACTGCAACACAGAGGAGCCCCCACTTACAGCAACTAGAGAAAAGCTTGCACAGCAACAAGATCAAGCACAGCCAAAATAAAATAAATTAAAAAATAAAACTGGAAAAAAAAACCAAACACATGGAGAGGGGGAGATTTTATTTAAAACACTGTGTAGACATAAAAAATCACATATATGTTGAAAGATATCCACACTGTGTTGTTTTTGAAAAGGTTAAAGAACATTATCTATGTATTGTTTAATTTTTAAAAATATGCATAGCAAACAGGTTCAATGCATTTATTTTTATTTACTTTTTTAGTCACCACTGTAGACTCTTAATGGTGACTTTTACTTTATAATTTCTAATTAAAAAAGAAAAACAAACTTTTTTTGAAAGACCAGAACTAAACAACCAAATCCTCTTAAGATATCTTGTATATTTATGCTCTTCTGGCAAAGCATGATGGGCACATCACAGAGGCAATACCAATTCCAAACAGTACAGGAGAGGCAGATTTTGAGGTCCTATTCTAATGTTCCCTTTGCACAAATAAATGCCTAATCACAAAGATTCTAATAGTCTTATTGTAAAGTAGACTTCCAATTACATATACCTAATTAGACCATTACATAAAGTTGACTAAAAGCATTTTATTATATATGGAATACTGCAAGTGGGTAGCAAGTTGATAATTCTGTATTTATAACCAATTACCCTGGGTCGGGAAGATCCCCTGGAAATGGCAACCCACTCCAGTATTCTTGCCTGAAGAATTCCATGGACAGGTGAGCCTGGCAGGGCTACAGTCCATGAGTCAGACATGACTTGAGCAACTAACACTAACTAACCCATTACCCAACAACTATTTAATCTAAGATAGGGTACACATATACTAAAATTTCACTGATCAAAAGCAACTTTCCATAGAATAGAAGAGAGAAGGCGGGGGAAGAAAACTCAAACTTGACCTTAGGTGGTAATACGGGTTCTTATGCCAGTGGTTCTCAACCAGGGGCAATTTTGCCCCTAAGGGAACATCTGGCAACCTCGGGAGACATTTTTGGTTGTCACAACTGACATGCTACTGGCACCTAGAAGGTAGAGGCCAGGGAGAATTTTAGGCATCCTACAATTCATAAGACAGCCTCATAACTAAGGATTCCCCAGCCCAAAACATCAATTGTGCTGAGGTTGAGGAACTCTGCTCCATGCTGACTGGAACGTACAAGCAACAGGTGTGACAGAGAGCCTTGTGGGCTACAGTCCACGAGGTTATGAAGAGTCAGGCACGACTACACCACCACTATAACATGGCACTTTAGTTAGGCGAGTTTCTATTCAGCACCAATCCAGTGACCACTATGCTTGCTGCTTGGGTATTAAGGTTAATACAATTATTTGCATAAATGGGATCGCTAAGAGTCAGACACGACTGAGCGACTTCACTTTTACTTTTCACTTTAATGCATTGGAGAAGGAAATGGCAGCTCACTCCGGTGTTCTTGCCTGGAGAATCCCAGGGATGGGGGAGCCTGGTGGGCTGCCGTCTATGGGGTCACACAGAGTCGGACACAACTGAAGTGACTTAGCATAGCCTAGCATAGCAAAATATAAAGGCTATCAACAACTTGATCTCATAATAAAAAATATATATATTTAAGAACTATAAAGTCAGCTTATACACATCTTTGGGATTTTTAAACACTACTGAGCACTTACCATGTGTCATATATCATTCTGTATACCTTATGTGTGTATATTAATAATTTAATCCTCATTACAACTTTGTGACCTATATACTAATTATTATTCTATTTAGGAAACTAAGGTAAATAACTCACTCAAGAACGCACAGCTGGGATATGCCTAAATCGGGATTAAAACCCAAACCAACCTGGCTCTTGAACCTATACTTTTCAATTGTACACCATGCTGTCTCTTCATTTATACAAGCTAAATACGATTTCTCACATAATGAGGTGATTCCATTCACTGAATTAGACGTTAACCTCACTGCCACTGACCCTCTGAGACAATGAACGACTCAAAATTGAAATGTCCTGCAGGCATAATTCCAACAAGATGAAACCGTAAGTACAACATAACCCAGGCCCTTTGAAAGAAACCTTTGCTGACCATGCACGTACCTCAGGATCATCTGTGTAATCAAACATTCTGAAGATGACCCTCGGCATCGGGTACACCGAGTCTTCAGTGTGAGGCGGCGGTGTGAATGGAGGCAGGTTGTGCTGCAGGGCTTCACACAGGATGCTGTCAAAGGCAAGATAAGGTCTTAGGATGTGCCGCTCCTGCCAGCGATCCTTTTTCAATTTCTGAATCTGGGCCCAGAGGCAATCTAAATACTAAAGACAGATTAATGTTTAACAATTAATAGATATTTGGAGGCTAGGTGAAATAACATTTTGACCAGACAAAACCAAAAATCTACTACCTTCTAAAATACAGGATACAAAAGTAAGCTAACTTATTAAACACAATACAAAAGAATAGTGCTATGTTTCTGCACACGTTTTAATTACTTTACAGAGTCTGTCTGGGGCTGTTCTATCTTATTTTTTCAAGTTGGGCATTTAAGTAAAAAATACATCAATTCTATGATATCTGGAATCCCACAGAATAGGTAACGTTCTAAGGACATTCTAATATTTATTAAAAATACACTATATGCCTAGGGCTATAAGGAGCTGAACCCCTGATATGAAGTGTGAAAACACAGCTATAGTATACAAATGTGATGACTGAGTATGTCAGAGATTAAGAACCTACTCTGACTGTGCTTGTATCTATCACAAGAGACTGAAGTCAATTTACCTCTTCTTGCGGATGTGGTTTCTCTGCAGTCCATACTTGTAACATGGGCACATGAGTCTTTTGGCGTCTTCTAGAAGTTAGAATGAAAATCTACATTTAGGTTTTTAAAAACATGAAAAGATGTTCAGTTGCTTTCATAATTAAGAAAATGCAAATTATGGGAGTAAAACATTTTAACCTGTCAAATTATCAGATATCAGAATTGTTGATAATGTATTGCCAAAATGTAGGCAAATACACAGTTTTGAAAACACTGCTGGGAGAAGGCTAACTGATAAATAATCACTTTAGAAGAGATGTGCAAGAGTAAAATCTCTTTCAAAGGCAATCTGACTAAACAATCTATCAAAATTAAAACTGTTAAAAGACACTTCAACCTAGTAATGCCATTTCTAAAAATTCACATAACCCACAAACACATTTGCACATGTACACAAAGACATACGTACAAAGATATTCACTGAAACGCAATTTAAAATAGCCAAAGACTTGCAATAGGCTCAATGTCTACCAACAGGAAACGAATTAAAGAAATTATGGTACATTCAAAGAGTTGAATACCATACAGCTGTTAAAAGAATGACGTAGAGCTAAATATTTTACACAACAAATCCAAACTATATTAAGGGGGGAAAAGAAGTGTGTATAGAAGAACAATCCGTATACTGGACCATCACTTGTATAAAGGAGAGAAGGATATATTCAAATGTTAGAACATTCACACTCTTATTTTCATTTTTCTTTTGCAAACATGTATATATTATTAAATATAAAACTACAACTTTTGAAAAATATAAAACATTTAAAAATATTGAAGGTAGCTTAGTATAATGAGAAAGCAAATTTTTATCTTTAGACTTCTTCAGCTTTATTTGTAACTATGTAGATATTAACAATATCCAAAGAGGTACCTACTAATAGAAAACCAAACTTAAAACAGAATTCCCTGGCAAAACCTTAAGGGGACACAAAACCATTACCATGCTGCTGTGCCCTTACTTAAGATAGTTTTCAGTGCTGGCAAAGATTCGGTCCATCTCTGCATCTTTCTTTTCATACAATTCCTTTCCAACCCAGGGCAAGGACGACAGAAACGCATACACGTACCAATCCCGCCGCACCTGAGGAAGTTTTTAAAAGGTGCCTTTAAGATAGGTGCTAGTGAAGTTTCATTCACGTCATATTTATTCCTGAATGAAATCCTATGGACACTATTTAATAGGGCTAATGAAGACGGCTCATTCAGAGCATTTTCAGATATATTAGTTTTAATCTTATTAGGCAGAATCATTTAACTAATATACATATGTCATGAGGATCGACCATTATGCCAGTTGGCTTAACTTTCAGGTATTAAAAATTCATAATGTAATATCTATTAATCTGTTTTTGTTTTTTGCTAAAGGGCTATTAGTGAAAAATCCCTCATAGCATATGAATGAAATTCAGCACAAGGGGTTTTCTTACCTGAGGCACATCTTCTTCCTGAGTTACACTTACAAAATTTTCAAACATAGCAACCATTGATGGGGCAGCAATGACATGACAATTCACAAGATCAGATAGAAAACGGACCTATTGGGGAAAGCAATTTCTATTAAATCTAAATGTCCTTTATAATATTTATAACACAAGCATTTTGCCCAAGGACCAAATCTAGACCACTACCTGTTTTTTAAGGAACCTGTAAATTAAGAATGGTGTTTTAGATATTTAAAGGCTTGGAATAAACCAAAGTAATATTTTGATTCCTACAAATTATATGAAATTAAATTTCAGTGTCCACAAATCAATTGTTACAGAGCCACACTCATTTGTTTACATGTAGTCTTCGGCTGCTTTTGCGCTCTAACAGCAGAGCTGAGAAGTTGTTAAAAGAGACTATATGAAGGACAGGAATCCACATGTACAGCTTTACATTTATACTAGCCTAGGAAGTCAAAGTGAAAGTCGCTCAGTTGTGTCTGACTCTTTGCAACCCCATGGACTATACACAGTCCGTGGAATTCTTTAGGCCAGAATACTGGAGTGGGTAGCCTTTCCCTTCTCCAGGGGATCTTCCCAACCCAGGGATTGAACTCAGGTCTCCCGCATCGCAGGCAGAGTCTTTACCAGCTGAGCTACAAGGGAAGTCCACTAGACTAGGAACCTAAACTGTAATATTCTAGCTACTACAACCAATAATTTTTTTTGTTTGGTTGTGAAAATTCTTCACTGGACCACAGAAATGGAAACGAACAAAAATTTATTGGGTGTACTCTGTGTGCCACTGCTAAGTACTATTAAAGTCTCTGTCAAATGGGAGCTCACAGACTAGTGGGACGTGCAAATCTTGACCCAAAAGGATGACTCGTATACTAGAAGATAAAGAAAAGAGTGCTCTAGAAACAGGGATAAAGGGAGTAGGGGAAAACATCATAAAGCAAGTAACAATCAAACTAGGTCATGAAAAATCAGTAAAGTATCCTCAACTGGAGAGGCTTCTAAACAGAGAGGTTCAAACACAAGGTGTGTTCAGGGACCCACAAGCAATTCTGATAGAGCTGGGAATATATGGAAGGCAAAGAGAAACAGACAGGGGCAACCATGACAGGTCAAGCTTAATGAAGTTTGAACTTAATCTTATAGTCTAATCAGTGTCCAACTCTTTTGATTGTATATTCAGTAGAAAAGAATTTGATCACGTACCTTCAACATGCACATATATTTATTACTAATATACTGAGGCCCACTGTCTATACATATTAATAAGGCTGTCAGTCTATATGTTACATATTAATAAAGCTTAATTCCATATCCATTTAGGAAGGCATGAACTACACTAGAGGCCCTGGAGACAGAGGAGAAGGGACAGACTGGAGAGAAATTTATGAGGTAGAACCGACAGGGCTTGGGGACTGCTTAGAGTATGACAGGGCAAAGGGAAGACAAAAATCAATGCTCAGGTTTTTGGGCAGCTATCCAGTAAATACCAGCCACTTGTGTGGGTTGGGGTGAGGACTGAGAAAAGGAGGTATGAATAATGTATTAATTTAGGGATTAACTTTCAGGCAAGATACCTTAGGGCTATCTAGGAAGTATCTGGAACATAGGTCTGGAGCTCAGGGGAAATGTTGAAGCAGGAGTTAAAACTATAGTGGGGAGGGGGCGGTCATCAAAATAAATAGTTTACAAACCTATGAGAGAGAATGGGAATGCTTTAAAAGAGAATATTTGAAAGAAAGTGAAGTGAGGACAGAATTCTGAGAAACACAGAAATTTAAAAGGGGCAGAGGAAGCTGACCCAGAAAAAGGAGCCTGAGAAATAAAACACAGGTGGCAGCAGGAGGTCCTGAAAAAAGTGGTGCAGCAGCAACCAAGAGCTAAGAAGTGTAAAGCATCGTTTATTATAAGGAGGTCAACCTGGATTTAGAGTTAAAAGAAGCTGTATCACTGGATTGGTAATGAGCTCTGTATCTTTAAGAAGACTGGTTTCAAAAGGGCAGCTGTTATGGGTGAGTGGAGAACTGTATTTCAAGAGAAAAGATAAATTATTTGGTTGTAGCTTACCTCTCTACTCCATTCCAACACTAAGTTCATAACATACCAAAAACTTCTCAAAAGTCAAAAAGCCAAAAACTTACCAAATATACAGCTTCATTATAATTGTTTGATTTCAATGATTCTTTCAGTTGGCGAATCATGGCTTCTACAAATTCTCCACCAAAGTTGTAATTCCTGGCATTCAGTAGTCCAACTAATGTTGTATAAATGGTCAACTTCTCAGGTAACAGACGTGCACTGATTTCAGAAGCCAGTACGACAATAAGATCCAAACACAACATTAAGTTGCTGAATTTTATACAATTTTTTTAATCATTTTATTAACTTTAGAAAAGCAATACATTTAACTATTATTTTAAAACTACTTCGAAAAAGGCATAAATATTGAAAAGAGTTGTAGACAGAGCTACCTCAATTTTTTCACTTTGATTCTATCAGTTAATCCTAGAGTTAACAAAATAAAACACTCTAACTGTGAAGTCATCAAACTAAAATAGACAAAACTCTAGACTAGCTTTTCTTCCAATATGCTTAGTAGAATCAAATGGCAGATTTACAGAAAATGGTTTCTGTGGTAAAATACCTGAGAATTGTTGAATGAAACAAGTTTTTTTAATACAGAATCATTAAAGGGGAGACAGAGCAATCAACATTTCTAAACTCAGCTGACCAAATGTCATGGGATCAGAATTCCACTTTGAGAAACACTATTCTAGTTTCTTATAAAAAGTTCAGAACTAATGCCAGGTCCTATTAAACTGCTGAATTTTTAACACAGTACTCTAATATAGTAAAATTTCTTTACATCTCAATTTGCTTACTCAAGTGTGTTAGTTTTCATTAAAATTATTTGAAAAGTAGAGGATCACAGTAATAAATTTTGAAAAAAAGCAAATGTTGATCCCTAATTTAGGCAGCCTTTAACAATTAGCTAAAAAAGAAAAGCAAATGGGAACTCATGATCATTCAGATTCTCTTAACATTTTTTGCATTTTCCCAAGGTTCCTAGCAGTGTTAGGGACAATTCAGTCTTAAAAAAATACTTGCACTGATAGTAACCATTCTCCTCAACCCATCCTCACCTCAAAGTCATGGCTTCCAGAGTTTAAACATGAATCTACTCCATTCCAATAAATGCTTTCAGAACTGAAAGAATCTATGGATAACTATAGCCAAGTTAGTTTTCTTAGTAGTTTCCTAGTGTGAGGACATGTCTTCCTGAATATTAATTGGATTCCTTCAAAAAACTGTATCTGAATTTATTTATACTTTATGAGAAGTTAAAAATCGACCTATAGTTTCAATCTGTGTGTATATTTGTAAATTTAAAAACTGAGTTGTAGGCAATTTAAGACAAAAACAATGTTTTAAAATAACTGAAATAACAATGAAGTCACTTTCATAATGAAGACTCTTTTATCCAGAAACCATAGCTACTTCTCTGCAAAGCAGACAGTTTAGAGTAACCACTGTCTACTTGAGTGATAAGAAGTCTGGATTGCTAATTCCACTGTTGCGAGAGACTGTTTCATGATCTCACATGAGACTTTCCCACACTAATGGCCTTACAAATTAAGTACTGAAACTCATTCTAGCTAACCTAACTCAGAGAAAGATTATGCCTATTATGTCACAGCTCCAAAAGCATCTTCAGCCTTCTAGAAGGGCTATTACTTGAGTGACTGACTAGTTCTCAAATTTGTTTGATATTACTGATTAAAAATATAAATTAAACTCTATCATATACATTTAATTGTATGTGCTTAAAAGAAGATTGCTAAACGTGAAGTTGTCTGCTTTCTCACTTAAAAGCAGTCAACTCAAATGAGTCTAAGGATCCAAGAAACAAAAAAAAATGCTCAATTTTCATGCTATTTATCTCTCAGAGTTCACCAAAGGGCCAAAGTTCATTTAATTTGACAAATTCCCCATGGAATGAAACTAGATGACATATGGAACATAAACACATCTTCTGAACATTCCCAAGCATTTAAGAGTAGATAATACATTATCACCTGGATTCATAAATCTTTTGTATACATACACTGTACAAAGAAGCCTTAAGATCTTGCTCTTGTAGTTAGGAAGATCAGCTTCCAAAACACCAGCCAAGCCTTCTAGGTTGCTCTCCAAAGAGCAGGCACTCTGTAGAGGATAGGATAGCATATTAAATACCTGTCAGGTAACCAGCAATTAGTGCATTAAAATTTTCCAGGTGATGATAAAAAAGTTACACACAAGGCACTCTGACAGTTTAGTATAAATAAATTCTGGTTGTTATTATTCTTTAGAAAACCCCATAAAGAAAACAAATGAAATTTAAAAAGCAGCGTAGCAAGTGTTAGATGTGGGAGAACATCCCAGGCTCTGTCTACTGATACTTTTCTAATGAATTCACTCATTATATGACTGGGCAAACTACCTCAAGTATCCAGAACTTACTTGGTCTTCATTTGCAAATTGAGCAGACTGGTTTCTAAGGTCTCCTCTAAGACTTAAATTCTATGAAAATTACTAAAAACATGTAACTCTCAACTATCTGCATTCCAAAGCTTTTAATATGCCTCTACTTTGGGATGTAGATGCATGGCCATACAAACTTTGACCATAAGTTAGAACATCAAGTTTTCAGATGCAGAAATTAATCAAGCACAGTCAATTAACACTCTAAGCCCATCACAATCTGTACCTATTTTGATCATACCTTTTCTCCTACTTTGCATATTAAAGATTCCAAGTGATCTTCAGTTTCATTTGCATCAGAGGTCTTTCTCCTTTTGTGAGGTTGTCCCCCTGTTTCAAGAATGTAAAAAAGTGAACATTACAGGATGACTCTGTTACCAAAAACTTTAACTTTTTAATGCTATAATCTCTTTTCTACCTGAAGCCCTACTGTTTATGCACAGCAGAAGCGCTTAGTAACTCAGACAAGGCTAGATACAACCAATAAACAAGGCTAGACACAACCAACAGTCTCCATACCCTGGGGCATCATAACTCCGAGAGGCATTAAGTTTTGTGAGAAAAGTGTCCCCACAGAACTATGCAATGCAGCAGCCCTGTCCATTTCTTGGATAGGTAGCAAAGGTGCCCGTATCATGCTAGTCACTAGCAGTGAGAAAACTCCCTATAACACGCATCAATGGCTATTCCCATTCATTAAGGGCTTAACTTGAGTTGTTTAATCACCCTCAGTTGCTCGTTCCTAAAACCTGTCAGTGTTAGTAGTACTCATTATTCTAATAATGAAAATTATGTAAACTGATGAAATATGGGTATAAAAACCAAGTTGAACATTTTGCAAAGATCTGATGAGGGGGTAAGCTTTTGTTTAAAAACAAAAGACGAGGAAACTTCAAATGATGGGAAAGGAAGCATAAAACACTAGGACTAGTTTTACAAAAGTTTCAGAGCTCTTAAGTCGTCAATTAATAGTTTTGGTTCTATAGACCATAGAGGCACTAGGGTCTGGTTTATCCCAAACAATGAGAATTACAATCAGCAGACATACTCAAAGAAATGTCCTGAGCATGATATCAAACAATTGGTGGGGAAGAAAGTACACGATTATCATCCTTAAGTACCGGACGATCTATCATTTAGTCTTGGTGTTAGCAATCTCTTACCATTTTGTCTAAAACCTCAATACTCCTACCTCACATTCTTTTACAGAATATCATAAGGCTGAAAAAATTTCAAATACTAGTGTTAAATACGGAGAAGGCAATGGCACCCCACTCCAGTACTCTTGCCTGGAAAATCCCATGGACTGGTAGGCTGCAGTCCATGGGGTCACTAAGAGTCAGATGCAACTGAGCGATTTCACTTTCACTTTTCACTTTCATGCATTGGAGAAGGCAATGGCAACCCACTCCAGCGTTCTTGCCTGGAGAATCCCAGGGACAGGGGGAGCCCGGTGGGCTGCCGTCTATGGGGTCGCACAGAGTCAGACACGACTGAAGCGACTGAGCAGCAGCAGCAGCAGCAGTGGTAAATACGAAAGATGATGCTGTTGCTACACACAGTGTGGGCCACTCTCCCAATATAATTCAATTTTTCACTTCCACCAATTAAATTATTAGGACAGCAAGCAGACAAGCAAGCAATAATCTGTAACTCTACCAGGGATCAGTATTAATAATGAAAATCTGCAGATACAGGGTCACCCAGAGCGACTTCACTTTCACTTTTCACTTTCATGCGTTGGAGAAGGAAACGGCAACCCACTCCAGTGTTCTTGCCTGGAGAATCCCAGGGACGGCGGGGCCTGGTGGGCTGCCGTCTATGGGATCACACAGAGTCGGACACGACTGAAGCGACTTAGCAGCAGCAGGACCAAGTTATATTTTTAATCTCCAGACTTGTACAGCCAGAGGAACTGAACCATTTTTAGAGTTCCCAACTACTTACTTACCACTGGAACATCTAACAGTGAAAAAAAACCCAATGATTTCCATAAAACACAGCACCTGGCTATTATAACATGGGATGTTAAAAGCTTTTCCAATGTCCGACATGATCTTCAGGTACCTACCACCCGAACACAAGCTGAATAAAAGAACCAAAACGCAAAGGAGAAAAAGAAAGATATATCTGTCCGAATGCAGTGTTCCAAAGAATATCAAGTAGAGAGAAGAAAGCCTTCCAAAGTGATCAATGCAAAGAAACAGAGGAAAACAATAGAATGGGAAAGACTAGAGATCTCTTCAAGAAAATTAGAGATGCCAAGGGAACATTTCATGCAAAGATGGGCACAATAAAGGACAGAAACGGTATGAACGTAACAGAAGCAGAAGATATTAAGAAGAGGTGGCAAGAATACATAGAAGAACTATACAAAAAAGATCTTAATGGCTCAGATAACCACCATAGTGGAAGTGATGAAATTCCAGCTGAGCTATTTCAAATCCTAAAAGATGATGCTGTGAAAGTGCTGCACTCAATATGCCAGCAAATTCTGAAAACTCAGCAGTGGCCACAGGACCGGAAAAGGTCAGTTTTCATTCCAATCCCAAAGAAAGGCAATGCCAAAGAATGCTCAAACTATTGCACAATTGCACTCATCTCATACGCTAGCAAAATAATGCTCAAAATTCTTCAAGCTAGTCTTCAACAGTATGTGAACCAAGAATTTCCAGAAGCTCAAGCTAGATTTAGAAAAGGCAGAGGAACCAGAGATCAAATTGCCAACATTCGTTGGATCATAGAAAAAGCAAGGGAATTCTAGAAAAACATCTACTTCTGCTTTATTGACTTTGTGTGGATCACAACAAACTGTGGAAAATTCTTAAAGAGATGGGAATACCAGACCACCTTACCTGTCTCCTGAGAAATCTGTATGCAGGTCAAGAAGCAACAGTTAGAACTGGACTGGAACAACAAAATGGTTCCAAATCGGGAAAAGAGTATGTCAAGGCTGTATATTGTCACCCTGCTTACTTAACTTATATGCAGAGTACATCATGCAAAATGCCAGGCTGAATGAAGCACAAGCTGGAATCAATATTGCCAGGATTAATATCAATAATTTCCGATACACAGATGATACCACCCTTATGCCAGAAAGCAAAGAAGAACTAAAGAGCCTCCTGATGAAAGTCAAAGAGGAGACTGAAAAAGCTGGCTTAAAACTCAACATTCAGAAAACTAAGATCATGGCATCCGGTCTCATCACTTCATGGCAAATACATGGGGAAACAATGGAAACAGTGAGAGACTTTATTTTCTTGGGCTCCAAAATCACTGCAGATGATGACTACAGCCATGAAATCAAAAGACACTTGCTCCTTGGAAGAAAAGCTATGACAAACCTAGACAGAATATTAAAAAGCAGAGACATTACTTTGCCAACGAAGGTCCATCTAGTCAAAGATATGGTTTTTCCAGTAGTCATGTCTGGATGTGAGAGCTGGACTATAAAGCTGAGCACCGAAGAATTGATGCTTTTGAACTGTGGTGTTGGAGAAGACTCTTGAGAGTCCCTTGGACTGCAAGGAGATCCAACCAGTCCATCCTAATGGAAATCAGTCCTGAATATTCGTTGGAAGATTGATGTTGAAGCTGAAACCTCAGTATTTTGGCCACCTGATGTAAAGAACTGACTCACTGGAAAAGACCCTGATGCTGGGAAAGATTGAAGGCAGGAGGAAAAGGGCACGACAGAGGATGAGATGGTTGGATGGCATCACTGACTCAATGGATATGAGTCTGAGCAAGCTCTGAGAGTTGGTAATGGACAGGGAAGCCTGGCATGCTGTGTTCCATGGGGTCACAAAGAGTCAGACAGGACTGAGTGACTGAACTGATTACCACCTAGATAGAATCAGTGTTATAAAAGGCCACAGGGCAAAACACTGTGTGCTTTGACTGCCCAACCCCTCAGTGATCATTGCTGCTGCTAAGTCGCTTCAGTCGTGTCCGTCTCTGTGCGACCCCATAGGCGGCAGCCCTCCAGGCTCCCCCGTCCCTGGGATTCTCCAGGCAAGAACACTGGAATGGGTTGTCATTTCCTTCTCCAATGCATGAAAGTGAAAAGTGAAAGTGAGGTCGTTCAGTCGTGTCTGACTCTTAGCGACCCCATGGACTGCAGCCTACCTGGCTCCTCCATCCATGGGAGTTTCCAGGCAAGAGTACTGGAGTGGGTGCCAAGTAATCACTGAATATAGTTTAGAAGAGATAATGTCAAAAAAAAAAAAATACAACAAGCATGCAACACAACTGTTGCAACATATTCCTGAAGACACCTGTCCATATAAAGATGTGGACATGTGCAGTATCATGGTATCAGTGACCCTGAGTCTCTAGTATACATCAAGCTGAAGGCACAGAATCTGCATAAAGGTTCCACCACCCAAAGAGCCAAACCCGACATAAAAGGACTTCTATTTTCAGAATTCATTCACTGAAAAAAATTGCATATCTGAAGGAACATTTACATAAGCTATCAGCCAGGACATTAAAATAGCCGTATCCAAGAGCAATGGTTCTCAACTAGGTTGGATTTTGTCCCCCAGGAGCCACTTGGCAATCTCTGGAGACATTTTTAGCTGTCACACGGGGGAAGTGCTACTGGCCTCCAGTGGGCAGAGGCCAGGGATTCTACTAAACATACCACAGTGCAGAGAACAACTCCCACCAACAAAGAATAATCCAGCGCAAAATGGCAGCAGTGCTCATGATGAGTAACTGTTCTAGGAAGCAGAATATACTCAATGTTCTTCAGAATCAGACTCCAGTAAGGTTAGGAGAATGCAGATGCTACAAAACGACTGAATCAGAACAGTGTTTTTTTTCCTTTTAAACCTTAACCATTGTCCATTTCTTTCTGGCCCATCTACTTTGCTAACTCACATCCCACCTCCAAGCCATCTCTAAATTAACCATCCAGCTGGCCTGTTTTCAAGTCAGTTTAGAATCATACCCCAGACTTTAAAGCAGCCTCCTAGGCACTCTTGTAAGACTGGACAGAAGAAAATACTGACGTGGGGAGAGAAGGCAGGATTTTTGAAGAAAAACTAGAAAATACAAGTATTCAGTCCTATCTCTGAACTGCAACCCTTCTTTCCTCTCTTCTTCCTACTTTTAGTATGTTTGAAGGATAAGAGGCACAAAGTGTTAAGAAGTAGAAGATGCCCGACTCTCAGCTGACACTGGAGAGACTGTAAGGGGGAGGGGGACTTAACAGACACCAGGTGAACTCACACGGTAACAGGATACTGAGCTCAAGAGAGCGTGGGCAAGATCACAGGCAGGGAGAATAAAAACTTTAAGAATAAAATCTGTGCAATCAGCTGAATATTTTCACCTATCCTCAAGAAAATATACCTAAGGTAGTTCACAAAAGAAGAACAGATTTTATATTAACAAGTACCTAAGTAGAAGTTTTACAGTGGAAATTAAAGTTACACATTAGCACTTCATTCTGACACCCTTGGTTAGTATAGAAGAGAGAAGGAAGTCTCTATTAAAACCCATCAGAAAAAATCTTAACAAGCTGAGTAATTTCCGCCCCCCCCCCCCCCCCGTAAGGTGATCCTAATTCTATATGGATACATTATACTACGTATTTTATATCCTTATTTAGAATTTACACGCATTACAAAAAATTTTAGACCCACAAAGTGGAAACAAAAACCAACTAATGTGAAAGAGAAAGTAAAAAAAACCAACAAGAGAAAAGGGAAAAGTAAAGTACCTTGATCCTGCAGATTTAAAACAGAGGTATAATAGTCACTTCTGAAACAAACTATACTCTTCCTCAGAGTAACAAATCCCTGCACTTCTATTTATTTTTTTCTATAGTTAAGTATCAATTTTAAGGAAGAGTCACATTCTAAAAGGTAAGGATCTAATACTAAGTAGCTTAAAAGGGACTAACATGGGGTTTGGGGCCAAGGTTATGGACAATATAAATACTTTCTTACAAGAATAAAACAATACACTGAACAGCTACTGTATGCATATCCAAAATAATTGAAAAGCTTCAGATATTCTTAAAAAGAGTCTAAGAAAGGAGTTAGTTTTAGCACTGAACCAGTATCCACACACATTTATTTCCATTTTCATTGTCTATAAATCCACCTCCAGGTGAACTTCATTGGTATAGCCTTGGATCCTGGACTCTGAAGTCTCAACAGATACAGTTTTAAGTTGTATCTGTGAGCTGATCCTCCCTTACCTCTCTGACCTCATCTCCTACAACTCTCCCCCTTTCTCACTCTACTACAGCAACACTGACCTTCTGGCTGTTTAAAGATGACAGGACTATTCTAGCCTTAAGGCCTTGGAACTCAAAGTTCCCTTTGCTTAGACTACTGCCTTCCCCCACTTTTAAATTAATCAAATGTAAATATACCCTCATCTTCTGCAGGTTTTTGATCAGATGCCATTCTCAGTGAGGCCTTCACTGACAAACCAATACAAAACAGCAACTCCTCCCCAACAAGAGCCTTACCCTCTTTAACTGGTTTTATTTTTCTCCACAGTACTTAACACCATATGATACACTATATTTACTTGATTGTTCTCTGCCTGTAAAAGGGAGACTGCACCTTTTATCATCCACTGCTGTACTGCCAGGAGTTAGAACTGTGCCTGGCACTGTTAAATATTTGTTGAATGAATTACTGTGTCTAGTCAAACACGTGGAGAGTCATGGCAGTTAGGGACTGGTAAGAGCTGACAATAATCCAGAAATGCTTAGGTGCATCTATTTAACACAACAATAATTTGGCCTATTTTAAAATAGCCTTCTATAATACTTAAGTTTTCAAAATTTCTGGTTTAAAAAAAATTTAGTAGGCATTTAACCAAAAGAAAGTTTTCTAAAATATTTGACTCAGATCACCGTTTAGAATAAACCCTAGCTGATGATTACCCAAATTGTGGCAATTTACGAAAGCTCCAGACTTGGTGTAGTATCTAAGAGGGGTTATAAACTGCCCTTCAACTACTAAGTTATTTATAGTAAACGCTGCTTAATTAACTCCTTATTTTATTTTGTTTTGTCTTTATTTATTCTGAGATTCCTGCAGCAAGACCCAAATGGACAGTGATTTAGCTGCCAGAAACTAACTCCTAAGAACGTTATACCAGCATCCCAATAACCAAAGCAAAAGTTGTTTTTCTACAAATTTACATCCAATTCTCCAGGATGCCCCTTGGAAAGATTTTCTCTCCCTTTAGGGACACCCTAGAAAGGAGAAGATGAAAGAATAGAGAAAGCATGAGAAGAACAAAGACAATGGGAAGAAGTTTAAAAGACCTAAGTTCTCCAAATCCCAAGTGATGACTTCTAGGAGATTAAGTTAACTAATCAGATACAAGGCACATGAAAACTATTTTCTGTGCCCTGTATGTACATTATGTTGTGTTTAATAAAAATCAAAAATACAGCATAGTAAGACCTGTGTAATGTAACTCTCGACTTGCTTTCACTGGTATCTGGGCACTGCTAATGCTGTCTCCATGCTAATTACACTAAAACTGTAGACCTCAGGTGTGAGGTGATAAGGCTGGGGTAGAATATCCTCCCAAGCCAAGCTCCAGGAGAAATCTGATACACTATTAAAACTAAGTGGGGGACATCCTTGGTGGACCAGTGATTAAGACTGCAGGCTTCCACTGCAGGGGGCACAGGTTCAATCCCTAACCCTAACTAAGATCCTTATACCACGGCCAAAAGAAAAAAAAGAAACAAAACCCAAACCAACAAACCAAACAAAAAACCTTAAATTAGTGGGATTCTGCTCCTACCCCTAAGTTACCCCAACATTCAAGGAGAGAAAAATGTCAGTGGAAAAAATTAATTCAATTTTTTTTGTTCTGTACGTTTTCTTCGAGTCACCATCTGCCAATGTTTATCAGCTCTTAAGCATTATCAGGTGATAAAATACACATCTTCATGAGCAATTAGTTACACGTGTTATCTCTCACAAAGCCGAAATGTCTGTATCATTATTTCTAAGTTACAGACTAAGGTTTAAAGAGGTAATATAACCCAGGCAAGATCACAAAGTAAACAGCAGGGTCTGGCTTTGAAAAGTCCTCTGATTCCAAAGTCTGGCCTCTTAACCACCAAACTACACTCTACTCGAAGAACAATACCCTAAACTATTAATAACAATAACTGTTAGGTTTTCAGTTTGTTGGATGTGTGTTCTTGACTGATTTTTGCAAGATAAACATCTTTTCTATTTTTAACTAGCAAAATTATTCTTGGTTTTTATTACGATGGCAACTCCATGATCCCCATGAGCGCAACCATCCAAACGGTTGATCAAAATCTCTAGGAGCTCTCCAGTTAGTCTTCCGACACTCTTTATTACACAAGGGAAATATGCTTACGGTCAGCTCAAAATGTAACACAACAATCTACGTACATCTCTTTCTTAAGAGACCTCTTGGGTGTGGATAAGACACCGATTTCTTTCCCTATCGCTTGGAAGAAGGCAAGATGACGAATGACGGGTACAGGAGAAAGCTCAGATCGGGATTCAGCAGATCTCTCATCTTCTGAGTCCTTTTTAAGTGCAATTTGAGGGTCAAAACGAGACACTGGGTAGAGTGGGTCCCTAAGAAGCGGAGGCACAGACACAGACACTCTTAGCATTCCCTGCTCGGAGATGCTAAGAGCCAAATTTTGAAGAGTTCCTAGGGACCGGGGTCCACCAGGCCTCCCCGTGGCCAACGACTGAGGAACTGGGACCGGGGGAAGCAGGGGACTTTCCCAAAGTTGCCCGGCCGCACTCCCACCGTGCCACCCCTTCTCTACGCGGCTCCCCGAACGCCCCTGGAGGAAGAAGGGCTTCCCGTCCCTTCTCTCGAGACCCGAAAACCAGGGAAGCCAAACCTCGGCCCACCTGAGGGCGGCCTCGGCGGCCGGGCTCAGGGCACTCACCATCGTTCTCGTCGCTGTGCCGCCGCCGCGACATGCCGCACGCAGGTGCTCCGCGGAGCTGAGACACCGGTCACGAAGCGCGGCAGGAACCGTCAGGCCGCCGGCCGGTGGGCGGACAGCGGCGAGGCGCGCGGAGTGGCCGGCGCGCAGGCGCTTTCGGTCGCGGCGGCTCCCGGAAGCACAAGGCAGGATGGCTGGATGGCTCCGCGAGCTCGGATCCAGGAGAGCCGGTTTTGGAAGCTCACCAGGCCGGTAGCTTCTGCCCCGCACGCAGCGACCCTCTCAGGTTACCTCCGCCTCTTGGCTGCTTCCTTCGCCCGCCTTCGCTGAAAGCCCTTCCGGGGCCACGCGGAGAGCACCGCCTCTTCCGCCAGGCCGAACCCCGCAGGTCGCGAGCCACGCCCGGAGGCGGGTTGTCTAAGAGGGACCCTCTAGTCCCCACCTCCACTTCAGTCCCTCTCTCGGGGCCTCCCGGGGGTTTTCCCGGCGGCCCTTTCACCAACTGCCTAACTTCCGGAGCGAGGTGCGGTACGGCGTTCCTTCCTAAATACAGGAGGGGGCTGGGAGTGCGAGGGCTGCGAGCGGTGGCAATTTCTAGGCGGAGACTGCTCGGTGAAGAGAGATCTGAGAAAGGATCAGGACGGGCGGGTACGTGCTCATCTTTCTCCCACTTCCCGGCCTTTGACGGCTGGGGAAATCTGGGCGGAGAGATTAGGCCAAGACCGGTGCGCGGGTAGAGGCCGGGGTGCGAGGTGGCTCCAGCGACCCGGGGACAGAAGGACCCTCCGAAGCGTGAGCCAGCTACTCCAGGGTTACTCTCTGGCCGTCATCTGATCTCTCGCTCCTCTGACCTGTGGTTTAGGAAAGAACGCGTGATTGCTTTAGTAACGTTTTCAATAGTTATCGGGTACCTTCATACGTGTATTTGAATATCCCTCGCTCTGACATCTCTGGTGAGCGCTGATACTGCTGCTGCTGCTAAGTCACTTCAGTCGTGTCCGACTCTGTGTGACCCCATAGACGGCAGCCCACCAGGCTCCCCCGTCCCTGGGATTCTCCAGGCAAGAACACCGGAGTGAGCTGCCATTTCCTTCTCCAATGCATGAAAGTGAAGTCGCTCAGTCATGTCCGACCCTCAGCGACCCCATGGACTGCAGCCTACCAGGCTCCTCCGTCCATGGGATTTTCCAGACAAGAGTACTGGAGTGGGGTGCCATTGCCTTCTCCGCTGGTGAGTGCTACAGCTGCGTATCTAACTGCCTGGTCTTTCAGATCAGATCAGTCGCTCAGTCGTGTCCGACTCTTTGCGACCCCATGAATCGGAGCACGCCAGGCCTCCCTGTCCATCACCAACTCCCGGAGTTCACCCAGACTCACGTCCATCGAGTCAGTGATACCATCCAGCCATCTCATCCTCTGTCGTCCCCTTCTCCTCTTGCCCCCAATCCCTCCCAGCATCAGTCTTTTCCAGTGAGTCAACTCCGCATGAGGTGGCCAAAGTACTGGAGTTTCAGCTTCAGCATCATTCCTTCCAAAGAAATCCCAGGGCTGATCTCCTTCAGAATGGGCTGGTTGAATCTCCTTGCAGTCCAAGGGACTCTCAAGAGTCTTCTCCAACACCACAGTTCAAAAGCATCAATTCTTCGGCGATCAGCCTTCTTCACAGTCCAACTCTCACATCCATACATGACCACAGGAAAAACCATAGCCTTGACTAGATGAACCTTTGTTGGCAAAGTAATGTCTCTGCTTTTGAATATGCTTTCTAGGTTAGTCATAACTTTCCTTCCAAGGAGTAAGCGTCTTTTAATTTCATGGCTGCAGTCACCATCTGTAGTGATTTTGGAGCCCAGAAAAATAAAGTCTGACACTGTTTCCACTGTTTCCCCATCTATTTCCCATGAAGTGATGGGACCAGATGCCATGAACTTCATCTTCTGAATGTTGAGCTTTAAGCCAACTTTTTCACTCTCCACTTTCACTTTCATCAAAAGGCTTTTTAGTTCCTCTTCACTTTCTGCCATAAGGGTGGTGTCATCTGCATATCTGATGTTATTGATATTTCTCCTGGCAATCTTGATTCCAGCTTGTGTTTCTTCCAGTCCAGTGTTTCTCATGATGTACTCTGCATATAAGTTAAATAAACAGGGTGACAATATACAGCCTTGACGAACTCCTTTTCCTATTTGGAACCAGTCTGTTGTTCCGTGTCCAGTTCTAACTGTTGCTTCCTGACCTGCATACAAATTTCTCAAGAGGCAGGTCAGGTGGTCTGGTATTCCCATCTCTTTCAGAAGTTTCCACAGTTTATTGTGATCCACACACAGTCAAAGGCTTTGGCATAGTCAATAAAGCAGAAGTAGATGTTTTTTCTGTAACTCTTTTGCTTTTTTGATGATCCAGCGGATGTTTGCAATTTGATCTCTAGTTCCTCTGCCTTTTCTAAAACCAGCTTGAACATCTGGAAGTTCACGGTTCACATACTGCTGAAGCCTGGCTTGGAGAATTTTGAGCATTACTTTACTAGCGTGTGAGATGAGTGCAATTGTGCGGTAGTTTGAGCATTCTTTGGCATTGCCTTTCTTTGGGATTGGAATGAAAACTGATCTTTTCCAGTCCTGTGGCCACTGCTGAGTTTTCCAAATTTGCTGGCATATTGAGTGCAGCACTTTCACATCATCATCTTCCAGGATTTGAAATAGCTCAACTGGAATTCCATCACCTCCACTAGCTTTGTTCGTAATGATCCTTTATAAGGCCCACTTGACTTCACATTCCAGATGTCTGGCTCTAGGTGAGTGATCACACCATCATGATTGGGTTGTGAAGCTCTTTTTTGTACAATTCTTCTGTGTATTCTTGCCACCTCTTCTTAATATCTCCTGCTTCTGTTACCATATCATTTCTATCCTTTATCGAGCCCATCTTTGCATGAAATGTTCCCTTGGTATCTCTAATTTTCTTGAAGAGATCTCTAGTCTTTCCCATTCTGTTGTTTTCCTCTATTTCTTTGCATTGATCACTGAGGAAGGCTTTCTTATCTCTCCTCACTATTCTTTGGAACTCTGCATTCAGATGTTTGTATCTTTCCTTCTCTCCTTTGCTTTTCGCTTCTCTTCTTTTCACAGCTATTTGTAAGGCCTCCTCAGACAGCCATTTTGCTTTTTTGCATTTCTTTTCCATGGGGATGGTCTTCATCTCTGTCTCCTGTACAATGTCACAAACCTCCATCCATAGTTCATCAGGCACTCTATCAGATCTAGTCCATTAAATCTGTTTCTCACTTCCACTGTATAATCATAAAGGATTTAAGTCACCTGAATGTTCTTCCTTCAGTCTTACCCATTTCACTAAATGGCACCATCCAGTCTACTGCTTAATCCAAAAAGTGGATAGGAGTCATTCTTAGGTCCTTTTCCTTCACTTCCTAAAGAACAATCTACCTGGAAACCCTGCCAGCTCTACCTTCAGAACAGATCTGAATCAGATCACGTTACTCCTTTGTTTACAGCTCTCCAAAGACTTTCTATTGTAAACTCCATAACCTCTTCTACAGGGTTTTACTCTCATCACTGTATTCCAACCACTCTGACTTCCTGCACCTGCAGTAAGTCAAGCTGTTTACCACCTGAGGAATTCATACTATTTCCTTTGCCTGAAGATCTCTGCTCCTAAGTCTGCATGGATGGCTCCTTGTCTCAGTTCAAACATCAGGCCCTTAGTGAAGTCTTTCCTGGCCACCCAATCACTCTTACTTCATTCGACAAATATCTTGTATATGTCATGTGCCAGGCAGTTTTCTGGATGCAGAGGTGAACAAAAGAAAACTCCTGCTTTCTTAGTGATGATGACTCATTCAGGAACCAGCAAACAATGCAATCAGGTAGTGAGTAAAAGTGGGAGAAGATGAGATTAGGGAGGTGGTAGATGGGGCTTTGTAAGGACTTTATCCTGGTACATTTAGAAGCTTTTGGAGGGCGATTGGACTGTTTTTAATCGTTACCTCTGAGACTTCCCTGGTGATCCAGTGGTTAAGAATCCACCTGCCACTGAGGGGACACGGGTTCCATCCCTGGTCCGGGAAGATCTCAATGCCGCGTGGGGCAACTTAATCCTGCTTAAGTTTACTGAGCTCTTGAGATCTAGATCCAGCAAGCCACAACTACTGCAGCCTGGGGGCTTAGAGCCTGCGCTCCACAACAAGAGAAGGCACCACGAGGAGAAGCCCCTGCACCACAACCAGAGGGGGTCTGCGTGCAGCAGCAGAGGCCTAGCACAGCTAAAAGGAAGATAAATAAAAGTTTTAAAAGTTACCTCTGTGGCTTCTACAGGAACAGGGCAGTTGGGCAACTGTAGTCATTCAGTCAAATGATGGCTTGAAGGAGGCTGGTAGTGAAGGTGGTGCATTGTGGTTGATGTGATTGTATTTCAGAAGCAGAGTTGATAAGCTTTTCAATCATCTGAAAAAATAAGGAAATGAGAATCCCAAAGTTTTTGTCTGAGTAACAGGAAGAATAGAATTGTTGTTTACTGAGGTAAGGAAGACTGAGGAGCAAGAATTTGGTTTTAACAGTTGCATTTGAACAGCTTCCTAGCTCTCACCACAGTCCTGCAGGGTAGATACTGTCATCCCCATTTTATGCTTTTGGGAACTAGAATTCAGAGAAGGTAAATATCCTGCCCAGGTTCACTTACTTGCACCCAGCTGCACCATAATCCAAAGCCCATACTTTCCCTAGTCTTTCTTGTTATTCTTCACATTTATCACTTGTAACATTTGCTTTACAAAAGAATGCATCATGTTGGTGTACTGTGTTCCTTTTGACAAGATTTGGCCATGGTAGCAGTTTGTGTATTTCTTTTGGCTCATTTCTTGAGCTTCCCTGGTAGCCCAGCTGGTAAAGAATCCGCCTGCAATGTGGGAGACCTGGGTTGGGAAGATCCCCTGAAGAAGGGAACGGCTACCCACTCCAGTATTCTGGCCTGGAGAATTCCATGGACTGTATGGTCCATGGGGTCGCAGAGTCAGACATGACTGAGCGATACAAAGTGTCAGTTTGACTCATTAAAATGAGGCTCTCTAGATAGTTATTTTTTCTAAGGAAGGGAATTTGACCAGCTCAAAAATTAGAGGACAAAAGAGAAAAGTATTTATAATTAAAGGTATTGCTGCTGCTAAGTTGCTTCAGTCGTGTCTGACTCTGTGCGACCCTTCAGACGGCAGCCCACCAGGCTCTGCCGTCCCTGGGATTCTCCAGGCAAGAACACTGGAGTGGGTTGCCATTTCCTTCTCCAGTGCATGAAAGTGAAAAGTGAAAGTGAAGTCGCTCAGTCGTGTCCAACTCTTAGCGACTCCATGGACTGCAGCCTACCAGGCTCCTCCGTCCACGGGATTTTCCAGGCAAGAGTACTGGAGTGGGGTGCCATTGCCTTCTCTGAATTAAAGGTACTAACACACAGCTGATGTTGAGGGAATGGGGGCAGGAGGAGAAGGGGACAACAGAGGATGAGATGGTTGGATGGCATCACTGACTCGATGGACGCGAGTCTGATTGAACTCTGGGAGTTAGTGATGGACAGGGAGGCCTGGCGCGCTGCGATTCATGGGGTCGCAAAGAGTCTGACACAACTGAGCGACTGAACTGAACTGAACACGCAGCTTGGTTGATTTTGGTTGTACCTCGTACTTTTTTTTGGTGTGTTTTCCCCTAAATGTTGGCACGGCTTACCCTCTGATTCAGGTTTCTGCTGAAATGCTTCTGCCTCAAAAAGACCTGAACTACCCTCTGAGTTCTAAAGAGTCCTTCCATCACTCTTGTCTCCTTACCTTGTTTATTTGTCTTCATAGCCCTTTCTACCATCTGACTTTAAAAAAAAAAAAAAAGCAGTTTAATTCATTTGTTTACCTCCTCTCTCTCCCCACTGGAAAGTAAGCTCTAAGAAAGAAGAAACTTTCTCTGTTTCTTTCACTACTACATCTTCAGGGCTTAGAACAGTGCAGGGCATAGAGCTGGTGCTAAATAAATATTTCTTAGATGAACAAGTGAATGAATGGATAGTTTGGGCTACTGGGCCATGCTCATTTGCATGACTGATTTACTTCAAGTAGTAATCAAAGACTTGGACGTTGTTGTTTTTCCCTTGCTTACTTCCTAGGTGATAGTTAGCAGAAAGGAACCTACCCCACGGCTGGAGCCAAACCAGATGCCTTCTTCCACTTCACCAGACCAAGGAGATGATGACCTGGAGGCCTGTGTTTTAAGGTTTTCAGACCTGGATTTGAAAGACACGAGTCTTATGAATCCCAGTAGCAGTCTCAAAGCAGAGTTAGATGTCAGTGCAAAGAAGAAATACTCATTTGCAAAGAAAAAGGTAAAATTGCCGTTGATGTTTCAGGATCATGTAGGTACAGTTAATGCAGATATGTCCAGAAGTAACTCATCAAGGTTGTCCTCCAGGGAGTGGAGCACTGGTGAGACACCAGGCTGCTGCCACGCTCACGGTAAGTTCTAGTCAGGTCTGGTCACATTTGTCACTTGTAACATTTGCTTTACAAAAGAAAGACTGCATCATGTTGGGTACTGTGTCCAGTGATTAACCAGTTCTTAGTTAATCTTAGTTCAGTGCCAAGCAAAGGAGGATCATAGGAAACACCTAATTTACAGTGGAGTACTTGACAGATTCTTGATAGATGGGCTCGATTCTTTTTCCCACCTGGGGTTATGGGAAGAGTCCCAGGAGCCTCAGTTATAGGAGAACAGACAGGTGTCAGGGCAGCTGCTGCCTAAGACCCCAGGTCCGGCCTAGCTTGCAGGGCTCGGTTGGCTGGGAGAAGGAACAGAGTGGCTTGGAATGCTGCAGGCCACTGAGAACTGGCTCACAGTGTGGTAGATGGATGCTGCCCTTCTGGGCCTTTGATGCTTTTCTCAGGGATCACTGACTAAACCCTTCTGCTGAAGCTCAAAGGAAAATGACTTGACTGAAGAAATACAGTTGAGACTTAGTTTTCTTACCTCCGGGCTTTTGTTCCTCTTGCAAAATCATCTTATATTGGCTCCACGTCAATGAAGAATAGATGTCTCTTCTTATAGCTTCTATACTCCACCCTTCTGCCTGTATCCCACACAGATTTCCTTGAAAATGAAACCCAAAGGATACAGACATTTTGTTGTTGTTGTTATTTTGCAATAATTTCACACCTACAGAAAAGCTGCCAGAATTCTACGGAGGATCCCCTTTGCCCAGCAGCTCCATTCATGTTTCTTCAGTTGTCTCAAATGGCTTTTATAGATCCACTCTAAGGTCACATGTTTAGTTGTTATATCTCAAAGGTCTTCAGTCTGGACCACTTTTTCATTTTTTTCCCCTGAAATCATGACCGTGACTTTTTAGAAGGAGATAGTTATGTGTAGGACGTCTCTCATGATTTTTCACTCATGTTTCCTTGTGATTAGATTCAAGTTGTGGATTTTGTTAACAAGACTGCCCCACAGGAGACACTGTGTTCATCCAGCTGCATTCAGTCAGGCAGTCACAGTGCCAATTTGTCCTGCTACTGGTGATGTTAACTTCGGGTACCCAATTAAGGAAGTGCCTTGTCAGATTTCTTTGCTTTAAAATTATTCTTTTTTCCCTTTAGTTATTCAATATTTGAGGGAAAATAGTTTGAGACTATGTAAATAGCCAAAGAATTAATACTTTTGAACTGTGGTGTTGGAGAAGACTCTTGAGGGTCCCCTGGACTGCAAGCAGATCCAACCAGTCCATTCTAAAGGAGATCAATCCTGGGTGTTCATTGCAAGGACTGATGCTAAAGCTGAAACCCCAATACTATGGCCACTTCATGTGAAGAGTTGACTCTTTGGGAAAGACCCTGATGCTGGGAAGGATTGGGGGCAGGAGGAGAAGGGGATGATAGAGGATGAGATGGCTGGATGGCATCACCGACTCAATGGGACATGAGTTTGAGTAAGCTCCGGGAGTTGGTGATGGACAGGGAGGCCTGGCATGCTGCAATTCATGGGGTCGTGAAGGGTCAGACGCAACTGAGCGACTGAACTGAACTGAAATAGCCTATTTCACAATGAACTTTCATCTACTAGTTTTAGATCCATTGGTGTTTCTTTGCTTCAGTTGACTATTACTGTGATGATTTCTAAATGGTGACTTTCTAATTGCTTCATTCCTTCTATATTTCTTACTTGGCAGTCTTCTGTAAGGAAGAGCTTTCTTTGTTCCTAGTTTATTTGTATCAGTGTGTATTCAAGAATGCCATTTTATTCAGTGGGCGATAATCCATTATCATAATTTTTTAATTTTGATTCTCAGATCATCTCAGGTTTGGCTGGGATTCCAGCTAGTATCTATGTCTTTTTGACTTACCCCATCATTCTTTGAGCATTTCCTTACTTTCTGATTTAACAAGATGTTTCAGGGTCATGTTCTTTCTCTCTCTCATTCTTGGAGTCAAACATTTCTTCAAGGAACACTGGTTCTTATGGAGGTGGAAAACCAAAACCAAGGGGCTAGATAAACTCATTTCTACTAAGGTGCTGCTTCTTTCAGGACATCTGGTGGACAGAGCTGAGAATAGATGGTGGATAGAGCTAATATCTCGGAGAAGGCAATGGTAACCCACTCCAGTACTCTTGCCTGGAAAATCCCATGGACGGAGGAGCCTGGTAGGCTGTAGTCCATGGGGTCACAAAGAGTCCGACACTTAATGAGCGACTTCACTTTCACTTTCATGCATTGGAGAAGGAAGTGGCAACCCACTCCAGTGTTCTTGCCTGGAGAATCCCAGGGACGGCGGAGCCTGGTGGGCTGCCGTCTGTGGGGTCGCACAGAGTCGGACACGACTGAAGCGACTTAGCAGCAGCAGCAGCAGCAGAGCTAATATCTATATAGATGAAAAACACATACATTTCTATATATCATACTTTTATATTTACTTTCATATCAGTATAAACCAGATGAGTTCATACTCATGGAACCTTTAGTTCTGTTGCCATATCACAGGTTTATTCTCTCCCCTTATATTTATAACTTCCCTGTATGATGATGTTTGATAGCAAACCCAGCTCTCTTCAGTCCCAGTGTGTATACTTAATTGCTTATTCCCCTGTATGCAGTCAGTCTCCCCACTCTTTCAAGCTGCCTCTTCCATCAGGGCCTGCCTTCCCCACACAGGCCTCACCTGCTCTTAGCTACCTTCCTAGCTCTGGCCTGCCTATCTCTCCGGAGCGGACCCCACATGGGCCCTGACTGCTGCTGGATCCTCAATGCCTTGTTCAGAAGGCCCTAAGAGACCAGTGGCAGGCCACATTCACACTGGGCTTCCCACCTCACTCAGGCCTGCCTGAGGACTTTTGATGAAGGAAAAAGGGAGGAAAGAAGGAAAAAAAATTCAGATTATATACTGCATTTTTTTAATGATCATGACTTCTTGAGGCCTCGATGCTAATGAGGCCTTGGATGCAATGCCTTACATTTATATATAAACTAATAGTCATAGTAATTATTGATGTACAATAATTGTCAACTGAAATAATTGTGTAATGCTTTTTACAAGCCTGTTCCTTGTAAAAAGTGTTCTTCTTTCCTTCTAAGTGTTTCCTTCTTAGTAGCCTCAATTAGAGAACAAGATTTGAAGTTCTAAGTATAATACAAAGAAGCACTCAAGTTGACATACTGCTCTTTTTATTGGCCTATACAGAATGATCAACTGCATGAGAGGCTAAAAAGTGCCCTCCAGTGTAATTTCAGACTACCCTATCCTGCTTCAGTCTGGGACAATCCAGATATGGTTGTGTACAGATTGAGGAAGATCTAAAAATGATGCTCCATATTTATAATTATTATTCTTCAGAGTGCCCTATTTTGGATGCTTTACAGTAGTCTTCAGATGTATTAAGAAAATTGTTTAAATGTTACATTAATATAAATTGTTATTTATATATTTTGAACAATTTTAAACTATATATAAGTATTGTGTGTATGTGTGTATATATATATATATATAATGTAAAAATATTAATACCGTTCTTTCTAGAAACCAAGAGGGAAAATATCTTGAAAGACTGATAATCATAGATGCCATAAACTGTACCATAATGTATAAACTTCAATTTTGACATCAAAAAAACACCATAAACAAAGTTGAAAAACAAATGACAAGTAGAGAAACAAATTTGAATAACTATGATCAATGAAAGGTCACTAAAACTACTTACAAATCAATAAGATAAATGCCACAGTAGAAAAATAGGCAACAGGTATGAAGAGGCAAACTAGAACATAGAATCAATATGAAAAAATATTCAACCTTACTGCTAATCAAAGATTGGAAAATAAAAACAGAGTATTTGCTTTTTATTTGGGTCAAAATTGAAAATACTGACTACAAAAATTTTAATACTGATAAAATGCTGTGAATAAAATGGAATCCTCATGCATTGCTGCTGAATGCATAAATTGGTAATGATTTTTCAGGTAGTCACTACTTAATCACAGTTTAATATTTATGCTTCTTCACCTCCAAAATTTTCTTCTAAATATTTATTCTAAAAAAAAATAAAAAAAAATATTTATTCTATGTAGATGGTTAAAGAAGTATACAAAGATATGCTGACATGCTCCTTCACCACTGCTTATAATTGCAAATATTGGAAACCAAAAAAGCTCATTCATTTAGAATTGGTTAAAAGAATTATGGTACATCTATAATTTTCTATTGTGTTTAATTTTTTTAACAATTTGCCTAAATCCTCTTTATAATAACAATAAAGTTATCTTCCAAAAACCAAATCAAAACATTTGGTACATTTCTTCCCATGCTTTTCAATATACTTTAAAAAATTTATTTATTTGGCTGCATTGGGTCTTAGTTGGGACACGCGGGATTTTCACTGTGGCTTGTGGCTCTAGAGCACACAGGCTCAGTGGGCTCAGTTATCCCATCACCCATGGGACCTTAGTACCTGGACCAAGGATCAGACCAGGGTTCCCTACACTGGAAGGTGGATTCTCAATCACTGGATCACCAGGAAGTCCCTCAATGTACTTTTTTATGTAATTGAGATTACATGATATAAGGACATTTTATTCAATTTTTTCCATTTAACATTATACCATAAATATTTTCCCATGTAGTTTGAAACTAGCTACTTAATATTCCGTAGTAAGTATATTCCATAATTTCTTTGACCATTTCCTTTTTGGAGGAAGTTCAGTCTCAAGAAGTTCTGCAGAATTGTAGGACCTAAAACTAGAAACCCCTATGGAAAAAATTTCACTGAGACTTTCATTCTAACCTAAAACCTAAGGTTATTTACTAGTGACATATTTGAAATGTAATTGCAGGCATTTTCCCTTTTCGTTAAAACTAAAGAAGTTCCAGCACCTCCTTGTGAATGTAAAGAAAAATGGTGGAAATGCTGTCAGCAACTATTTACAGACCCAACCAGCATACACAGACACGTGGCAACACAACATGCTAATGAGATTTGCCATGAGACCGCTTCTGTTTTAAAGCAGCTGGCTGTGACATCGAGCACCTCCAAGAGTCTTGAGTCTACAGACAAAAGGAACCCTTTCAAAGAGGACTTTACCCGTAACCAAGAAGTGTCTACTTGGCTCCCTGATATAAGCTGCTTTAACCCTGATGAGCTGATAAGGTAAGGATTTCATTCTGTACCTTTTGTTTCATTGAAAAATGTTTTTCCAGTTGGAATGAAATACCACCTATCCACTAAAATGGCAGATCCTTAAGGCACAGAATTTCTCTACTGCCTAAGCTAGGCCGATAAACGTGTGTGTAATAGAAGACCACAGCCTATGCAGTAGTGTATACCCATGCAGCTGGCAGTGCACTCTAGGTATCTTGGAAGGCATCCCATGTCTTTACTTCTCTCGGGAGAGGTAAAGAACAGAAAATGTTATTTCCAAAGAGAAGCCTGAAGGCCCAGAGATGTTCATGATTCCTCAACCCTGAAGTGTCAGCTTAGAAAGGGGTTTTTATTACCAGATGTGTTTTTCGGAGCTGAATATGCTTTAGAAAGTAAGTTAACTTTTAGAACTAATGCATAGGGTTAGAAGTTTAGATCTGCCTTTGAAAACCTCACCGCATCATAATATTATGTTAATTGTAGAGGACAGATTTAAGGAATCTTTAAGGAATTCCTAAACTACTCAGTGAACAGAAGATGCCCACATTTGATACACTTTTGTCACTGGTCTTAATACCAGTTCCTTTTGCTTATCAGAAAGAAGAGAAAGAGAACTACACTTAGAGTTAGACTTGAGCCAGTCACTAAATTCTTCATACCTTTACATCCTTACCTCTAAAACTGGTAATAATGCCTGCTCTGACTACCTCACAGAATTGCTCTAAGAATTACATAAAATGATGATGGTAAGAGCTCACGTGAACTGTAAAGTGATACAAATGTGATCTCTTCATTTCTGTATGGACCTGCTTTTTAGTTAGAAAAACAAAGAAAAAGGATACACAAAACATTTAGCAGATGGTGTAAGACAAACTATGCAATTATCACTTAAAATTGTGTGGCTCAGACGATAATTTGTTATAGGAATTTAGAGAGAGGAAAACAGATACACTAATAGACAAGCAGGTGTTAGAAGAGACTAGGCCCTGCAATAAGAGGGCATTGATGAGAGAGTCAGAGAGTTCAGAGCTGGATGGGACCTGAATTACCATCTATGACAGCATTCTCTAAAATATCTCTATAGCACTAGCTCTGGAGGGTGCTCTCAGGTATTGAAAAGAGGTGCTAAAGACAATTAAATTGGGGAGACATTAGGTTAAAATGTTCTTTTTTTGCAGAGCTTCCCAGAGCCTTCAATATATGATGGGCTTTCACTGTGACTTTCAAAGAGGGAGATACTGTCTGCAGGATTTCTCAGGTGATTTCATGGAACAGCTTCAGAGCACACTTTGAGAAAGGCAGTTTATGTCAGTCCTCTAGTTTTACAGTTGAGGAAATCAAGGCTCAGGGATAAGACACCCACCCAGGGCCCATGACTAGTTAAAGTCAGCATAGTGCAGTGGGAAGAGTATGGATTCTAGTGTCAGAAGACTGGTGTTCCAGTCCTGACTGTCACTTTGCGTCTATTTCATGCCGGATGAACTGGGCTCAGTTCACTGAGCTATAAAATGGTGATGATAATAACCTGTCTCATGGGTAAGAGGATTATATGAAAAAATGAAAGTGAAACCTTTTTGTACAGAGAGAGATTCAAAACAGATACTGCCTTTTCGTAGAGGATAAGCCAGAATGGACTCAAATTTAAAAAGGGGTTATTAATATCTGTTTCATGGATATGATGATTAAACAAGGAAATCAAAGTAAGCTCACTTCTTAGAAAGGAAGGAGTTTGGTGCAGGTATTGTCTTCTTTAGAGCAAATACAGACCAGAGTTGCTTCTCAATACAGGAGGAGAATGATAGTTAGGAACCAGGGCAGGCATGAGTAGCTCCATTAGGCCTTCCCTCTTGACTCTGCCTGAATCTACTTTCTGAATTGTAGCCTCTTCATGCCAGTGACTCATTTGCTCTTTTCCCATGGTTTTCTTTTTATAGTGGCCAGGGCAACGATGAAGGGGAGGTGCTACTTTATTACTGCTACTGTGACCTGAAGGATCCCGACTGGGTCTGTGCCTGGCAAACAGCTCTGTGTCAGCACCTGCACCTCACGGGCAAGGTAACACTTTCTCCCTTATCACTTATCCTTCACAGGGCTTATCTTGCCTCCACCTTGGTTTGCTTGTTACAAAAAGGATTCACCAGTTGGGTTCTCAGAAATTAGCGAAATCCTGCTAAGCATTTAAATAGAATACTAAATAGCTATTAACATGATGTTTTCTGTTGGTGGGAATGTAAGTTGGTACAGCCACTGTGGAAAACAGTGTGGAAAGTCTTCATAAAACTAAAAATAGAATTACCATATGATCTAGCAGTCCCATTCCTTACAATAATATATATCCAGACAAAACTAATCCAAAAAGATACATGCACCCTTGCAATCACAGCAGCACTATTCACAATAGCCATGAACAGATGAATGGATAAAGACGTGGTACATATACATATACTGAGATATTACTCAGACATTAAAAAAGGAATGAAATAATGCTATTTGCAGCAACATGGATACAACTAGAAATTATTACAGTCAGTGAAGTCAGACAAATACTGTGTGATATCACTTACATGTGGAATATAAAATATGATATAAATGAACCTATCTATGAAACAGACTCATGGACATAGAGAACCTCTTCCCAAGGGGGAAGAGATTGGGGGGGGGGATGGAGTGAGAGGTTGGGGTTAGCAGATGTAAGCTATTACACATGGAATGGATAAATAACCGAGTCCTACAGTATAGCACAGAGAACTACAACCAGTATCCTATGATAAACCATAATGGAAAAGAATATTAAATATATATATAACTGAATCACTCTGCTGTACAGTAGAAATAAGTGCAACATTGTAAATCAACTACACTTCAGTTAAAAAGAAAAGTGTTTTATAAGACTATATAAAGGCATAGACCAAGGATTAGCAAACTTCAGAGCCACATAGCAAATATTTCAGACTTTGCACAAAACAACTCAACCTTGGCATTTTAATATGAAAACAACCATAGACAATATGTAAAAGAATGGGTATGGTCAGGGGTTTCCCTGGTGACTCAGTAAAGAATCTGCCTACAATGTGGGAGACCTGGGTTCAATCTCTGGATTGGGAAGATAACTGGAGAAGGAAATGGCAACCCACTCCAGCATTCTTGCCTAGAGAATCCCAGGGACAGAAGAGCCTGGTGGCCTATAGTCCATGGGGTAACAGAGTCAGACACGACTGAGTGACTGAGCACAGCACATGTTCCAGTAAAACTGTAAAAGTAGGCATTATATTCTGATTCTTTGCCTGATAGCTCAATTCGTAAAGAATCTGCCTGCAATGCAGGAGACCCTGGTTCGATTCCTGGGTTGGGAAGATCCCCTGGAAAAGGGAAAGGCTACCCACTCCAGTATTCTGGCCTGAAGAATTCCATGGACTGTATAGTCCATGGGGTCCCAAGGAGTCGGACACGACTGAGCGACTTTCACTTCACTTCAACTGGAAAAATGTTTTATAGAACTGTACATACAGGTGTGATACCAAGATACTTCTTAATTTTACTAGAACATGTCAGTCCTTTGGAGAAGGCAATGGCACGCCACTCCAGTACTCTTGCTTGGAAAATCCCATGGACAGAGGAGCCTGATGGGCTGAAGTCCATGGGGTCACGAAGAGTCAGACACGACTGAGCGACTTCGATTTCACTTTTCACTTTCATGCAATGGAGAAGGAAATGGCAACCCACTCCAGTGTTCTTGCCTGGAGAATCCCGGGGACGGGGGAGCCCGGTGGGCTGCCATCTCTGGGGTCGCACAGAGTCAGACACGGCTGAAGTGACTTAGCGGCGGTCAGTCCTTTACCGTTTTATGGTTTTGTTTCCTTTCTCTCTTGAATTCAAGAGGACAGGAACTTCGTCTTAACTGATTGATGTACTGTCAGTGCTAGAATGGGGCCTCGAATATAGCAGACAGTAAATATTTGGAGAGAGTTGAATAAGAAATAAATGTTTGTAACAAAACCACAAGCATGTGTGTAAAAAGATAACAAGTAGTAAATATCAAAATGTTAGTCATGATTATCTCTACATGATAGGATAATTGATAATTGCATAATTTGCATAATTACATATATATATATATATATATATATATATATTCCTTCTGGTTATGACACTAACCTTTCCTACACTTGTCCCAGGTTTTTATTCCCTGAGGCAATCACTTGATCAGTGATATTTTTCACACCCATGTTTTCTTGCAGATAGTGACTGAAAGTTGCATTTACCTCATCAGTTCATCACCAAGTCCTGACATTTCTGCCTCTAACATATCCTTTGATCCTCCATTTCCACCTCCTTAGACCTAGCCCCACCCTCTCTTACCTCATTCATTTCAGTAGCTTCCAGACTACTCTCCATTCTTCCATCTTTGCCCCCATTAAATCATTTTCTACACAGCAGCCAGAATGATTTTAAAAAGTAAATGAAATCCTCTCCCTCCCTCTTCACAATCTTTCAGCGTCTATGCAATGTATTTAGAGTAAAACCCAGATCCTTAATGTGGCCTTAAGTTTCCTGCATACTTTGGCTACTTCCACCTTTTCTACTTATCTGATGCCATTCTTTAGTCATTGCTGCTGCTGCTGCTAAGTTGCTTCAGTCGTATCTGACTCTGTGCGACCCCATAGACAGCAGCCGACCAGGCTCCTCCGTCGCTGGGATTCTCCAGGCAAGAACACTGGAATGGATTGCCATTTCCTTCTCCAACGCATGCATGCATGCTAAGTCGCTTCAGTCGTGTCCGACTCTGCGACCCTATGGACAGCAGCCCACCAGGCTCCTCTGTCCACAGGATTCTCCAGGCAAGAATACTGGAGTGGGTTGCCATTTCCTTCTCCCTTTACTCATTATACTCCAGCAAAAGAGCCTTTCAGTTTCTTGGAGCCCACAAATTTTATTTGGTGCCTTTGGGCCTTTTTACAAGAATACTTTCTTCAAGGAACTTTCCCACACCCACTCATTTCTCCTAATTTTTACTCAGTCTCCACTTCTCAGTTTTAATGATACTTCATCAAAGACATCTTTCCAGACCTTTAATCTAAATTCAGTTTTCCAGATATACTATTTCACTGCATCTTGTAGTTATTTTTCATAGCACTTGTCAGTTAGTGACTTTTATCTTAATATCTGTGACCTTCCTTAGTTTGTAAGTTCCCAAAGGGCAAAACTATGTATTTTTTAATCACTATGTCTGCAATTCCTGGCAAAATTGCTGATGCATTGTGGAAAAAAAAGAACATTTGTGGCTTATATACATATATCATCATCTGTATTTAGAGAACACCTTGAAAGATGGAACGGAAACCTGAGTGCACAAACAGGCAATCAATCTCGCTGTAGTTTGGGGCAAGGTGAACTGGCAGTGAGGGTCTCTGCCCACAAGGTGGCAGCACCTGCCTGGTTCTTAGGTTTAAATTCTAAGGCTTCAGGGATACATGCTAAGTTCTCAAGTTTCGTGTTGGTAGGAGATTTGGAAGAATGTTGGCATTTGTAGGGAAAGGGGAGAACTTGAAAATTCTAGAATTATGGAAAGAAGCTTCTGACCCCTTGCTATATACTTCTTACTGCCTCAAGAAATTTGAGCAGATGCATTAGAGGCTTTAGAAAGGAAAATTATAAAAGGTGGACCCCAAAAGATCTGGTATTGAATCCCAGATCTACCACCCCCAACTCTGTGCCCTTGGGTAAATTACTTGATTTCTCTTAAATTACTTGATTTCTCTAAGCTTCTGTTTCCTTTTCTGTCAAGTGGGAATTATGATATCTACCTTTCAGGATTATAATATAAAGACAGGAACTTTATAATATAAAGGTGCTCATTAAATGTTAACTGTTGCTCTTCATCTGTGAGGTATAAGGCTTTCCTCACCTAGCAGCTACTTTGAAGGGTTCAGTTGAGGAATCCTTCAACAGGAGTTGAAAGTCTAATGCATGGGTTTTAGAGGTTGCCCACCTCAGTATTCAGGGAGTGCACATACTTATATTTTATTTGGGTTCTGGGATTAAAATAACATAGGAAAGAGTCTTCTGGCTTACCCAAAAGACAGTTACACAGAAGCCTGTACCTCTTCCTCATACTTGCCCCTGTCAGAGACAGTGTTAGGGTAGATTTTTGGTTAATGCTGGCTCAGCTCTATTTTTCTATGTTGTCCCTTAAAAAAATGAGTTGGTAACAGGTGCAGTAGCCTGTACAGCAGAGATGGCATATGCTTCCTGCTTCCCTCTGTCAGCCCAGATCAGGCGGAGCCTGGATGTGACTCAGAATCATGGAACTCTGGAGAGCTACTGCTAATGAGTAGGCCCTGGCTTGTGAAATGAATCCCATTTCTATCCATGCTCTAAAGAATTGAGCCAAGTGAGGCAACAAACAAGTACCTCCTCTAGGCCCTAATAAAAGGGGAGCCTTTAAAAGTTTTCAAATTCTAATGCACTGGTAGGTATCATTGTTGTAATTGTTATATAAGTAACAATGTAATAACACAGAACTTTGCTCTAAGCTACTTCTCTTTCCAGAGAATACCATGATACACAGTGTTGCACTTTCGAAGTTTAGAAAGCTAGCTCTTCTAAAGATGATCCATCTTAAACTTACTGTAAGGGTTTTGTGGTACCAGAACAAGTAACTTTGCAGGCCCCCCAGAGCATTGCCTCTTAGGGTAGGGGCCTTAATCCAGGCTTTAATGTCCCCCAACCAGTGAAGCATTTCAAAGAGAACAGAGGGTTTGAGAAGCCAGAAAGCCTCAGGTTTGGATTCTCACTCATTTGCTCAGCAAATACATATCAGATGTCTACTGTGGGCAGGTACTACTCTAGACACCGAGTATGCAACCAAGAACAAAACAGACACAAGCTCCTCCCAGTGGGTGGGTTTGCCGTGGTGGGCTTACCTGCCCCCGCCCCCCACCCCACCAACCATGCAGAGGGTGCTCGTGTGCATTCCCGGCCCTCAGATGAGCTCTGTGCTTTAGGACTTGAGGAATATCTCCTCTGCAGCTTTTCATTATTGCTTCTTTTTCATCTCTCTTATCAAGATGAAGAAATTGAGGTTCAGAAAAGAGAATTTTCTCAGGGCCACTTGGCAAGTTAAGTGGCAAAGGTGCATCCTGATTCTGGATCTGCTGCCCTGAATTTAGGTTAAGCTTTGGCCACCGGACAGCTGGAACATCATAGCAAATGGGGCTTTCCAGTTGTTTTATCCATTTTATTCTCTGGTTCAGCATATGTTAACTGAGCACCTCAGCTGAGCTATGGGCAGTGCCATTTCAGAAAACTACAGGCATCTTTGTGTGGCAACACTCTGGTGTTCATAGCAGAGTTTCTGCTTTTCCTGTTAAGTTCACCAATACACATGAACCTGTTCTGCCCTGCAAAAATCCAAACTGAGCTACAAATATGGGCTTCCCCGTGGCTCAGTGGTAAATAGTCTGCCTACCAACGCAGGAGACTCAGGTTCGGTCCCAGGGTTGGGACGATCCCTTGGAGGAGGGCTTGGCAGCCCACTCCAGTATTCTTGCCTGGGAAATCCATGGACGGAGGAGCCTGGCAGGTCACGGGGTCACAAAGAGTCAGACACAACTTGCCAACCAAAACAAAGAGAAACTTGGACGGCTGCATTCCCTTTTTCACTGTTTTATGTCTCAGGTTCGAATTGCTACGGAAGGAATCAATGGGACTGTTGGTGGAAGCAGACTGGCCACCAGACTCTATGTCAGTGTCATGCTTTCCTGCCCACTGCTTAAGGATTACCTGTGTAAGGATGATTTTAAGGTAAGAGAGATTGAAAATAAAATGGATTGAGAGCCATTTGCTTCTGCTTCAGTGCCTCTTCTCACTCCAGGCTATGGAGATCACCATAAAGAAGTAAGCCGTGCTGGACAGAATACCACTTCCCCTCTAGGTCTTGAGGCAGCTCAGTAGAAAGAGTATGCTCCTTCCAATCCATCTTCCAAGCTGCCACCATGTGATCATGGGCCTTTTTATATAGACTAAGGACATTGCAGCTTACACACACTAAACTCAAACTTAGCCATAATTGCTCACCTGAGAGACCACCTGTTTCAGGGGATCTCTGCGTGTTTAGTAAACCTGGTGGGATCAGATCAGCACTCATACCACAGCGGGACTGAAGCTCTTGCTCTCTGAAGGAGACTTTATGTCAGAGTGACTTTATGCTTTCGTGTCATGGGTTACAGAGGTGGTGGGAAATACCTTGCTAGTAAGTGTTAGTGTTGGTGATGATGATATGAAAAGAAAAGGTTGTGACTCCTGAACAAAAGCTTGGATGCAATCTTACATATAGAAATTGCTTGGTGGTGTTTCAGTTTTATAGTTAAATGCTTATTGCTATAGAAACACCTTTTCAATTTGACATTTCTACACATGGTAGATACGCAATAAAGAAGTGCCAAATATAAGATTACATCTGTTGTGTAATAATAGGGTAGCTGAAGTATTAAGAAACCTCAAATTAGGAACAGCTCTTTCAGTGGGAGAAGGAACTTAGAGCATAGAATGTTCCAGATAATTCAACTTAATAAATATCTTATACCTGGAGATGGGCAAGAAAGACTATATTCTGTTTTGTTTCTCATTGGCTAGACCAGCAAAGGAGGAGCTTGCTGTTTTCCAGAATTGCGTGTTGGTGTGTTTGAAGAAATTGTGCCCATGGGGATCAGTCCCAATAAGATCTCCTATAAGAAGCCTGGTATGCTTGCTTTAAGAAGAAACATTTTCCTTTTCTTCATAGGGACAAATTTTAATATAGAGACAAATGTGAAAGCTAGACATTCTGATCAGCGAGGGCTGTGATGAATTCTCTCTTCAGAATAGCCGTGGGGTGGCGGACACTCGTGTTACCTGGAGCTCACATTGGCTCTTCTCTTTGGTGCTCTGGTGATGGGAGACTCGCTGCTTAGAATGACCCGGCTTAGTTATTCTTCTTGGTGATGGTTTGGAAAGAAGTTGTTTTCTCTTTCCAAAGATAGCAATTTGGGAAGAGTATAATTATTACTTGTAAATAGTTCATCAAATGGATAAGACATACAGACTTTTCGCTACAGAAAGCAAGCAGCTTTCAATACGAAAGCAGTCTGTTTGCAAGTGCTCTAGAATGTTCTTTTCCCCCTCACTCATGGGTATCATAGGTGGTTGAAAGACATTTGTTTGGCTGGGGTTTTTGGTTTTGTTTTACTTTTTACTATGAAAAATTTCACACATTTTAAAAAGTAGAAAAAATATTATAGTGAACGCCCGTGTTCCTATCCTGCAGCTTCAACAATTACAGATTCAAGGCCAACTTTGATTAATCCCCACTCCCTTCCCCCAACCTAAATTACTTAGAAAACAATCCTGCTGTCATGTCATTTCATTCCTATTTTAGTAGATATTGCTAAAAAATAAAGGATTTTTAAAAAATAAATAATTATAAAACCGTCATATCCAAAACATTTTAATAGTAATTACTTAATATTATTGAATATTCAGCCAGGGCTTAAAATTCCCAGTTATCTCATAATTTTTAAAGTTTGTTTATATCTGGATTCAAGTAAGGTCTACTCGTTGTGACTGAGCCTTTTAAGTGCTTTTTAACCTAGAGCCTCCATCTTTTATTTTCCCATGCAGTTTATTTTTTGAAGGAATTAGAAAATTTTGCTTGTACTATTTCCCACAGTCAGGATAATGCTGACTGCATCTCCGTGTAATGTTCCTCTGTCTTTCCTGTGAATTCTAGTCACATTTATGGTAGTGCTGTCTAGCAGGAATATTATGTGTGCCACGATGGAATTTTACATTTCCAGTAGCCACATTTTAAAAAGTAAAAGGAAACAAGTGAAATTAATTTCACTAATACCATTTATTTAATGCAGTGTAGCCAAAATATTATTTCAGCTTGTATTCAATGTAAAAAATTATTAATAAGATATTTTAGGGGCTTCCCTGGTAGCTTAGTGGTAACGAATCCGCCTTGCCAACGCAGGAGATACGAGCGTCCCACCTGGCTGCAGAGCAGCTAAGCACAACTACTGAGCCTGTGCTCTACAGCCAGGGAACTGCAACTACTGAGCCCACGTGCCGCAACTGCTGAGGCCGGCGTGCCCTAGAGCCTGCGCTCTGCAGCAACAGAAACCACCACGCGAAGCCTGACACCGCAGCTAGAGAGCAGCCACTGCTCACCACAACTAGAGCAAAGCCCACGCGGCAACACAGACCAGTACTGCCAAAAATAAATACTAATTATAACAACAACAACAAAGAGAGATGTTACTTTTTTTTTTTTGTATACTAAATCCTTGAAATTCCACGTGTCACCCTTATTACAGCACATCTCAAACCACATTTCCAGTGCCCGTTAGCCACGCTGGCTAGTGGCTGCCATATTAGACAGCTCACATCTCGAGACCTGATCAGATTCAGGTTTGATTACCATTTTTCTTTTCTTTCCTTTTTTCCCCCAAGTCTACTTCATAGGTAGTACTGTCTCCTTTCATCAGGAAACAGAAAGGTCTGGCTGGCTCTATGTTCATTTTTTAATATGTAAATATTTAAAAGGGATAAGAGTTAAACCAGAGGGAAATGGGAGTAAGATACAAGCATCTGGGGAAGGAGACTCATGTATGAGAACAGAAGGCCCCAAAGGGCCGTGTCTGCTTAGTGTCCTTACCTTGGCAGGAGACCTCGTCGGCATTACAGGACCTCGCCGTGGAGGTGAGGGGAGAATGGGCTCCATGTAGTGCTGTGCTGCCTTCATTTGAGCTGCATTGTTTGAAGGCACTTCTTCTAAGCAGGTCTATGTGAGTCACTGTCTGATCAGGCCTCCACAGGGCCAGGAGAGCAGCCACAGTAATAGCAGCAGCCGGAACAGGTTGGGTTCCCTGCAGCTCCCTGTAAGGGGAAGGCTCAGCAGATTTCCATGCTTGTCATCACAGTTTTGAACCTCCCTTTCCACCCCACTGTTTTGGTGACTGTGTAATTATGTGACATCACATATAAAATCCAGCCCTGTTACATTCTCCATGCAGTCCTCAGATGGGCAGGCAGGAATCTAGATTCTTTGGTCATGCTCTGGGTCTCTAACCCCATCTGGTACCCAGCAGCTTCAGGGGGCTGTTGGGATCCATCACTGCGTGGTGCTGTCAGGATCGATCATGAGTGGTAACTGACGCACCAGAGCCCCCACCTATGAGGTGTGGTTGCTCCCCTGTCAGATTCACCAAAAGTTCTTCACAAGCTACTGAGATGTCTGGACCCCTAAAGATATAGGAATATTTCTCCCCTGGAGAGTAGAGAAGGCAAAAGGCCCCAGCAGACAGGTTCTTTCCTTTTAGTCTCCTTGTATTTTACTTCATGTCCTTTCTCTCCTTCTTCTGGCCTTTCATCTTTTCTCTCTTGCTTCTTTCTCGTATTTCATTCCTGCTGTCAACCCCTTTTCTCTTTTACTCACACACACAAACTTAGACACATTCTTCTCTGCTATATTTTTTAAAGACTTATTCAAACTTTGTTCCATAACCATATGCTCACACTTGGACTTGATGTTGGTATAGAACAGTTTCTAAAGCCTATAGTCAAGCATATACATGTCCAGGCCCCTCCACATACAGAACAATTGAACACCGGCCATAACATGGACCAGCAAACCCACGTGGCAGTTTACATCTCTACAGTCTGGCTTTTATCACTGGGTTAGGCCAAGTATGAGGATGCAGAATTCTTTGATTAATTATTTCTAAACTGCCAGGTCTCTACAGCACTCATCTTAGGAGGGAGAGTGACGACATAGATTTACTAAATTCTGTCATTATGCTGATCAGATAGCATTATTTTCAGACATAATTGTAACTATGAAGAGGAAACGTTTAGGTGGGGAAGAACAAATGGAAATCATTGGGCTGGGCCCTGTGTGATTTGGTTTTGTTTTTAACCAATTTTTTGTTTGGTTTTAGGAATCCATTTATCCCCAGGTGAATTTCATAAAGAAGTAGAAAAGTTTCTGTCTCAGGCAAATCAGGAAGAAAGTGATACTATCCTATTGGACTGCAGAAACTTCTATGAAAGCAAAATAGTAAGTAAGAAAACCACAACCGAGTTCCCACAGCACAGCGTGTTTATGAAGGGGACACTGTGCCCACTGTGGCCCAGTCAGTGGCTCTCCTCCCGCTGCTAGCAGAGAAAACCCAAGCCTTTGAACACAGAATCTGGTGAGAAAGGCTAAGAAAATAGGGATTAAAGACATCTTGCACAAAATGAACTGTCTCCCATATGCCTACCCCTAGACACATGCCAGGATCTTGTCAAGTTTGCCTTGGGCAACCTCTCCAGTTCCCCAAGGTCTCTGAGAGGGTAACCGACAGCCCACCTAGCCTTGTTTCTAAGTTTTAGCTCTTGAAGTTTGAAAGGTCAGAGTATGGGATGAAAATGGCAGTGAGCCATTTTCTTGGCATTTCCTTGCCAAGGCAGGGCTGGGGAGTGGTGGTTGACGCAGAAAGAATCTTTGTTCTTACCAGGTATGTTTTTCTGATTAATTTTATTTCTGCTGCTTCTATATTGTAGGGACGATTCCAGGGCTGCTTAGCCCCAGACATCAGGAAATTCAGTTATTTCCCTAGCTACGTTGATGAAAATCTAGAACTTTTCAAAGAGAAGAGGGTGCTGATGTATTGCACTGGGGGCATCCGTTGTGAGCGGGGTTCAGCCTACCTGAAAACCAAGGTGAGTTCCCAACCTCAGGGCACTGCAGGCTTGGAGGCGAAGGAAGCTCCCACCCCCAGCCAGCAGGATTTATTGTCCCCTTGTATGGTTCCAGCATAGAGTTTCTAAGTATAAAGTCTGAAGTTCTTAAATCTCAAGATGTGAAAAGCACTCATCAGTCTTAGAGACTCATCAAGTACAAAAGGGAAAGATTAGTTGACATCTCCCTTTTCCTAATCCTTTTGCTTGATCCTGAGAAGAGCAAATTCAGTAACATTACATGTCCCAACAGGTGTCTACCTATATTTAGGGAGCCACAAAAATAGTTGGGCTTCCCAGGATCTCGAGAGTGAAGGCCCTGACTGCTGTCCTCAGCCATCCCCCTAGCGGGCAAGGTCTGGCCAGTTGGTTCCTCGCCCCCCTTGGTCAGCAGTTCTTCAGTGTCCCACAAGGGAACCAGGGGCCCCATTTTGGCATTCCTACCACATGTCGCTTCTCTGTGGAGCTTCCTACTGGCCTCTGCTAGTCTCCTCAAATTTCCTGTTGTGTTTCCATACACAGGGAGTGTGCAAGGAAGTGTTCCAGCTCAAGGGTGGCATCCACAAGTACCTGGAGGAGTTTCCTGATGGTTTTTACAAAGGGAAGTTGTTTGTTTTCGATGAGCGTTATGCCTTATCCTTCAACAATGACATAGTGTCGGGTAGGTCAGCACTGGCTCAGAACCGCAACTCCTGAGCAGGCACATCCTCTGTATTAACCTTCTGGAAGGCAGGCCAGTACTGATTGCTTGACGAATAAAGGGGAAAGGACTGCACAGGACCACCATTTCCCACCAGAGCTGGGGATGCAGTGCTGGGGCAGACAGAACCCTGACCATTAGGAGCCCTGGGTTGGGATCTGACTCTATTGTTTACTAGTTAGACAAGTCCTTTAAAATGGGAATAACCGCACTCACTCTGTCCACCTGCTAAGAGTTGAACTAATAGGCTAAATCTAGGGTCTTAACCTGGAGTCGGTAATATTGTACTAAAGGGGCCTGTGAATTTGGACTGGAAAATAATTTCATCTTTGGTTTCATAACCCTTCACTAAATATAGCACTTCAATTATGAATGTAAGAAGCAAATCAGGTGTATTGGATGTACTTGTGACTTTGTCATCAATAGAATCACAGTATTTTCATTATTACAGCTGCTATGAATATTTCAAAATAGCTTTTATGTGCATCATTGCTTCAAAATGGAAAGTTATTAGGCTCATCACTAAATCTTTTTGTGTGTTAAATACCATACTGTATCCCAGACTTTGAAGAATACTGTTATTTTGTATTTCTGTATAGTTGGTTTCCTTTGTGATCCTATGTATTTTATTTTCTGCATTTTAAAAACATTTTTCCAAGAATAGTCTTCACTAGGCTGTAGATTCATGGCACAAATAAAAGAGCCCCTAGTTAGATGGTGTGTGGACACATGTGTTATGCATGTTTAGAGTGGTGGGTGGGGCATTCCAGGGTGGGAGCTGACCCCAGGGCCAGAGGCAGAGTGGCTACAGGAAGCCTGTGGTGAGACTGTAGTCCCGAGTCCACAATAACACGTGGTACCAGACGAAAACAGTCAGGAGGAGGAAGATTAAATTAATCTTTAAGAAAATGGATCTTCCTCCTGGAGGCCACTGTTCCTGAATGGGAAAGGTCATAAGCAGACAACCCTAGTGACTGTCAGAATTTTTTAGAACTTCTTTGAGCAGGGACCGAGATTGAATTAACACCTGGATAATAAATAAGATGGGAGTCTGATTTCTTCTCCCCTTTCTTCTTGATCTTTTTATTCATTTTAATGGTCTTATTTTGTCTCTTATTGGAAGCAACTTCAGATCTCTAATGGCGCTAGAGGGAGAAAAAAGTGGGGAGAGAGGGCCCAAAGGTAGCTTAGATAAGCTGGGTAAGGGGACTTGAAGAATGATGTTATCAGTGGTAATAGGAAGTCAGCAGGCAAAAGGGGCTGAGAAAGTAGATACATGAGCTTTAGGACTTGTGTGGCTGAGTGTACCCTGGCAACAGCAGATCCATAGGCCTGGGGAGACAGGTGTGGACTGCAGAGTTTCGATGTGCAGTCACCTGTATTCAGGCGTGTTGTGTCTCAGTGCAAAAGGGAATGGTGTTAAGGAAAAAAGCCAACAAAGGGTGTTGGCCAGCTTGGGACTAGTTAATGAAACAGAAAAACGTTACTACCTGTTTTCTAAATGGGGAAAAGAAAAATGGGTCCATGAATGCTAGAATCAAAAGACAAATCCCAGAAGCAACCTAACCCGAAAAAGTGGGGATGGGTGGGGGAGCCTTGTTGGTTAGAAACCTTCCCCAGGCCCGAAAGGATACATTAGATGCTGATGAGCAAAGGGCTAGGTTTAGGAACTGGAGAAGTGCCTGTCTACGTGGTGTGTGCACACACATGTGTGCTTGTGTTTTTATAACAAGGCTTTTCTTTCTTCCCAGAATGTTCCTACTGTGGCGTCCCCTGGGACCACTATAACCTCTGCTCCACTCCCCAGTGCCGCCAGCTCGTCCTGACCTGCCCTGCCTGCCAAGAACGAGGATTCACAGCCTGTTGTGTCACGTGTCAAGACAAAGGGAACAGACAGGCTGCAAGCCCCGCTCAGAGCAGCTTTAAAGAAGAATGCGAGTGTACAGCCCGACGGCCACGTGTACCGAGGGAGCTCTCACGGCGGGGGCCTCTCACAGCAGGCGCCTCTCCCCTCAAGCCTGGGGCCCAGGCTGGATGTTGATGGGAGCAGCCCCCTCTGTTCCCCCAGGCCTTCACACAGCTAGGTCTGGGGCCGCCATGTATTGGGGAACGTTAGGGCTGCACTAACAGAGAAATGGGGAACTTCAGAGCTGCCAGAGCCACCATGGTCAGCTGGTCACGTTAGCACCTGTCCTCCACAAGAGAAGGGAAGAGGAACTTGGGCGCTCACCTCTTACCACAGACATTCTGGCTCAGAAGGTGCTAGAGCACAGAAAAAGGCGGGCTTTGTGTGATCCCAGAGTTCCTAAGAGAGAGCCTTGAACCTGGTGACCTGCCCTGCCCCTTCTGCACCATGCAGCAGGGCTGGCAGTACTCATTTTTCTTATCAGCAAACCTGTCTGTCCTGATGGCAAAAATGAAAGCTGTGTGGCCCTAGAAGTGGGCTTCTCAGAACTGGGCCTCTTAGGTCAATCTACCATCCACCCCTACCTTCCTCTTTTCCCTGCTAGCCTCAGAGCACTGGACCAGGATCTGCCAACTACAGCGTATGGCCCACCTCTTTCTGTAAATAAAGTTTCACTGGACTAGCCACAGCCATTCACTTACAATGATCTTTGACAGAATTAAGCATTTACAAGAAAGACATTATGGCCTGCAAAGCCTACAGTATTTACATGTGTACCTCGGAGATGCAGATTCAGTTCCAAACCACATCAAAATGAGTTACACGAACTTTTTAGTTTCTTAGTATATGTAAAAGGTATGCTTACATTATGCTGTAGGCTATTAATTGTACAATAGCATTGTGTCTAAAGAAACAATGTATATCACCTAATTAAAATTTTGTATTGCTAAAAAATGCTATCATCTGACAACGTGGGGTTGTCAAAAACCTTTAATTTGTAAAAACCGAAATATCTGTGAAGCACAGTAAAGCAAGGTATGCCTGAACTATCTGGCCCTTTACAGACAAAAAAAAAAAAAAACCTTGCCACCTCTAGTCTAGATGAACAGCTCATCTGGTGGAGGAGATAGTCTTAAAGATGTGGCTGTCTTCACTTTTTATGGATTTCTTTTCTGAGAGATTTCCCTGTAATAGTTTCTGCTTCCCTCAACACCCACCCTACTAGCTCTGAAGCGTCTTTGAGAGAACCACATTATGAGCTTGAAGACCCTGACATCTGGGTAGTAGTTTTTAGGTAAACACCTCAGAACACAAGACAGCCTGCGTCAGGTTACTGAGCACTGCTGTGGTGGTTTCCCAGCCTCTGGCCAACACATCAGGCGCAAGTCCCAAGAAACACATGAACAGCCATCCATAGACCAACAGATTTAATATTACATTGCAGTTTCCAGTGATGCAGAATACAGCTGCAATTGTGTTTCAAGGAGAAGCCGAATGGGGCTGGCTGTCCCTGCAGCACAGAGCCACTCCTGCAGCCTCAGTAGACACTCCTCCATGGCGGTGAGGCCCTGGCTCCATCTCTGGTTACCCTGTACTGTCCACATCGTTACAGTTCAGTATGCAAGACTTTTTTCATCAAAAGCCTCTCTGCTCAGTGCTCCGCAGCTTAGTCTATGTTCGTCTGGTCTTTGGCCTGTCCTTTGTTCTAAGATTTGCTGAATCGCTCATGAAAATAACTCCCCAAGCAACAGAAATACTAGTTTAACTGGCACTGTGGTATATTAAAAGGCACAAGGGCAGTGTGGCTTAACATTTTTGCTGGATCCCAGGAGATGCACGTGATGTTAAAAAGGGATCTGGCAGAGATGCCAAAATTACATTTTCAGAATTCACCATCTTGGGTGGTTTGGCCAGGTTTCCTAATTCTTAAATATCTAGATTTTCTTCACCATTGCCCTTGAGAGGCTTCATTTACAGGCGAGATCAGTGGTGACTTTTCTAATAAGTGATGTGACAGGGTGACTGAAGTCTGTAAGCATAAGCCATGATGGACTGGAAATTCATCTCAACAGTGATTTACCTCACATAAGGCATTGGCCCACTACTGACTGTGCAATTATGAGTGTTTTCAAGTATTTGGCCATAGGTTTTCACATCCATTGTAAGGTTGGCATCCGGTAAGGAAACAATTCTGACTCCAGTACTGTAAATAAATCCCAGATGTTGATAAAGAACACCCAGGAAAATGCTTGTTGCCTGGAACTGGTTTTTGTTTTTTTTTAAAAAGGATGGTTTTTAAAATTTGAATTTTCATTATTGGCTTTTTCTATCATTCCCTGGTAACCAGCAAAAGGACTGTTCTTTGATTGCTGGCAAAGCTCTGTGGGCTTGTCTTTAAGTAAAAAAAAAAAAAAACTGTTCTTGATCCAGAAATCAATTTAGCAACTTTAATCTTGAGGTTCTTAAAATTTAAAGGAGGATTAAGAATGATGATTTGTTTGTTAAAGAGCTAAGATCAAATTTGTAATAAAATATTTTATAATGTTTTTCAACCATGTGGAAGAGGGTGCTGTTTGTTCCTGTTACACATTTTAAATATACCTGAAACACCACATACCAAGGTCACTGAAACTGGACTTCTGGGGTTAAGTCACTGCTGCACTAACATCGTCTTCACTAAGATCTGCCGGTTCAGGGGCTTCTTAGTTTTTAAATAATAAACAGACTGAATTTCTGTGACTAAAGAAAAACTTCACATTAACCATAGTTTATAAAATTCTCAGCTACAACCACTAGCTAACCTAAAACCTTAGTGCATGAAGAACTGAACCACAACGGGGTTTGTGCTGGCATTCTGCCTTCTGGTTCCCACCGCAGAGCACAGCTTATCAGTAGAACACGTCCAGTTCAAAGGCGTGGTCGGCACCCGCACACACTAGACGCCGCTCCGGCACTTGGGGATGATGGGCCCGGTCAAGTCTGCCAGCCTCCTCTTCCTCACTGGAAAGGAATGGAGATGAGACGTGAGCAGCTGTCCCTGGGCCCCAGAACTACCACCGTGGCTTGGAAAGCACCAGGAAGCTTCTTGACAACTTTGCTGAGCACACTCTGAAGTCTGTTGTTTTTAAAGGACAGCTTGTGAGCCTTCACTGAGAGGAGGGCCTGTAGTGGTGTAGATTCGTTCAAAAAGTACTTGTGAAGCACTGGCCACACAGGTGTAAAGCCCGCTTTATCCAACTCTACTGTCATCCTTCATGTACAGAGGCCCCATGGTTGAAGATCCTTACTCCAGGTCAGATCGAGGTTAAGTTCAGTCCATCTTAATGAAATTTTAACCTGCTGGTAAGGTTTCCCTCGGCCCTTCCTCAGAGTTCTCGGCCTGCCTGTGTCAACAACAGCATCTGCCCTGATGATTACTCTGCATTATCTGTATCCCCTTATGGTTAACCTTGACATTTTCCCAGAGGCAAGACAATATCAAGTCCAAACACTGTTCACATAGCAAGGGAGTTAAATGTCGCCAAGAGGAAAGCATTAGCCAGGGGGTTGCAGGCGCAGTCATTAGCTTATGAGATGGCGGCGATGGTGGGGGGCAGGGGGAAGGGTCCCCTTTGTTGTAATAAGGGAGAGTGTTTGAAACAAAACAGTGTCTGCAGATGAAAACCAAGCAGCAAGTCACATCAGCTATGAGAGAAAGGCAGGTCAAAGGCTGTAGAGCCAGTGGGCGGCAGTCAAGGGGGCTGCAGGTGTGGCAGACAGGATGCTATTGTGAGAGGGAAAAAGTCTGTCTACACTTAGACACCTTCCGGTTCCTGAGCTAAACAAATTTAGATCTCAGATGGATGCTTACAAGCTGTACCAAGAACCGAATCGGCCTGTGTATGACACTGAGCGTATAAAGCAGAACCACCCAGGAAGGTGTGTTACTCTGGTTATGGCTAGGAGCTGGTGGGGAGACACAAAGTTTGCCCCATCTGGGGCCTAGAGTTTAGCCTTTGCCTGGGCTGCTCCTCTCCCCTGCACCTCCCTGGAAAGAGCAATGAACGCAAATCAGCGGGCTGTCTCCTGGAGAGAAGACAGTGTGTCTGGCCAGACTCCTGGAGACCATCAGAATGTGTAACAGCTTGGGGGGAGATGTGGGGGGAACCACCACCAAAGCCCAAAAAGCAGAAGAGGTTTGCCCAGAGTGATGAGAGGGTTTACACAAACCAGGCTTGGCAGCATCTCCATGTTAGCTGAGTAAGCATTACACCCCATTTACACTCAACCCCTCACTGGAGCCCCTCCAACAATTCCAGAGTGTCAGCGTAGTCACCACTGCCATGTCATGGATGAGGGAAGTACGGCAGGGAACAAAGCAACAGAGCTGGTACCAGACGGAACCGAGGCTGTGACTCATCTTGAGCCTCAGTCCAGCGCCTCCCTCGGTACAATCAGGCCCTGTCTATGCAGGCTGTACACATACACGTCTCATCTGGGTCTCACAAGGGGACAGCTCCTTTCCCCTGGAGAAGACAAGGGAGCCAGGGTTCCTGAGGGCGAGGCAGCAGAGCCAGGACTGGTTCCTGAGGCCCCAGTCCGTGGCTTGAGGTAAGAAAGGGACCCCGTGGGGTCTCCCGCAACTTGCCCTCAGTAAGTATGCTGGGCTGCATCTGCACACGGTTCCCCAGGCACTGGCTTCTACAGGAACTGGATGGAAGAAAAGAAAGGCACCACTTTGGTATTATTTCCCCCATTTTAATAATGAAGAAAATTGAGGTCAAGAGAGGAAAAGTATCTTGCCTCAAGTCACAGTGAATAAGAGACACAACTGGGAGCAGATGCCAGGTCTTCCAGGTTCCTTCAAATCAACCTGCTTTTTACTTCCATTAAAGCAGACTCCTCTACATGGCTCATCATTACAACTGCCAGAGACTCTTTCACTGTCAGAGCCTTCCAGCATCTCAAGCCATCTGGACCAACCCCCATCAGCATCTTACGCTCCCTCCACCACTTGCCAGGCTTTATACCTCCATCATGCCTTTGAGGCATGTCTTATATACATTTATATGCAGCAGCATTGACTGAGTGCTGTGATGTGTCAAGCACAAGGGTAAGAAATAAAGATTAACAGGGGACTAAGATAAACCTATAAGAAATTAGATAAAACATCACAAGTATGCTGGTAGATCTCATCAAGTATGAGAGGCCCAGTGAACAAAGTAGTCAGATCTTCCAAGGATGGTGGGTAAGTTGTCCACTGAATCTCAAACGATAAAGGGGTAGATGGTGGGAACGTGCAGGGAGCATTAGGAGTAATAGTTTCTGAAAGGGCAGCTTTTGCCTAGGTCACTGGGAGACACTCAGCCTTCCTGGACTGGTTGATACCAATATGGCAAGGCAATGGCTTGTTGGGGTGTCGAGAGATGAATCTGGCAGGGCCTCAACTGGAGGCGGACAGCACAGGTGCTGGGGCCAGAATGACTACCAGATCCAGTCCCACTTCCGCCCACTGACAGCAGGTAACTTGACTACTTCTCTAGGTCCCATCTCCTTACCGTAGGATGGGGATGACAACAGTATCTGCCTCACCTGGTTTTGGGAATGTTACATGAGTTAGTAAGATTGAAGTGTTTAGGGCAGTGCCTGGCACACAGTAATGGCCATGTAAGTATCAGCTGTGATTGCGAAGGGACTTGTAAGCCATGTCAAGGAGTTTAACCTGAGAGCAGTGGGAACACGAAAAGGGTTCTAAGCAGAGTGGTGGGATATGCTGTGGGATGAGCACTGTGAGATGCCGGCCCTAGAGGAGCTGCAGGGGCACGAGGACACTGCAGAATGCTGGGTAAGGGTGATGAGGGCTGGACCAGGGCCCAGGGGACATGGATAGTGAGGAGGTGGCTGGCCAGGTTGGGGAAGCACAGACAGAGGTGGCGATTTCTGGCTTGAAATGGTGAGGAAAGTAGTATTCTTTCTGAAGATGATGAAAGTGATTTGGGGGGTACATGTGTGTGCTGTGTCTTGGGTGCCTGTTAGGTCTACCTTGAGAAAACAGTAAAGGAGTGACTTTCCCAGAAACGAATGTTTTCTGCTTTTAAACATGTTACTCTCTCCCCACCCCACCCCCCCAAAAAACATATAACTGTCTTAACCTGGAGGCTGCAATTCAGATTTCATTAAGGGACGAGAGCATCAGTGGCAGCGTTACAGGACCCTGAGCAGCAGCCTGGCTGTCAGCTATAAACAGTGTGGAGACAAGAGTCACCTGAGGTACCACCTTGGGAAAGTAGGGATCCCCTACTTTCTCCATCTCATCCCCTTTGAGATGGGGATCCTCGGCTCCTTCCTGATGCCTTGCTCTCTCCCATGGAACACTGCTAAGAGCCCAGGGCGGGAAGGACCAAAGACACGCCAGTCAGGATGGGTCCTGGGCAGGCTGCCTGTCTGCAGAGCCACTGGCTGACCCATGGCCTTGGAGACTACATGTCTCCCGAGGAGCCCACCTGCCTTGCAGGCAAGCAAAGCCTAGGCCCTGCAGACCTGGCCCATGGCCAGGAGCCAGCTCAGAGGTTGGTCGGAGAGAGAAGGAAGCTGGAGAGGCCTGTTCCCTTCCATCTAGAGCTTGCCCCCTGCCGCTGGACTGCAGCATCAGATGAGTCACAACTGCCGTGGCTGGGCTCTAATGACAAATGGGTTCAGCTGGGAAATGCGGAAGCCTGTCGGCTTCATCAGAGCATCAGGAGCAGGATGAAAAAACCATGTTGGAAAGAAAGTCAGAATTTCTTTTAAAGGAGGACACTGATGCACCATCAAAATTGGAAGTGTTTCTTTCACAAAAAGTTAGAAAACAGGCACAATTTGCTTTTAAAGCTAAAAATCCTACTTCACCAACTGGTACTCTGTTGTGTGCAGTCACTTAGATCACTCTGCTCTAATTCCTTCTGTGGGAAAACCCAAGGGAACCGCTGAACAGGTCTCGGGGGGAACCCCGTTTTAATACCCTGTCATTCCCGCCTAGAAAACTGCCACTGTCCCACTACCCACCTGTTTTCCTCACCAAAGTCCTGAGCTCAGCATTAAAGGCCTTTGGCTCATAGCGTCCCATACCTACCCCCTCACCCCCATTCCCATGAACACCCCATGTGCCTGGTCATCATCCCTGCCTTTGCCCATGCTGTTCCCTCTGCTTGCAATGCCCTTCCCTCCCTTCTCTGTGGGCTCCTGCTTCTCCTACCATGTGTAACTTCCTATAACAGTTCCTCCTTCCTTTCAGAACTTCCTGTCTCTCCTATCTGGCATACTGGGTCCTATCACCCTGCCTTTGCCAGCAACCCCACCAGGAACTCCTGCCGACCTCCTGCACAACCTCTCTCTTCTTCACAAGGCTGACCCAGGCCCACCCCCACCAGGAGGCATGGCTTAACTGGCCTCTGTCCTCACAAATTATTTGCTTGTTTCGTCTGCATACAGTTTGTAGGCCTTCCTGAATCTAGGGGTCTGACTTTGAGTCTTTTTCTCCCCTAAGGGGTTGTAAAGGTTTCTGAGTCACGGACTTGGCTTTCTGCTACTGCTTATGTCACCTCGCATAGCCCTGGGCACACAAAAGATGCTCGCAAAGTACTCACAGTAACTAAGGTGTGACACTGTAACTAACAAAGGTGTGACTTGACCAAACCACTGCCCAGAAGTGCAGTCCCTCCCAGGCCTCAGTTCCTCCAGAAGAGAACGGAAGGAGGAGCCTGAAGTCCCGTCCAGCAATGGCATGCGAGGCTCCTGCCATGACCTCACCAAGTCCCTGGTGATAGGAACTGGACCTGCATTTTAGAACACAGACTCTCAGGACAGTGTCCTCAAGGGCCATTTCCTCTAGCCTCCAGCACTCCTGACTCATCTGGAAACTTCTAACCCTAGGAAGAAGCCCTCCAAGCCATCTTGCCACTGGAAGACCAAAGCTCAATTAGCCCTGAGACAGGCACTGAGGGACACATAAGATGTTTAATCTGAGATTTAAAAAAAAAAAAGTGAGGTTACTGCATATCAGAATACAACTCAAGGCTTTTTAGTGCTGGGTCTGCAGCCAGATCACAACTGAGCCAACAGAGTCCAGGTTATGGGCCATCCTCAACAATTCAGTGTAGCTATCACTGAGAAGGGGGTGACAGAGGATGAGATAGTTGAATCAACTCAGTGGACATGAGTTTGAGCAAACTCCAGGAGATAGTGAAGGACATGGAAGCCTGGCACGCTGCAGTCCATGGGGTCGCAAAGGGTCAGACACAACTAAGTGATTTAACAACAATAACCTCTGTTACACCGTGATAATTATAATTCTTAGTGGTTTGTGTTTGCTCATGTTTTATTTCAAATAAGGACACTTCACAAACCAGGACACCTGGTGTGCGTTTTTGTTTGATGGACTTTTCTAGATCTGCAGCTCTAGAAAAAAGTAACAGCTGGGGTAAGGCTATGGTTTTTCCTGTGGTCATGTATGGATGTGAGAGTTGGACTGTGAAGAAGGCTGAGCGCCGAAGAATTGATGCTTTTGAACTGTGGTGTTGGAGACGACTCTTGAGAGTCCCTTGGACTGCAAGGAGATCCAACCAGTCCATTCTGAAGGAGACTAGCCCTGGGATTTCTTTGGAAGGAATGATGCTAAAGCTGAAACTCCAGTACTTTGGCCACCTCATGCGAAGAAGACTCTGGACACCTCATGGAAAAGACTCTGATGCTGGGAGGGTTGGGGGCAGGAGGAGAAGGGGACGACGAGAGATGAGATGGCTGGATGGCATCACTGACTCGATGGACGTGAGTCTGAGTGAACTCCGGGAGTTGGTGATGGACAGGGAGGCCTGGCGTGCTGCGATTCATGGGGTCACAAAGAGTCGGACACGACTGAGCAACTGAACTGAAGAAATGAATAAATAGCTTCTTAAGAACATGAACCTATACCTTCAACATCCAGTGCACTATAGGTCTTTGACAAATGTTTGTTGAATTGAGTAGCTCTGTGGCTCTCTAGGGAGAAGGCAATGGCACCCCACTCCAGTACTCTTGCCTGGAAAATTCCATGGACGCAGGAGCCTGGTAGGCTGCAGTTCATGGAGTCGCTAAAAGTCGGACACGACTGAGCGACTTCACTTTCACTTTCCACTTTCATGCATTGGAGAAGGAAATGGCAACCCACTCCAGTGTTCTTGTCTGGAGAATCCCATGGACGGAGAAGCCTGGTAGGCTGCAGTCCATGGGGTCGCACAGAGTCGGACACGACTGAAGTGACTTGGCAGCAGCAGTGGCTCTGTGAGTACCTGCCTCGTGCATACACACCTACACACTCACCCCCATTCTTCTAGGCCTTCCGTGTATTAACCTAGCTTCGGATTCATCACCAGGAAGTGACACACCTGAACTCTGAGATGTGCTTTAGCGTTAAGCTCCTTGCATTTTACTGAGTGTCAGAAACAAAAACTAAGCAAAAAGAAACACATTTAGAGCAGGTTCAAATTTTATGAAAAACTCACTGAACACATCATCCTTTAAAAACACAGTTAGCTCATAATTCAATCTCAGAAAGAAGCTTTCTTCTTTTTAAAAAATGCATTGTTTTCTTCTAAGAATAGTATAACTTGCTTTGTCTTCCTTCTGCCTTTGAGTCTAGGTAACTCACAGTTGAATATAATGATCAATTAAGTTAACAGGCCCACTCCTTTTCTTGTTTTGTCCCCCCCCCCCCCTTCTTATTTTCCTATAGCCTCATCAAACATACTCCTCTTTGGACACTATCAAGTTCTTCAAGCAGGCAGCAGGAAAACACAGGAGAAACAACTACCCACACAGCTTGAGAACAATTAGCATCTGGAACTAAGTCGGTGATTGGTCTCTCTTTTTGTTCAACTGACTTGTATTTCTATTCAGTATTTTCTAAGAAAGATTGTGACCTTTTCTTTTTTATTTTTTTAGGAAAAAATACAAACTATGCCTGTAACTGAGATTAAATGAATGTAACCTGTTATACTTTACTATGAAGTCAACATTTTCAACCTTTACTTTAAAAGCAGTATCAAATCCCCCAGGCTTCAGGTGTGGGTAGTAAGGCTGATTGATGGCTTTGGGATCTGGGGCTTGGGCCAGACTGTATGATTTGGAGAGGATTCTGGGCTCGGACACGACTGAGCAACTGAACTGAACTGAACTGGGCTCCAAAAAAGGTATTCAGAAGAGGAAGAGACTCAGTGTTGGCTTTGTGCCTCCTACGTTTCACTCACTAGGCTAACAGGCTGAGGGTGCGCTCTGGGCCCACTCCTGTGCTGAGTTGAGCTACCTTTGGGGAGGAGGGCCTGGCCTCGGCGGCGTCTGCAGGCAGGGCTCTGGCAGTCTGGGGAAGGTTCCGGGGGGAAGCAAGACGCAAACAGGGAAAACAAGAGTATGGGATTAGGATGAAAACCGACAGTCAGGCCCAGGAAGAGGCCTGCCTTGGGCAAAGCAGCAGTGGAGTTTTCCCTGCCATATCTCCTCCGACAGGTACGAAGAATGACAGGCGGCGGCTAGGGGGCTTAGGTCCACTCACCAAGGTCGTTGTTGTTCATCATGGCGTTGGACGCTCGCAGCCGGGGTCCCTGCTGGGTGAAGTGGTAGCCGAATTTGAGGAGCGTAGCGTTTTTTTCCAACATGCTCACAATCTCCATTTCCACTTTGTTGCCCAGAGGCTGGCTCTTTGATTTAAAAAAGAAAGAAAAAACAAACAGTCACTTCTTGCTCACTCGTGCGGCACCTAGATCTTCTCTACTCGACGAAACCCCGAGAGCTGGGCTGGGATTTTAGTACTTCCCTGCCCCCGCCCACTCCAAGAGCAGGGCAACCGGAAGCCGGAAGTGTGGAGAAGTTGAAAGGTCAGGCAGCCAGGAGTCAATGAGCTGGGATTCAAACCTAGGGTTGCTGAACGCCAAGAAGAAATTTTTCCGCTGCCCGACAGCAGCCTTCTTGGACTATCTAAGCAGGAAGGACCTTCATATCGTTTAGTCTCAGGGAGATTTAAAAATCCCACAACCCAGGCTATCCCTCATACTAATTAAATCATTGGCTGCGGTACTCGGGTGTGCACGGTTTTTAAAACTCCCCAGGTGATTTCAGTACTTTGGCCACCTCATGCGAAGAGTTGACTCATTGGAAAAGACTGATGCTGGGAGGGATTGGGGGCAGGAGGAGAAGGGGACGACAGAGGATGAGATGGCTGGATGGCATCTTTTAGACTAGAGATTTGTAAATCTCTTCAATTTACAAATGAAGAAACAGGCCCAGGGAGGGAAGAGGATTTGTCTAAGGTCACACAGAAAGTTGGGACAGCCAGAGTTAGCTTCCTAAAGCCTCACTCTGATTATGCTAGTTCTCTACCCCCAGATCCATAGTGATGATCTGACAAAGATGAAAAGGAAAGGAAAACATGACAATACATAGTGTTGGGAAGGATATGATGTGGATATTCATCCTTCTAGTTTATAATAGTGGGAATAAAAGGGAAACAAACATTCATCAAGAGGCAGTTTCTCAAATGAAAGATGGTTAAGCTTTACAGTAGAACATGGGCAGCTGTACAATAACAGTGTGACTCTTTGGGCCCAAGCCTGGAAAGATTCTGTGACACAATATTGAATAGATGAAGCCTAGTGACATGGCAACCCACGCCAGTATTCTTGCCTGGAGAATCCCAGGGACGGGGGAGCCTGGTGGGCTGCCGTCTATGAGGTTGCACAGAGTCGGACACGACTGAAGGGACTTAGCAGCAGCAGCAGCGACAAGATGGGTTGTACTTGTTACGTAAAGTCAACTGTATTTCCCACACACATACATATGCAAATGTATGGTGATGAGCTTGGGAAGTTTTTGTTTTCTTTTTGTATTGGGTTTTCTGTTACCATGTATAATAAGATATTAAAGAGTAAACATAATCTTAAAAAGGTTTAAAAAGACACAGAAGGAAAGCTAACATGGTATTTAATGATTAAAGACATTCCCCCTCATAACAAGAACAAACCAAAAAATGTCCACTTTCACCAACATTGTCTGAAGGACAATTAAGTAAGAAAAAGAAAGAAAAGTCACCATATAGAGAAGGAAAAAGCAAAACTATTTCTATTTGCAGGTGACACAGTATTGTATCTAGAAAACCCTAAGGAATCCACAAAAAGCAATTATTAGAGCTGATCACCACATCAGCAAGCTTGCAGGGTGTTTAAGATCAGTATTCAAAACCCATCTGTGTTTCTACATACCAGCAATGAACCACCACCTCAAAGTGAAATTAAGGCAATCATTTCATTTACAATAACATTAAAACACTTAGGAATAAATTCAATAAAGAAACAAAGACTTGCATGCTGAAAACTATAAAACAGCATTGTACATTAAAGAGGACCTGAATAAATGTAAAAACATCCTATATTCATGGATCAGAAGACTTAATACTGCTAAGAGGGCAATACTCCCAAATTGATCTAGAGAAGCAGCAAACAAACACAGAAGCACCACTAATGACTCCCCACGGCTGATAACTGCTGCCATTTATTGAGAGATTACTATGTTCCCCATGCCCTGTGCCCAACATATAGGGTCTCAGTTCATTCAATAACCATACAGGATAAGCCCTGCCTTCTCTGCAGGCTGGCACTTAGGCCCTGCACAGTTCTGTCCTCGCCTTCCTTTCCTCTCTCAATCTTTCCTCAGGCTGGTTACCCCAGGGGTGGAGAGTCTGGTACCCGATGCCTGATGCAGGCAGAGGTCCATTCTAAAGGTTCACGTGTCCTCTTGCCTCCATGTGGAATGCTCCTACCCTCCCTCACCCTCCTGTTGACGTGTCCGTAATGCTTTAATTTGTTGTTGTTCAGTCGCTCATTTGTGTCCGACTCTGCAACCCCATAGACTGCAGCACACCAGGCTTCCCTGTCCTTCACCATCTCCCAGAGTTTGCTCAAACTCATTTCTATTGAGTCGGTGATGCCATCCAACTATCTCATCTTCTGTCATCCCCTTCTCCTCCTGCCTTCTTCTTTCCCAGCATCAATGTTTTAATAGCTACCGGAGATGCCCCCTCCCTGACGAGGCCTTCCTGATCTTTACCTCTGGAAACCATCTTTCCCTACTTGACACTCAAGCATTGTTATGTCCCTCTCTACTCCCAGCCCAGTCAATCTGCATTATTGGGTCACCTGTCTCTGTAACTGTCTCTCCCACTAGACCTGTGTTGTTCAGTAGAGCAGTCACCAGCTGCACTGGGCTCTTTAAATCTTTTTTAATGATATAACATTAGTTTCAGACATACAGTATAATGATCTGATATTTATATACACTGTGAAGTGATGACTACACTAAGTCTAGTTAACATCCATCCCCATACACAGTTACCTACATAGTTTCTTATTATGAGAACTTTTAAGATTTAGTCTTGGGAGTTCCCTGGTGGCCCAGTGTTTAGGATTCCGGATTTTCACTGCTGTGGTCCAGGTTCAGTCCCTGATCAGGGAACTGAGATCCCACAAGCCACACAACCAAAAAAAAAAAAAAAAGTACTCGCCTAGAAACTTTAAAATATGCAATATAGTATTATTAACTATAATCATCATGCTGTACATTACACCTCCATGTGTTACTTTTTTTCTTTTTTTTAAATTAATTAATTTATTTTACTTTACAATATTGTATTGGTTTTGCCATACATTGACTTGAATCTGTCATGGGTGTACATGTGTTCCCCATCCTGAACCCCCCTCCCACCTTATTAATAGAAGTTTGTACCTTTTGACATCTTTCACCCATTTCACCCACCCCTTACCCGCTGCCTCTAGCAACCACCAATCTGTTCTCTCTTTTTTTTCTTAGATTCCACAGATGAGAGGATATCGTATCTATATTTCTCTGAATTCACTTCACACAATATCCTCTAGATCCATCCACACTGTCACTAATGGCAAAAATTAATTCTTTTTATGACTGAATAATATCCCATTGGACATACCACATTTACTTTATCTATTCACCCAGCAACAAACACTTTGGTTGTTTCCATGTTTTGGCTATTGTAAATACTGGTGTAATGAATAGGGACACATATCTTTTCAAATTAGTGTTTTCATTTTCTTTGGATAAACACCCAGAAGTGAAATTGCTGGATCGTATGATAGTCCTACTTTTAATTTTTTGAAGAACAGCCATACTATTTTCCATAGTGGCTGCACCAATTGTAATTCCCATCAATGGTGCCCAATGGTTCCCTTTCTCCATATGCTTGCCAACACTTGTTAATTCTTATCTTTTTGATAACAGCCATTCTAACAGGTGTGAGGTGATAGCTCATTGTGGTTTGGTTTGTATTTCCCTGATGATTAGTGATTTTGTGCAACTTTTTATGTACCTCTTGGTCATCTGCATGTCTTCTATGGGAAACTATTCAGATTCTCTGCCCATATTTGATTGATTTTTTAAAAAATTTAACTAAATAAAATGTATATGGAATCTAAAAAAATACAAATGAATATATATAGTAAAAATAGAAACAGGTTCACAGATATAGAAAACAAACTATTGGTTACCAGCAGGGATAGAGAAGTGGGGAGTGGCAGTATACAGATAGGGGATTAAGAGCTACAAACCACCACATATAAAATAGATAAGCAACAAGGACATCTTGTAGAGCATAAGGAATTATAGACATTATCTTGTAATAACTTATAATGGAGTATAATCTATAAAAATACTGAATCACAGTACATCTGAAACTATAATATTGTAAAGCAACTATACTTCAATTAAAAGTTAAGTAAAATTTAAAATTCAGTTCCTCAGTTGCATTCAAGTGTGCAAGAGCCAGTGGCTAGAGGTTTCCATATTGGTGCAGATACAGAACACTTCCATCAACACAAAATTCTGTTGGATGGTTGCTAACCTAGACCGTGAGCCCTTAGGGAGCACATAATACCCTATCTCTAGGGCAAGGTCAAGGCATTGAACTGAATGGAAAAAATAGGAATATGATCAGTGCACAGCAACTTGGGGAGGCTGAGAAGATACATCAGCCCAATATCCAAAAGGACAAGTGTGGAACTGCAGTTGAGACTCTCGATAAAGAACTCCTTCCAGGTATCCTGAGTTCACCGGAGCTTGTGTGGGTTCAGACAGAGCCGGAACTGCTGACTAGGGCAGGCAGAGGGAGGATGGTAAGATTCCACCAGCCCATCTGGCAAGGCTTCTGATAGTGCTGGGAAGAGCTCAGGCCTGTCCTCGAAGGACCCAGCACAGTCCTGGGCTCTGGCCAGCTTGGTCTGGCAGATGATACAGACTGCGACCCCAGTAAGGAACTGGCATGTCCCCCGCCCACCCCACTAAGCAGGAAGCCTGGTCCCTCCTTGCTGTCACTTGTCAGGCAAGCTCTGCTAGAAAGCAAGATGGACTAGTCTTAAAAGCACCAGTGTCCCGAGTGGAGGGACTGCCAATGACTGCAGGGGCCGCTTCGCAAAGCTGACACATCGTGCCGCCTGGTCTAGAGCACAAAGCACTCAGATGCAAGCTGCCCCATTCGACTGCCCTCCTTCCCTGGGAGGTCGGCAGCCCTGGACTTGGGGATGAGTAAACTGAGCCCGTGTGTATATGGAAGCCAGGCTGTGCTTCCTCTGCTTAAATGAGAGCCAAGGCTAGAGCTGAAGCTGGAGCTGGAAGGACTTCAGAGGATGCTCCAGCACCACCTTCTCCGACAGCCCTGGAATACATGCAGACATGTCAGGTGTGTGCCAGACGGAACATTAGATAATCACAGCCTGTCTGCCTGGAGTGTTAATCTCTGACCCAAACTACATTTTTACATTAAAATAGAAAATGTGCATACATCGTAAGAAGCTTCCTACTTACTACCTTCTCAAGCCCTTCCTTTCTCCAGGGACTCTGAGACTAGAAGAACGGCAATCACTTCATAGATGAGAGAGGGGGCCTTGCAGACAGAGTCAGGACTAAAACTCTGGTCTCTTATTATCTAGTGATCATTGTGTCCTAGGCATGGCATAAGCACTTTACATAAGCTAAGTCAATTTCTCTTCCCTATAAACCAATGGAATATGTAGTATTCTTAAAACTTTCATCTTATAAACAAGAGACATGATAAGCAGATATTAAGAAATTTCCCTCCGATCACAGAGCTAGTCAGTTGCAGAAAGGACTTGCACAGTGTACTCCAGAGCCTGAGCTAGTTCCCACTTCAGTCGAGTGCCTCTGAAAGAGCTCAGAAGGGAGACTTGGCTCGGCGTGCAGATTGCCATCAACAGTGGCTGGCGAGGTAGTGGACTGCTCATCCCTGGAGGTGTGTGAAGAGATGGCAGACTGCATCCTGTAAGGGTCTCCTAGATGTTGCTGGGGGAGGCTTAGGCTCCGTGACCTTTAAGGCCTCCAGAGCCTGCATTGAGTCTATCACTAGCTTGCTTGGGATGGCATAACAAATTAAGACGTGACCTTGACAGTGTGTATAAGACACTTAGGAGCCTCTTGTGGGGAGACTGAAGTGGAGCAGCAGACTCTGGCAGTAGGGCCAGGGAGAGGAGGTCGGGAAGAACTTTTGCCCCACTTCAGACATGCTTGAAAACTAAATCACTTGTGAGTAAATATTATCTCATTATTAACAATTCTAATAATGATACTAAAGCAGATGGAGTAAATTAAAAGTCTCCCTTCACATCATTTATCGTCCTACCCGCTTTCCACAGAAGAAACCACCATGGCCAACAGGATGTGTTCCTATGGATTTTTTTTTTTCTATGCAATATGTAACAAAAATAGACAGATTTTTCTTATTTTTCATTTTTTCCCTTAATGGATTCATACTGTACTTATTGTTCTGTAACTTATCTTTTTCATTTAATGTTTTCTGGAATCTTTCCAGGTCAGCACATGGAGAACTACCTCATTCCTTCTAACTGCTTCATGGGATGCCCTAGTCGAGACAGATAATTTCATTTGCTTCCAGTTTTCCGTGTCATACACAATGCAGGAGTGGGCTTTGCTGGAGAGGTAGGAGTATTCTTCAGGCTGGATGTGGAGATATAGTATTGGTGGGTTAAAATGACAGGCATATTTTGAATTAAATGTGTGACTGCCCTCCCCAAAGGACACGAACACTGATGTGCCCTTCAGGAGTGTATGACACCTCTTGCTCCCTCAGCCTTTACTCTGACCATGTATTATCAATCTGAGGAGAAGATGATCAGATTCACTACTTAATGAAACCATCCAACAACTCAGGTGCAACTGAGCTGTGACCTGGAGCTGGACAGAGGTGCCATGGACACCGAGAAGCTCACTTGATACATGTCATGGGGCCAGTTTTGGCCTTTTCTTTAATCCAGAAAATATGGACAACTGAGAACACTTGAAAAAACAACAGAAAGGAGCCTTGGGAATTATCTAATCCAACTTCAGAGTCCCAAATCCTGGCTGATATTAACATTTCCTCCTTTATTACAGCTGCCAGATTGTTCTGTTCCACTTACACACTCCCCTGGGGATGGGAATACACCATTCTGAGTTGCCTGCTCTATCCTTGGCTTGCTCTGCTGGTTAGAAAGGCCTTTCTGGTCAAACAGCAGCAATGAAAAAGGATAGAAATGATTCTCACTCTGCTGATTAAAACATGCCTGCAGGACTGGCCCAGTGGTCCAGTGGTTAAGAATTAGCCCGCCAATGCAGGGGACATGGGTTTGATCCCTGGTCTGTGAAGATCCCACATGCTGCAGAGCAACAAAGCCCATGCACTGCAACTACTGAGCCAGGGCTCTCTACAGCCCGTGCTCCACAATAAGACAAGACACTGCTATGAGAAGCCCACACAGCACAGTAAAGAGAAGCCCGAGTGCAGCAACAAAGACCCAATGCAGCCAAAAAAAAAAAAAGCCTGCAATTCTTTGACACTCCTCCCTTCAAAAGGTAGAGCCTAATTCCTCTCCCCTTGAGGGTGGCTTTGCTTAGTGACTCATTTCTAACAGACAGAACATGGCAGAAGTGACTGTGTAACTTCCAAGGTTGGCTCATAAAAGGCATTTTTGGCTTGGCTTCCTTCTTTCTCTGCCTTGGATCACTAGCTCAGGGAGAAGTTAGCTGCCATACCATGAGGACACTCAAGCAGCCCTATGGAGAGGTCCACATGGCAAGTAGCTGAGGCTTCCTGCCAACAGCCATGGAAGAAGCCACTTGGAAGCAGTTCCTCTAGCATTGGTCAACCCTTCAGACTTGGTCAAGCCTTGACTGTAATCTCATTAGAGATTGGGCTAGATCTATGCAGTCAAATTGCTTCTGGATTCCTGACTCAGAAACTGTGAACTAAATGCATGTTCATGTTGTTTTAAGTGGCTGAGTTTTTTGGGGGAAGGGAGCATACTTTGTTACACAGCTGGAGATAACTGATAGACTCACAGACAGTGTTGACCAAAAAAAGCCAGACACAGAAAGATTCCATTTATATAAAGTTTAAGAACAGGCAAAACTCGTCTCTGATGGCAGGAATTAAAATATTCATGCATTTGCGGGGTGCTGATTGGCAAAGGGGCCTGAGGGAGCCTGCTGGGGTGCTGAAGTGTTCCACATCTTGAACTTGGTGGTGATCACACAGCTACACATAAATTCGTAAATCCACTGAGTCGTCTACTCAAGATGCATTTGCTTCACTATGTATAAGTTAACTTCAATAAAAAATAAACTCAAGTAGGAAAGGAAGAGAGGGAATAAGAGAGGAAAAGAAAGTGGTTAAAAGTTGTTCCTTGCATAAGCTAGAATCTCTTGGATGTCGGTCCTCCCCATCCCACCCTTCCACCACTGACTGGGCCTAATTAACAATAGAAACATCTCCCCCCTTGATTGAGAAAAGACTATATGTCAGATATATGAGGCATACCCCTATTAGGCGAGTATGAGTATTATTCCCGTTTTACACATAAAGAAACAGAGGCACGGATACAAGAAGTGACTTCCCCCCATTACACAGAAAGAACATGACACAGCTGGGGCATAGCCAGGACTCCATCCCTTGTTTGACTTCAAATGTCAGAGATTTGAAGCCAGGGAGCCCCTGGGTCAGTCTGTCTCCTGCCTAGCTTCTCCAAACACAGCCTGCAGTGGGGACCTGACATGGTGTGAGATCGTCACTGTCACAAATCTTTATTCTTGTTTATTCTGATCTGCATAGGAAAAGGATTTTCTCTATTATTTCCACTGACTTCATTTCATCTTTCCCTTAGAGTGAGGTAAGTAAAAGAACATAATTGACATTTAGAGGAAGGGACAGTGACACATGCCTGTCCTCTCAAGGAGGCTGAATACTTCCAGACTGAATTACTTCAATGCAAAATGAGACTACAGACTCGAAAACTATGCACAGACGGAGAGCTGCTGCTTAGAAGCTAAAACTATAAGGAACAAAACAAAACACAGTTGGTCTTGCTCTCGTGGTTTTCAAGAGTGTGTTTTCCTTATATCTTGCAAAACCAAAAGTTATATTCAGCCTCATTTAAAAAGCTGCCCTGAGTGTGGAATCTAAAATTAATGGGTATCACCATGTGTGAAAACCTTCAGGATCCTATTCTAGCATAGCTTTTGTTTTCTAAATTTATTTCCACTAGGAAAACAATCCAATCTGGAAAAACAAGAAAACATGATCCACTTCCTTTAGCTTCTTTTCAAAATATTAAGCACATTCTCGCTGTCAAATATTGGAATGAAATGCGAGACACCCAGTGAAATCCCCCTAGACTTTGCACATGTCTTCATGTGGAGAGGGAGCCTATTTTCAGGCCTCGTCTCTGCTGAGGGGCAGGGAGAGTGTCCCATGCCCCAAGTGTCCTGGGAAGGGCCTGCTGGAGGGAGCTCTGTGGGAGAGGAGAGTGGCTCAAGAGCGGCGAAGAGCCGCTGCTTGGGACACGGTTGGCTTGGGATGGATGGGCCTGCAGGCACCCCATGTGTCCTGCCTGCCTCCTGGGTGCTGGGAGGGTCTCTCCTGTCTGTTCATTAACACAGCCTGTTTGGAAGCTGGGTGCTTCAGTTCCAGCCCAGTTCTGAGCCTAACTTGATTCGTGACATTGGGCATGTCCCATCCCTTCTCAAATCCTTGGTTTCCCCATCTGCAAAAGGGGGGCTGGACTAGGCATGTCCCAGCGCTCTCAGCGGCAGTCAGCCCCCTGCCCCTCCCCCCATGCTCAGGCTCACTACTGTCCCAGGGTGACTCCAGGCAGCAAGAGCATGGAAGTAAAAGAGAGCCTGGCTGAGTCAACAAGCAGCCTCAGAGTCCTATCCTGAGTCCGTGTCCTGAACCAGCCTGTGAGGCTCTGTGTCACCCTGGGCAGAACTCCCCGAGTCCGTCTCCTTGGCCGAATAAGGAGAAGGGAGGACTCTGACACAGGTTACGGGCGCAGGGCTGAGGAGAAAGCTGTGGCCTCTGGGGACCTCGGTGACTAACAAGAACGAGGAATAAATCCAGCGCCACTCATCACCTCCTCTTGGCCACATGCCCCCAGAGCCCATGCCTCCCGGGGCACTGAGAGAGGTATGGATGGCCTTCCCCTAGCCTGAGCCAGCAGAGCCCCCTCCTCGAGTCCTGTTTCAGCCCCCCACCTCCCCCACCAGGTCTCAGTCCAGTCTCTAGACTCAGGCTCCCAGGAGTACCTCCTCACAGGCACCCTGAATGTAGGTAGTCAAAGCCCCCTCTGGTCTCCAAGCCCTGATGCCCTCTTCCTGCCCCCAACCCTCTCCCATCCAGCCGGGAACCATCTTATGACAGCCCACAGGCCACTTCCCTTCGAACTACTCACTCCCAGCCCTTTGGGCTCCCCTCAGCTCCCTTTCTGGCTTTCCTCAGGCGGTCCCATTAGTTGATTCTGAATTGACTCTACAGCTGTCCTCTCTCCTTCTCTTTGTTCATGTGGTTCCCTACACCGGGGATGCCATGGCCTCCACTTAACCCTCTGACATACTTCCACCCTAGAGTTTATCTCAAATTCCGCCTCCTCCAAGAAGCCCTCCTTGATGCCTGCTCCTGACTGAAAATTTTCCCCACAGTACCCCACTGTGTGTGGCTTGCTAGAGCACCTGGCTGAATGATCAACTATACACATGTCAGTCATCTCATCCAGTGTGGAATCTCAAGAGGACAGAGCCAGTATTCACACACAGAGCCCCGTACAGCTCTGGGTACAGCAGGCACTTACTAAACCCTGAGATAAAACAAAGGGAGACACTCCTAGGATGAGGTGGGAGCAGGTGGTGACCAGTGCTCTGGCCTGGCACCAAGGGAAAGGGACAGCTGAGAAGAACTAAGACCTGCACAAAACTACAGTAGATTCAAGAACCCAGACAGGCACAGTTCATGGACTTTAGCGTCACATAGACCTGGATTCTAACCTTGCCTCTCTTACTTCCTGTATGACCTCAGGCAGGTTACATAGCCTGCCTGGGCCTCAGTTTCCTCATCCACAATACTAGGATAGGCTGTGACATCCATCCAGCGAGTCTTTGCCAGCCTTAAATGAGATAATGGATACATGGTACCTGCTCAGTACATTAACTCTTAGAATAATGTGTGAACTCCCTAGGTCACCTTCAGAGTAAATATAAAAGTGAACAACTTCATAGTATTCATCTCTTAGCTCCTTAGAAGTAGAGATTCTCATTATCCCCATTTTACAAATGAGGAAACTGAGGCTCAGGGAAGTGGATAGCCTTGCATGGATGTTTAGCCGGGCTGAGGGTGATGGTCAGCATGGGCTCTGTCTTTGGGGGGAAGCACTGGGAGGGGAAGTGGGCAGCTTGCTCCCTGTAAGCTGCCACCAGAATGACCTGAAGCCAGTGCTCTGGGTCATCTTTGGCCGACATTCTGTCCCAGGAATCAGGTTTCAGCTGAGACTCCCTGCCCGGGTAGGCCTGGTATCACATGAGTAGCCAATCCCAGGGCTTGGCCTAAGGCAACTGCCAGGCATGTTACATGCCTTTGTTCCATCTCATCTGCCCCCTCTGCCTGCAACAAAGCAGGGTCAGCAATGGAAGAAAGGATGGAAGCAATGGGGGCTGGGAATGGGTGCTACAGCAGCAGGCTACTGGCATGTGAGAGATGGAAAGAATTTAATGCAGCAAGTTCACATGACACGGCTGCTGCAGGCTCATATGGCCTCTCTTTATGAATTAGAGAAAAGTGCCTTCTCTGGATGAATCAAGTCCTGTATGAAGTTTTAAAGAGTAGATTATGAGTTGGGTTTTGTCCCCTGTCTCCTCATTGTACAGTGGACAACATATACAACCATCCAGCGCAGCCCTGTTTATCAAGTGCCACTGCGGGACCAAGTTCTGAACTGCGTATTGGGATATGGAGATGACTTAGACACAGCCCCCACTTCTGAGAAGTTCAGAGGGAAGCCAAGGTGCTAGGAGAACCAGGGAAGGAGCTCTTAAACTCTCTCTGCGGGGAGGCTCAGAGGCCCTGTGGCAGGCTGAAGGGAGAAAGCAGTTATATGCTGGCTCTTGTGGGGGGGAAATAAAGGTTGGATTTGTAGTGTTTGCCAACATCCACAGTGTTAATACTCTCACTAGGAGTAACTACCAGTGTGCCATCACTCAAGTGGAGTTGGGAAGGGATATATGTACAGTTAGCTCCAGCAAGGTGGTTCAGGCTGGCTCTAGAACCACTGGGAGGAGAGACTACAACCAAATCCAGAAGGAAGAGGAGGATTTCTCTAGGCAGAGAAGGGGTCAGGGCAGGGGAGGACGTTCCTGGGGAGAGAAAAGAATAGCTCTAAGTCATGGAGCCGTAAGAGTAAGTAGGGAGCAAACTGTGAAGAGTTGTGAAGGTTTAAGATTGGGAGAAGTGTTAGTCTCTCAGTCATGTCCGATTCTTTTTGACGCCATGAACTATATAGTTCACCAGGCTCCTCTGTCCATGGAATTCTCCAGGCTAGAATACTGGAATGGGTAGCCATTCTCTTCACCAGGGGATCTGCCCAACCCAGGGATCGAACCTGGGTATCCCACATTGCAGGCAGATTCTTTATCATCTGAGCCACCAGGGAAGGGACCGCCAAAGTCTTCTGGAAGCTGGTGATGCTTAACCTCTTGACACAGGTTACCTGCCTATATGAGTCATTAAGCTGTGGATTTAACTTCTATGCACTTTTCTATATATTTGTATAATTTTTTTAATGAGGATAAAAAGTAGAGATAATCTCATTCAGGGACAACCACTGTACACAATTTTGTTCTATTTCATCCAATCTTTTTCCTATACACACATTTATATGACCATTCAGCAAACATTTTCATGTAGGGAAAAAAAGCAAGTTCTCTATCAAACCATAAAGAATAAAGCATTTTAGCACTAGAAGCGACATGGTATACTGGAAAAGAGTGGGTTTCAGAGTCAGAGACCTGCATTCAAATCCTGCTTCTGAAAGTTCTCAGGGCTGCTTGGCAGCCCTGAGAAAGCTGCTAGCCTTCAGCTTCTCTGAGCCGTTTTGTTTTCTGAAAACTGAGACCGATAACACTCACATCCTGCAGGGCAGTTGGGAAGATCAGAGATGATGTGTATAAGGTACACAGCACATAGCCTGGCCCACAGGGAACCCTCAACATGTGCAACAGACATGATACTGTTATTAGTATCATCTTAGAAAGTTAGAACTGAAATGGTTGCCCTGAAGATAAATGACTGAACTACGGAAGTTATAGAGAAATGATAACCCTGTAAGGAAAAAGGCAAACTAGAATTTGCCCAGGGAATAACCTTGATGGTATTCAAAAGCCCACTGAGTGGTGTAGGGGGGTGATGGATAAAAATGGTGTTGTTTTGCCTAATGAGGAAGGCTCCAGTGGTTTATAAGATCTGTGCATCAGATATACCCTGTATGCAGCAGAGAACAGAATTAAACTCAACAAACAGGACTTATAGGGAGCTGACTTCTACTGGATATAAGGAAGGATATTCTCACTAAAAATGAAAGGGGTGATCTCAATAAAAAGTGAGCCTCCCATCATTAGGGGTCCCCAAGCAGAAGCTGGTGGAGCACTTGGTGGGAATGATGAAGAAGGAACTGTGAGCATGTAGAGGGTATGGACTGGATGACCTTGGAGGTCTCTTTAAAGCTGGGCTCTGGAGCTTTCATAAGCAGCAGCATCTGCTCTGTCCAGTCCATACAGCAGCAAATGAACAAGTGCAGAAGTGCAAGCATCAGGTGAAGGACACAAGGAGGCCCTTGCCCATCTCACCTGGTTATCGATCTTCAGTTCCACCAGAGAAGTGTTGTACGGAAGTGCTTCCACTAAGCGCAGGATCCCGGCTCCGGATATGAAGTTCGATTCCACGTTCAGTGTCTTCAACACCTTGTTCACCTTGAGCATCTCGGCAAGGGCCTTGGACCATAGGAGAAAAGGTAGGGTACCGTGAATTACCTGATCAAGGCTGGAACCCCTGTGGGTAGAACCTAAAATACTGAGGGAGCCTTGCTGGGAGTGAGAGTCCCTCAGACACAGTCAGGGACCAGGAAGAAGATCTCCTCAACTTCCTTCACCAAGCACCATTCTGTGTCTCTCCTCCCCTCTGGCTTGCTGTGGCTCCAAACCCCAGCTGGAGAGTTTCAGCTCCTTAACCTGCATCCAAATCTTCTATTACCTGGTTCCCTTGCCCTGATCAGCCTCAACTCCAGCTACCCTCTTGTTGGTGCTACTCTCAGTTCCCCCCGGCACCCAGCGCTCTCCCTCTGCTCTGCCTTTCCTCATCCTTCCCTACCACCTGGAATGCCCTTCCTTTCTGCTTCACTCATTGAAACCCTGTCCATCCTTCCAGGCCATTCTAATGCCCCTTTCTCTAAGAGTCTTTCCCCCTAGCTTGCTGTGCCTGCCTTCTTGAACCTCACAGACTTTATCCATAACCTCCCTCATGGAACTTGTGTTCCTGTGTTTAGAGTTGTTTTTATAGAGGTTTTGTCTCCTCCATTAGCCTATATACTCTTGGTGGGCTGTTGGTGCACCTCGTTCACCCCAAGGGAACCTCCCACCCATACAGTGCTCAGCACATAGTAGGTCCTCAGTCACTGGTCACTGGACTACTGGAGTTCCAAGTTCCCTATATACTTTCAACTTGTCTTTTCTGTGTCCCTGTTGGAATTCCATGGAGTTGTCATTCTCTTTGAACAGCAGAGAGGGGAGCCTGGGAAGCCATCCCACTGGGCAAGTGACCAGGGCAAATCGGAAGACAGGAGCTCGGATGGCCCCAGCATGTTGGAGGACTTCAGCCAGGGGGTGTAGATGACAATCAGAGCCTCTGGAGGAAATGAAGTAATTAGCAGGTGGTGGAAACGATGTGTCATGGTGGAAAGGAGACACCAGCAGCTGATGAGCCAGGATGTAAGATCAGTGGGTCCTGGTTGTCTGAAATGACGATCTGGTCCAGGAATGCCCGTCCCACTGGCCCTGCCTGCTGAAGCCTTCGCAAGGCTCAGCTCCTCGGATGCCTTCAGAGCCCAAATCCTCAGCTCCCCTGCTTTCGTGTGCCCCGGGATGACATGTCAGCTTCCTCTCCAACCCTGCGTAGGCTGGACCCTCCTGAGGGGATGGACCCAATCTGTGCCCACCCACAGCATCCCTCTTGCTCCCCAGGAAAGGTGTGGCCTGATAATCAAAATACTTGACAGCCAGTATGTAAGTATAGCAGGCTGATCCAAGTCGACATACTAGTGACTGAGCTGGTCCTATAGGCAGTGTCATACCAGGTGTCAACTCTGTCTGCTGGACCAGAGTAAAGAAATGGGCAGGAGAAGAGCTGTGGCAGGCAGTGCGGACGCTAATGGAGCTCCGGTAGCTTGTTACCAATTGTCCCAGAAGTATTTTCATCTTCAACAATGGGTATCCTGGTGTGAAGGGTATGACATCAGCTGTTGACCTGGCACAGAGTCAATTCCCCGTAAATATTTGTGGAGCTGAGCTGACTGCCAGCACAGATGGGCTTGGTTTCTGATCCAGTGACAGCAGTGGACACAGCATGTGACTGCCAGCTGTGCTGGAGACATCCTGAGGTCAGAGAACATCTAACCAGAGGTTCTCCACTGGCAGCAGTGAGAGACTATGAGCTATTTCTATCGTTTCGAAAACAACCAAGGAAATGTCCTATGTATTTTAAAAATGAGAAAATAATTGATTGCTATGAATGGACCTCAAAGTAAGGAAATTTATCAGGATAAAGAAGGATAGTATGGGGTCAATTATCCAAGAAGACATACCATTCTTAATGAGAATGTGCCTAATAACAGAGCATCAAACTATATGAGGCAAAAACTAATAGAATTGCAAAGAGAGAGAGAGATGAATCCACTATCATAGCTGCAGACTTCCATACACCTCTATGGATATGGACAGCTCTAGCAGGTCAAAGACCAGGAAAGACATAACTGAACACAACACCACCATCAGTCAGCTAGATATAATTGACATCTATAGACTATTTCATCCAGCAAAAGCAGAATACACATTCTTCTCACGCACATTGGAACATTCACCAAAATAGACCGCATTCTGGGCCACAAAACACACTATAACAAATTTAAAGGAACAGAAATCATACAATGTCTGTTCTCAGACCATAATGGAATCAAACTAGAAATTCAATAACAAAAAGATAAGTAGAAAACTCCCCTAATACATGGAGATTAAGCAACACACTTCTAAATAACACATGGATCAAATAAGAAATCTCAACATAAAGTATTTTGAATTATGACTAAGTGGGATATTCCATCACATCAACAAGCTAAAAGAGAAAAACCAGTCATTTCAATAGATGCAAAACAAGCATTTGACAAAATCCAACATCCATGCATGATAAAAAGTCTCAGTAAACTAGGAACAGAGAGCAATTTCCTCAAATTTATAAAGATTATCTACCAAAAAACAAAAAACCCTACAGTTAACTTCATATTTAGTGGTAAGAAATTTGAAACTATTTCTAAGATTAGGTACAAGGCAAAGATGCCCCCTTTCAACCCTCTTTTCAATACTGTAACAGAAGTTCTGTCCAATGCACTAAGGCAAGAAAAGGAAATAAAAAGCATATAAATTGGGAAGGTGAAATAAAACTGTCTTTGTTTGCAAAGATGAGATGGTTGGATGGCATCACCAATTCGATGGACCTGAGTTTGAGCAGGCTCCAGGAGTTGGTGATGGATGGGGAAGCCTGGCATGCTGTAGTCCATGGGGTTGCAAAGAGTCCGACACAATTCAGTGACTGAACTGCACTTGTTTGCAAATGACATTATTGGTTACACAGAAAATACAAAATAACTAACAAAGAAAACTCCTGGACCTAATAAGCAATTATAGCAAGGTTGTAGGATATGGTTAATAAAGAAAAGTCAGCTGCTTTCCCATAGATAGCAATGAACAAGTGGAATGTAAAATTTAAAGTACAATACCATTTACATTAGCAAACAATTTCATTTCAAACAATGAAATACTTAGGTATAAAGCTAACAAAATATGTATACGATCTATAGGAGCTAAACTATAAAACCCTGTTGTATTAAATCAAAGAAGAACTAAATAAATGGAGATATATTCCCTATTCATGTACAAGAAAACTCAATATTATCAAGATACCAGTTCTTCCCATTTTGATATAGATTCAATGCAATCCCAGTTGAAATCCCAGCAAGTTATTTTGTGGCTATCAACAAAACTTATTGCTACTAAATGGTTAATTGCCATGGCTGGTAGGCTAATTCATGTACCTTTTAACCTGCTATTAGTATTGTAGTAATCATACTGTACTGTTATTCTTTATCTGTCTACATGAACCATTACATTCATGAAAGTGGGAGCTGTGACTATCTTGGTCACAGTTGTATTCTCAGAGCCTAATTCAGTGCTGGACATAAACACTCCATAAATATGCATTGAATATTTTAAGAAAAGGAGTTGATGGCTACTTTATAATAAATACAATTTAATCTAATCAGAGATCAAATTTCCAATATCCGTTGGATCTTAGAAAAAGCAACATAATTCCAGAAAAACATCTACTTCTGCATTACTGATTACGCTAAAGGCCTTTGACTGTATGGATCACAACAAACTGTGGAAAATTCTGAAAGAGATGGGAATACCAGACCACCTGACCTGCCTCTTGAGAAACCTATATGCAGGTCAGGAAGCAACAGTTAGAACTCGACATGGAACAACAGACTGGATCCAAATAGGAAAAGGAGTACGTCAAGGCTGTATATTGTCACCCTGCTTATTTGACTTATATGCAGAGTACATCATGAGAAATGCTGGGCTGAATGAAGCACAAACTGGAACCAAGATTACAGGGAGAAATATCAATAACCTCAGATACGCAAATGACACCACTCTTATGGCAGAAAGTGAAGAGAAACTAAAGAGCTCTTGATGAAAGTGAAAGAGGAGAGTGAAAAAGCTGGCTTAAAAACTCAACATTCAGAAAACGAAGATCATGGCATCCAGTCCCATCAGTTCAGTTCAGTTCAGTCGCTCAGTCATGTCCGACTCTTTGCAACCGCATGAACTTCAGCACACCGGGCCTCCCTGTCCATCATCAACTCCCAGAGTTCACCCAAACCCATGTCCATTGAGTCGGTGATGCCATCCAACCATCTCATCCTTTGTCGTCCCCTTCTCCTCCTGCCCTCAATCTTTCCCAGCATCAGGGTCTTTTCCAGTGAGTCAGCTCTTCACATCAGGTGGCCAAAGTACTGGAGTTTCAGCTTCAGCATCAGTCCTTCCAATGAACACCCAGGACTGATCTCCTTTAGGATGGACTGGTTGGCCTTCCTGGAGTCCAAGGGACTCTCAAGAGTCTTCTCCAACACCACAGTTCAAAAGCATCAATTCTTTGGCACTCAGCTTTCTTTATAGTCCAACTCCTACATCCATACATGACTGCTAGAAAAACCATAGCCTTGACTAGATGGACCTTTGTCAGCAAAGTAATGTCTCTGCTTTTTAATATGCTGTCTAGGTTGGTCATAACTTTCCTTCCAAGGAGGAAGCGTCTTTTAATTTTATGGCTGCAGTCACCATCTGTAGTGATTTTGGAGCCCCAAAAAATAAAGTCAGCCACTGTTTCCACTGTTTCCAGTCCCATCACGTCATGGCAAATAGACAGGGAAACAGTGGAAACAGTGACAGGCTTTATTTTTAGGGGCTCCAAAATCACTTCAGATAGTGACTGCAACCATGAAATTAAAAGACGCTTGCTCCTTGGAAGAAAAGCTATGACCAACCTAGACAGCATATTAAAAAGCAGAGATATTACTTTGCTGACAAAGGCCCATCTAGTCAAAGCTATGGTTTCTCCAGTGGACATGTATGGATGTGAGAGTTGGACTATAAAGAAAGCTGAGCGCCAAAGAATTGCTGCTTTTGAACTGTGGTGTTGGAGAAGACTCTTGAGAGTCCCTTGGACAGCAAGGAGATCAAACCAGTCAATCCTAAAGGGAATCAGTCCTGAATATTTTTTGGAAAGACTGATGCTGAAGTTGAAACTCCAATACGTTGGCCATCTGATACGAAGAACTGACTGATCGGAAAAGACCCTGATGCTGGGGAAGATTGAAGGCAGGAAGAGAAGGGGACGACAGAGGATGAGATGGTTGGATGGCATCACTGACTCAATGGATATGAGTTTGAGCAGGCTCTGGGAGTTGGTGATGAACAGGGAAGCCTGGCGTGCTGCAGTCCAAGGGGTCACAAAGAGTCAGGCATGACTGAGTGACTGAACTGAATGAACTGAATCTAATCAGAATTATTTTTAAGACACAGGAAAGATCAAATAAAATTGATCACTGGGAACCACCAATGAAGACAATAATTTTAGATATGGAGAAACTGAGGACCAGGGAGGGGCAGGCCCTTGTCTACACAAGAGTGGAGACAGAGATCCAACTTTAAGGTCCACGTGACTTGCATTTAAATCTCAACTCCACTTCTCACTTGCTGTGAAACTTTGGACAAAGCAAGTTGTCTGAGCTCCCTCTACCCCACGTTCTTCATCTGTAAAGTGGGGAGCCCTGCACCTCTGGGATCTGGGATGATTGTGGAGATTAACTAGGATAATGTACAGATGGTGCCTGGCTAATGGCTGTTCTGTCCACATTCCCTCCTGGCTCCTAGCCCTGTGTCTTTCACCACATCACACCTCACCACACAGGGTTCTTCATCGGTGGCACATGGCCAGTCCTGAGGCCACAAATGTCAACTTTCCTGTTTCTATGCCTCCCACTCTCAAGGCAACAGAACAGAAAGGTACATACAAATGCCACAGGGTCATTGCTCCGTGTTCCCACGATGCTGAACTTCTTCACATACGAGTTCTCTTTGAGGGCTTCTGCATACGCCTTCAGAGTGGGTATGGGGATATTCTGCAGAGAGAAAGTCAAGCAGTGATCAGTAGCCCTGCTAGGGGCAGGCAGGGCAGAGAGATGGGACAGTACTTCTCTCACCACCTGATGCAACCTGATGTCCAGCATGTCTCTGACCAAAGAGCTGAATGGGCAGAGGGTTCCTGCTTTGCCCCAGATGGCTGAGATTTGGGGAGAACTTTCTGGTAAACAGATTGAGAAAGTCCTCCCTGAACATTGCAGGTAGCACCTGTAGTTTTCTCTTTGTACATGCAGAGACCGAAGGAGCAGGAAAACATCAAGGCAAAGGTGCAGGAGAGTGTTGTGCCGAGAGCTCAGGCCTGTGGGTGTGTGCAGCAGGCAATGTTTCTGACTTGCTGTGTGACTCTGGGGGAGTCTGCCCCTCTCTGAGTTTGTTTCCGTAAACTAAGGTGGGGCATTGCCCTAGACAATCTTTAAGAGACATCTGTCCCAGAAAGTCTCAGCCCTACCACACATCGGAGGTGCTAGGGAACTTTCATAAAATGCTGATGCTCAGGCCTGCCCTGCACCAATAAAATCAGAATCTCTGTGGGGAGAGGGACTGGGCATTGGCATTTATTATTTTTTTAATCTCAAGTGAATACCACTGACCTAGTCCAACTGCCTCACATGCAGAGGGGAAATGGGCCTGAAAAGGGCGAGCCCTTGCCTGAGGCCCCACAGTGGGCCCTGAGGCCCACTTCTGAGGCCCCTGAGGCTCCAGAAGGCACAGGGCCGTGGCCAGGTCCCCCCATCCCACGCTTCTCTGAGCCCATAGACGTTGCCAGGGTGCACAGTTCTGAATTGTGCCAGTGTCTCCCACGGCGCACACGGCAGATAGCGGAGGCACCCGAATGGATCTCGCATTTCAGAGCGTCACTTTATCCCCCATGGGAGCAAAGCTCAGGGAGGCCAGGTGGAGGAGACACTGCAGGCGCAGGTTTCCAATCTGATTATGCCACGAGGCTGGCAGCCACTTAAAAGAAAGCGGAGAAGAAAGGAAAAGCGAGCTGGGAAGTGAGGGGCCCACTTCTTAGCTTACATCCACACCCCCTGAGAACTAATCTCTCTGGCTCCCGGGCTGAGCAGGTGAGCAGGCAGCTGGGCCTGCTCCTGCATTCCTCCCACAGCCTGTCCACCCGTCTCCGCTCTGCCTGGTGGTCACACAGGAAGGGTCCAAAGAGATGTAGGCCAACAGCCTAGAGTATGGCTTTGGACACTGGGCCAATGGTTCCCATCTAGGGTTGCAGAATGAGGCTGAATACGTGCAGGAGACACAGGTTCAGGGTTAGGCCCCTCCCCAGGCTTGGGTTACCCCACGAACGTGGTGGGCACCAGGCTTTTCCAGCCTTCAGATCCCGTGTAGCCATATGTGTCTGACTCATGATTTATCTCTGAGAAGCTCTCAGTGTTGTGGATAAGGTGGTGGGTTTCCAGAGTCGAACCTGGGTTGGCTGTGGTGAACATCTGGGTCTGATGTCAGGCCCCGAAGGAAACCAAGATGATGGGCTGTCCTGGTTTATACTGTCCTCCTACCCCAAAATTTTGCCTCTATTCCTGATCCAGAAGGACCCAGAGTCCAAGCAGGACACTGGTGTCTGTGTGCAGTCTGGTCTGGGCTGTCTGGGTCTGAGTGGACTCGGCTTCCCCCACACTCCCACAACAGGGGAAGTGGAGTGAAGGGGGCCTCACCCGGATGTTGTTGAGGTTGACCTCTTCAAGTTTTGGGTCATTGTTCTTTATCCTCTCCAGTGTTTCTTCCACGTCTGTGGCATTTGGTTCTTCGTCAGGCACAGGCTTGTACTGTGTAGGTTTGATCACACCTAGAGTGACCGACAACAGGGAGATGGCTCACAGAGATGGGGCGTCATTTCCCCTCGACACAAGGACATCAGAAGGAAGTGGCGGTGGAGCTCAGGGACATGGAAGGCTGGGCCTCTTGGGGGTTACTGAGGGGACGGGTTGGAGGAGGATGGCGATGGATGGGGCCTGGAGTCTGGGCCCTGCTTGGACAATGCATCTGCCAACCTGCAAGAACCAGGTGAATTCACTAAACTGCCTGAAGCTCGGTGTCCTCACAGTAGGGTGTGAACAGTCGTTCTACCCAGTGGGTTCCTGTGAGGATAAAACGAAGACTGGGTGGGAAAGAAACGTGTAGGCCTTCCAGAGGAAAGGGTAATTGTGCTGTGGGTGCCTTCATTTCTCTTTGGGGCCAAATTACCAGCTTGAAACAACACAGTGGAGAAATTCAGACAATGTAATGTTGGCACAGGAAAGGACAAGGAGACTTGTGGAGCAGGAGGGGCGCCCAGAGACAGACCCGTGTGGACACATGGACATTTATGATCCGGGTGGAGCCCCAAACCAGAGGTGAGAGGATGGACTTTGCGAGGAGTGGTGCTGGGACAATGGAATATTGATATAAGAAAATGAAAGCTTGATCTCATTTCACACCACACACAAACATGAACCCCAGGAGGATTAAGAAGTGGAGAATAAGAAGTAAATCTCTAAAACTTACAGAAGAAAATAAAGGAGGATGTTCTGATAATATTGGGATGGGGAAGGCCTTTGTAATCAAGTCACAAGGATCCCAGGAGAGTAAAAAGAAGAGGTGAGCAGTTTTAGCTAGTAGAATTTGAAATCTTCTGCAATGAGATTGCAGAGAGTGGGCGGAGGTAGCGAGACTCTGGAGGATTCCTCACTTCCGAGATGCCCTCGCAGTGGGCAGGGAGCGGGGCCGGTACTCACTGTTGAGTCCCTCCTTGTTCACGATGGAGCTGCTGCCCAAGGCCTGGTAGTACTGCTGGTTGCTCATGAGCGTGTGCATGCCGAGGATAGCTGCAGGGACACAAGGGCCCGTGACGCGCCTCTCAGACAGACAGCTTCCCAGGCACAGACATTCCACGCCCCAGGAAGTTTTGCTCACAGAAATGGCAAGAAACACTTTGGTTTTTACCCTTGCCTCTATTGATGTGGCTGTCCAATCTCTGTCCCCAGCCTAGGTGTCTCTAGTCCCTGGCCTCAGATTCCTAGGTGTCCCCCTGACATGTCCAACCCAACTTGACCAAAACAGAACTCCTGTTTCTCATCTCATCCTGCCTGTCCCCTGGGGTAGAACCTCAGTCACATGGCACCCTTCCCCCCAAATCCTCACCCTCCTGTACCGGGTCTCTCACTTGTCCCATCTCCCACTCCATCAGCTCTGTCCTGGTCAGGGCCCTATCAGTTCTCGCCAGTGATTCCAGCTGCGGAATCACTGGTATGCTGGCTTCGGTCTCTTTCGACCCTCCCCCAGCAGCATACAGCACAGAGCAGTCAGAAAGACCTCTCTGGAAATGCAAACCTGACTGTATCCCTCTCCTGATCAGTCATTCTTTCATCCATTCATTTGTTTGGCATCTACTGAGTGCCAGCATCACGTGTCCAGCTCTGGGTTGGGGTGGGGGTGGGGTGGGGATAGCGAGGAATAAGAGATACAGGGCCTCTGCCATGCAGCCTACAATCTGCAGGGAACTAGAGACTAAGCAAGTCACAACTGAAAATGTAAGTGCAGAGTATGCTGAGTGTTGTAAAGAGAAAGTTCAATGTGTTCTGGGAGAAGAGGACAGAGGGATGGGAGCGATGAGATGTTGGCCAAGTGAAAAGAAAGAAGGTAGAATATTCTGGACAGAGGGATGGTGGGTAGGAAGCCACCGGCCAGGGAGAGAGGGGGAAACTGAAGACAGACGGAGCTGAAGCTGGACACGTGGCAGAGGGCACCACACCCTCACCGGCTGCTTCTGTGGGGCTAGAGAGCACACGGTCCAGCAGTGACCCTCAATCACTGTGCACCCGAATCACTGGGAATCTTTTGAAACTCCTGATGCCCAGACTACCCCAGACCAAGGAAACCACAATCCCCAGGGCTGGGGCCAAGCATCTGCCTTTTTAAAAGCTCTGCATAATAACACAGCATTGTAAATCAATCAAAACTATACTCCAATAAAAATGTAAAAAGCTCTCCAGGTGGTTTCAGTGGGCAGCCAAGGTTGAGAACACTGCCTGACATCATCCCCCTGAATCTTTACAACAATGCTTTGGAGTAGATTTGATTCAAATAGGCCAGGTCACACCGTACAGGGCCTTCTAGGTCGAGATAAGAGGTTCAGATATCTTTTTCTAGGTGTGGCCTGAGCAGGGAGTGAGATGGTCTGACTCAGGTTCCTGCTACTCAGGCTGAATGCGGAGCGTTGACCACAGAGGGGAGGGACAGGCTTGTGGGACTGTGAGGCTGGTGCAATGTTCACTTGGGAGGACGATGCCTTGTGACCCCAAAGCCTGGCTTCAGCCACCATCCCTGGGCCGGCCCTGCTTCAGTAGCCTTGTTCCTCGCACAGGCCCTTTCTGCTCTGGCAACACCAATGGTCACTGCTCAGTGGCTGCTCCTGCTTCTGCCAATGCCACCCATTTGCTGGTGAGCCTCTTTCCATCTACACTACCCACTGCTGAAATGCAGCCCACCCCACCACCAGAGAGTTTTGAGATTTAGCAAATAAAATTATAGGATACCCAGTTAAGCTGTAATTTCAGATAAACAATTAATAATGTTCTGATATGAGTGTGCCCCATTCAGAATTTGAGAACTTTTTCCATGAGAAACTTATTGTTTATCTGAAATTCAAATCCAACTGAACATCCAGTATCTGATCCAACAACTCTACATCCCCATCCTTTAAGTCTAGAATAATGCTTCCTTCCCAGAAGTCCTCCTGGATTCCACCTTCCCTCTAGCTCTCTCACAGCATCTGGTGTCCCTTTCACAGTCATAGTCAACTGTGTTACAGCTATCTGGGTATATGTGTGTCTCCCCTACTGGATTGTGGGCTTCCAGAGATCAGGGAAGAGTATTCTCTGTCTTGGACCTCTTTCAGAAGATGATTTGGTAAACATTTGTTAATTAAAAAGAAAAAAAAAATTCCCCTGGCCATTTCATTAGATGCAATTTCTAGTTAGAGAGATAACATGGGAAGCTTTAGTGAAGAGTCAAGAGACCCAAGTTCCAGTCCTGACTCTGCCTTTGATGCTGCTGTGTCCTTGGATAAGTCCACTCCCCTTTCTGGGTTTCAGCTTCTTCTGTACAACGAGGGGTAAGACTAGACCACTGGTTCTCAATCATGGCTACACATACAAATGACCCAGGAACTTTACAATACCAGTGGTCCTCCTGGACAAACTGATCTAATCTCTGGAGATGTATTTTTAATCTCTTTGGATGATTTCTGATGCTCAGTGGGAGCTAAGAACCACAAGACAAGATGATCTGAAAGTCCCTTCTGTTTCTCACATTCTATGAGTCTTCTCTGCTAAAATTAGACCTGCCTGCTCATCGTTAAGAACTGGTAAGGAGAGAGGCTTCTGCACTGTTTTGAGCTCTTTGGGCCTTAATTTAGGCTGCATCTCCGTGGGCAGAGGGAGCTGAGGCTTGAGTCAGCAGCAGGTGCATCAGATCACCTGGAGTCACCTTCTGGGGTGGGCTCTTCCAGCCCCACCCAGACAGCGGCTCTGATGGTGGTTCTGGGCTGCTGCTGGGTTTTAGGGTTGGAAAAACAGTTTGTAAAGGTTGCTGGGAATCATAGGAAAGATGTAACCTCAGATGGCTTCTCTGGCTTAGAGTGTATAGAGTGGTGGGAAAATGGAAAATGCATTTTGTGCTTGAATGATAGCTTTCCATAATGGTCCAGAAAGAGGGGGCCGAGGCAGGAAGGTTACAAGGAAGTGCTGGGGGATGGAGGAAGGAGACCTGGACTCTGGGTGAGCCTCGGTACTAATTTACTGAGTAACCCTGTCCAGATGACTTCCACTTTTTGCGCCTCAGTCTATTCACCTCTAAAATGGATCATGTTTGAGGGATGATCTCTTACCTTCTCATGGGCCTTAATAGCCACATGACAATTTCTCACCGTCTTATAGTGTTTGATTTTTACGAGTAGCATCCAGGACAGGTACTGTCAACCCCCATTTTTCTGGCAGGCTCAAGAGGGTCAGATCAGATCAGTCGCTCAGTCATGTCCGACTCTTTGTGACCCCATGAATCGCAGCACGCCAGGCCTCCCTGTCCATCACCAACTCCCAGAGTTCACTCAGACTCACGTCCATCGAGTCAGTGATGCCATCCAGCCATCTCATCCTCTGTTGTCCCCTTCTCCTCCTGCCCCCAATCCCTCCCAGCATCAGAGTCTTTTCCAATGAGTCAACTCAAGAGGGTAATGGTTGGTCAAAGACGATTTGGTGAAGACCCTCCTGGCTTCTAAGTTAATGTTCTCACCCACACCTCCACATACTAGGTCACCAACTGGTCTAAAGTTCTAACATTTCCCCTCGACCTCAGAATTCTAAAGACAGACGACATATATTCTAGGAGGTAATGTATATCAATAGCAGTCATAAGAAGAAATAAAACAACTTTGCAATTCAGAGGAGATTAAAGTTCAAAGAGAAGGAAATGGCAACCCACTCCAGTATTCTTCAAATCCCATGGATGGAGGAGCCTGGTAGGCTACAGTCCACGGGGTCGCAAAGAGTTGGACACGACTGAGCAACTTTACTTTCACTTTTCAAAGTTCTAAGAAGGTGAGAGGGAGGACGATTGGACGGGGAGGGGCCAAGTAAAATCTCCACCACTGAGCAGACTGCCCGGTGGCTCCGAAGCCAGTATTCCCTTCTCCTGACCCAAGGACCAAACCATGACTTTCTCCTTGCTTGGTTTTGCACACTCCGTGTCACCAGGAATGAGTGACAGAAACACAGCACATCAACATTGCCTGCTGCTCCATTCTTTGTAGATACTGGCAGGGCTGAATTTAGCACAGGGGAATGTGATTTCTTACAAAAAAAAAAGTCTAGATCTTCCTCAAAACTTAAAAAGGCCTATTTTTGAACTCTGAAAAAGAACATCGAGTTCTCTTTCCTCACTCTGCCTTGGCAGGGTTCACTCAGTTGGTGATTTGACTTAGGACACAGAGAGACAGCAGCACACATCCTTGGCTCCCCCAGCTGCCAAGTGCTCGGGCTGACTCAGGCAGATGGCCAGAAGGTATTTCCTGCATCCTAGGAGCAGGTGAGAGAAGCTGGCTCTAGCCCAGGACCTCAGAGCAGTTGAACCAGCTACTCCTGAATAAGCCATACCCTGTCCCTTGTAGTGTCGGGGGAGAAGAGGTGTCTAAGGACATCAAGTACAGCAGAAGCTGGGTGGTCTGATTAAGACTGCTTCTGATCATCACAGGAGCTGGGGGTACCAACTACCCTGGGGTGGCCTTGGGGTTCTGAAGGGTAAGTATCCCTACCCTCAATTCCTTCTTGGGTACTGCCCTGCCTGAAAGTTCCCCAAAGGTGAGTCAAGGTCATACCCCTGACTGGGGAGGGGAGGCAGTGATCACGCACTTGCTTGCAGCTGACTCCCAGTGGCCTCAGAGCTACAACTCAAGGCCACGTGCCAAGGAGTTAGCACAGTCGGGGGCCAGCACATTGCTCATCACCTATGGTGACACTGCATGTTGATATTTGTATGTCTCTGTTCTGTCCTCTTCATCACATCCTGGGGCCCCCAGGTCAGGGACTGGATCTGATTCATCCCAGCAGTATACGCTGACTCGTGAGTGAATGCACAGATGAGAAAACAGTGAGTGAGTGAGAGTTCACAGGTCTGGCTCATTTGACACACCTACTGGGTGTCCCCCTACACAACCGCATCACAGCCAGGTATCAAGCCTGCCGCACGTGCACCTGTAAAGCAGCGGCTCAGAGGGGCTGCCTCATCCCCAGCTCAGAGCCTCCTTCCCACTGGGACCCATCTCCGGGCCTAGCTCACCTCTACTCTTTCTCCTTTCGGTTCAGCTTTGGTCCCCACCTCATCTTACGGCCCCACCACTTGACGAGTCCTCTTCTGCACTCGGCCCTTTCTCCCTAGGACACTTGCTTCCACCTGTCCCTGCATGTTGGCCTCGGGGATTGTTTAACCTCAGTTCTGCACGGGCAGGAACCAGGCTGCTTTCTTATGGTTAGTCCAGCGCAATTGGAAGCTTAATTAACAGAAATGCTCTGCCCGAGAATCGAGTTGCAGGACGCAGAGAGGACCTGCAGAGCCTTGTGCCCAGCACGCCCTCCTCTTTGTTCCCTAATGCATCACCCACTCGGGGCTCCAGCTACCACCAGCAACAGCCCTAGCACTCCAGCAAGATGTCCCACCTCCAGCGACTTCATCTCTTAAATTGACTCCTGGCTGGGCAGCTCTCCTCAGTCCTTGAAGGCACCCAGCTCTGTTTTCGGGAGCCTCAGGCCAAAAGCCCACACTCATCATCTCAGCCATCTTGTCCTCTGATCCAGCTCTAGGAGGAGCTGGTCTTTCAGAAACACATCTTAGACACAGGCCACCTTGGCCCTTGGCCTCACCTGGGGCCTGTCCCCTCCATCCCCTCATCCTCCCAACACCACCACCACTCTACCCAAACCCCTGCTTTCATCTGGCCTCTCCCAACACTCCCCAGCCCAGGCCTCAATGCTTTAGTGTGACATCTAGAGCCTTTCCTAATTCCTATCCTCACCCTGGCTGACTCTGAGATTCAGCCATGCACCCATCTCCCTACTCTGTGTTCACTTCCCAGGGTGTACTGGGTGGTGATGTTGTGAGCAGACCCTAGAACCAAGCTGCCGGAGTGCAAACCCATGGGCAAGGATAACCTCACTATGCCGACTTTCTCTGTCTGTAAAATGGGGACTTCAATAAAACTCACTTCATAGGATCGCTGTGGTCAATAAATGCAGCAAGGTGTGGAAAGCAATGCCCACAGCAGCGAGGACATAGTTGGTGGTCAACAAATGTTCCACACCTTCTTCCATGGCCACCTTTCAAAAATAGCTGACACACAACAGTAGGCATCCAAGGCTAGCCAGTTAACGCTGGTGTCCTCCCACAGCTCCCGCTCTCCTTTCTGGGCGTTGGAAGTGTATGGTATCATGAATAGATACTAGTAATTAGCCATGCCAACGAAAATAAAGAGGAATAGTTTCAAGAAATCTAGACAGAAACTTAGCATGATATTGCAGTTCTATTTTGGCATAGGAACTGGCGGTTCTGACAGTGGAGTCATTTGATGATCCCTCTGAACTGCCTAACGAGGAGCGTGACGTCACGAGGGTGATCAGAGGAGAAGGACCAGGACAAAAACAGTCGCTGGGGTGAGCCAGTGTGGAGATGCTGGACGACTGTGCCCCCCACCCACTGCCCAGGTCCACAGATGAACCGGAACGCAAGCAAACTCTGAGTCGGGAAGACAGTCCCAGGAGCCTAACGTGGGATCTAATGTGACAGGTGTGGGTTTTGATGAGCAAAGCAGTTGAGTATCCTGACCTAAGTGCTGCATTTCCAGGGTCACACCCTCACTGCTGTGTACTTCATAGTGAAAGAGAACACCTTTCTCTCTCAGCCCTGACACCCTTCAAGCCACCGCCCTTTGTCTTTTCCCAAATGTTCCGCCTCCCCAGGAAAGGCTATCTGGGTTAAGGGTCTACACATTGGCTCCCCTTGTTCACTCCTCAGGTTGCTGCAACCTGGCTCTGGTTCCCGGTCCCCCTCTCCCCTAAGAATGTCATCATACTGGTACATGACACGCACAAAACAGCTGGAGAATGCGAAAAGCATGACACTGCAGCCACCTGAGTCCCCTGGCAACAGCAGCCTCACTGGCCTCTGGCCTCGCCTCTGAGTCTCCCGGCAGGCCCTCAGTGCCAGAGACAGAACCCTCATACTGTCTCTCTAGCTCTTGCATTAGGCTCTGCCCATCTTGATTCGGCCTTGGGTTCCCAACCCATTCGTGGTATCCACGGTGGTTACCTTCATCCTATTTCCACTCTTCTCCCAAAGACTTCTACCCCAGCCAGGGCCCTAGGCTCCAGAGCCCCAGACCCCACTCCCACCAGACCCTAGAGCTTGACAATACTGATGACACCTACCTCCCTATCTCCAGTGGGGACCCTGGAAGAACTCAAGGGCTTTCATATACACCTGCCCGCTGTGGGTGGCCATTGGCCTTATTTTCCCTACACTTGTCCCTCCCTCACTGTTATGGCTGAATTTTGTCCCTCCAAAATTGTTGATTGTGTCCTGCTTTGTCCCTCTACTATATTGAATACGGTGATTTCTAGCCCCTTAGAATTTGTAACTGTTTTCAGAGATAAGGTCTCTAAAGAAGTGATTAAATGCCAATGAGGCTGTTAAGGTGGGTCCTAATGCAATCTGCCTGGTGTACTTACAAGGAGATTAGGACACGCAAAGGGACCCCGGGGGACACACGCACAGGGTGACAGAGAGATATGGTCATGTGCAAGCACGGGAGAGAGGGCTCAGAGGGAACCAACCCTGCGGACACCTTGATCTTGGACAGCTAACCTCCAGAACTATTGAGAAAACACGGTTTTGTTGTTTAAGTCACCAGCCTGTGGTATCTCGTTAGGGCAGGCTGGGCAGACTAGTGCACCCACCTTCACTAATGACACCAACTTAGACTCCGGAGAACTGGACTCCTCCCCTGACCTCACAGTTGACCCCGTCTTTCCTCTCCCCTTCCCACTTGCCTTGAGTCTCTCCCTATCCCATCCACCCGCCTGTCATCATCTGGGTGAGGGTTAGCAGCCCCCCAAGATTGCTGAATAAAAAGACCAGCTACTGCACTGGGCCAGGGAGCACAGCATGATGGTGGGCACGCTGCAGCCAGAGCCTGACCCCCGGCAACAAAGGGATACCAACAAGTGGGGCAGGGACCAGACAGTAATGAGGCGACAAGAGCAGGTGGTGAAGGGCTCTGGATGCCAGGCCACCTTCTGGAGTTTTCGGGGCTGTTTGTGGAGATCACATGGAAACACACAGGAAGATGGAGGGTGCTGTATGAACATGAGATGTGGGGTGATCAGCTCCAAGCCCAGCTCTCTTAACTGCGCAAAGTGCTAAAATCAGATGACCTGTTCCAGGCCTCTGTGAGCCCCCTTGACTGAGATGCCGGCAGCCCTCTGTCTCCTCCCCTCTCCTCTTTCTTCCCAGGAGGCCTGGGCAGGGTTTGATGCAACGGCTGGTGAAGGGCTTAGGCTGCCTCCCACATTCCTCTAGGATGGGCTCCGAGGTGGAAAGGGTTTGGGTGTTTTTATCTCTATTTCACTCATTTCAGTTCTTGGTAATAGGTTTCCATCTCCTCTAGTCCTTTTCAGAAACAGAGAGGGTATTTATGTTGAAATAAATCACTCAAGGCTCCCCTGCTGATGCAGGTCAAATGCTTTAGAGGACGTGGGGAAGCGTCAGGAGTGCCTCCTACCTGCGATGTCACAGAGTTCCGCATCCGAGGCATTCGCCAGGGCCTCCTCCAGCTCTGGCTCCAGTGTCACACTTTCCAGCACGGGGTCCATCGGCTTCTGCTTGGGGACCCAGACCTTTCCTGAAAACACATGAGATGCTTGTTACACAGAGCACCACTGCACTGGGGCAGCCTCTGGCGATGACCCCAGGTGGACCGTCCAGAGTCCTGTGGATCCCTCCATGCCAAGATGCCCTTAAAGCTTCTCTCTCTGGGGACCCAGTGCCAAACTGGCTCAGAGAAAGGGAATCAGAGATCTCCAACAAAGCACCCCTTATGTTTAAAAAGAAGAACTTTAGAACTTGGTCAGAGGAGACTGCTCACTATTGAAAACGCTGGTCATTAATTTTAACAATCAGTAAGTAGAAAAAAATGCAAAAGAAAAATATAATCGAATGCCAGGGTCTGGAATGCTCTAAACAAGGGTTTTGGTATGAGAGAAAAACTTAGAAACATTTCTAAAACAAATACATACACTCAGATTAGTAAAAGACGCATAGGGAGAAACTTGGGACACTATATTTTTAAAGTGTCAGACTCATAACTGAATGAGAGAGCAAAGAGGCACACACGGGGATGGTTGGCGGCTACAGAGTGCACCAAGATGGCCTTTTGAAGAAATTATGGGGCATCCACACAATGGCGATCCTGCAAAAGGATGATGGAGAGCTCTACTCACTAAGGAAGGAAAATGCCCAAGACAACATGTGTGAAAAAGTGAGAGGTTAACAGGCAGGAAGGCCAGGGGTCTCCAAATGGAGGAAATAGGCTGCAAGTGTCTCTTAAAATTCTGTGTTGCTATGATGACACCTGGTTCCACCTGAACTTAACTTTTTTCAAACCTTGAGCTAACCAATGCGTTTTTCTTCTGGAAATGTTTTCCTTAAGCTATGTTAATGAAAACTATGTATTTGCCTTTCTTCAAAATGGTTCCACCTAAGACTAACTTTTGGCCGACAATAGCTCAAAAAACCTGTACTCATATCAATTGTTTTATGGCTGGGGGATGACACACCACGTGCCATCCTATCTCAAATCTGCACATTGTGGGACAGGGGCCTGGTGAAACTCCGTCAGCCTTGAGGTGTCTTTCTTATCTGATTAATAACTTTCTAACAGACATAAAACAGCTTGCTAACACTAGCAAGGGGGGCACTCTCCGTCCCCCTTCTGATGTCTATGTCAGAAGCTTTCTCTGTCCCTTTTCATACTTTAATAAAACTCTGCTACACAAAAGTTCTTGAGTGATCAAGCCTGGTCCCTGGTCCCGAAGCTAAATCTTCTTCTTCAGAGATCAATAATCCAACACCGTTCACTGTAAGCTATCAAAAGCAAGCTTACAGAATAGCATAAATTATTTCATTCCGGTTATGAAAAATTCCATGCATGCATGCCAAATTGCTCAGTTGTGTCTGACTCTGTGTGACCCTATGTACCCAGCAGGCTCCTCTGTCCATGGGATTCTGCACGCAAGAATACTGGAGTGGGTTGCCATGCAAGCCTCAAGAAGATCTTCCCGACCCAGGGATTGAACCTGCAGCTCTTATGTCTCCTGCATTGGCAGGCAGGTTCTTTACCACTAGTGCGACCTGGGAAGCCTGAAAAATTGCATACACACACACACACACACACACACATCTTTATTCATGCAACATGTTTATTGAGTTGCAATCAACCCTGAATATTTATTGGAAGGACTGATGCTGAAGCTGAAGCTCCAATACTTTGGCCACCAGATGTGAAGAGCTGACTCAGTGGAAAAACTCTGATGCTGGGAAAGACTGAGGGCAAGAGGAGAAGGGGGAGACAGAGGATGAGATGGTTGGATGGCATCACTGACTCAATGGACATGAGTTTGAGCAAACTCCGGGAGATAGTGAAAGACAGGGAAGCCTTGCATGCTGCAGTTCATGGGGTTGCAAAAAGTCGGACACAACTTAGCGACTGAACAACAATTAACAATTTATTGAGTCCTTCCTATGTTCTAGGTACTTTTCTTGGCACTAGGTGGACAGCAGGGAATAGTTTACAGTTTAGTGAAAGAAGACAGGTAACAAGCAAACGTGTAAAGATATCAGACAGTACTAAGCATCACAAAGGAAAATAAAGCCAAGCAAAAGATTAGGAAGTTCCAGGCTGGGGTGTGGGTGAGGTGGACTCTGCTCTTCGGGGTAGGGTGGTCAGGGAAGATGATCTGTGAGCTGGAATCTAACAGAGTGGGGAAATGAGACCCTCAGATCAGTGGCAAGGCGAGGATGCCCACTCTCACTGCTCCTACCCGACTGTGTACATAGAGTTCTAGTCAGAGTGAATGGACAAGAAATAAATGGTATCCAGACTGGAAAGGAAAAAGTAAAATTATCTCTGTTCTCAGATGATATGATCTTATATGTAGAAAACCCTAAAGATTCCACACACACAAAAAAAACAGGGTACAAGATTAACATAGAAATCTAAGTGGTATTTCTATACACCGGCAATGAAAAATCTTAAAGGAAAATTAGAAAAATAATTTCATCTACAATAGCATCCTAAAGAACAAAATACTTAGGAATAAATTTAACCAAGGAGGTGAAGGATTTGTACAATCTCCTGCATTGGCAGGCAGATTCTTTTACTGAGCTACTCAGAAAGCCCAGAAAACACTGCTGAAAAAAATTAAAGAAGACCTAAACAAGCAAAAAGGAATCCCAATTTCAAAGATTGGAAGGCAATATTAAAATGGTAATACTGCCCCAAACAACCCACAGATTCAAAGTCATCCTTACATCTTTTTTTTTTTTTCAGAAATAGAAAAGCCAAACCTCAAATTCATGTGATTGTAAGGGACTCTAGTCAAAAATCTTGATAAAAACAAAGTTGGAGGTTTCAGACTTCCTGATTTGAAAACTTACTATAAGATTAAGCAATGTGGCACTAACATAAGTATAGACATACAACACAATGAGGTAGAATTGAGACTCCAGAAATAAACCCATACATCTTAAGCAAACTGACTTTTGATGAACTTGTCAAATCCATTGAATGGGGAAAAATAGTGTCTTCAAGAAATGGTGCTGGGACAACATCAATAGGCAAAAAGATAAAGCTGGATCTCTCTCTCACACCATATACAAAAAACCAACTGGAAACAGACCAATGACTTAAGTATAATAGTTAAAACTATAAAATTCTTAGAAGAACACATAAACATAAATCTTCATGACCTTAGATCTGGCAAAGTATTCCTAGATATGACAAAAAAGAATAAGCAACTAGAGAAAAATTGATCAATTGAATTTAAAATTTAAAACCTTTGTGCATCAAAGGACATCATCAAGAAAGTAGAAAGACAACATATGGAAGAAGAAAAAATATTCAAAAATCATATATTTTTATAGGGTCTAGTATTCGGAATATATAAAGAACTTTAACAACTCAACTACCAAAAGAAAAACAACCTATTTAAAAATAAGCAAAGGGCTTATAGACATTTCTCCAAAGAGGATATACAATTGCCTCTTGGTATCTAAGGGGGATTGGGTGCTCAAGTCACTTATATAAAATGGCATAATATTTGCATATAACCTACACACATCCTCCTGTATACTTTAAATTGTCTCTAGATTATGTATACCTACTACAATGTAAATACTATGTAAATAGTTGCCAGTGTGAGACAAATTCAAGTTTTGCTTTTTTAAAATTTGTGGAATTTAAAAACATATTTCTGATTCATGGTTGGTTGAATCCATGAATACAGAACCTACAGATACGGAGGGTCAGTTGTACAGATGGGCAACAAGCACATGATAAGATGCTCAACAACACTGGTCATTAGGGAAATGCAAATCAGAATCAGAACGAGAGACCTCTTCACAATCGTGATAATGACTATAACAAAAACCAAAAGTTAAAATGGAAACTAACAAGCGTTGGCAAGGATGTGGAGAAACTGACCCTCATATATTGCTGGTGGGAATGTGAAACGGTGCAGTTGCTTTGGAAAATAGTTTGGTAGTTCTTCAAAAAATTAAATGTAGAATTACATATGATCTAGCAATTTCACTCCTATATACCCCAAAGAACGGAAAACAGTTACCCAAGCAAATACTTATACAGGAATGCTCATAGCAGCACTAATCACAATAGCCAAAAACTACCAAAATGTTTATCAATGGATAAATGGACAGACTGTGGAATATCATTCAGGAATAAAAGGGAATGAATGAGTCTTGAAAACAATATTCTAAGTGAAAGAAGCCAGACACACAAAGTCACATATTATATGATATAATTTAGAGGAGATATCCAGAATAGGTAAATCTATAGAAACAGATTGGTGATAGCCAGGGGTGGGGGACAGGGGGGCATGGAGAGTAACTGCTTATTGGGTACAGGGTTTTATTTTGGATGAAAATGTTTTAGATCTAGATAGAGATGGTAGTCACACAACATTGTGTATATACTAAATGCTACTGAATTGTTCACTTTAAAATAGTTAATGTTATGTGAATTTAATTTAAAAAAACAAAACAAAACTGCTCACTTTGGCTATTGATTGAGAATAACCTGAAATGGGGCCAGGATGGAAGCCAAGAGATGGTTGATGGTTAAGAGTCTCCTGCAAAAGTCTGGATGACAGATGATAGTGACTTGGACCACAGATGAAGAGGGATGGGAAGTGCAAAGAGAAATGTCCACAAGGATATTCACTAACATAGGACCAGGGGGCCATCTCTCAGTGGAAAGAATTACTTTATTACTTAAAATGTTTACAGCAAAGATCAGTTACCTATATAAGCAGAACAGGCAAGAAATCATCTGGGAGAAAATGTATAATAACTTTCACCAGAGGTGGATCTGGAAAAGGGCAAAAATGGCGGAAAAGAAAACAAACTGTGAAAGTGGCTAATGCAGTAACTAGGATGAACATTCAGTAAATATTTAAGACATAGTTTACTATACTACTGTAGCAGGTGTCTCCATAGAGGTGGTGACTCAGATATTACAAGACTCAGACTTCTTCCCTTCCTTCATCTTACTAGTTGGGATATGGCTATGATGACTGGAGCTTCAGCAGCAAAAAGAACCATGAGGACAAAGATGTATTGCAAGGATGGAAAAATGAAAAACTGGAAAAGCTCTTGATTCCTAACCCCAAGAAAGATGTCTTACCAACCTTGGAATGCCTAACCCTGCAGCTCTACTAAGTAAAAGAAAACTAAATTCTCATCTTAAGTCTCTTTCATTTTACTTGTTTCTTTAGCACATGCAGCCAAACCTGCGCAATGAAAATACCCTGCTTGGAACTTTGTTCTGATTCCCCCACTTGAATGAGAGTGAAGGAAAATCCAAATTCCTCAAGATTTTGCACCAGTTTATGGCCCCTACTACATCCTGCCAGATCTTGTAGTGACTGATATGCTTTTTCCCCTCAGCCCAGGCTCCCTCTAGGCCCAGTGTGGGGCAGGTGCTCAGCAGGGCTGGGCTGAATGGCCCTGAGTCTGCCTTTTACAGCTGGAATGTCTCCTTCCACACTCTCTCTGTTGAGACCTGTGCTTATTCATTATACATGGACTCCAACAATCATCATGTAAATATTTTATGATGATGCTGATGCTGGTGGTGATGATGTTAGTGATGATAAACCTTTTAGGCTTGTCATCGTTGTGAAAATAGAATAAATTATAGCTACCCTCCTTGGGTCAGCCTGGCCTTTGATGAAGGCACTCAGGCTCTGGGAGTCTGGAGAGCTGTTCCTGGCTCAAGGCCAGGTCAGCATTCTGCGAAGGGGCAGCAAGATTGGTTGGTGTGCCGCCCAGATTCCCTCCCCATCCCCCATCTCATCTCCAGCTCCTCCCCTGGGAGGGGGAGGGCTACACAAGGGAGCAGATGGCAGTAATGACTCACCAACTGTCCACCCAGACCTGCTCTTGACTCTCACAGCCTTGCTTTCCCCAGTTTTTAGATGTGTAGATGGGCTAGGGGGAGTTTTAAGACCTCTCGAAATCCAGAGATTTTTTAAAATCTTTACCTGCTGCACCTGAAATCACTCCTCAAGGCACAAGCACCTTGCTTAAAATCAGCTTGCACCTATACTCTCAGCCGGGCACACCTAGGCTTTATGGTACAGGCTCCCTTCCCCTGCCTCCCACTCCAGGATGCCTCAGATCACACAATTTTTCCAAAGCTTTGTGTTCCAGATATCTCCTGGGCTTCCCTGACCTTCCAGGTTTTTGGTAAAATCTGGACAGCTCCAACTGCAAGCGCTGGATGGCTTGACATCCTCCCTGCAATGTCCACCCCTCCCTGCCCTTTCATTTTATTATTTATCAGGCAGTTACTCTGTGTACTGGATTTGCTAACACAACAGGGCATGCCTGCTCAGTTGACATAGGGACAAAGCCACAAACAGGGACCCTTGGCGCACCATGCTGACATCCTTGGGGGGATGAGAACGGAAGAGGCAGAAAATAAAGAATTACCCAATTAATTAATTAGAATGAATGCTTTCATTCAACAACTATTTACTGGGTGCCTACAATGTGCTAGGGCTGATGAGGTACAGGAATATAATAATGAACTAGACAGATGTGGTACTAGTACCCATCAAGCTTATATTCTAAGGAAAAAGTCTACAAGATCCATTATGCATGTAATCAATTTGAACGTATTACTTTTCACTTTCATGCATTGGAGAAGGAAATGGCAACCCACTCCAGTGTTCTTGCCTGGAGAATCCCAGGACGGGGGAGCCTGGTGGGCTGCCGTCTATGGGGTTGCACAGAGTCGGACACGACTGAAGTGACTTAGCAGCAGCAGCAGCATTCATTCAACACGTCTCTCTTGAGCCCTGCTGGGTGCTGCGGGAACTGTGTGAGCAAAAGTGTCTGAGTGCCTACCTCATGGAGCTTACAGGCCAGTGTGAATAAATTGTTCTGAAGAACACACAAAGGCTTCTGAGATGGAGACTAACCGAGGGGGAGTTGAATGGATGGAATGTGCTAACCAGTGGGGACAGGAAAGGCTTTCCTGAAAAAGGAGACAGTACAGTTGAGACCAAGAGGGTAATAATAGCTGATACTGATATTGCATTCATGATGGGCCAGGTGCTGTGCTAAGTGCTATATATATATATATATATAAACTCGATCTTCAGAACACCCTCAGGAGGCTGGTAATAATATTCTTTTCATCACCCCCATTTCACAAATGAGGAAATGGAGGCACAGCAGGTTTAAAAATGTACTTGAGGGAATTCCCTGGCAGTCCAGTGGTTAAGACTCTGAGCTTCCACCACAGGGGGTGCGGGTTCCATCCCTGGTCAGGGACTAATAAGATACCACAAGGCTTGCAGTGCGGCCAACAAACAAATGTACTCAAGTTCACACAGCTAGTAAGGGGTAGTGCCAAGATTGCAGCCAGAGTAGATGCAGCTCCAATCTGTGCTTCTAACCATCACATCTCTTACAGAAGAGGGGAGCCAGCCCTGAAGACAGCATGGAGCCAGACAGAGGACCTGCATTCCAGGCGGAAGGCATCTGGCAAGGGTCCTAAGGTGGAAAAGAGCTGGGAGTGTCTGGGGAACAGAAAGAGGCCTGAGGGGGCGGCAGGGCAGTGAGCAAGGATGAGCACAATCCCAGAGGACAGGAGGAGGGTTTGGAGTGTAAGGGAAGTTCTGGAAGGGTTGGGTAGTCGGGGTGCCTCTCTGTTCCCCGATTCTAGATGGTGTGCCTTAGGCTGGGGCAGAGAGTCATGAGGGGACAGATGAAGGAAGGGAAGCTGCAGCTGCCAGAGAGAGGGGCTGTGGGAAAAGAGCAGGGACAGTTAGGGTAGGGAGAGGGTATCTCTTGTTTCTGGTTGGAGGGCACAGGCTTTGCCTGGGCCTCATGTCCTGATATCATTTTAATAGTTCCTTCTTTCCCTTTCAACTGTATTAGGTTTGGATGAAGAGTAATCAGGACACCCTAGTTAGAGGGGACTTAAGGGGAAGTGTTGCAGGCCTGGTTGAGCCCCAAACTTCACTAAATCTACCTCACACATTGATGCTTTTGGAGCTGGGCTGTAACTCTGGGCCAGGCAGGGATGAAGGCAAGGCTGCCCGGTCACATCTGGCCCGACACGGGGCCTGGCTGACAGCTGGCACTCAGTGATGCATGGAGGGGTGACGTACTCAAAAGCACAACATCGTCCAGTACCTCGCTTCTCCCCTGTGTAGGGGACCAGATCTTCTCGGTCCTTAAACTCCTTTGCTTGCTTTTCCAAGTGATCCAAGAGCTCCTCCCTTCTAAAGGGGCCTGTGGGCGCCTTGGTGGTCTGATCCTTCTGCCTCAGGCCCGCGGGCAGCAGTGCATTCTACAGTGGTGGTTGCGGGGCAGGTGCACAGAGAGAGAGAGAGAGGGAGAGAAAGAGAGAGAGCAGTCAGCTGCCGAAGACTCGCATTTCTCCAGAAACTCCTCACTGAACCACGGGAGCTCCATCTAAGTTGTTCATTCACAGGTAAAGAAACTAACACCCTGGGAGGGGCAGGGACTCGCCGAGGTCACGGAGAGACACATGAGGTCACAGCAGACAGGGGCGAGCTCGGCTTGGACTCAGGTCTCTTAACCAAACCCGTTCCCAGTCTGGAACATTCTATAAAGGCATGAGGGTGAGGGTCAGCTGACCAGGAGCCAGGCACAGCAGGGGGCTGCCAGAGCATCTGCTGGGGGGGAAATAGGATATTAGGGTTTGGATGCATGAGGGTATTTCCAGTCGCTGTGTGGAAAGTAGCTGGGGAGAGAAGCAGCCTGGAGGGACAGACTGAGTTAGGGCCTTGGATGCAGAATCAGGCAGGAAGAGGCAGGCCCTCAAAAACAAGCAGAGAAAGCTGGGCAGGATGGCGGAAGGGCCAGGCAGGCTGTCGGCTGCAGGCCCCAGCTGGCCCTACCCGCTGCTTCCTACCCCCCTGACCGTTGTGCTCATACACGCTGGCTGTTAAATATTTTGAACGTTGCCCTTGGAGATGGGTCTCTCAAGAAAGATATCGTCAACCAATCCCCGTGATTTCTTCTTCAAACATGGGCAGGCTTCTAGGTGTGGACTCACTACAAAAGCAGGCTCCTAATCAGGGTGGATTTGAATCACACGGGTTTCACTTTAACTCAGTAACGCAGAGATTCAGACACTCATGGTTGGAAAGGATGCTCAGAGATCAGCCAGTGCACACGCACTCCCTTCAGGAGGAAACTGAGGCCAAGGGCAGAGAAAGACTTGCGCAAATCTAGAACTCAAATCAGGCTCCTTCTTCAGACTTGAGGGAAGAGGGAAATCTTCTGGTCAGATCAGTGCTCTCCCCCACCCCCTTTCATTCAGGGCGGTTGGGAGGATCCCAGGAAGGGTGATGTGAGCAGTCTCACCTCACTTCCTGCTGCACTCCCACACTGGACAAATCAGAGAGCCATTCAATCTCCCATCTATGTACCATTCAATAAGAACATGCATCTCTTCAGTCACCCACTCACACTCCAGATCCTTTCCTAAATGCCCTCTCTGAGAGGAGAATGCTGTCAGGTACATGAAGAGAGCTCTGGGCCTGGCACGTGGAGGGATAAAGCTTGGGAGGGAAATACTACTGTTTGGCTGCAGTTTGATATTTTTTTTTACAGGATAGTTTACCACTGTGCCGTTTCCATAAGAGCACAGTGGGTGCGAGATCAGGACACTGAGTGTGAGCCCAACTCTGGGAGAATCGAGGTGAGCAGGGCCTGGCGCAGACATCAGTATCAGTATATACCAGGGCTCAGAGAGTGGGGCTGGTGTCCACACAAATGGACTTAGGCCACAAGTCAGGAGGGACATCTGGGAATTGGAGAGGACATTATGAAAGAGTGGCCAGTAGGTAGAAAACTGAGCCTTGATTGGTTTGTGGGTGACCGCCAAGAACGTAAGTGGTGGCACAGATACCCCAGCTTTCCCTAAGCAGCAGTCCTCAGACACTTTCCATGTGATGATGGTCCATGGATGAGCCATGTCCCAGGTGAGACGAGACTTCCTGTGGCTACCTGTGTGTGTCCACTCAGAGTAACGACATCTACTATAGCTCAGCTGAGTGAGGGGACAGGCTACCTGTCCTGCAAATGTCCATCTGCGATTACCCGTGATGAGCAATCAAATTCTTTGTGACATGCTGGCACCTCACAGTTGACCCCATCCCAGGCTTAATTCCTTACTCACTTGGAGTAACCATATCTCCAGCACTGTGATCTTGGGCAAGTCAGCTAACCTCATTGTTCCTCCATTTCCACAGTTGTAAAACATGAATAATAACAGTCACTCTCTCAAAACTGTTGAGAACACTCAATCAGATAAAGCAGAAGTGCTTAGCACACAGTGCCTGACACAGTGAGCGCACAAATTATTGCTCATTATTGTTGCTGCTCTATGATCAGATAAAACACATTTTGCCAGGAGGTAGGCTACCCAAATATGTAGGTTGGACAGGGGATGTGTTATCCAAATATGTCTTAGAATATATTAGAATATATTCAAAAAATGAATGTATACAAATATAAAATGAATTAAGCATGTAAAGCAAGTGGTTCCCAATGATCCCCACAAGGGAAGACCTGACAGATTCTCATTACCATAAAGGATTTTGATGGTGGTAAGGTGCTGGGGTGCATTCTAGCCTCCGAAAGGATCAGTATTGTGGTGCTAAAAACCCACGAGGTTGTAACTGAGGGGAAAGGGGTTTGCAAACTTACATCTCTTTTTGAATATATCTGATAGAGGCCAGTGATTTGAAGTAGAGTTTTTTCAAAATTTTGTTTTTTGGTATCTACATGAGATAATGGATGTTCACTAAACTTGTGGTCTGGAGAAGGCGATGGCACCCCACTCCAGTACTCTTGCCTGGAAAATCCCATGGATGGGGGAGCCTGGTTGGCTGTGGTCCATGGGGTCGAGAAGAGTTGGACACGACTGAGTGACTTCACTTTGACTTTTCACTTTCATGCACTGGAGAAGGAAATGGCAACCCACTCCAGTGTTCTTGCCTGGAGAATCCCAGGGACGGAGGAGCCTAGTGGGCTGCCATCTATGGGGTCACACAGAGTTGGACACGACTAAAGTGACTTAGCAGCAGCAAACTTGTGGTCATCATTTCATGATGTATGTAAGTCAAGTCATTATGCTGTACACCTTAAACTTCTATACTGCTGTATGTCAATTATATCTCAATAAAACTGGGATGGGGAAAGTAGGGTTTTCAACCTCGGCACAAGAGAGATTTGGGGCTGGATGGTTCCTTGTCATGGGAGCTGTTATATGCATTCTTGGCTGCTTAGCAGCATCTCTGTCCTCTGCCTAACAGATGCCACCAGCACTTCTCCGGGTTGTGACAACCAAAATATCTCCAAACATCCCCAGATGTCTCCTGGGGGGGCAAAATCACCCCTGAGTAAGAACCACTGTGTTAAAACTGAAACCCATATCATTATAATACGGGAGTAAAGATGTTTTTCATGTGTTTTAAAAATATTACGTATGTGGCATGTTAAAATGTAGTTTTATTTATCTTCATTGAAAGCAGCTGATTTTTAAAAAACAAAAACATGACAGTCTTTTTCTAATGATTCTCTGCTTACTGAATCTTTAAAGTAAGTACTGAGAGTATTAGCCTTGTTAGGAGTTTATTTTCATTCCATTAAATGGTATGTTTAGTGAAATATAACATGATTTTCAACTAAAACCATAGCCAGTTGCATATTTTAAACTCTTGATTATTTATCATTTTAACTTGTTTTCAAAAACAGCATATGATAGAAAAAACAGCATATGAACTCACCTGATATACAAAAATTAACTCAAAATAAATCAAAGACCTAAATGTAAGAGCTAAAACTATAAAACTTTTGAAAGAAAACAGGCATAAATCTCTGTGACCTGGATTAAGCAGTGGTTTCTTAGATATGATTCTGAAACAATAAGCAACAAAAGAAAAAATAAATTTGACTTCACCAAAATTGAACATGTTTGTGCTTCTAAGGAAACTAAGAAGTAAAAAGACAATCCACAGTTTGGTAGAAAGTTATTACAAGTCATATATCTGAGAATGATCTAGTATGCAGAATACATAAAGACCTCTTAACTTAAAATATAAGACAAATAACAGAATTTAAAAGTGGGCCACAGATCTGAATAGACATTTCTTCAAAGAAGATATAAAAAATTAACACATGAAAACCTTCTCAACATCATTAACTAACAAGAAAACACAAATCAAACCCAGAATGAGCTATTACACTTCACACCCTTTTACCCATAAAAAAGACGGGTAAAAACAAATGTTGGTGAGACTGTGAAGACATTGAAACATCCATACACTGTGGTTCAGTTCAGTTCAGTCGCTCAGTCGTGTCCGACTCTTTGCGACCCCATGAATCGCAGCACGCCAGGCCTCCTTGTCCATCACCAACTCCCAGAGTTCATTCAAACTCATGTCCATCGAGTCAGTGATGCCATCCAGCCATCTCATCCTCTGTCGTCCCCTTCTCCTCCTGCCCCCAATCCCTCCCAGCATCAGTCTTTTCCAATGAGTCAACTCTTCGCATGAGGTGGCCAAAGTACTGGAGTTTCAGCTTTAGCATCATTCCTTCCAACGAAGGGAAATGTAAAAAGTGCATCCCCTTTGGAAAACAGTCTGGCAGTTTCTCAACAGATTAAAAACAGAGTTATCGTATGAGATAGCAGTTCCACTTCTAGGTAAACCCAAGAGAAATAAAAGAATATGTTCATACAAAAACTTATACATGAATGTTCATAGTAACCTCAGTTATAGTAGCCCCAAAGTAGAAACAAGTCAAATCTCTATCAATGATGAGTGGATAAAGAAATGTGGTATATCCCTACAACAGAATACTGTTTTGCAATAAAGAGAAACGAAGTGCTGGTGCATGCTACATCATAGGTGAAACCTTGAAAACGTCATACTTAGTGAAAGAAGCCAGTAGTAACAAAGGACTACATAGTGTCTGATTCCACTTATATGCAGTGTCCAGAGCATCAAATCTATAGAGACAGAAAGTAGATTAATGGTTGCCTAGAGATGAGGAAGTGAAGTGAATGTTGTTCAGTCATGTCCAACTCTTTGCAACCCTATGAACTATACAGTCCATAGTATTCTCCAGGCTAGAATACTAGAGTGGGTAGCCTTTCCCTTCTCCAGGGATGGAACCCAGGTCTCCCACATTGCAGGCGGATTCTTTACCAGCTGAGCCACAAGAGAAGCTCAAGAATACCGGAGTGGGTAGCATATCCCTTCTCTAGCAGATCTCCCCGATCCAGGAACCGAACCTGCATTGCAAGCGGATTCTTTACCACCTGAGCTATCAAGGAAGCCCCAGAGCTGAGGAGGATGGTGAGAAATGCAAAATGACAGCTATCAGGAACAGGATTCTTTTTGAAATGAAAATGTTCTAAAATTGACTATGGTGATTGTTGTATATTTCTGTGAATATACTAAGAAACACTGAATTGTATACTTTAAATGAGTGAATTTTATGGCATGAGAATTATTATCTCAAAAAAAGGTGTTTTTTTTAATGTTATTGAGGGAAAAATTACAAAAATGGCCAATGAAATACATTAAGTGCCCATAGAATGCTAAGAACACAGGCTCTTTGTGTGTCAGTGGCCAAAAATGATGCTGAGACTGGGCAGGCTAGAGCTGGCCAGATTTAATGTGGCGTTTTGTTTTAAAGAGTGAGGAGCCATATTATGTAAACTGGTCATGGAGGCATTACATGGGTTAGAAAATATTGCCTTAGATCTCTTATAACTATCAGAACCTAAAACTGAGTCTCAGACCTAGCTATCCGATTGGTAAAGAAAGAGTTTCCACAACATTTTGTCATCACCTTTGACCAGGAGAATATTTGCTGAACATGTTCGTGTGGAAATGTATCTTTTCTTAAATTCCTTACTCATTTTACAAACACTTACAGGGTGAGTATTATAAAGCCAGGTAGTATGCTAAAACCCAGGGCCAGGACCCGACCAAGGACTCCGTAATCTGGAGTAACTGAGGAGACAGAAGGTAAACGGGGAAAGCAGGGTAAAAGGAGAGAAAAGTCTCAATTACAGCATGTATGCAAAACAATCAATTATTTTAGCTTTTAAGGTTAATCAGGATGCTAAAGTGGGGTCCACTTTACTGAATAGCAAAGAATAGTTGATAACTAGCCTCTACATTGCTGTAAAAGTCATAGCGTCCATGGTGCCTGCGGGTTAGTGGAAGCATCTCACCTTTAAGGCCCTTAAGTCTCGTTTCCCTATCTCACCGTCTGCACAGTGTAAATTTGCTGTGCATGTGCTTTCTTTACAGTTAGTTCAAAGGGAGGCAGCAGCCTGCTTCTCCAGGACGGATGTCACTTCTGCATGAGGGACTCCGTATCTGCATGCACACATCACATGTACACACATCTTCACTCCAAGACCAGTGGGTTAGGGTGAGATTTGCTTTGGGAGATAGCTTAGGGGTATACGACTCTGAGCATGCCTTCAAGGTCCTTACTTACAATTAGAAGTTTACTCATGTGAGGAGGGCAGTGGCTAATGTATGGGTGATCTCTTTGTTATCTCCAAACAGGAAAGTTGGTGGTGTTGTTTTGTTTTTGTTTTTTTTTTTTAAATTTGGCCAAGCCATGTGGCATGTGGGATCTTAGCTCCCGGACCAAGGGTCAAACCTGCATCCCTTGAATTGAAAGCAGAGCATCTTAACCACTGGACTGCCAGGGCAGTCCCTAGTGTTGGTTTTAAGGAGGAAGAATTTCTAGGTACTCTTTGATCTTAGCCAAAATAGAAAATTATAGCTGTTATACACTTGGGAGCGAGGAGGACTGTGGCACACTGGAGATTTCAATGCCTCCACACTACCCAGCTCTAGCTAAGAACTGCCGTGGGTGGTGTTATTAGATCTGCTGATCTTTATGTGAGAGCTCTTGATTTTTAAATATTGACACATGATCCAAATATTTTAAAAACAATGTTCAGACCAAATAAAACACAGCTGCAGGCCAGTCTCAGCCCAGAGGCTGCCATTTTGCCACCTCTGATCTGAGTTCCTATCAGACTAAAATTCCAGATAGAGAAAGCCAAGACATTCATTTATCCCTCAAATGTTTACTGAATATCTTGCTTGTTTCAGGCTCTGGGCTAGAGGAAGAAAGAGGTAGATACATGTTTTTATTTTTTTAATGCAGAGGTTTAAAAAATTGTTTTTAATAATCATAAGAGGTAAAACTAAGCAATCGCTTCCTATAGTTTCCTAGTTGTAGTTTTTTAAATGGCGATTTTCTTTTAAATGTTGTAAAATTTAAAAGTTGGATGTACGGCGTGATAGGTTAGCATCTTTGTTTAGTTTTCTCACCCACGCTCTGGAATCCAGCTGCCCAAAGGATGATGGAAACTTTGACAAATCCTCAACTGTGCTGTTAGGAGCTCTAACACCCTGTGAACAGGTGCAGTAAAGGCCAAATATTAAGTATCTGCACAATTATCACTGCTATAGATAGTTGGGGCTACATGAGGAGCTATCTCGGCTAGAACCACTGCAGATTGGTTAGCAGAGTGCATGTGGACAATGCACACACACACAGGCAACACATATGCGTGTGCATGCACACACATGCGCACACACAGGCACAATGTATTAAAAGGATCTCAGGTTGGCAGCTCAGAGCTGCAACGCCTGGAAGAGAGCCCCTGAGCCAACTCTCTCATCTTCAGTTGGGGAAACTGAGGCATGGGAAACTGAAGTCACTTGCCCAAAGTCACACACCTCGTTAGTCACACAGCCAGGAAGGCTGAGCTGATATATAGGTGACAGTGTACATAACTAGCATCTCAAGGATCCGTATGGCTGTCTTCAGACTGGTGGTTCAGCATATATACAATGTCTTTTAACCTGATTCTTCACAGCATGTCTCATGACACAAGGCAGGGCAAACCTGTCTCTCCTGGGCTTCTCCTTATCCTCCTTTTCTGCCTCACATTCAAGGAAGATGTTCCATTTCCCTGCTGTTGGGGGACACTGGGCATCCTGAGACAATGAATGAGTGATCACATCCCACAAGGGCTCTCAGATGGGGAGACACACACAAGTGTGAGCAGCTTCCTTCACCTGGGGCTTCTGCAGGAGGTGGTTCCTGAGCTGAATGAGTCCCAGGGCACAGGCAGGAAACAGCCAGGTGAAGAGGAGAGAGAAGAGGGTTACAGGGGGACAGAAAGCACAGCACAGAGGCTTGGCAGAATGAGAGTGCCTGATTTGTCAGGGGAAGGAGCCTGAGGCTACAGGGTTTAGAATCATCTCTGTCCCACAGGCACCAGCCTAGTTCAAGCCATGGTGTTTACTGCTGAGAGCATCAGGGGAGCCTCAGGCTGGCTCGTGTACCTGACCAGGCTGGCTCGTGTACCTGACCAGGCTGGCTCGTGTACCTGACCAGGCTGGCTTGTGTACCGCACCCACTTGTGTACCTGACCAGGTCACTCCCCAACACAGTCACAGATACTCAGCACCTCCACTAACCCACAGAATCATTATCAAATTCATCAGCCTGGCATGGAGAGCTTTTTCCTGATTTGACCTCAACGAACTCCAGCCTCCCCATCTTCTCGGTTTAAGTATTCCATGTTCCAGCCACTCCAGGCTGCTCCACATTCCGCAGCCTCGCCCCACACCATCACCCTGCCGGGGCATCACTCAAGCTATGCCCTCTGCCTGGAATTCTACCCCTCCTCCCCCACTGCATTCATCCTTCAAAGCCCTTCTCTCGGACACCCTGTCCAGCCTTTGCAGTGCTCCCCACACCGATCTGGTAATTTTCTTTCCAAACACCCGGAGGCATCTTGCCAGGTCTTATATAATGCTCCTTCTAATTTGTCTTGGAGCACATTTATGCCATATCCCTCTCCCCAGAGAGACTGAGTGTCCCTCAAAGGCCAGCTGAGATGTATCCTAGTCTTCTCTGAATCCCCAGTCCCAAGTAATAGGTGCTAACATCTTTTGAATTGTCCAGAATCACACAGCACTGATGCTCCAGCAGGGAAAAGATGGTATTTCTTAGACGCCCTTCAGGTCAGCATCACACCTGCTACCCTGAGATGTTTGCTGGTCTACCCAGCTGCTGCCCCATGCAGGTCTGGGGAAGGGGAAACATTATGAAAGGTGCTAGAGTGGGGCTGCAGAATTTACTGATGGAGATTTTAGGAAATGCCAAACTAGAGAGTAAGACCTTTGTAATGTTTCCTTCAGGGATCTGGATTTGGTTAAATTCCTATAAACTGCTCTCACTTCCCCTCAGAACTTTCGGCAGAGCAGAACATCAGGCCATAAAACTGGCAAACTCACAGTGACAGACTTCAGATAGTCCCCAATATCATCTCTCCCCCTCTCCAGTAATAAAAGCACTCTACACGTAGCTGCGCAATGGCCACTATGGTAAAAGACTACATTTCCCAGGCTCCCCTGTGGCTAGGTTGGGTCACAGTATGAGAAATGTCCAGTGGCAATTTCCAGTAACTTTCCTTAAAAGATACTTGAAAAATGGCTTTTTTTCCTTTTCTCCCCACTTCCCACCCTTTCCCTCTATTCTAATGTCTGGACTGCAGTGATTATGGCCACCACTTTGGACCATGAGAATGGGGGCTACACCTTAGCGATGGAAGGAAGATGAGCTGAATGCTCCCTGGGACTCTAGGAAGTTTGGGGAGCTAAGCTCCGTACCTGCCCTAGACTTCCCACCTCTGGACTTACTTGAGAGATGAACAGAACACTGCTTGGTGGTGGTTTAGTCTCTTAAGTCGTGTCCAACTCTTGCGAGCCCATGGGTTGTAGCCTACCAGGCTCCTCTGTCCATAGGATTTTCCAGGCAAGAATACTGGAGTGGGTTGCCATTTCCTTCTCCAGGGGATATTCCAGACCCAGGGATCAAATCCAGGTCTCCTGCAATGCAAGCAAATTCTTTACTGACTGAGCTACCACTGCTTCAGTTATGTTATTTTGAATCTCTATTACTTATAGACAAACTGCATTCTAACTGACAACCTGGGTTCTCATCCCAGGGCTCTGAGGCCACACACAGGGCACTGGCGCTCTTGGACCTTGAATCCCCTTTCTGTAAAATGGTCAAATCATCTTTGGAAACTTCAGAATAAAGGTTTGAACTCTATATTAGAAGCAGATTATAGCAGTCAGTTTTGTCCCCACAGGGCATAACTGTTCACTTCCATTCAACTGAAAAGACAGCGCATTATGGGGGAGCCCTGTGAGCGCAGCAGCATCTGACTGTGCAGACTGGGTGCTGCACAGCTCCAGGGGCACGTGTGTTCTCTGGCTTATACGAGCAGTGGTTCCTGGAGCTACGCAGTGCACAACTTGCACAAGTGTACGTGGCTGCCCTGTATCTGTGGTGGTACAATGTGGCTCTAAATTGCAACAACCCTAGATTCCAGTGGGCAAGTCATATATGCATGTTCAATAAACATGTATGAAGCACCCATTATGTTCCAGACACTGGGCTAGGTACTTGTCCATCTGTCTGTTTATCTAAAAATCTGTCCTGTGAACAGTCAAAATCGGAAACTGGGAGGTCTAAAGTCCAATCAAATGCCAAAACTTGGTTGCTTTTGTCTGTATATTTGAATGAGCTGGCCAACACTTTCAGACAGGAAACTTGCGCATAAAAATTCAGATTTCCAGCCTTTCTTGCAAACTCAGATGATGGGACAGTGCTGGAGAGCACCTGGTGGAGTGGAATAGCAGGTGCCCTCTGGTCAAACACAAACTCTCCCGTCCGCCTCAGTCCCCACCACTTCCCACTGTCTCTGACACAGAGGTCAACGAATGGTTAACAATCATTGGCTCTGTTGTTGCTTCTATTCCCTGAGGGTGAAGTGGTAAATGAAAACTTCCTTACGTCCATATCTCTTTTTAAGAGCAGAAAAGTAAGAAACGACCCAAGATGGCCATGTGCCTCAAGAAAACTGGCCCAGCTTCCTTCCTTCATTATATTACCTACTTGATGTTGTGGGGGCTTGTCTGCTGCCTTTTGAGTAGAAAGTGAGGGAGTGAGAGAGATGGGGAAGGAACTGGGGGAGGTGGGAAGGCAGGGTTGAAACTTTACCATGACTTTTCTTTAAAGGTGATCTGAATCAAATAAAGCAACATTTTTACATTTGTTAAATTTGGATAATGGGAACATAGGTGTATTCTGTACCCTACTATATGTTTAACGTATTTCCTATGAAAAACATAAAAATCAAAAGGGAAACGGCTCACTGGGGCCCTCTTTGGTGGGGCAGGTGCTTCACTGGGAGCTTAGAGGGGAAGGGTCAGGAAGGGTTCCCAAGGGAAGGGTGGAGAGGTTGGGCCTCTTGAGAAATGGGAGGATTCTATCTTGAGAATAAAGGGCTCCAGATCCAAGAGGTCACCCAGAAGCAGAAGTGGGGAGGGGGGGGGTTTGGGGAGGCTGGAGGCCTGCCTGGGGGAAGGTAGTGGGGTGCAGAGCCGGGTGGGGAGGTGGTCAGGGTGCCAGAAGACGGAGGGTGGGCTGGGGACATGCCGACACCTGGCCTCACTCGCCCTCACCCCACCAGGCCCACCCTTGGCTCCGTGCACGGCTGGCCATGTTTCTAAGGATGTGTGCCTATTTTTAGAGCAGAGATTTATTTCTTTCCATTTCAACTGTTTACTTCTGTCCTGGGCTTGTGAATCTGCCGGCTTGTGTTACAAGGGAGAACCACAGCCCTGTGAACAGACATGGCTGCTTCCTGCATGGCCAAGAGTGTCTTCTGGTCTATAGGATAGGATGTGGGCCACGAATAGGGAGGGTTTATGATTTTGTGGACTGTGGTTGGAAGTCATGTAGTGTGATCAGAAGTCCCAGGATTCTGGTGTGTCCTGGTGCAGTGGCTGATTTGCAGTGTGACCCTGAACAAGTCCCTTCCTTTCCCTGGATTTCAGGCTGCTGTTGTTATATTGATTTCTCATCACCAAAGTGGCGATAATACTCCTAACCTCAGGAGTAATGATTCGATGAGATACAGAAAGCACCAGGTGAATGACATGTGTGCAGGAAAAACTCTGTAAACCAGGGTTTCTTTTACCTGCGCTGTGTTCATACAGGCAGGGATTGGGGTGGGGCTTAGATCATCTCTAAGGGTCCCTCTAATTCGGAGATCCTACAGTTCCAGAGGTTTTCTCCTCCATCATTTCTCCCTGCAATTCATGGTCCCAGAATTCTTAACACATTATGGGCTGGGGGAGGCAGGTCTGTCACCTACCGGCTGTGTGATTTCGGGCATCCATTTCCTTTTCTTAGAGTGGTTTTAACCCCAACCTGCAAGGATCAATTTCACAGAATCCTCGTGGAGATTTTATGAGACAAGGCCCATAAAACACAGGACAGCACCTGGCACGTAAGATGACCTCAACAGAGAATAGTTGTAGTTTTAAAATGATTGTTGCTGGCAGGGGCCTGTTGTTTTCTACTGTTGTTTTTATAATGTGTCACAGATTCCCAACTGCAGACTTCAGAATCAACTTGAAGGATCCAATTTCTTTATAAGTCTGGGATTATCTCTGCCTTCTTTCATGCAAATATTTTGATCCTTTTACTGAGACACTAAAAAATATTACTCCTTTTCCTCAAAGCCTCATTAACAAGTAAGATGTATAGTTAAATTCTTTAGGCTGGTAGTTTTTTTGTTTTGTTTTGTTTTGTTTTAAGATTTGTATTTATGTGAAAATAATGTAACAACTTCAAAAGACACTGAATTAGAAAAAAAAATTTGCTGGTAATTCCGAACTTTGTTCTCCAAGTTCCCTTCCAGGCTCATCCCACATACCCTCACTGGAGGTGGTAGTTAACAGCACAGGCTACTGGGTCTGACTGTCTGGGCTGGAGTCCCAACTCCTGGGCAAGCTACTTCATCTCTCTAAGCCTCAGTTTCCCCATCTTTAAAATGGGTGTGTGTGTGTGTTAGTCATTCAGTTGTGTCCAACTCTTTGCGACCCCATGGACGGTAGCCCGTCAGGCTCCTCTGTCCATGGAATTTCCCAGCAAGAATACTGGAGTGAGTTGCCATTTCCTCCTCCAGGGGATCTTCCTGACCCCGGGATTGAACCTGGGTCTCCTACATTGCAGGCAGTTTCTTTACTGTGTGAGTCACCAGGAAAATGGGGCTGATAACCAAAACTTGTGGAGGACTAAAGAAGAGAATCCATGCAGGGCTCTGTCGCAGCAAATGCCGACTATCTATCGTTGCTCTAAGAACTCATACACTGTACCCTGCTTGAGTCACGGTGTGACCTGTCATCCTCAAACATGGCTATACATTACCCATTTTCCCCGCCGTCTGGTTCAGCCGAGCAGCTGGCTCAGCTTCAGAGCGGCATCCACTTAACTCCACAGAGACAAGAAAGGGCAGGTCCTCTTGGGGAATCAGTCAACAGCGGATACTTTTAGCACATGGAGCATTCCTCTCCCGTGGGAGTCCAAGTGCAACAATCTCATGATAAGCTCGAGTTTTTCCAGGCCGCAGACTAAGAAAGTTTTGAGGACTTCTTTTTTTTTTTTTTTTTACTGTGCACAAGTTTGGAATCTTCTGCTGCAAACAAAGCAGCTTTCCAATTCTGCGTACTCTACTGTGTCACATGACACTGAGGCTTAACAGTTGCATCACTGCAAACATAACCCCCTGCAACACTACCTGTTAACTGAATTCAGGTCATAAGACTGTGAAGAACTGCGCATAAAATCGAGATGCTTAGAGCTGGAGGGGGTGTCAGAGGGCATCTAGGCCAACTGTGTCCATTTTGCAGACTGGGAAACTGAGATCCAGAGAGGGAAAAGCACTTGCCTAAACTGGGAGCAGAGCCAGGATTGAGTAAGGATCTCTGCATCTCAGGTTGTTTCTAGGAGGAAAAGGGGACAATCTTTCATACAGTACCCTCCCCAACTATAAAGCCAGAGCACAGGCATGGCTCACACTATCTTCCTGAGGACTCCAGTGAAGCCTTTTAGTGTCAGGGCTAAGAGTGAACTCAGAGCTGCATCATGGTTCTGCCACCGCCTCAGTTCAGTTTCTTGGACAAGTTACTTCACCTCTCGGTTTTCTCATCTGCAAAATGGGATGACAACAATGTCTGTACCACAGGATTAGGATGACAGTTGAATAAATGAATATTTTCAAAATGCAAGAACAGTGTCTGCACATAAAAAGTGCCATCTAAGCGCTTGTTAAACTAGACTTAAAACAGGTGGGGTAGAGCATGTAAGAGAGAGGACAGTGGGCCCAGGACCTGGGCTGGTTCTCCTCAGACGTGTGACCAATGCAAGTCCCCTCCTCTCTCTGGGCTCGGGTTCTGCTCTGTGAGTTGGAGGGCTGGACACCCCCTGGTCTCTGTGTCCCCTCCAGGCCAGTGGCCCGGAGGCCTCTTGTGGTCTGCATACCTTTGGCCTCTCCCTGCGCTGTGATTTCAGAACATGGGTGGAGGTCAGGTGAAACTCAAGCTGGAATGTTTGTGCTCTCAGCAAGAATGGAGCCCCACTAGATCTTTTCAAAGCTCCCATCCTGACTTGCAAATCAGGTAATAGAGGCACCTCAGTGAAGGGCCAATTGTGAGGTGGAGACAAAAACCCCACTGGTCTCGGTTATCTCCTATCCTTGCTCTGATTTCTCTCCTCTTTTTCTTGAACTTAGAGAGAAAGCGGTCTTTGAAAATGTCCACTTGAAACCACAATGGTATGAGGATCACAGGTCTCAGGTTGCCAACTCTACTCCAAAATTCAAGTGTACTTGTACCTTCCTCCTGCCAGAGGGGGAGGTGGCACACTTTGGAGCCTGCTTGAAACCTGAGTCTCCGCACCCTGGTCCTGTGATGCATGGCAAGACAGTCAGCTCTCTGTGCCCCAGGCTCTCCATCCCGCCTGTGTTCAGGCATACCTTCTTGTTAACCACCTGCGAGGAGGGCTCAGGTGTGTAAGGGCACAGAGGCCCTGGGAATTTGCTTCTGGGGCCAGATATCAGGAGTGGGGCCATTTGCCAGTTTGGAAAATGGAGCTCCCAGCTGAGGCTCAAACAGGTCTCAGGGGCTCTACTCTTAGAGGGTTCCTCTATCTGCCTACTCCAACATCTGATGTCTGGCTCTGAACCTTGTCATTATGCATCCAATTTGCAGCCACAGCCTAATCCTAACTCATCTCTGTCCAGGGACTCAGGACAACTCCAACAGCCTGGAAAGCCAGAGGCAGAAGGCTTTGGGGGCTTCTTGGGGAGTCTGTGCTTCACCCTGGGAGCAGTAAAGATTCTGCAAGATGATGGAAGGGTTGCAGAGAAGGGCAGGGCCCTTGCTTATCTTCAGGGAAGATCTCTGTCAGCAAACCCACCCACTCTCTGTCCTCAGAACTCCCTGAGTTGCTGAGAGAAGTCCACAGCTTTTAGTCTGCCTTACACCCCCCTCTCCCCCCATGTCTAGCCCCCTTCCAGGCTCAGCTAGCCCTCCACCGGAACCCCACCTACACTCCCCGCTACGACTGCTCTCTGTGCCTGAGCCTCTACTTGTAGCCTTCACTCAACATAGAATTCTTTGTTTTTATTCATGGCTTAGAAAAATCCAGGGCCCAGTTTCAGTATCACCTGCTCTGTAAAGCCTCCTACCGAAAGAATTCATCCTCTCCCTGAGCTCCCTGTGTGCTCCCACTTGGGGTGTGGTTTATTGTGCCCGCTCCCCTCTGGACTGAGCACCTGAAGGTCAACTCCAGTGGCCTCGCCTCGGGGACCATCTCCTCCTGATTGGGTGTAGGTGTGGGCAAGGGGTTGTGAATAGCAGGCAGAGGATACATTCCTGGAGGGGTTTGTCACTCTGTGGGGCCTAAAACCTAGGACCCCTAGACAAGGATTCTGGGTTATCTAAAAGAAGACATTTAATCAAATCTGGAGGTAGGACCAGTTTATAAGCTCATGGAAACTTAGCCCTGAATGGAGCCAATGAGGCTCCATCATTCCATGGACTGGGACAATAAGGTCTGAAGGACAGCAACTGGCTCAAGGTGATGTGAATGAAAGAGAGACAGCCAGGGTTGCCCCTAGAACATCTAACCTCTTGTCTTGCATCTTCTCTGCTAACCTACACTCCCTGTACACGAGCTGTGGTTACTAGAGGGTTAGTGAAATGGTACAGTAGTATTTACTGTATGGATCACTATTAAACTAGGTTTGAAGAGTGACAGCTTTTTTAAAAAAGACATGAAATACCCCATTTTTAATAAAAATATATCAAATGGAAAATTTCCTTAATTCAGTAATATTCATTCTGTACCTTCTCTGGACTGGTCCTAGGCCAGGGTACCAAGGATATACAGATACAATGATAGTATAGCAGGCCACCTTGGAGTCCCTCCCTTGGTTCTGTCACAGCTCTGTGGTGACTGGCCAAACCACATATGTGACCAGTGAGCTTCCTGTCTTGTGATGCCATAACCTGGCTGCAGAGGCAAATTCTGAGCTTAAACACATTTATATGTACTACTTATGAAATGCAAAGATAAAGACATCAAACCAGTGGAAGTAGATCTTTGTACATTAGTTGTTTAGTTATGTCTGACTCTTTGCGACCCCATGGACTACAACCCACCAGGCTCCTCTATCCATGGAATACTCCAGGCAAGAATATCAGAGTGGGTTGCCATTCCCTCTCCAGGTTATCTTCCCAAACCAGGGACTGAAGCCATGTCTCCCACACTGCATGCAGATTCTTAACCATCTGAGCCACCAGGGAAGCCCTTTACTTCTCAGTTAAGTCATTCCATGGCAGACATTCCCTACCGTCCTGAAGCAGCTGGCTTGATGGAATGGTGGACAGGGCTTCTGAAAACTCAGTTACAGTGCGACCAGGTGGTAAAACCCTGCAGGGCTAAGGGTCGCTATGAGTCTGTACATGCTCTGATTCAGTGTCCAGTATGTGGTGCTGCTTCTCCCATGACCAGGACTCACGGGTCTAGGAGTCAAGGGTCGGCACAGGGATCCAGAAATTGCCAACATCCTCTGGATCATAGAAAAAGCAAGAGAATTCCAGAAAAACACCTACTTCTGCTTCACTGACTACACCAAAGACTTTGACTTTGTGGATCACAACAAATTGTGAAAAATTCTTAGAGATAGGAATACCAGACCACTTTACCTGCCTCCTAAGAAACCTGTATGCAGGTCAAGAAGCAACAGTTACAACCAGACATGGAACAATGGACTGGTTCCAAACTGGGAAAGGAGTACATCAAGGCTGTATATTGTCACCCTGTTTATTTAACTTCTATGCAGAGTACATCATGCGAAATGCCAAGCTGGATGAAACACAAGCTGGGAGAAATATCAATAACCTCAGATATGCAGATGACACCACCCTTATGGCAGAAAGTGAAGAAGAACTAAAGAGCCTCTTGATGAAAGTGAAAGAGAAGAGTGAAAAAGCTGGCTTAAAACTCAACATTCAAAAAATGAAGATCATGGCATCTGGTCCCATCACTTCATGGCAAATAGATGAGGAAACAATGGAAACAGTGACAGACTTTATTTTCTTGGGCTCCAAAATCACTGCAGATGGTGACTGCAGCCATAAAATTAAAAGATGCTTGTTCCTTGGAAGAAAAACTATGACAAACCTAGACAGCGTATTAAAAAGCAGAGACATTTTGCCAACAAAGGTCCGTCTAGTTAAAGCTATGATTTTTCCAGTAGTCATGTATGGATGTGAGAGTTGGACCATAAAGAAGGCTGAGCGCTGAAGAATTGGTGCTTTTTAACCGTGGTGTTGGAGAAGACTCTTGAGAGTCCCTTGGACTGCAAGAAGATCATCCTGATGATTCACTAGAAGGACTGATGCTGAAGCTGAAGCTCCAATACTTTGGCCACCTCATGCGGAGAGTTGACTCATTTGAAAAGACACTGATGCTGGGAAAGATTGAAGGCAGAAGGAGAAGGGGATGACAGAGGATGAGATGGTTGGATGGCATCATTGACTCAATGGATGTACGTTTGAGCAAGCTCCAGGAGATGGTGAAGCACAGGGAAGCCTGGCATGCTGTAGTTCACGGGGTCGCACAGATTCATACATGACTGAGACTAAAAACAACAACCCACTATCAACACTGGTACCCCTAGTGACCCACTGGCAAAAGTTTTGCTTCCTGTTCCTATGACCTTGTGCTCTGCTGGCCTCAGTCTTAGTTCCAAAGGGAGGAATACTTCTACCAGGAGACATAGCAATGATTCCATTGGACTGGAAGTTAAAACTGCCACTTTGGGGGCTCCTTATGCCTCTGAATGAATAGGCAGAAAGGGAATTTCTGTACTGGCTGAGGTGATGTGTGTTGATTACTGAGGGGAAAATTAGGCTGCTGCTCCAGAAGGGTGGTAAAGAAGGGCATCCCCCTGAAATACAAAGGATTCCTTGTATTTCTATAGGGCTTTCTCAGTATTACAAGGCCCAGGGATTAAAGTCGATGGAAAACTATAATAACTCAATCCAGGCAGGACTACTAATGGTCTAGGCCCTTCAGGAGTAGATCACTCCATCAGGCAAAGACTCACAGCCAGCTGAGGTGCTTGCTGAAGGCAAAGGGAGCAGAGAATGGGTAGTAGAAGAATGCAGTTATAAATGCCAGCTATGACCATGTGACCAGTTAGACAAATGAGGACAATATTGTTATGAGTATTTCCTCTGTATTTTTTATGAACATGTTTGTGTATGTGTGAGTCTATGTATGTGTGTATGCATTAAGTAAATATTTTTGTTTTCTTCCCTCTATTATTCTCTTAATATGTAACAAAGAATGTACTGATTTTATCTGGTGGCATTTAAGTATTGTTAATTTTATATCATAGTATTAAGTTTCAGGCTGTCAAGGAGAAAATAAACATTACTCAAGGACTTTACTTCTTCTTCTGGCAGGTACCCAGGATAGTTGTATCACATGAGGCAGAATTATGGCCTTATTATTGTCCTATATGGAGGTAAGTATGGTTTAAAAAGATGTGTATGGGTGCCAAGTTGACGGCAAGTGGACATGTGATGATTAATTTTATGCATCAACTTGACAGGGTCACAGGCTGCCCAAACATTTAGCTAAGCATTATTCTGAATGTGTCTGTGAGGGTCTTTCTAGATGACATTAACATTTGAATTGGTAGACTGAGTAAAGCAGATGGCGCTCCCTAAGGTGGGTGGGCCCCATCCAATCAGTTGAAGGTCTGAATACATGTATAACAAAAAGGCTGAAACTCCTACCAGTAAGAGGGAATTTCTTTCTGCCTGACCTTTTTGAGCTGGGTAATTGCTTTCGTTTTGTTTTCTTCCTTTGGACTTGATCTGAAACACTGGCTCTTCCTGGTTCTTGAGCCTGCTAGCTATTGGACTGAAACTATACCATCAGCTCTCCTGGTTCTCAGGCCTTTGGACTCAGGCTAGAACAACACTTTCAGATGTCCTGGGTCTCCAGGTTGCGAACTGCAGATCCTGGAACTTGTCAGCCTCAATCATCATGGAAGCCAATTACTCATGACAATAAATTTCTTTATATCTAAATCTATATATCTATATATATATCCTATTTGCTCTATTACTTTAGAGAATCATGACTAGCACACATCCCCCCACAAAGGCAAGATTACTCTAAGGCTATTGCCATGGAAGGAAAGGCGAAATGGTACCCCAGGCAGTCAGCCCGCCCCTCCCCCAGCCGCTAAGAGTCACCGTCCTGCGTGTGTGACAATGTGTCCCCTTTAGTGCCTACTCACATCAGGGTCCAGCTCATCCAGCTCATTTTCCAGGGTCCTTAGCTCCTCTTCTGTTAGGCCTCCAAGGATTTCATCTTCATCCAGGTCACGGTATTTCTCTAGTTCTCGTCTGTACGACATTGTGAAAGAACTTTCTGAGCTGACCTACTGGAAAGAGAAAAATCTTAGAAAGATCCTTCTTGGATTCATTCTCAGAGCAAGCAGATGCTTGTCACTCACAAGGAGGCCTGGGCATGTTTTATGAATTGTCAGGATAATAATTACTATAATGGAATCCTGAATTAAGTTGGATTAATTCTCTAATAAACTGTGCAAGGTGAAAGTCCTGAGGGCATGCGGCTTAACAAAATGTAGTTGTTGTAATTGGCAAGGCCATTCTCCAAGGCATGAAAGTGAAAAGTGAAAGTGAAGTCGCTCAGTCGTGTTGGACTCCCAACGACCCCAGGGACTGCAGCCCACCAGGCTCCTCCGTCCATGGGATTCTCCAGGCAAGAGTACTGGAGTGGGGTGCCATTGTCTTCTCCGTTACGAGTAATAGATGATTATAAATGGCCTATGAGTCCCTGAAAACTGTTTCATTCTTCAAGTAGTTCAAATATTTTCTGTACAACTCTCCACACTATATACCCTTACGGAAAACATGAATGCTGGACATTCTGCCAAGGCCTATCTTAAAAGCAGGGTGAACATCAGTGGTTCATCGAGCACCTGCTGTATGCAGGCTCTTCCTCTATAACATCTCATTCAATCCTCAAGAAGAACAGCTGACGCTAATAGCTACCTTATACTACCATACACCAAGCTGTGATTAAGTAATTCCCAAGGACATCCTATTAATAATTTAACCTCTGCGGCAGGCATTCATTCCCATCTTGCAGATGAGGATGTTGAGTTTAGAGAGGTTGAGGGACTCACAAATCACACTACCGAGAGGCAGAAGAATCACCATTTGAACCAGATCTGCTGTGTTCCAAGCCCGCACTGTTCTAGCCACTGCATCCGCACCTTTTCACAGAATCCCCTAACTTCATGGCCAGAAGGAGACCTCCTCGTCCAGACCTTTCATTTCACCTCTGAGGGAGCTGGCTCAGAGAGGAAGTGACGAATGGGAGGGAGGGAGTCTGGGAAAAGGGGTCCAGGTCTGCCACTTCCCAGCTGTTCTCCTTGCTAGAGACGCCTACTGCTCATTCCCTATGGCACAGAGGTACCTGACACCCGTGTCTGGAGCCCATCTCTGCTACTTCCATAACTAGGACACTTTCACGCTTGAGAATTCATTCAATCCTGGGGCCACACCCTGTAAATTGAGTCTTTTAACTAAAACCATTTTGTCAACAAAGAAACTGAGGGATGGCTCAGTTAGGCCTGACTCAGAATCCCTGTCACCGGACCCCAGTGCTTCCATGGCACCACACAGCCTCTCGCCTAACGTTGAACTGTGTCCCCTCCAAATTCTTATGCTGAAATACTAACCTCCCCACCCCACCTCAGTAACCCAATACCATGATCCAAGTAAGAATGTGACAGTACTTGGAAAGAGGGGTGTTGCAGATGTAATTAAAGTTCAGTGAGGTCATGCCAGAGAAGGGTGGGCCCCTAACTCAATAGGACTGGTGTCCTTATGAAAAAGGGAAATGTAAACAGGCACACAGGAAGATCATCACGTGAAGATGAAGGCAGAAACGGAGGTGATGCTTCTACAAGCCGAGGAATACCAAAGATTCCAGCAAGCCACCAGAACCTGGGGAGAAGCCTGGAACAGACCCTCAGCCCTTGGAAGGAGCCAATCCTGCCAACACCTTGATCTTGGACGTCTGGCCTCTGGAACTTTAAGACAATAAATCTCTGCTTTTTAAATCAGTGTGTGGTACTTTATTATGGCAACCATAGCAACTAATACAATCAGCATCACCTTTCTTACAGCAGCTTGTGGTTTCAGACCCCAGCGCAAACAAATACAAACAAAACCGTGGCTCATCTGTGAAATGACTGATGGAATTTTCCAGAGTAGAGAAAAACAAAAACCTAGGAAAAGAACCAACTTATCAATCAAAAAGCTGGGAGTAATTGTTAATCTAAAACAAAGTAATTAAAAATAAACAAAAACCAAAGTTGACTCAGCTACCAGAAGAAGCCTCCATTTCAGGAAGAAGCAGAGATCCATGCTATTAGTGCAAGCCCGTGCCTGTGTGGGCCTATTTGTAGGAGAAGCCCGTGTGTGTGACAGCTGGCTTGATAAGAAAGGATTTGCTTCCCAAATACAGAAAAGGCCAGTGCTATCCCTTTTTCTAAGCATGGCTCAGCTTGAGCTGATGTCTCCCTCTGATCAGACCCCAAGATTGCAGCGTTCAGGCCATAAATGCCGCCCCCCCCCACCGCCACCCCTTGACTCATTTCTTGACTTGACTATTTGTTTCCAAAGAAAGCACAAGCAACTGACAATGCTCTGGTATAGATGAAAAAGAAAAACAACCCTTCCTGAAGGCTCTCAGAGAATAACCTAATTTGGATTTTCCTGAGTAGGGAGCCAGGAAAGGCCCTGTGATTTCCATCTCGGGGCCAAGAGGACCCTAGTGAAGGGCTCAGATGCTTCCTGACCATCACAGAGACATCTCCAAACTGGCATCTCTCAGGTGGGCTGCAAAACACATTTCTGGTGCTCAGACAGATCCTGGGTTGTACACAGTTGCACAGGACTCTGGACTCCCCCTGACTTCTCAAAACTGTCGGTGTGCTTGCTACGACAGAGGTCCATCACCACGATGGTGAGGGTGAGCAGAGCAACCCTGACCTCTGGGCCAGGAAACTACATCTCTGAGAAACCTCTCCTGGAATCGGAACTTCATGGAACAAAGTTTGGGAAACACAGCCTTGGCTTCACCTCTGGGTCACATGAGGGACAAGAAGGGACTGGGGGAGAGGACCAGCTGAGACAGGTTTGGGACCCTGGGAGCTGCCCATGCTTGACTCCTTAGCCAGTTGACTCATTTTCCTAGATGGTTGGCACTAACATCCTTAGAAAAAGTCATGGACGGACCCTGGAGAAGGGACAAACTGGGAAAGGGAACAGACAAGGGAGAGAGGAATCCACGTCAAAACAGTCGGGGGAGAAAGGAGCTGGGAAGAGGCGAGAAGACATGTAGGTGGCAACGAGGGGCCTGCTAAAGGAGGCGTGGGGCTGGCTGGCAGGCACCTTCCGAGATGCCCTCCTGAGGGCTGCAATCATTAAAGTTCCTGGAGAAGGCTCCATCTTAGTGCACACAGGAAAGTTACTGTTCCACTTACACACTCCGAGGTGCCAATGAATTTAAAAATCATATTTCAAAGGATTTAAAAGGCCCTTTCTAATGTCAAATGTCCTGTGAACAGAGTGACAAGGCATTTCATTAAATAAGCTGAGAGGAACAGAGAACTCCTAAGGTAAACTATGAAGCTGTCGGCTTCAAGCCACACTCATCCACTTGGCTCCCAGGGGTGGTTTCTCTAAAGTGAGATTCTTCTCCTGTGTTCAGTGACGTGTGGCTGGAGGTCAGAGAGAGACAGGGCTGGAGGGAGGTGAAAACACCGTGTTAACAAGAGCCCACTGAAAGCTCGGCTTTAAATGATGGCTTGGAAGAGAAGGTATTTTATAGCTGTTAGTAAAAGCCTCTGTTTCCTAGTAAAAGAGGTGTCACAGATGGACAGCCTGAGATTCACAGGACTTTGGCCAGAGTGCTAGCTGAGGTGGTAACTCGCTGGGGTGACCCTCGATAAACCCCTCCCCTCCCCTGGGCCTCTGTTCGCTCATCTGTAAAATGAGTATAAATGGACCAGGAAGTTCTGCTTGTAACCTAGCCCCCAGGGGTGGTGTTTGCCCTGTGCTCAGGAGAGACCTCAGGTTCCAAGAAGTTTCTCCAGACCCCTGCAAGGGGGTTAAGTGGGAGAAGCTAAGCAAGGGTGCTTCCCCAGTACTGCCTGATTTATTGGGGGTTCCATAGAAGATTGCTCTTGACAAAAAGATTCACCTACTAAAATAAAAGGTTGATATCCACTGGACTGAGTTTCTTCATCTGCACAGTGAGGGGATCACAGTACTCAGGCTCTGAGTCAGGGCAGCCCCTGGAGTACCCACAGGTGCTATGATGATGAGCCTGCAGCAAGCAGGTAAGGGGCAAAAGCCTGGGGCTGGGGCGTGGTTAGCATGGGCACCGCACCTATCAGACACATTATTATGAGGCTCCCATGGCTACTGCCACTGCTGGGGCTGCTCCCTTCCCCCCTGCATCCCCTACACGCTCATCAGACTGCCATGCCCCCAGGTAAGGAGCTGTGTCTTATCCTTATGGTCCTGGTGCCTAGCCCTGCACCTGGGGATGGTGTTGGTTGGGCACGAGTACATCTGGGCTTTGATCTAGTGTCTTGGGAACTTGGGGCAAGTCCCTCTCTTCTCGGGTCCTCTACTTCCCCATCTTTAAAGTGGAAAGATCTCGGAGGGCTGGGAACCCAAGAGGGGAGGGATGGGCAGGAAGGGGTGATGCTGCTGCCTGCCTTACAGATGGGCTCCTGAGCGAGAGCTGGTGAGAAAAAGAAAAGGACAGTTCGACCAATTTAAAACACATTTAAAAACGTTAGTCTTCCAAGCCCTGTGTATTTTTACATGAGTGGCATGTCTGGCCTCCCAGCTTCTCAATGGCAGGAACCTTAAGTGCTGCTAAATATGCAAAAAAGAGAATTTACCACCTGTGCCAGGGAGTAAAAGTAGGCAGGGTGGACAGTAAAAATGAGTGGGTCAAGCACTGAGGCCATCCCTCAGGAAGCTTCAGGAATGGAAGCTCTGGAAGCGGTCCCTGGAGTACCAACAGATCTTTCCCAGGAGGTGGGCAGTCACATCTGCTGATGGCTCCTCCAGCATCTGCCCCAGGGGACACTTGGGCAGCAGGTGCTGGAGCCACATCTTGATTTATAGACCACACTTCCCCGAGGTCGGGAAGAGCTGAGTCACAAATTCAAATGAATGTTTTCCAGTTATACCATCTTGTTATCTCAGCCACAGAAAAGGGAGGTGGATTTACAAAACAAAGCTGACTTCTCACAGCCTCTCTCCTCTGTCTCTTCTTCTCTTTGGGAAGACATTTTGGCCACACGGGATTTAAGCCCGTGATCCCTGCGCCTCTCCCTTCCACTGGGTCCCCTGCCCCTCCTTCGAGAGCAGTCTCCCCACTGCCCTCCTCCCCAGGGCACCTCTGGGGGCAGCAATGCTTTATACCACATGACCCCTGACCTCCCCTGATGACTGGACAGAGTAGATGCTGGGTTCAAGGACAGCCGATCCATTGGCTAGTCAATGACCTATGTGGTGGCTTGGATTAAAAAAAAAAGAGTTGGATGAATGAGCTCCTTCATTTCCTGGCATTTTGTACTGGTTCCTGAGACTGCCCCCAACAAATGGAGGGGCCTCAACAGAAGAAATTCACTGTTTCTCAGCTTAGGAGCTGGAAGTCCAGAATCTAGGTGTGGTGGGGTTGGTTCCTTCTGGAGGCTCTGAGGGAGAATCTAGATAGCGAGTTGAGAGATGGGCAACATGGTGTCCCCAGAAGAGCCCCATCCCTGCTCCTTGGGCCTGGATGGCTGCCGCTCATGCTGGATTCCCATCAGACCCTTGTCCCGCCACCATCCATACAAGGCCCAGCCCCTCCTCACGCTCCCTCGATGCACTCAGGCTGAGTCCCTGTTCCTTGCAGCCTAACAAGTATGTGACTGTCTCCATCTGCCTCCTTCCTTTCTCCCCACTCCTTCTCAGGCTCCCTGATGACAGGTTCTTCTTGGCCTGCCTGTTCTCCTGGCTACTGTCCTCTGCTTACATCTCACACCCTCCCTGGGGGCTATCTCCGAGGTGGGGGGTCAGTGTCCAGTGATAAGCTGATGACCTTCCCATGGTCTCTCCAGCCAGGGCTCTGCTGGGCACATCTCCTGGAGCCCCTCTGGCTCCATGAGCCCAGCCCTGAGTGTGGCCAGCTTGCCACCACCACCACCTCACCCTGCTGCCATCAGCCACCCAGGCCAGACACCCTCCCCTTGCCTCCCCCAACTCTGGTAGGTCCCCACACCTGTCAATCCTCTCGCTCATTTATTCTTTTGAATGTTACAGTTTTTGTTGTTGCTGTCATTTGATTGTGGTAAAATGCACAATACAAAATTAATTTAACAATTTTAAGCGTACAGTTAGTTCTATAGGATTAAGTACATTCACGCTGTTGTACAACCGTCACCACCACCCATCTCCAGAACGTTTTCATCTTCCCCAGTGGAAACTCTGTCCCCCTTGAAGCCCTAAGCCCCGCTCCCCTCCCCCAGCCTCTGAAGCCGTTTTGCTTTCAGCCTCTACCAATCCGACTACTCTAAGAGACTCTCCGTGCGGAATCACGTGCTACTGTCCTTTAGTGGCCGGACTCCCGTCTCTCCATCCTTCTGCGTGTCTGTCCCTCCTCTCCCTCGTCATGGCGATTGCCTATTTTGGATCTGTGTTATCACAGCCGGCTCCCTGCCTCAGTTCTCCTACCTTCTGTCCACATGTCCCTCAGCCTCCAAACGATGCTTGTGAAAGTCAGTTCTGATGCTGCTCCTGGGTTGAAGCTGTCTTGAACAGTCCCCGTTATGACAGATGGAAGGCCAACTCCCCAGCCTGGGGCCTGAGGCATTCGGAGACCCGGTGGGCTCTGTGCCGCCCCAGCTTCCAATCCCCACAAGGCCCTCCCCTTCCAGCTGTACCCACCTCCCCTCCCTGAGCACCCTGACATCCTGGGTCCCCTCAGCATGGATGCCCTCTCTCCACCTCCGTACTGGAGAGCCGAGGCCTCTCTGCTGTGCTTCCATGCCCAGTGGAGGAGACCTTGGCCCCCACACCCTCCAGCCTGCAGGCTGGACTGGGCGGGCGTGGCGCCCCACCTGACCAGCATCTTGTGCACAGCTCAGACTGCAGACGCCGTTATTGCAGGTCAGTCGGGGATACAGACACCTGGAGCTGGGGGGACACCTGAATTCTAGCCCAGGCCAGTGACTGCAAAGGGAAGAAAGTCAACTGTCCCTTGACTGGACAGGGCGGGGTAGGCTGTGGAAGATGTAGACAAGTGGGTATTGGAAGGCTGCGGCAGGGCTTGCCTTCCTCAATGTCTACATTTTGGAACAGCATCATAAAACATGAGGCAACAATTACAGCAAAACAATTCCAAAGTGCAGATTAACTTTGCAGATCAACACAACCAAACCAAAACACCACTCCCATGCCTGCAGTTTCATGTCCCCTTGCAAGGCAAGACACGAGTACCTCGGTGTGGTGTCACCTGTGATTGGGTCCAGAGAGACAGGAGAAGGAGAGCGCTAGACCGAGAGAGCCAAGTCTCCTGTGTGACAGCCTGAGTGCTCACCTCGCCCTGAGGAGGGACTCTCCCAGCCAGGCCTGGCTACAGAATCCACTGAGTCCAGCGCAAAACAGGACTGCGGCATCCTGAGTTCAAACAGGAAAAAACTGCCATTAAAAGTACCAAGACATAAAGTTTTCCCTTTCTCTCATGGTCTCTGTCCTGATCCGTCACACTGTCCTTAACATTTATGATTGAGTATCGTGATGTACACAGGCGCCTGGGTGCGGTGACTCTGTGCATGCAGGCCAAGCCCTCTGGCTGCCAACTTCCCTCCCCTGGCCCAGGTGGGACACACACACACTGCCCTGGTAGGGCACCTGCCAGTTGGGCCAGGTATCTCCCCTTCCAGTGGGGCCATTGTCCAATACCCAGAGATGGGTGATCCCCATGGTACCCCAACTTCTGCACCAGGACACCAAATGCCTGGATCCAGGGATGACGAGAGGCTGTCTTACAGAGCTGCCAGCTGAATGCACTGGGGGCAAGAGCCCCGGTAGCAGCTGGGTAGGGGTGGGAAGGAGGAGGCTGTTTGGATCTGGGGGTGTCAGGAGGCCAGGCAGCTGGAGTCTAAGAACCCGTCCCCAGGAAGCAGATAGGCAGCAGGAGACGGGACCTCATGTGAGCTCAGACTCAAAGCCCCAGTGTGTGCTCCATTGTCCACAGGACTTCACTTAAAAATATACATCCAAAAGTAAAATAAAGAATTTCAAGAAAATGACTGCTGAGCACAGGGTACTTCTGAGAGCAGGGGTCCATACAGCTGTACAAACTGCAACCCATTCCCGTTCCCAGCCCTCTTCCCAGGACACCTCCCTCCCCCAAGGCCCCAGGGCTAGACTCAGTCTTGGCTCACCTAGGAGGGTCCTTTCCTTCCCTAGTATCTTCCAACCCATTGGAATCTCCAGTCCCTGGAGTCTACAGGAAGTTAGAGACATTGCACAGTGGCAGAGGGCCACTGGAATAGGAGTCAGGGGCCTTGACTACCAGTCCTGACTGTGGCTGCGGGCTTGCTGTGTGGCCTCAAGCACGTTGCTCTACCTCTCTGGATCTGTTTCCACAACCTAATTTGCTGAGTGTTTACTGAGCACCCACTTTGTGCAGGGCACAGAGGGCCTGCTTGGGAGAGACAGAAGTTAACAGGAGAGTCCCGATCCTCAGGAAGCTTACAGTTAAGTCGGGAGGATAAGACCCACATAGAAATTCCTGAAGTGGTGTCACACACATCCTCTCTTCACCCACCACCCTCAGGGGGAGGCTGAGCTGATGACAGGTGAAAGCATGGACTAGGGGTCACGCAGTCCTGGGCTGCCCTGCCTCTAACTGGCTGGGCAGACTCGGGCATGGTGCTCAGTACCTCTGAGCTTCATGGATTCGTTTGTATGGTGAGGGCACAAACTGATTTCTTTCTTCTTTCTCAGTCCCACAGAGCTCCAGCCCAGTAAGCCTACCCAACAAGTGTTAGAAGGATGGTCATGGCTGGGCAACCATGAGGAAGGTTTGGGGGTTCTCCAGAGACTGTCCATTCAACATAAATCAATGTGGGCCAGAGCCACGGTGTGACCTCAGTTGCATTAATAAAGTTACGGTGGACAAAGTAAGCACCTAATGGTTTTGCTCAGCCTCAGGTTGGAGCTCAGCTCTGGGCCCCAACTCTTGCACTGGGAGTGTGTGACTTTTTTCTTCTTTTTTAATAAGGCATTGGCTATATACAGTCAAGTGGGTAAGTCTTAGGAGCACAGCTCACTGAATCTTCCCATATGCATACAACTATGCCAACACCACTCAGATGAAGATACAGACCATTTCTAGCCCAACAGAAGGCTTTCTCATCCCCATCCCAGTTCATCACCCTCAACGGTAACTAGCATTTGAACTTTTAACACCATCTAATAAACTGGCTTTGACTATTTTTGAACATCATATAAATGGACACATACATTGGTTATGTTCTTGTGTCTGGCTCCTTTCACTCAACATTATATCCGTGAGCTTCATTCATGCTGTGTGTTAGAGTGGCAGGTCATTCTTTTTCATTGATGCATAGTATTCCATTACCTGACTCATATAATTTATTTACTGTCAACGGACATTTAAGTTATTTCCAGTATTTGGTAATTATAAGTAGTGCTATGAATGTCTTTTGGTAGAAATAGTCACTTATTTCTAAATATGTACCTGGAGTAGAATTTCTGGATCATAGAATAGGCATATGCTTAGTTTCAGAAGATACTGTCAAACAGTTTCCCAAAGTAATTGTATAATTTTACATCCCCACCAGCAGTGTTTGAGCAACCCCATTGTTCCGCATCCTTGGCAACTCTTGGTATTGTCAGTAAGTTTCCATTTTAGCCATTACAGCAGTGGGTGTATTTCCCACTGCTGTAATGTGTCTCATTGTGCATTTCCCCGATGATGAAGCATGTCAGCTGAGCACATTTCATATGATTATTAGCCACATGGGTGACCACTCCTGTGAAGTGGGCCTTTTCTCTTGAGTATTTCTAGCTAAGTCCAGAGAAGGGGGCAGGGTGTCATATGAAGAACAGCTGAAGGACAGAGGGAACATGGTCACACTCAGCAAACTTCTAATGGACTGACCTGGGGAGGAAGGAACAAAAATGGTCTATGGATCGCAGCACTCAGAAGACACAGATTTAAAACTGAGGTGACCAGGGCGTGGATTTCTGATCAGCACAAGAAATTGTCTAAAAATAAAAAATGCCCGAGGAGGAGCTGGGCTGATTCAAGAGGTGGTGGGCCCTTGTTATGCCAGGCATGTGAGCAGAAAGCCGAGAGCCCTAAATGAGGTTTTCCAGGGAGGGCTGACGTCTTGACTGATGGCAGGTTTGGGGAATTGACAAGATGAGATTATAAGTCCCCTCAAGACCTGGTTCTATTATGAAAGATATGTTTGGGGCCATTGAGTAGAGAACATGGAGACTCAGAGATGATCAGTTCTCTTTGAAAGACTTGTTTTCTGGTTTGTTTGCTTTATTCTTCCTGCTGATCTCATTCTTTTACTCACAAGGGGCCTTCTGAAAAAAGCAGGGCAACAAAACACAGCGTTTGACTCCATCACTCTCTGCAGTGGCTATGAGCCAGATCCCAGTTCACATGTAGCCTCAAAGGTCCAAACGTCTAAATGGTCAACAGGTTTAAATTAGAAAAGTGCGCGTATGTGTGTGTGCACCAGTGTGTGTTTTAATTCTGCACCTCCTAAGGCCATCACTGTGTCTGAGTCACTACATGAGTCATTGTAAGCAACAGTGTTTCAGGAAAAGATGCTGAACCCACTGCCCTGTCCCAGCTGGCCGGTCCAGCTGCCCTGCAAGTCCTGCCATACTCCACACTATAGTTCCTTCTTCCTACCTCTCTGAAACTGCCCTGACTCAGGCCACCACAATCTCTCACCAGCCTCTTGCCCTAACTCTAGCCCATGACATCTTTCTCCACACCAGCTGAAAAGGGTACTAGCAAGCTAAATAGCTAACACTAAGGGAAGGGGCCATCCGAGTTCTGCCATCAGAAGCATCATGTTATTGTACCCCATCTACCTCAAGCCTGAAAGCTTCTTGAAGAAACATCCTTGTCTCCCACGGTCCATCATAGAGTCCTGCCTCTCTCAGGGGCTGAAATCAGGTTTGTTGAATAAGTGAATGAATGAATGCCTGGCATTATTACTGGCATTGACAGCCACAGAACAAAAGCCTTGGTGGAATTAAAAGGTGGCTTGTAGAAAAGCTTGCGAACTCACTCCTATTCTCACTCTCCATTTCACACCTGTGAACTTTGTCACCTTGCCTTACAGCAGCAGTTAACATACGTACAGCTTTATGAAGCACATTTTTGTATTTTCTAAAAAGTCAAGATGAAAAAGTAGCATGGGCAATGCCAAAAGGCAAGCTGTGGGGGGAAATATGTGTTGTACATTGAATAAGGGCTAACTTTTTTTAATAGACAAGAGTTCCTAAAATGAAAAAAAAAGAAGAGCCCAGCAAAAATATGGGAAGAGGGAAAAAACAGGCAGTTCACATAAAAAGAAACAGAAATGGCTAATAAACCTATGAGCACAGAATTAAATCCACCCATAAGAGAAAAAAGTAAATCAAGAAATGAGACATCAGTTCTCTTCTATCAGATCAACAAAGATAAGAAGTGCCATCAATGTTGGGTGTTGGGTGGATGGATGAAGGAAAGAATGGAGAGAGGGGAGGAAAGAGAAAGGGGAGATTGGAGAAAGGGAGGGATGGACACACAGATGCATTCCCTTAGATGACTCCAAGGGAAACAGGGAAGGAAGACATAAATTCTGGTTGAAAGTAAGACAAATAAGGAAGACTTCATAATTTGGGACCATCTGAGTTATAGCTAAAGGACGAGTTAGATTTAGTGAGAATGTGGAGATCAACATTCTCACACAGAATAGAAGGATGCTTTGGTACACTGTCTCTCAGGACAGATTAAGCCACATCTACCCAAATGCACACATGCTTTAACACAGCAATTCCACTTCTAGGAATTTATTCTTCTAGTTTAATCACTGAATTGTACAAAGATATACATACAAATTATCTGGTTATTGTCTGAAAGTGAAAGTGTCAGTCACTCAGTTGTGTCTGACTCTGCAACCTCATGGACTGTAGCCTGCCAACCTTCTCTGTCCATGGGGATTCTCCAGGCAAGAATACTGGAGTGGGTTGCCTTTCACTTCTCCAGAGGATCTTCCTGACCCAGAGACTGAACCCGGGTCTCCTGTATTGCAGGCCAGTTCTTCACCATGTGAGCCAGAGAAGAATCAGAATAACCAGAGAATCTGGTTATTATCTATATTATCCCAAAATTGTAAACCACACAAAAATTCATCAATAGGGCAAATGAATTATAGTGCAGATGTACAATAGGATGCTACTAACACCATCCTTGAGGCTACCATTGCCTGTTATGCCAACGTACCTTCTAATTACAAGCATTATTCTATATGTACCGCAAGCTTGGCACAGTGCCAAACCCTTTATGTGGATTATCTCATGCAATCCTAATACGTCTGTGAAGTAGGTACTTTTTAACTCCCATTTTAGTTGAAGAAATGGAAAAGCAGTAATCTGACTGCAGCAGTTTCCTGGGGCTGCCGTAACAAATAACCACAAACTGGATGAATTTGAACTCCAGAAATTCACCCTGCTGCAGTGCAGAAGGCCAGAAACTGGAAATTGAGACATGGGCAGGGTTGGCTGTCTCCATGCTCCTCTAGCGTCCAGTGACGACCAGCAACCTTAGGCATTTCCTGGCTTGTACCTGCATCCCTCCAGTTTCTGCCTCCGTGGTCACAGAGCCTTCTTCCCTGGGTCAGTCCACTCTATGTCTCATAAAGACCCCAGTCATTGCATTTAGGGCCCTCCCCAACCCAGCATGACCTCATCTTAATTCATTACATATGCAAAGGCTCTATTTCCGAAGAAGGTCACCTTCTGAGGTTCTGGGTGGACATGACTTTTCAGGGGACACTATTTAACCTACTACAGTGGCCTAGGTAACAAGGCTCATAAATAGCAGAGCCGGGACTTGAATCCAGACAGGCAACCTGTACTCATCACCGCTGCTCCACGCTGCCTTCTCATAATAGCACACACTTTTCTAATATGAATAATGTTCCAGATGCTGGCTTAAGCATTTTACCTATAATAACTGAGTCCTCACAACAACCCCACTTCATATATGTGTGAACTGAGATCCCCACAGTAACCCTACATTATAGATAGGGAAACTGAGGCACACGGGGTTAACAGTTACCCAAGTTTACACAGCCAGTAACTGACAGAACTTAGATTTGAATCCAGGAAGGTATGTTTATAACCACTATGCAAAACTATCTCCCAAGACTCTGAGAACCAGGACTAAGAAAACATTTCTTTCTCCTGAAGGACTGGTGTTTTTCAATCAGACATGACGTGGCCTCTAATTCATCTCTTCTCCCTTTCCCCTTTGGCCATCATGATTTATCTCAGAGCTGACTGGAATGTCCATCTTCAGCTAGGACATGAAATAACTCCTCTCCTTATTCTGTGTTGTGCATTTTGAAAGGCCTTCAGAGTGACCCATGCAGCCACAGAAATGACATGCAAACTGTTGTGTGCATGGGTGTATTCATTTTCCTGGAGCAAGGGTCCACGACTCCCACCAGATTCTCAGAGTTTCATGATCCTCATTTTCAAGTTTTCTGCCATCTCTCCCTCCTCTCTTCCTTTCTTCTGTTTTTACCAATTATGTGGCTGGTGTGGGTTTATTTTAAGCAATCTCATAGCCTTTTAATGGTGTAAGTGAAATGCAATCAGTTCAGTTCAGTTCAGTTGCTCAGTCGTGTCCAACTCTTTGTGACCCCATGAATCACAGCACACCAGGCCTCCCTGTCCATCACCAACTCCCGGAGTTCACTCAGACTCACGTCCATCGAGTCAGTGATGCCATCCAGCCATCTCATCCTCTGTCGTCCCCTTCTCCTCCTGCCCCCAATCCCTCCCAGCATCAGAGTCTTTTCCAATGAGTCAACTCTTCGCGTGAGGTGGCCAAAGTACTGGAGTTTCAGCTTTAGCATCAGTCCTTCCAAAGAAATCCCAGGGCTGATCTCCTTCAGAATGGACTGGTTGGATCTCCTTGCAGTCCAAGGACTCTCAAGAGTCTTCTTCAACACCACAGTTCAAAAGCATCAATTCTTTGGCACTCAGTTTTCTTCACAGTCCAACTCTCACATCCACACATGACCACTGGAAAAACCATAGCCTTGACTAGATGGACTAGTCTAATTTCTGCTTTACTGACTATGCCGAAGCCTTTGACTGTGTGGATCACAGTAAACTGTGGAAAATTCTGAAAGAGATGGGAATACCAGACCACCTGACCTGCCTCTTGAGAAATCTGTATGCAGGTCAGGAAGCAACAGTTAGAACTGGACATGGAACAATAGACTGGTTCCAAATAGGAAAAGGAGTACGTCAAGGCTGTATATTGTCACCCTGCTTATTTAACTTATATGCAGAGTACATCACGAGAAACGCTAGGCTGGATGAAGCACAAGCTGGAATCAAGATTGCTGGGAGAAATATCAATAACCTCAGATATGCAGATGACACCACCCTTATGGCAGAAAGTGAAGAGGAACTAAAAAGCCTTTTGATGAAAGTGAAAGTGGAGAGTGAAAAAGTTGGCTTAAAGCTCAACATTCAGAAGACAAAGATCATGGCATCTGGTCCCATCACTTCATGGGAAATAGATGGGGAAACAGTGGAAACAGTGTCAGACTTTATTTTTTTGGGCTCCAAAATCACTGCAGATGGTGACTGAAGCCATGAAATTAAAAGACGCTTACTCCTTGGAAGAAAAGTTATGACCAACCTAGATAGCATATTGAAAAGCAGAGATATTACTTTGCCAACAAAGGTCTGTCTAATGAAATGCAATAGAAAAATAATAAACAAATGCGCCCAATGCTGCCATTCAGTCTGACTTTTTAAGTCTTCCTGGATTTGTGAGGAGGAAGTCCGCCTTCCTGGTTCCCCTCTTTCTTATCTTTTAAGGGTTCTGAGGCAGGAGTCGGGTTCCCACCCCTGCACGGGCCAGGTGCTCACTCTGGGTTCAGAGAGCCAACGTGTAAGCGATGTGCACTGAAAAAACTCAATCAGACACAGGAACCTGGAGTTCTGGCACTCAGTGGGGATTCTAGGCTGACCAGGAACTAGGCAGCTTGACATAAAAGCCATTTCTGGATCTAAATTTCTCTGAAGAGGAAAGGAGAAGGCAGGAAGGTAGAAGGTGGAAATAACCCACAGCTGCAAGCCTGAGCCTTCCAGCAGCCTGCCATTCCTGGGCTTTCTCCCTGCCAGTGTGCTCAGGACACATGACCCCAGCCACCTGGCCGCAAGGCCCTTCCCCAGTCCCCTGCCCCTTGCTAGTCTCCGCCCCCTGCACATCGAATTAGCCGGGCTTCCCACATGCTCCGCTGCACACCACACGCCCTGGCCTTGTCATGCCGCTCACGCCCCCTTTGTGACAAAAACAAAACCAACCAACCAAACAAAACAGAAAGAACCCTGGATTTGTGATTTGGAGTCAAGGCTTAAATTAATTCATTTGTAGATTTTAATAAAACACTATCTTAATGCAATGGCCCATCAAGTTGGACCATACAGAAAGCTGATGCCTTTGACCCAAGAATGGATGCCTTTGAATTGTGGTGTTGGAGAAGATGCTTGAGAGTCCCTTGGACAGCAAGGAGGTCAAACCAGTCAATCCTAAAGGAAATCAGTCCTGAATATTCATTGGAAGGACTGATGCTGAAGCGCCAGTACTTTAGCCACAGGATGCAAAGGGCTGACTCATTGGAAAAGACCCTGATGCTGAGAAAGATTGAGGGCAGGAGGAGAAGAGGGCATCAGAGAATGAGATGGTTGAATAGTATCACCGAATCAATGGACAAGAGTTTGAACGAACTCTGGAAGATTGTGATAGACAGGGAGGTCTGGCATGTTGCAGTCCATGAGGTTGCAAAGAGTCAGACACAACTTAGCAACCGAACAACAAAAAAATGCAATCACCAAGGGAAAACTGAGAGAAGTCATGGGCAGCTTGGTGCCCAAGGTTTGGTGGTCAGAGTATGC